>NC_041729.1:129861378-130524711 GCF_004115215.2 Ornithorhynchus anatinus | reverse complement strand
TCTTTTCACTGCACATCTGACGTGGCACTTTTATAGAAAAGGGCACTCTTTGAAAAATGTAAAAAAAATTACTCGGCTTTTAAATCACAAACCCCAAACAGAAATTATATGACAATACATGAAAACATTGAGGTTAGAAACTCCATGAGCCTTCGGGTAATTGTGTATTCTTGGCACAGTGGAGCAGGAAGATTTAAATGGTAATTTCCATTTTGTGAATACACTCTTGGGTGGCATCAGAAAAGTACTCACCATCCTATGCTTCAATTCATTCATATCTAAATGGGCATGGTCAAATGGTATAGGAGGCAATGGTACTTAGTGGAAAGAGCTCGGGCCAGAGGTAGACCTGGAGTCCAGTCTTGGCTCTACCATGTCCTTTTTGTATGACCTTAGGCAACTCCCCCCCATCTCCTCATAGGTTCTCAGTGCACTCCATCAGCAGGAGAGGAGAGAGGACGCTTTCAAAGCTGCAGACCAAGTATTCTGAAAATCAGGGAGTGGACAAGTGAAAACAGATTCTGAAAACTACCTCTTTGCCTAGAGGCGTCAATAAAATGGATCTTGAGGAATAGGGCAATCCATTTGTTTGCCTAATGCCCTAAGGGATCACATTTGCAGAGGCAAACTCTGTGTATCTTTTATCTATATTATACCCAAGAGGTTGACATAAGGTAATTTGAAGGGAAAACCCCCCCAAAAATTGGGAGGGCAGAACAAACATTCTAAAGGCATGACTGAAGCCCAGTCTTTTACATTTGAAGACAGCAGCGGTCTTCTGGGAGGTAAGAAAGGCAGGCGGATGGGCCTTGTGAACAGGAAATAAGAGAGGGTTTACTCCTCTTCCACAGACTCCTCAGGAAGACATACTAAGTTAGTCTTAAGAGCACTGTCAGGTTTCACGAGTGGCAAACAAAGGATTGCAGGAAGGGCTTATCTCATATGTCCGCAACATTGACTAAAATGACAGTCACACATTCTTCTTTGTGGACACTTGTGCACATGAGGATAGGATCTCACCAATGATCCATCGTATTTATTGAGTTTTTACTGTGTGCAGAGTATACTATATACTAAGCACTTGGGAGAGTACAATATAACAGAGTTGGTAGATATATTCCCTGTCCACAAAGACCTTAGAGTCTAGAGGGGGAGACAGACATGAATGTAAATTAAAAAATGAATTATGGATATGTTCATAAGTGCTGTGAGGCTGACGATGGGATGAATACCCCAACAGTGATATCATTAAAAGACAAAAGCTTATATATAGCACCATATATATATTGAGGATGCTAAAGGTAACACTCCATATATGCAGGGCCTGAGCATTATTTCAGGTCTGTGATGATAATAGTGACAATCATCTGACCTAGGCAAGCCCAACCTTGGAGGTGAAACTGGGCCCAAGGTCACTATTAGGCTGCAATTATAATTTAAGCTTGTGGCTTTATTTCATATCACAGGTCTATAAAAAGCATAAGAGAGGACCTGAAATACTAATAATAATGATGATAATTATAATGATAGTACTTACTATGTGCCATTCACTGTAATAGTAAAGGTATTTATTAAACACTTACTATGTGCCAAGCGCTGTGCTAAGTGCTGGGGGAGATGATACTAATCAGACTGGACATAATCCTTGCCCCATATGGGGCTCACAGTCTAAATTAGGAGGAAGTAGGATTTAATCCCATTTTACATATGAGGGAACTGAAGCACAGAGAAGTTAAGTGATTTGCCCAGGGTCACATAGAGCAGTTGGGTGACAGAGCCGGGATTAGAACCCCCAGGTCTTCTGACTCCCAGGCCCGTGCTCTTTCACTAGGGCATGCTGTTTCCCACAGAACTATTACTTCACTATACAGTAAAATATTAGGGAAAAAATGAAATTAATGTATCTCCATCAATATCCTCTTGAAGGATAAATAGCCATCACACAAGGAGAGCAAATGGTTCAGATATATTTGACCCCGAGAGAAAAGCACCCCAGATTCTTCCCAAAACACATTCACCTCACTGTTAACTTGAGCATGGGAGGGCAGTGATTTCCACTGGCCATAGTTCATAAATGGCTCTCAGTCTGGACACACACTGAGCTCGGAGACAAGCAGTCGGTGCTGCACTTTAACGTCTTAAAATTCCTTCTCCCCTTCCTTTTGCTGTTATAATAATGAACTATAGACTCATTGTGGGAGGGGTAAACAAGATGGGAGAAGACCGACTATGTGGACAGACTCAAAGACACACACACCCAATAAAAACTGCACAGGCCCCAGTCGGGGTTAAATAGCTATCCACACGTCTTCATTCAGAGGCCCACGCAGAGCCTCTCATCCACACACCCATTCAAATACGGACACACATACCCACCACGAGAAGGGAGTCAACAGCCAGCACAGTGGCTGAAGCAGATACAGAAAGAGAAAAAGGATTGGGAAGAAGAAAGAAGGACTAAAGCTGAAAGGTGAGGGTGGGAGGGAGGAGGTTGGGATGTAATTATGTAGGAAGGCGAAAAGAAGGTAGGTGGGGGGCAGAAAGAGGAGCAGAGGCTTTTGTGGCTGGCTGCAAGGTGAGGGAGCGAGAGAGAGAAGGAAGGACATTGAACGTGGGTGGCTACCTGTGGTTTTAATCATGGGGTCAAGGTGAGGCATTTATCAGAACACAGAGACATTTGTTTCTCTGTAGCTGTTGGGGAAAAGCGGGGAGAGGATGCAAGGGAACGAAGGGGAGTGAAGGCAGGCAGGAGGAGAACCAGCTTGGGATTGGAGGACTTGGGGAAAAGCATATTTCCTCGCATACCACACAGACCACTAAGTAAGCAGCCCAGCATGGCTTAGTGGAAAGGGCACAGGCTTGGGAGTCAGAGGATGTGGGTTCTAATCCGACTCCAACACTTGTGTGCTGTGTGATCTTGGGCAAGTCACTTAACTTCTCTGTGCCTCCATTACTTCATCTGTAAATTGGGGATTAAGACTGTGAGCCTCACGTGGAACAACCTGATTACCTTATATCTACCCCAGAGCTTAGAACACATAGTAACTGCTTAACAAATGCCATAATTATTATTATCATTATTATTTCCTTTCTCCCTTTATAGATAGCTATGCATATTCAAGTGCTTAGTACAGTGCTTTGCACACAGTTAAGCGCTCAATAAATACGATTGAACAAATCAGTCAATAGTATCGATCGATACCTTTCAATTGACACTTTTTTCCTTCCCTGATCCCTTTTCTCTTTCATATTTGCTGCAGCCCTTATGCTGGATGTTAAGTCCTGTCTCATTGTGGGTATGTGTATGTGGGCAAGAGAGGTGCCAATAAATTAATCAATGGTATTTAGCGATCATTTATTGGATGCAGAGCGCTATACTCATGGCTTGGTAAACTACAATACAATGGACTAGGTAGACACGATTCCACCCATCAAGGAGCGGAGAAGACAGGCATTAAAATGAATACAGACCGGGGAAATGGGAGAAAATAATTATATGTACATAAGTGTTCTGTAGCAGCAAGCGTTTGAGGGATGCACATGTAAATGCACAGGTGACACAGAAACAGGGGCGAATACGGGGAATGAGGGCTAAGTCAGGGAAGGCCTTTTGGAGGAGATGCGATTTTAGGAAAGCGGGAGAGCCGTGGCCCATCATATAATAAGACGGAGGGAGTTCTAGGCAGAGGGAGGACATGGTCAAGGTGTTCAACTGTGAACTGATGAAATGGAGGTACAGTGAGTAGGCTGGCATTAGAGGAGTGAATTACATGGGCTGGAGTGTAGAAGGAGAACAGTGAAGTAAAGTAAGAGGGGGAGATCTGATTGAGTGCTTTAAAGTAAATGGTAAAGAGTTTCTGTTTGATGGGGAGATCAATGGGCAACCATGATGTTCTTTAGGAGTGGAGACATAGACTGAATGTTTTTTCAGGAAAATCAATCAGGCAGCAAAGTGAAGTATGGACTGAAGTGGGGAGAGATAGGAGGCAGGGAGGTCAGTACAGAGGTTTGATACGGTAGTCAAGGTGGAGAAGCAACGTGATCTAGTCGATAGAGCATGGGCCTGGGTGTCAGAAGGACCTGGGTTCTAATTCCAGCTCCATCATTGGTCTGCTGTGTGACCTTGGGCAAGTCCCTTCACTTCACTATGTCTCAGTTCCTTCATCTGTAGCCTTATGACGAACAGGGAGAGTGAGCCCTATGTGGAACAGGGACGGTGACCAACCTGATTATCTTGTATCTACCCTGGGGTTAGAACAGTGTCTGGCACGTAAAAATACCACAATTATTATTATTATTAGTATTATGAATTTTAGACAGACTGTAATGAAATACTTTTAATGATGTTATTACGTTCCTATGTTTGCCAAAATGTGGGCAAAACTTACTTTCTGCACTCTGCATGGTAATCTCATCCAGCTCTTTTTCCAGTTTCTCGTAAATGTCTAGTCTTGCTTGATGCTCAGAATTTTGCGCTTGAAGCTCAGTAATGCGTTTTTCAGAGGAGGCTTGAAGACCATAAAATTCTTTTGTTAAAACCTAACATAGCAAACAGAGGCAGAAAAAACATCATAAACTTTTTAAAATAAGTTAAGGGTTAAAAGAGCAAAACAAGGAAACAAAATTGGCAAAGGCTTATTTTGTCATTTAAGTATTTTTTTAAAATTTAGCAGAAAGTTTAATTGGACTCAACATTTTGGAAAGAGCAAAATAAAATCTAAAGAATGTTTACTGAATTCTCATTTTTAAAATCATTATCCTTTGGTATTTATGAAATATCTGTTCCTAAAGAGAAAAATAAATGCATTTCAATGTTACTTTCAATATGACTTCACTGTTTAGAAATGTTACCGGTTTAAATTCCTAATCTTCAATACACCCATTTCCTGGAAATGTCAGAAATATAGGTAACTGATCAGTATGAGTTGCTTTTTTATCTTCTGGATTAAATTCCTTGCGAAACAGAAAAATCATGAAAGAGAAGAGAGGGAACTGCTGACGGAAACTCTAGATGAGCTCAGATTGGGCTACGTGTCCTAACCTATGGGGTCAGTGGACCATGGCTCTATTCCCACCCCTCCATTTCCTACCCTGAATCTTGTCCACCTAAGGCTGCTTTTGGCTCCCTTTCCTTCCTCCAGAAGCTTCCATGTGCTTTCTCATTTCCTCAACTCTCTCATGAACAACTGGGGAATGATGGCTGGACCAATGCTATGGCCATGACCCGGTGTATTCATGACTGTCTATGACCTTCTAAAACAACTGTACAGACAAATTCACCTCTTCAGCAAGGAAACACACTTCCTTAAATGAGGCCCAAGTAGGGAAGCAGGGTGGCTCAGTGGAAAGAGCACGGGCTGGGGAGTCAGAGGTCATGGGTTCAAATCCCAGCTCCGCCGCTGGTCAGCTGTGTTATTTTGGGCAAGTCACAACTTCTCTGTGCCTCAGTTACCCCATCTGTAAAATGGGCATTAAGACTGTGAGCCCCACATGGGACAAGCTGATCACCTTGTCCTCCCCAGCGTTTAGAACAGTGCTTTGCACATAGTAAGCGCTTGACAAATGCCACCATTATTATTATTACTTAATACAATGCTCTGCACACATAAGCATTCAAGAGATACCATTGATTAATTCTAAATGAACTAATAATAATCCACATCCTTAAGAACTGTAATTAGAGAGAGATACTAAATCCCAGTATCTGTTGAGGTGTTCAGCCTTAATCTTTAGCTTAGGGAAGCAGCATGTCTTGGGCAAATCACTTCACTTCTCTGGGCCTCAGTTCCCTCATCTGTAAAATGGGAATTAAGACTGTGAGCCCCATGTGGAACAGGGACTGTATCTCACCTGATTACCTCGGGTCTACCCCAGCGTTTAGAACAGTGCCTGGCATATAGTAAGCACTTAACAAATACCATTAAGAAAACTTATTTTCACTTTCTATTTGTCAAAAAAAAATCACTGGTGAATCATTAATTTAAGTTTTTCAATCTGTTGGGTCTAATGGGCTCCCACTGTTGGTGCTTCTAAAGCTTCCATCATCTAGAAGAGAATGCTCGATTCCTCCAAATCTCATTTTAAGTCTCCCATGAATAGAACTAGCCGAATGAAGGTTCCTAACATCTGTGCCACGGCACACCTACTGCACTGCCAGAAGCTACTTGAGTGCTCTTCAAGTTTTTTCTCCCTCCGCTGTTTACCCAAAACATAAACATGTGCAGAAAGGAAAATTCAAGATAGTGAAAGAAAGAAGGGAGCAAATGGAGAAAAAGTTGGGAGAAATATGAACTGGATGATGTGGGAAAGATAGAGATTCGTATGTCCTTGGTGCATAAATGAGCAGGCAGAAACTATGGCTATTCTCCAACATGGATGAGGAAAACAGATAGAGTGAGGCAGGCTGAGAATATTTATTTCCCTCCTGTCCAGTCTCTTCTTTATGCTGCTATGGGCTTGGGGCGGAGGAGTAGTGGGGAAACACAAATGTAAACACTGGTAGAAACATCCAAGGGTTAGTCAGGTTTTCTCTTAGTCAGGTTTTTCCCAATTTAGAAGGCACGACACCATCACAGCTCACATTCTCTATTTCGCCCAATGTCAGTAAATAGTACACATGTAGCTCATTAAAAGTTGTCGCAGTAGCCAGCTTTGAAAACTCAGATTAAAAAAATCATGCTTTTGTATTATCACACAAATACCATGTTTGTCACCTTTAGACAGATACAAAATCTACTGGGATTTTTACTTCTTTAACTACTTAAACTTCATCAGTCACGTTTAACCATACTTTTTGCCTGAATGCTCCTTTTTTTCAACTCTTACTAGGAAAGGGATGCTCCTTTGGTCTGAAAGGTTACTTTTAAAGGCTTTCAAATGCTACTTTACGAAGGAAGCTAAAAGCCTCTTTTCTGATGTTCATTTTATATGAATTTATGTATGTGTGTGTGTGTGTGTGTGTGTGTGTGTGCATATATATACTAAGAATTTAGAACCATATAAAAAAGCAATGTACTTCAAGTTGCACTTTTCAGGATTATGTTGCTAATCTATAATGAAGTAAGTCAATATGGATTTCTTGGGGTTTGCCAAACATTTGCCCTTGCAATGTCACAAATATCATAAAGACTTGGAACTGGGAGGAAGAGGACCTGGGTTCTAATCCCAGCTCTTCCACTTGTCTGCGGTGCCACTTTGGGTTAGTCACATAACTTCTCCATTCTTCAGTTTCCTCATTTGTGAAATGGGGATTAAATTCTATGCCCTCCTACCTAGATTGTGAGCTCTGTACGGGACAGGGTCTGTGTCCAACCTGATAACCTTGTGCCTACCCTAGTGCTTGGTCCATAGTAAACACCTGAGAAATATCATCGTATTTATTATCTTTATGAGTAATAATTTAGAATATATGAAAAATTCTGGGTGAGGGGACATCGATTTTGGAAGAAGTGTTTATATTTTGTTTACTGGGTATTTATCCATGTCCTTTATGCTATTTTATGCTCCATTGTCTCACTGCTCCAGACCTCTTCCCATCTACATTCATTGACTGTGAGTCCTTCAAGGGACAAGGTCCATGTCTAAATCACCACTGTATACTCCTTCCTAGTGCTTAGCACAATGCTCTGAACACAGGAAGAGCTTAATACATACTATTACTAGAAGTATGTAGCATTTTTTCTGTGCTCACTGGGTGCAAGACACATTATTAAGTGCTTGGGAAATGTCAATCCAGAAAGTGACACAGTCCACTCCCATAAGGATTTTACACTCACAGGAAGACATACATGAAATATGGAGAAAATAATCAAAATAAATGATTAAATGTATAACTGAATGAACATACATTCAAAAGTGAACTGGTATAAGAAAGTAGATAAATGAGAAGCAGTGTGGTGTAGTGGATAGAGCACAGGCCTGGGAGTCAGAAGGTCATGGGTTCTAATCCCTGCTCAGCCACTTGTCTGCTGTGTGACCCCAGGCAAGTAATTTCACTTTTCTGGGCCTCAGTTACCTCATCTGTGAAATGGGGATTGAGATTGTGAGCCCAATGTGGGACGGGGACTGTGTCCAACCTGATAAGTTTATATCCACCCCTGAACCCTCCTTTACACACACACAATGTTTCGACAGTGCATTGTGTTCACTCAGCCATAATTTTCTGATATGCATTTATTCATGCTTAGAACATTTATTTAGTGCTTAGAACAGGTCCTGACACATAGTAAGTGCTTAACAAATACCATTATTATTATTTACATGACATAATATAAATGTATTTTCCACATGAATTACTTGGGGAAAATACTCGTAGAAGCAGCGTGGCTTAGTGGAAAGAGCCTGGGCTTGGGAGTCAGAAGTCATGTGTTCTAATCCCGGCTCTGCCATTTGTCTGCTGTGTGACCTTGGGCAAGTCACTTAACTTCTTTGGTCCTCAGTTCCCTCATCTGTAAAATGGGGATTAAGACTGTGACCCCCATGTGGGACAACCTGATTACCTTGTATCCACCCCAGCGCTTAGAACAATGCTTGGCACATAGTAAGCGCTTAATAAATAACACCATTATTATTATTACTGGGGAAAGTATTATTAAATTAGTAACAAATTTTACATCACAAGAAGTCTACTTTGAAAAGAATACCTCCAATTTTTTCTGATATTTTTCACATTCCAGTTGACACTGTATGAGATTTCTTGATGTTTCTTCTTGCACAAGTTGAACACGCTCATTTTCAAAAGATTTTAGTTTACTCTGATGGAGAAATTCAGCCACTTTGCTTTCGGCACTGAGCTGTAGTTGCCGGTACCTGAAAGAGTCACCACAGTCAGTGGTTTTGGAATCCTAGAGGATTGCAGTCAAATCATTCCTATCAGCATACAATCTCTTGAACCTTCCTTTACACACACACAGTGTTTCGACAATGCATTGTGTTCACCCAGCCACAATTTTCTGATATGTATTTATTCATTCAATTGCATTTATTGAGTGCTTACTGTGTGCAGAGCACTGGTCTAAGCATTTGAGAGAGTACATTATAACAATGAACAAACATGTTTCCTGTCCACAATGAGCTTTCATTCTACATTAATGAAATGTATAAATGTATTAATATAAATGAATAAATTACAGATCTGTATATAAGTGCTGTGGGGCTGGAAAGGGGGATGAACAAAGGGAGCAAGTGAGGGTGATGCAGAAGGGAGTGGGAAAAGAGGAAAGGAGGGATTAGTCAGGGAATGCCTCTTGGAGGAGATGAACTTTCAGCAAGGCTTTGAAAAGGAAAAGAGTAATTGTCTGACAGATAGGAAGATGGAGGGAGGTTCAGGCCAATGGGCGAGAGGTTGGTGGTGAGATAGGTGAGATCGAGGTGTAGTGAGTTTAGCGTTAGAGGAGCAAAGTGTGTAGGCTGGGTTGTATAGTAGGAGAGTAGTTGGGTAGTAGGGGGCAAGGTGATTGAGTGCTTTAAAGCTAATGGTGAGTGGTTTTTGTTTGATGCGGAGGTGAATGGGCAGCCATTCATTGGACTTTCTTGACGTGTGGGGAAACATGGCCTGAACATTTTATGTCGAAAAATGATCCAAGCAGCAGAGTGAAGTATGGACTAGAGGAGGGACTTCTCTGACTAAGCCCCCCTTTCCTCTTCTCCCACTCCCATCTGGGTCCTTTATACATACATCTCCCCTCCCAGCCCCCCAGCACTTACGTACATATTTGTAATTTATTTATATTAATGTCTGTCTCCCTCTCTAGACTGTAAGCTCGTTGTGGACAGGGCATGTATATGCCTATCGTTGTATTGTACTCTCTCAAGCACTTAGTACAGCATTCTGCACACAGAAAGCGCTCATTAAATGTGATCGAATGAATTGAATGAATGAATGAATTGTACAGAGGAAGTGCTCAATAAATACCACTGATTGAGTGATTGGTTGACATGCCTAGGCAGGGTCACCAGGCCTCGACATTTCCCTCCAGTAAACCTGGCCCTTTTCTCCTGGTCCCAGGTTTGCTAGCACTGGTGACAAGGTTAGCAGTTCCAAGGGAAGTGACCCTCCTAGAATAATTAAAATGATGTTCATTTGATGGCTCACCACTGTTAGTGGGCTTGTGAGCTACGAGCCTCAGGACTCCTCAGGATCACTAACAGATGGTTACAAGTCTCTGAGGAACCCCTCTCACGCTCCTACAGAAAGGAGAACGAAGCCCTTATAGAACCCCGAAAGGCCTTCCACATTGCAATAAGGGTTCCGGGTCTCCTTACTCCCCTTGGGCACCCTCCTCTCAGTATATCATTTCCCATGAAATCATGATGAGAAACAGACAAAGAAAACGATGTCTCTGCAGTATCTCTGTCAGGCTATGTGATCACAAAGCGAGTTGCAGCTACTAGAAAAGCAGCCTCTCATCCTTTATTTATACCAATGAAAAATGTATATTTAATTGTCAGGCAATAATTCAACAATTTCAAGTTCATATGGCAGTTCTGTTTGGATGCCAGAGATACTGTGTTTGCTGAAGTACGGTATTTATTGTTTTCACCAATATTACAAAATGGCTTAAAATGCGGGCACTCTCCGCCCTACTCCCCCCATTCCAAAAGACTCTTCGTGCCAGTAAATTTAGTACTCTGAAACCCAAATCTGACATGCCCTATTGTGGGCTGCTTTCGTAAACCATACTTTCAAATTGGGCCAAACATACTTGATTTAATCTTCTTTCCACATTAACTTATAGGAGGATGGCCGGTTATGGAAATGTCACAGCCATCTTGTTCGAAGTCTACATTTTCAGGCTTTTCTATTCTTGAACTCGTTACAGCACATCTCCCAAAGCAACCGATTCAGCTGCTTGTATAAGCTCCATCAGACGTGTTTATTTCAGAGTGGAATAAAGTATGACGGCAACTAAATTGATTTCACAAGCATTCACCGCTTAAGTATCTACTCTAATAGGGTTCAAAATAGAATAGTAATTTCCAAAGCCGTAGATAGGTTAGGGAAATAAAATTAGATGATGAAGAGTTGATCATCTAGAGAAAAATAATACTGATAGAGTAGCTCTAAAACAGTGGTTTTCTCTTTTTAACAAACAAATGGCTATAAGCAAAATGAAGATTCTCCTATTGAGCGATGTTTATTCTGTTTAGTCTTTCAGTTCATATACAGCTCCAAAGAAACAGATATCAACCATTGAGAGAATAAATTTGATTTAATATCCAAAATCCCACCAGGCAGTGCATTTGTCACTAATGAGAAATTATATGTAAATTATATTTTATATTTGGTTTGCAGAAGTCTGCTTTGGGGCAGAAACAAAGTCCTGGAACTTTCTTTAAGACTTCTTGTTTCAAACCTCACTTTTTTTATGCCGCAGAGCTCCATTTCTTGGTTTCTACCACAATTCCCTTTTCTGAAAGAAGGGACTGGTGTAAAATATACTCAACTTTGATCATTTTGTGAATAGAAACAGTACGCTATGTAAGAGAGCAGAATTTATAATTAAATATGAAGCCTTAGAGTAGATGGTCAATCAGAAGCCCCAAAGCTTGGATTTCTTCTTTCATTTCCAACATTTTTTGAGACAATAAGTGAGGAAATAATACTGAAGCTCTTTGGCAGCACTACCGGTATGTTCCGAATTACTGTATATTTCTTTTTAATATTACTCAGCATTTTTACACAGCTAAATGGTTCCAAACCTACTCCACTTCAAATGGCAACCGGAAACACGTAGCACCGGTCATTGTGGGGGAACGAAAACCTCATTTGCTGCCTTTAGAATAGTAATGCATTGCTAGAATGCGACTGGAAAATCAGGGAGCATCTTCCGCCAACATCGGTCTGATTGGTCACTGTAGAAATGGCTCTGAGTGTGCGCACAGTGATGAAATGGCTGAACCCTATGCCTCACATTTTCCTTCATGCAAGGTTTCATAAGAATCCGATCGTTATGTTATGAGGCAGCTGGGTGTAACTACCCCATAAAAAGGAGACAACGATTCCTTTCACAAATCTCTCTAACTCCACAGGACATCTGAGTGATGCTTGTTGGTTTTTCAGAATTAGAGAATGATGATCTCACTGTAGTATTATTAGTGAACTACTCTACTAAAAAACTCTACCAAATCTAGATTGTAACAATAGTAATGATAATAATATTGGTATTTGTTAAGTGCTTACTATGTGCCAGGCAATGTTCTAAGCCCTGGGGTAGATACAGGGTAATCAGGTTGTTCCACATTAGCCTCCCAGACTTAATCCCCATTTTACAGATGAGGTAAATGAGGTAACGAGAAGTTAAGTAAGTTGCCCAAAGTCACGCAGCTGACAGGTGGCGGAGCCGGGATTAGGACCCATGATCCCTGACTCCTAAACCCATGCTCTTCCCACTGAGCTACGCTGCTTCTCTTAGATCAATGTGGGCAGGGACTGTGTCTAGCAATTCTGTTGCACTGTATTACCCTGAGTGTTTAGTAGAATGTTCTGCACGTAGTAAGCACTCAATAAATACCACGGATTGACTGATTTCCCTTTTTATCTGATCCAGAAACATGTAATTTACCGTTCTTTTTTCCTTCTTGCTTTTATTGAATGCCCACTGTATACAGAGCACTGTACTAAATGCTTGAGAGAATACAATATGAAAGAGTTGGTAGACACATTCCCTGCCCACAACGAGCTTACAATCTAGAGAGGAAGACAGATTTTACTGTAAATAAATAGTTGTACGTAATTATTTGTACATAATTACATGTACATGTAAGGGTATTATGTTTTTATGTTCTATGTTAATACTGGAACACACTAGCCCCCTGCCATGCCGGAGAAATATAATTCTTGGCATTTTAAGAATCATTTTAAGGTATTTCCACACCGCACTTTTTTCATTCCTTCAATCGTATTCATTGAGCGCTTACTGCATGCAGAGCACTGTACTAAGAGCTTGGAAAGTACAATTCAGCAGCAAAGAGAGACAATTCATTCAATTCATTCAATAGTATTTATTGAGCGCTTACTATGTGCAGAGCACTGTACTAAGCGCTTGGGATGAACAAGTCGGCAACAGATAGAGACAGTCCCTGCCGTTTGACGTGCTTACAGTCTAATCGGGGGAGACGGACAGACAAGAACAATGGCACTAAACAGCGTCAAGGGGAAGAACATCTCGTAAAAACAATGGCAACTAAATAGAATCAAGGCGATGTACAATTCATTAACAAAATAAATAGGGTAACGAAAATATATACAGTTGAGCGGACGGGTACAGTGCTGTGGGGATGGGAAGGGAGAGGTGGAGGAGCAGAGGGAAAAGGGGAAAATGAGGCTTTAGCTGCGGAGAGGTAAAGGGGGGATGGCAGAGGGAGTAGAGGGGGAAGAGGAGCTCAGTCTGGGAAGGCCTCTTGGAGGAGGTGATTTTTAAGTAAGGTTTTGAAGAGGGAAAGAGAATCAGTTTGGCGGAGGTGAGGAGGGAGGGCGTTCCAGGACCGCGGGAGGACGTGACCCAGGGGTCGACGGCGGGATAGGCGAGACCGAGGGACGGCGAGGAGGTGGGCGGCAGAGGAGCGGAGCGTGCGGGGTGGGCGGTAGAAAGAGAGAAGGGAGGAGAGGTAGGAAGGGGCAAGGTGATGGAGAGCCTCGAAGCCTAGAGTGAGGAGTTTTTGTTTGGAGCGGAGGTCGATAGGCAACCACTGGAGTTGTTTAAGAAGGGGAGTGACATGCCCAGATCGTTTCTGCAGGAAGATGAGCCGGGCAGCGGAGTGAAGAATAGACCGGAGCGGGGCGAGAGAGGAGGAAGGGAGGTCAGAGAGAAGGCTGACACAGTAGTCTAGCCGGGATATAACGAGAGCCCGGAGCAGTAAGGTAGCCGTTTGGGTGGAGAGGAAAGGGCGGATCTTGGCGATATTGTAGAGGTGAAACCGGCATGTCTTGGTAACGGATAGGATGTGTGGGGTGAACGAGAGGGACGAGTCAAGGATGACACCGAGATTGCGGGCCTGCGGGACGGGAAGGATGGTCGTGCCATCCACGGTGATGGAGAAGTCTGGGAGCGGACCGGGCTTGGGAGGGAAGATGAGGAGCTCAGTCTTGCTCATGTTGAGTTTTAGGTGGCGGGCAGACATCCAGGTGGAGACGTCCCGGAGGCAGGAGGAGATGCGAGCCTGAAGGGAGGGGGAGAGGACAGGGGCGGAGATGTAGATCTGCGTGTCATCTGCGTAGAGATGGTAGTCAAAGCCGTGAGAGCGAATGAGTTCACCGAGGGAGTGAGTGTAAATGGAGAACAGAAGAGGGCCAAGAACTGACCCTTGAGGAACTCCAACAGTTAAAGGATGGGAGGGGGAGGAGGCTCCAGCGTAGGAGACCGAGAATGATCGGCCAGAGAGGTAAGAGGAGAACCAGGAGAGGACAGAGTCTGTGAAGCCAAGGTGAGATAAGGTACGGAGGAGGAGGGGATGGTCGACAGTGTCAAAGGCAGCAGAGAGGTCAAGGAGGATCAGAATGGAGTAGGAGCCATTGGATTTGGCAAGAAGGAGGTCATGGGTGACCTTAGAGAGAGCAGTCTCGGTAGAGTGGAGGGGACGGAAGCCAGATTGGAGGGGGTCTAGGAGAGAATGGGAGTTAAGGAATTCTAGGCATCGATTGTAGACGACTCGTTCTAAGATTTTGGAAAGGAAGGGTAGTAAGGAGATAGGACGATAACTGGAGGGGGAAGTGGGGTCAAGAGCGGGTTTTTTTAGGATGGGGGAGACGTGGGCGTGTTTGAAGGCAGAGGGGAAGGAGCCCTTGGAGATTGAGTGGTTAAAAATAGAAGTTAAGGAAGGGAGGAGGGCAGGGGCGATGGTTTTAAGAAGGTGAGAGGGAATGGGGTCCGAGGCGCAGGTGGAGGGGGTGGCACTTGCGAGGAGGGAGGAGATCTCCTCTGAGGATACTGCAGGGAAGGATGGGAAAGTAGGGGAGGGGGTTGTTGGGGGGGAGGGGAGAGGCGGAGGGGTGACTTTGGGGAGCTCAGACCTGATCGTGTTGATTTTCGTGAGGAAATAGGTGGCCAGATCATTAGGGGTGAGAGATGGGGGAGGGGGAGGAACAGGGGGCCTAAGGAGAGAGTTAAAGGTCCGGAACAATCGGCGGGGGTGACGGGCATGGGTGTCGATGAGGGAGGAGAAGAAGCTTTGCCTGGCGGAGGAGAGGGCAGAGTTAAGGCAGGAAAGGATAAATTTGAAGTGTGTGAGGTCGGCTTGGTGCTTGGACTTTCGCCAGCGGCGCTCAGCAGCTCGAGCATAGGAGCGTAGGAGGCGGACGGAGGAGTTGATCCAGGGCTGTGGGTTAGTGGCGCGAGAGCGGCGGAGGGAAAGGGGGGCGAGAGAGTCGAGATGAGTAGTGAGGGTGGAGTTGAGAGCGGAGACCTGATCGTCGAGAGTGGGAAGAGAGGACAGGGCGGCAAGGTGAGGCGAGATGCTATTGTAAAGACGGATGGGATCGAGAGAGCGGAGGTCTCTGTGGGGCAGTAGCGAAGATTTGCAGGGGGAGGGAGTGTGAGAGATGAGGCAGGTGAGAAGGTTATGGTCCGAGAGAGGGATTTCAGAGTTGGTGAGTGAGGAGATAGTGCAGCGGTCCCTGCCCAAAGTGGGCTCACAGTCTAGAAGGGGAGAGACAGACATCAAAACAAGTAAAGAGGCAGGAAACACATCAATTGTTTGTTAGACAAGAGTAAACTCCCAGGCTGCCTTTTTACCTGAAATCTTGAAGGGTTTTTAGTTTTAATGATTTTTTAAAATGACGCTATACAGGTATTTCATTGAATTAGACGAAAAAGTATTAAGAGCATTTAATTAAGGCAAAAGAGATGGCAAATAAAAGATTAGCTGAATTTGGTTTTGATGAAAGGGAGAATGATGATGATGGTATTTGTTAAGCACTTACTCTTACTATGTGCTGAGCACTGTTCTAAGCGCTGGGAGAGATACAAGGTTATCAGATTGTCCCAGATGGGGCTCACAGTCTTAATCCCCATTTTACAGAGGGGATAACTGAGGCAAAGAGAAGTTAAGTGACTTGCCCAAAGTCACACAGCTGCCAAGTGGCAGAGTCGGGATTAGAACCCATGACCTCTGACTCCCAAACTCATGCTCTTTCCGCTCAGCCATTCTGCTTCTCTGGAGAAACCTAGAGAGGAATTGGTGAAATCCCCAAGAGCCTCCATGGCAGACTACCTAAATGAAGATGGTCTACCCAAATCCAGTGGTTGCCTATCAACCTCCGCTCCAAAGAAAAACTCCTCACTCTAGGCTTCAAGGCTCTACATCACCTTGCCCCTTGAAGCAGCGTGGCTCAGTGGAAAGAGCATGGGCTTTGGAGGCAAGGGTCATGAGTTCGAATCCCAGCTCTGCCACTTGTCAGCTGTGTGACTGTGGGCAAGTCACTTCACTTCTCTGTGCCTCAGTTACCTCATCTGTAAAATGGGGATGAAGACTGTGAGCCCCACATGGGACATCCTGATTCCCCTGTGTCTACCCCAGTGCTTAGAACAGTGTTTGGCACATAGTAAGCGCTTAACAAATACCAACATTATTATTATTATTACCTCTCCTCCCTTCTCTCTTTCTACTGCCCACCCCGCACGCTCCGATCCTCTGCCGCCCACCTCCTCACCGTCCTTCGGTCTCGCCTATCCCGCCGTCCACCCCTGGGCCACGTCCTCCCGCAGTCCTGGAACGCCCTCCCTTCTCACCTCGGCCAAATTGATTCTCTTCCCCTCTTCAAAACCCTACTTAAAACTCATCTCCTCCAAGAGGCCTTCCTAGACTGAGCTCCTCTTCTCCCTCTACCACCCCCCCTTTCACCTCTCCGCAGCTTAACCCTCTTTTCCCCCCATTTCCCTCTGCTCCTCCCCCTCTCCCTTCCCATCCCCTCAGCACTGTACTGCTCAACTGTATATATTTTCATTACCCTATTTATTTTGTTAATGAAATGTACATCGCCTTGATTCTATTTAGTTGCCATTGTTTTTACGAGATGTTCTTCCCCTGACTCTATTTATTGCCATTGTTCTTGTCTGTCCGTCTCCCCCGATTAGACTGTAAGCCCGTCAAACGGCAGGGACTGTCTCTATCTGTTGCCGACTTGTTCATTCCAAGTGCTTAGTACAGTGCTCTGCACATAGTAAGCACTCAATAAATACTATTGAATGAATGAATTAATTGAGGCAATAAAATTCAGGCACAAATAGAAAGAGAACCAAGTACAGGAGAACATTAGTGGATACGGACTACACATTTAGAATTTAGGATTAAATTGAGTCACAAGATGTGACAGAAAATTCCAGTCTAAACTGTGCACAAAAACAGACCACTCAAAGTGAAAGTTTGCATTTGAGTATCTTTAGATTCAACAAAACAATCTGACATCGAAAGAGGGAGTATCTAAAGTCCTAATTCATTGAAACTGTTGACACTTTGCTCCATCTAAACAAAACAATACAAACAGTTAAACCGCCTAAAGGGACAAGCTGGGGAGACTGTTTGTATAGGACTAAATGCAGATATACGAATGCAGAACAGAACCAAAGCCTGACTGTGTGGGGAAAGGGGATTCTTAGACACAGAGCTTGTATTTGACACCTCACACTGTGACTCTTTCTTAATAATAACAACTGTGCCATTTGTTAAGCAACTACTGTGTGTCAAGCACTGTATTCACCACTGGGTAGATACACTATAAGTAGATTGTTCTGATTTATATGGACACAATTTTTTAATATTTTCATTTTTGTCATAAACAGGTGATGCTGATATACAGAATTGGGAGTGGGATAAAGTTGGGAACATACTTTAAGTTGAATAGAGAAAAAATTCACGGACTAATGGAGTGGGACGATGACAAGTATAGCGTGGCTCTGTGGAAAGAGCACGGGCTTGGGAGTCAGAGGTCATGAGTTCAAATCCCAGCTCTGCCACTTGTCAGCTGTGTGACTGTGGGCAAATCACTTAACTTCTCCGTGCCTCAGTTACCTCATCTGTAAAATGGGGATTAACTGTGAGCCTCACATGGGACATCCTGACTACCCTGTATCTACCCCAGCGCTTAGAACAGTGCTCGGCACATAGTAAGCGCTTAACAAATACCAACATTATTATTATTTCTTTTTTTACAGATGAGAAAAGTGAGGAAAACGGAGGTGACGTGATATGCTCGTGATCCCCCAGCAGGCAAGTGGCAGACCCAAGACTATAATCCAAGTCTCATGATTCCCAGTTTTTTGCTCTTTGTGCTCTTTTCATACTGTTTTCCATTCATTCATTCAGTCGTATTTACTGAGCACTTACTCTGTGCAAAGCATGTGAAGAGAAAAAGCATTAGCAGGACTGGACCTCTGGCTCTCTTTGGGATGGCTCAGTGGAAAGAGCATGGGCTTGAGAGTCAGAGGTCGTGGGTTCGAATGCCAGCTCTGCCACTTGTCAGCTATGTGACTGTGGGCAAGTCACTTAACTTCTCCATGCCTCAGTTACCTCATCTGTAAAATGGAGATAAAGACTGTGAGCCTGTAGTGGGACAACATGATTACCCTGTAAATCTATCCCATGTTTAAAATAGTGCTCTGCACATAGTAAGCACTTAACAAGTACCAACATTATTATACTATGGCTCATCAATCTTTACTGTTTCCTCTTAAACCTTCATTTTGGTAGCTGGTTTTAGAGCCTTGCTTTATATATATCTACTTCAGTGCTTAATACAGTGCTGGGCACATAGTAAGCATTTAACAAATACAGCAATTATCATTATTACTATAATTATCACTATGCAGAAGCAGCATGGCGTAGTGGATAGAGCACAGGGCTAGGAGTCAGACGGTCAGGGGCTCTAATCCTAGCTCTGCCACTTGTCTGCTCTATGATCTTGGACAAGTCACTTCACTTCTCTGGGCCTCAGTTACTTCATTTGTAAAATGGGGATTGAGACTGTGAGCTCCTCACATCCACCAAACTAACTCTCTTCCCCTCTTCAAAGCCCTGCTGAGATCTCACCTCCTCCAGGAGGCCTTCCCAGACTGAGCCCTCCCTTTCCCTCTGCTCCTCCTCCCCTCCCCATTCCCCCTACTCCCTTCTGCTCTTCCCCTTTCCCCTCCCCACTGCACTTGAGCATATTTGTATACATTATTTATTACTCTATTGTATTAATGATGTGTATATATCTTTGATGCGATTTATCTTGATGGTATTGATGCCTGGCAACTTGTTTACCTCGTGGGCCCGGGATCTCTGCTCCCCTGGGGCTGAATCGACCACCACATGGACTTGGGAGCTCTCCTCCCAGGCGGTAGTTCCTTGGGCTGCCTGCCCCCCCGTTTCCAGCCTAGCTCTTTAGCAGCCTTTTGGCCACCGACCGCCGACTTTAGCGGCTTATTGGCTGCCGACCACCGACTCATCCACGCCGAGACCACCCCCCTCTCCCGGGAAGCTGAGCCTTGTCATCGCCCAGACCCTTGGAGCCATTACCTCGTGGGCCCAGGATCTCTGCTCCCCTGGGGCTGAATCGACCACCACATGGACTCGGGAGCTCTCCTCCCAGGCGGTGGTTCCTTGGGCTGCCTGCCCCCCGTTTCCAGCCTAGCTCTTTAGCAGCCTTTTGGCCACCGACCGCCGACTTTAGCGGCTTATTGGCCGCCGACCGCCGACTCATCCACGCCGAGACCACCCCCCTCTCCCGGGAAGCTGAGCCTTGTCATCGCCCGGACCCTTGGAGCCATTACCTCGTAGGCTCGGGATCTCTGCTCCCCTGAGGCACAGCCTCGGCCTACCCGGCCCCGATTCCCTACAAGCCCCCCTTCGCCTACTGCTGGCTGACTCATCTGCGCTTCCTCCCCCTCCACCGGGGAGCTGAGCCTCGGACCGTCTGGACCCGCGCCCGCCTCAGCCTTTCACAACCTGGATCTCCGCACCCCCGCTCGGGAACTCCGACACTACGGATCTTCGCCCCCACAGACCCCCCAGCCACCAGCTTCCAGTCCACCCCCCCCCCCCCCGCCGCTCGGGCCCGGGGACATTGCGCTCCCCTTCTCGATCCTGGGGACATTATGCTCCCCTTCTCGGCCCCAAGGACATTGTGTCCCCCTGCTCGGGCCCGGGGACATTGTGCTCCCCAACCGCTCCCCCACTCCGCCCGAGGCGGCCATTTCGGGAAGCCCCCACTCTGCCTGAGGCGGCCATTTTGGGAAGGCCTCACTCCCTCTTCCCTCTTGAGGTGATTCATCCCTCCCGCCCCCGCCCCGGGCGACGACGTCCTTGTTCTCACCATGTTACCTTACCTTAGCCGCCGCCCACGGCCGCCACCCACCCCGGACAACCTCAGGGCCCCCCCGCCGCCACAGGGTTATTTGGTCATGAGCTCTGGGACTCTCTCGGCCGCTGGCCGCTTGACTTTGAGTCTGATCGGGTAGGGTCGGCTCGTCCCCCGACCCTGGTCATCGCCTGCTTATTAACACTATTGTAGTGTGCCTTACTGTAGCATGTTGCTATATTAGCGATGTCGCTTGTCATTGTTTATTATTGTCAGACTTTGAATTTGATCAGGTCGCCCCTTAATCGAGTCTACCCCCGACCCTGATCATCACCCCTTTTATTAACACGACTCTATTGTATCATACTGTATCATGTTGCTATATTAGCACTACTATATTGTATCATACTGTATCATGTTGCTATATTACCGATTTCGTTTATTACTGTTTATTGTTGTCAGTGCTGCCACCCACCTCTCTGGCCTCGCCATGTCCCTCCTCCCGCCCCTTCCTATCCTCCCCTTCCCCTCTCTCGTTCAGCTCTTTCCCGCTCTCTCCTCTGTCTCCTCCCCCCCTCCCCTCTCCCGCCCTAGAACCCCACTTTACCAGCGCTACCCCTCTTCCCCCTCCCCCTACTCTTCCCCCCACCAAACCCCCTCTTCACCCCCTCCCCCCTTCTCTCTTCCCCACCCATGCCCCATCCCAGTCCTCTTGTCCCACCGCTACCCCTCATCCCCCTCTCCCCGTCCAGGCCCCGCCACCTCCTTCCCATCCAAACCCTCCCCTCCCCCTGCCCTTTCCCCCTCCCCCCCTTGCACCCACAGCTACTTTCAAGTGTGGCCTCTGGAACCCCCGCTCTATTACAGGCAAGCTACCTTTCATCCATGACCTTTTCCTCTCCCGCTCTCTCCTCCTCCTCGCCCTTTCGGAAACGTGGCTCTCTCCCGAAGACACGGTCTCCGCCGCCGCTCTCTCCGGCGGAGGCCTCTCCTTCTCCCACTCCCCCAGACTCACCGGTAAGGGAGGAGGCGTCGGCTTCCTCCTCTCGCCCCGTTGCCGCTTCCGCACTATCCCTCCTCCCCCCTCCCTCTCCTTCCCCTCCTTCGAAGCCTATATCATTCGCCTCTACCACCCACTCCAGTTACTTGTCGCCGTCATCTACCGCCCTCCCGGTCCCACCTCCGACTTCTTCAACCACCTTGACCCCTTTCTCACCTTCCTTCTCTCCTTCTCTCTGCCCACTCTGATCCTCGGAGACTTCAACATCCATACGGATGTACCCGACGACTCCTCTGCCTCCCGCCTATCCCTCCTCGACTCTGCCGACCTCCTCCTCCACCATACCGCGCCCACTCACCGACTCGGTCACACCCTCGATCTCGTCATCTCCTACCGCTGCACCATCTCCTCCCTCACCAACTCTGAAATCCCTCTCTCTGACCATAACCTTCTCACCTGCCTCATCTCTCACACTCCCTCCCCCTGCAAATCTTCGCTACTGCCCCACAGAGACCTCCGCTCTCTCGATCCCATCCATCTTTCCAAAAGCATCTCTCCTCACCTTGCCGCCCTGTCCTCTCTTCCCACTCTCGACGAGCGGGTCTCCGCTCTCAACTCCACCCTCTCTACTCATCTCGACTCTCTCGCCCCCCTTTCCCTCCGCCGCTCTCGCTCCACTAACCCACAGCCCTGGATCACCTCCTCCGTCCGCCTCCTACGCTCCTATGCTCGAGCTGCTGAGCGCTGCTGGCAAAAGTCCAAGCACCAAGCCAACCTCACACACTTCAAATTTATCCTTTCCTGCCTTAACTCTGCCCTCTCCTCCGCCAGGCAAAGCTTCTTCTCCTCCCTCATCGACACCCATGCCCGTCACCCCCGCCGATTGTTCCGGACCTTTAACTCTCTCCTTAGGCCCCCTGTTCCTCCCCCTCCCCCATCTCTCACCCCCCGATGATCTGGCCACCTATTTCCTCATGAAAATCAACACGATCAGGTCTGAGCTCCCCAAAGTCACCCCTCCGCCTCTCCCCTCCCCACCAACAACCCCCTCCCCTACTTTCCCATCCTTCCCTGCAGTATCCTCAGAGGAGATCTCCTCCTTCCTCGCAAGTGCCACCCCCTCCACCTGCGCCTCGGACCCCATTCCCTCTCACCTTCTTAAAACCATCGCCCCTGCCCTCCTACCTTCCTTAACTTCTATTTTTAACCACTCAATCTCCAAGGGCTCCTTCCCCTCTGCCTTCAAACATGCCCACGTCTCCCCCATCCTAAAAAAACCCGCTCTCGACCCCACTTCCCCCTCCAGTTATCGTCCTATCTCCCTACTACCCTTCCTTTCCAAAATCCTAGAACGAGTCGTCTACAATCGATGCCTAGAATTGCTTAACTCCCATTCTCTCCTAGACCCCCTCCAATCTGGCTTCCGTCCCCTCCACTCTACCGAGACTGCTCTCTCTAAGGTCACCCATGACCTCCTTCTTGCCAAATCCAATGGCTCCTACTCCATTCTGATCCTCCTTGACCTCTCTGCTGCCTTTGACACTGTCGACCATCCCCTCCTCCTCCATACCTTATCTCACCTTGGCTTCACGGACTCTGTCCTCTCCTGGTTCTCCTCTTACCTCTCTGGCCGATCATTCTCGGTCTCCTTCGCTGGAGCCTCCTCCCCCTCCCATCCTTTAACTGTTGGAGTTCCTCAAGGGTCAGTTCTTGGCCCTCTTCTGTTCTCCATTTACACTCACTCCCTCGGTGAACTCATTCGCTCTCACGGCTTTGACTACCATCTCTACGCAGATGACACGCAGATCTACATCTCCGCCCCTGTCCTCTCTCCCTCCCTTCAGGCTCGCATCTCCTCCTGCCTCCGGGACGTCTCCACCTGGATGTCGGCCCGCCACCTACAACTCAACATGAGCGAGACTGAGCTCCTCATCTTCCCTCCCAAACCCGGTCCTCTCCCAGACTTCTCTATCACCGTGGATGGCACGACCATCCTTCCCGTCTCTCAGGCCCGCAATCTTGGTGTCATCCTTGACTCGTCCCTCTCGTTCACGCCACACATCCTATCCGTTACCGAGACCTGCCGGTTTCACCTCTACAATATCGCCAAGATCCGCCCTTTCCTCTCCACCCAAACGGCTACCTTACTATTACGGGCTCTCGTTATATCCCGGCTAGACTACTGTGTCAGCCTTCTCTCTGACCTCCCTTCCTCCTCTCTCGCCCCGCTCCGGTCTATTCTTCACTCCGCTTCCCGGCTCATCTTCCCGCAGAAACGATCTGGGCCTGTCACTCCCCTTCTTAAACAACTCCAGTGGTTGCCTATCGACCTCCGCTCCAAACAAAAACTCCTCACTCTAGGCTTCAAGGCTCTCCGTCACCTTGCCCCTTCCTACCTCTCCTCCCTTCTCTCTTTCTACCGCCCACCCCGCACGCTCCGCTCCTCTGCCGCCCGCCTCCTCACCGTCCCTCGGGCTCGCCTATCCTGCCGTCGACCCCCAGGTCACGTCCTCCCGCGGTCCTGGAACGCCCTCCCTCCTCCGCTCCGCCAAACTGATTCTCTTTCCCTCTTCAAAACCTTACTTAAAAATCACCTCCTCCAAGAGGCGTTCCCAGACTGAGCTCCTCTTCCCCCTCTACTCCCTCTGCCATCCCCCCTTTACCTCTCCGCAGCTAAAGCCTCATTTTCCCCTTTTCCCTCTGCTCCTCCACCTCTCCCTTCCCATCCCCACAGCACTGTACTCGTCCGCTCGACTGTATATATTTTCGTTACCCTATTTATTTTGTTAATGAATTGTACATCGCCTTGATTCTATTTAGTTGCCATTGTTTTTACGAGATGTTCTTCCCCTTGACGCTGTTTATTGCCATTGTTCCTGTCTGTCCGTCTCCCCCGATTAGACTGTAAGCCCGTCAAATGGCAGGGACCGTCTCTATCTGTTGCCGACTTGTTCATCCCAAGCACTTAGTACAGTGCTCTGCACATAGTAAGCGCTCAATAAATACTATTGAATGATTGAATGAATGAATTGTTTTGTTTGGTTGTCTGTCTCCCCTTTTTAGACTGTGAGTCCATTGTTGGGCAGGTAATTCAATCAGGGATTGAAGCAGCGTGGCTTAGAAGAAAGAGCATGGGTTTGGGAGTCAGAGGTCATGGGTTCGACTCCCAGCTCTGCCACTTGTCAGCTGTGTGACTTTGGGTGAGTCACTTAACTTCTCTATGCCTCAGGTACTTCATCTGTAAAATGGGGATTAAGTCTGTGAGCCTCACGTGAGACAACCTGATTACCCTGTATCTATCCCAAGGCTGAGAACAGTACTCTGCACATAGTAAGCGCTTAACAAATACCAACATTGTTATTATTATTATCTGTTGCCGAATTGTACATTCCAAGCTCTTAGTACAGTGCTCTGCACACAGTAAGTGCTCAATAAATATGACTGAACGAATGAATGAAAGTCCAATCCAATTTGCTTGTACCTACCCCAGTGCTTAGTACAGTGCCTGGCACATAGTAAGCACTTAACAAATACTATTATTATTATTAGTAGTACCATTATTATTAATAAACACCATACTAAGCCCTGGGATAAATACAGGATAATCATATGAGACACTGTTCCTGTCCATAGGGGGCTCCCAGTGTATTAGTAATAAATGCCCTCTAGTCGTTTCCGACTCCATGGATACACTTTCTTTAGAACGTCCTGTCCTCTGCCATAATCGGCAACCTTTCTAATGGGTCTTTCGTTATCGTTGTTATGGTTTTAGCTGCCGGTTTGCCTCCTCCACATTTTCCCTGGACTTTTCCTACCATTAGTGTCTTCACCAGAGAATTAGTCCTCTGGATGATTTGTCCAAAATATGCTAATTTAAGTCGAGTCATTTGGCCTTCCAAAGAGCACTTTGGTTTAATCTACTCCAAATTCCATTTCTTTGTATTTCTGGTAGTTCACTGTATTCACAAAAGCTTTCTCCAACACCACATTTCAAAGAGAATCGATCTTCTTCCTATTCTGTTTTTTCACTGTCCAGCTTTCATATCCATACACTGTCACTGGAAACTCCTTTTGAATTGGAGCCACTCATCATGGAAAGTGAAGTTAGATCAGCTTTACACTGCCTCGCCAAAAATAAGTCATCTGGCTTTGATGGGCTCTTACTGAGGTGTTTCAGGCAACTGGAGAGGAATTGGTTAAAGTCCTTACCAAATTATGTCAATAGGCATGGCTAATCACTCAATGGCTATCTGATTGGAAGAGATCAGTTATGTTCCAGTACTGAAGGAGATACAATTAAATGCTCAGAGTGTAAGGGACTGTGAAATGTACGGAGATATAACTTAAAAGAAAGAAGACAGGTAATGATAATGTTAAATTCAAAAAATATTTTTTTTTAATGTTTTCTGGCTATCATGAGAACCTTAGCATTTGTTTGAATTTAGAATGAACTGAATTTTGGAAATAGGATAATCTCATTAGAAGTTTGAAGTTGCTAGCAGAAGAACTCTGCTCTCTCTATTCAACTTAAAGAATGTTCCCAACTTTACCCCACTCCTGACTTTTTATATCAGCATCACCTGTGTATGACAAAAATGAAAATATTGAAAAACTGTGACCATACAAATTGGAACAACTGGGATTAATGAGTTAAACAGTATTTAAAGAACAGAAGCTATTTAAAGGATAGAAGCCCTTGTGCTACAGAATCCATGCACTGTCACCCCTGATCCTTCCTCTGCCTCTGAAGCCTGCTTCTTTTCTTGGGTCATAAAACATCTGAGTCAATCAAGGATGTGAGAGAAGGAAGAGAAGTTGGAGGGAGGGGAATCAAGAGATGAATGCTTTAGGGAAAAAGGAACTCAAAGACTGCCTGGGATTTGACCTCCCAGACCATGAAAAACCAGATTCTGATGCAAATGATAGGTAAATACATATGTAACCCTCCTAACTACTTGAACCTTGTCTTTGGAAAAACCCAAATGGATGTCAAAGATAAAAACACTTTATGTTAATGTCCATTTTTTGCTTCATTGTCGCTGAGTTGTAAGATGACAGAGCTGGAAGAGACTTCTATTTATCTTCAGGCACAAAGCTTGAGGTGTGGCCAGGCTAACTTCTACTTGTTCAGGTGATTCAGCTTATTTGGTAAATAAAACCTTCGGCCAGGAAGAGACACTTCAACCTCTACTGTCATTCAATTGTTGGCTCCCAGTTTAGACTGTCAGTGATGTCAGTAACAAAATATTTGGAATCCAAGTGAGATCAGCAAGCTATTTAACAAAAGCTAGCACAACAATTTGTAGTGAAAACATTGAAATGGCTGGAGATCTCCAACTAGTTTCAAAACCCATTTCTGTAGAGATAAAATCTCTATTGTCCCATCACCAACCTTTGTTTCAACTTTTCAAATACACTAGAGTAGTTCAGTATCTAGTACAGTATCTACCGATGCCAACTCTGTTGGATTTTATTCATTCATTCATTCAATAGTATTTATTGAGTGCTTACTATGTGCAGAGCACTGTACTAAGCACTTGGAATGTACAAGTCGGCAACAGATAGAGATAGTCCCTGCCCATTGACGGGCTTACAGTCTAATCAGGGGAGACAGACATACAAAAACAATAGCAATAAATAGAATCAAGGGGATGTACATCTCATTGACAAAATAAATAGGGTAATAAAAAACATATACAATTGAGCAGACAACACAGTGCTGAGGGGAGGGGAAGGGAGAAGGGGAGGAGCAGAGGGAAGGGGGGGAAGGGGACTTAGCTGAGGGGAGGTGAAAGAGGGAGGTAGAGGGGCAGCAGAGGGAGCAGAGGGAAAAGGAGAAGCTCAGTCTGGGAAGGCCTCTTGGAGGAGGTGAGTTTTAAGTAGGGTTTTGAAGAGGGGAAGAGAATTAGTTTGGCGGAGGTGAGGAGGGAGGGCATTCCAGGACCGCGGGAGGATGTGGCCCAGGGGTCGACGGCGGGATAGGCAAGAATGGGGGACGGTGAGGAGGTGGGCGGCTGAGGAGCGGAGCGTTCGGGGTGGGCAGTAGAAAGAGAGAAGGGACGGGAGGTAGGAGGGGGCAAGGTGATGGAGAGCCTCGAAGCCTAGAGTGAGAAGTTTTTGTTTCATGTGGAGGTTGATAGGCAGTCACTGGAGTTTTTTAAGAAGGGGGGTGACATGTCCAGAGCGTTTCTGCAGGAAGATGAGCCAGGCAGCGGAATGAAGAATAGACTGGAGCGGGGAGAGACAGGAGGAAGGGAGATCAGAGAGAAGGCTGACACAATAATCCAGCCTAGATATTATGAGAGCCCGTACCAGTAAGATAGCCGTTTGGGTGGAGAGGAAAAGGCTGATCTTGGCGATATTATAAAGGTGAGACCGGCAGGTTTTGGTGACAGAATGGATATGTGGGGTGAATGAGAGAGCTTAGTCAAAGATGACAGCGAGGTTGCGGGCTTGAGAGACGGGAAGGACGGTCATACCATCCACAGTGATAGAGAAGTCAGGAAGAGGACAGGGCTTGGGAGGGAAGATAAGGAGCTGAGTTTTGGACATGTTGAGTTTTAGGTGGGGGGCAGACATCCTGGTAGAGATGTCTTGGAGGCAGGAGGAGATACGAGCCTGAAGGGAGGGGGAGAGGACAGGGGCAGAGATGTAGATCTGTGTGTCATCTGCATAGATACTCTCCCAGGTGTTTAGGTCAATGCTCTGCACGTGGTAAGAGTTCAAAAGATACCACTGACTGACAGCTGAGTGGCTGATTTCATTAATTATCCAATACAGATATCAACCCCCTTGGAGGAATTCTGTTTGAATAAATATTGGATCACAATCATTCAAGTGCCTTATACACAAAATAATTACAATACTCACAGCTCTTAAAGACAACTTCTTCATTAGAAGATTTAATCCGGTACATGATCTAAAGCTGATTACAGCTTTGTTAATGCTGTGCAATTAAAATTCAACGTTCATAGAAACACATCACAGAAAATGGTCAAAAAGCTTTTGTGAAAATACACACATTTGACTTAGAGAATACCCTTTAAAAAATCATTATTCAAAGACTTATGAAATAGAAATATTCCAAGTTTATGTATACATCCCAGGAAGCATGGGGAATTCTTGCTGAATTTAAATCACTGAAGGTATCAATTCAATAAAAGAGAAGCAGCATGACTTAGTGGATAGACTACAAGTGTGAAAGTCAGAGGGAGCTGGGTTCTAATTTTGGCTTCTCCACTTGTCTGCCATTTGACCTTGGACAAATCACTTCACTTCTCGGTGCCTTGGTTAACTCCTCTGTAAAATGGGGATTAAGACTGAGCGCCATGTGGGACAGGGTCCAACCTGATTAGATGGTTTCTACCTCAGCACTTAATACAGTGCCTGGCACACAGTAAGCACTTAACAAATACCATAAAATAGAATTTAAAAAGGGAATATATTTGGCTTTCACAATGTGAAACATATGGACAGTTCAGAAACCAGGACGAATGTGGTTTTCCTTTGCTTTTCACACTCTGCAGTATTTAGGATGAATCCGACCCCAATATCACATGTCTATTTTTTTCTAGGACAGTTTAAACAAACTAAAATGATGAAGGAAATTAACTGTCACTCTTGCATTTCCATAAATTTGGCTGTTAAATATTAAACGCTTTATGATAATTAATTGTCATTAATTTTTCAGAATTTGCTTAAATGGCCGTAGGGACTTTGCAATTTATAGCGGTTTCACTCAACACTCAACAGCAGTCATGACATTATAATAAAGAAGTACTGGGATGAAAAACATCAACGACTGTTCCTAGAAAACTGCTTTCGTCAGGTCAATTTTAAATGATTCTTAAATAATGCTTTCTTATCGATCTACCTATATGGCTTTCGCTATGATGCCTTTTAAATAAAAAAACATCAGATTGGAGGAATAAATGACATGTGTACATGCACCTTTATAATATACTTTTCATATATTCCCAAGTGCTGAAGAAGGGAATAAACAACTCTGTGTGTGCTAGATATTGAGTTGATGGGACTCAACTGTAAGCTTGTTGTGGGCAGAGAATGTGTCTGTTGATTTTTGTATTACTCTTCCAAGTGCTAAGTGCTCTGTACACAGTAAACGCTCGATAAATACGATTGAATGAATGAAGGAAGGAATAATTTGGTGCTAAGACATAAATCATGTTCAGCTTGCTAGAGAAGGTGGGAATTCTGAAGAGCTTTGAACATGGGAGACCTGTGCTATATGCAGGCTTAGAAACAACGTGGCCTAGTGTCAAGAGCACAAGTCTGGTCAGAAGGATTTGGATTCTAAACCTGGCACCACCACTTGTCTTCTGTATGACCTTGGGGAAGTCCCCTCATTTCTCTGGGCCTCAGTTACTTTGTCTGTAAAATGGGGATTAAGAAAATGAACCCAATGTGGGACAGAGACTGTCCAATCTGTGTAGGTAGAAGCTTGTACCTACCCCAGTGCTTAATACAGGGCCTGGCATATAGTAAGCTCATGACAAATACCATTAAAACATAAAAACATATTATCTTTCTGACCTTGCTTCTCCTTTAGAGCCATTAGCTATCTAAATGAAATTACAAACTGTTTTAAAAAAAGATTTATGACCCAGGTTGACGGGGAAAAGACTTGTTGCTTATATTATCTGTTAAATGTCAGTTGATACCTACCAATAATTTAAACAAAGTTTGTAAGGTCAATTGAGACTTCATTTTTCTCATGAACTCTGGAACAATATTCCTTTGTAGAACAACAAACAGTTGAAGTGGGGATCACCCCACTTACTATGTAAGTGCCTAACAAGTATCAGTACTTATAGCCAACTCCCATTTTCCATACTAGAACAGTAAAAGTCCACACAGGCATTAAAAAAAATTACAAGCAAAGAAACCCATTTCAATTAGACAGCTCTAAATAATTTTATTTCTACAGACTGTCAATGTCTTCCTAGGTCTGTTGCTTTTCTTCCAGTATTACTTTTTTCATTCTAATTCTGAAAAAAGCCATATGGAAAAGTGTGTTTTAAAATATGTCCAACATGAAACTACACATTCTAAAGGTGACTGTGCCATATATTGTACTCTTTGTTATACTGTACTCTTCCCAAGCACTTAGGATAGTGGTCTGTACACAGTAAGCATTCAATAAATATGATTGATTTTTTAAACATGATTATAAAGAGCTGAACATAAAAGGAATTTCATGTCAATATAAGAAAAGGGCAAGGATCTTTAGTAAAATAACAATAACAGCAGGAGACCTCTTTTCCTCTTTCCCTCAAGAATCTGTGAGAGACTTAGGCACACCATACTTATATTTACAGCAGGGTTCCAAGAGGCCTGTTAACTAGGTTTTTACCCAACATTCTACCTATTCCACATGCATTTGCTAGAAAAGACCATAGCAATTCTCCATTTCACCCCCAACAAAATTTGAAAAGTAGGAATTGCTTAATAGGTATTTAAGGTTTTTTTGTTTTGTTTTGTGTTTATGGCATTTGTTAGGTGCTTATTACGTGTCAAGCACTGTTCAAATCCCTAGGGTAGATACAAGGAAATCTTAGGACTCACGGTCAAAGTTGGAGGGAGGAGGATTTAAATCTTAAAGGTGAGGTAACAGAGGCAAAGAGAAGTTAAGTGACTTACCCTAGATCACCCAGCACACAAGTAGCAGAGCTGATATCAGAACCAGGTCCTCTGCCTTTTTTAAAAATGACATTTGTTAAGTGCTGGGGTAGATACATGTTACTCAGGCTAGAAACAGTCCTTATTCTACATGGGGCTCACAGACTAAGTAGGAGAATGCACAGGTATGGGGTCCCCATTTTGTGGCTGATGAAACTGAGGCCCAGGGAAGTTAGGAGATTAGCCCAAGGTCACAGAGCAGGTAAGTGATGGGGTTGGGGTTAAATTCATTCATTCAATCGTATTTACTGAGCATTCACTGTATCCAGGTCTTCTGGCTCCCAGCCCGTGCTTTATCCAATGCGGTTTTTCCTTGGTCACACTGTTTCTCAGTATTAAGTTGGGGAGAGGAGTTGCCTTGGCTAGGGTATCAGGGCTCTACCTCACACTCATTCTCACCTAACCCCCAATCCCCTAACACTTACAAACATACCCTTATACTTTGCTGCTTTCCCAACATTTAATCTATTTAATGCCCATCTTCCAGACTAGATTCTAACATCCTTGAGGGATCATGTTTATCAACTCTTTTGTATGTACTCTTCTAATTACTGAGTACAATCTTCTGCACATTAAAGTGCAATACTCACATATGCTCAATAAGTACTACCGACTGATTGCAACATTTGGGTCCTGAAAATTTTTTATGGATTTCCATGGGTTTGGGTCAAAATGCCTTTAAAAATCCTTGGGTGATTTCCGATGTTTTGACCTCTGCAATCTTTTTAACCTTTGCAAAAATAAATGGTCGAGGCTGAGGACGATTGCACCCTGGAATAAAGCAGAATTATAGCATAGTCTTCCCTCAGCACATAACAGGTACTTGGTATCCACTGGAACTTGAAAGGGGCGTCTTCAAGGCAAACAATAAGAAAAAGAGCTCCTGCCTTCTCTAAAATCCACCTCCACCAACTGCACATCCGACCGCACTCCTTCGCACCATATCGAAACAACCGCCCCCTCCTTTCTTCCTTCCGTGACAGCCATCTTCGATTGTTTGTTCTCCAATGGCTTTTTCCCCACTGCTTTCAAATATGCTCATGTCTCCCCTATCCAAAAAAACCCCAAAACCTTCCTTGACCCCACAGCTCCCTCGAGTCATTGCTCCATCTGCCTCCTATCATTCTTCTCAAAACTCCTTGAGCAAGTTGTCGACACCTGCTGTCTCCAGTTCCTTCCCCCACTATTTTCTCCTTGATCCCCTCTAGCTTTATATCCTTCACTCAACAGAAATTGCTGTCTCAGAAGTCATAAATGATCTTTGTTGCCATCATAATTTTCCACGATCCCCTCAACTTCAACAAGGTCTACACCACCCTTCTCCCAGAAACATTATCCAACCACATCTTCACTGACACTGTCCTCTCTTGGTTCTCCTCTTACTCATTCTCACTGTCCATTCCTGCATCTTTGTCCACACATTCTTGGTCTCTTTTATGGGCTCCTCCTTGGCTTCCCACCCCCTAACTGTGGGGGTCCCCAAGGTTCAGTTCTGGGTCCCTTTCTACTCTCCATATATACCCTCTTCCTTGGAGAACTCAATCACTCCCATGACTTCAACTACCATCCCTACGCAAATGTTTCCCAAATCTACATTTCCATCCCGGATGTCTCTTCTCTGCCATCTTGCAAGTTTCTCCTGCCTTGAGGATATCTCTATTTAGATGTCCTGTATCCACCTCAAACTCAACACATCCAAAACAGAAATTCTTTGCTTCCCACCCAAACTCTGTCCTCTTCCTGATTTGTCATCACAGCAGACAGCAGCACCATCTTTCCTAGCTGTAACCTTGGCATTATCCTTGACTCATCTCTCTCCTTTAACCCACATATTCAATCTGTCACTAAATCGTGTCAGCTCACCCATCACAACACTGCTCAAATGTGCCCTTTCCTTTCCATCCAAATATTAATCCAAGCATTTATCTTATCCACTTTGATTACTCTGTCAGCCCACATGCTGACCTCCTTGCCTCCTGTCTCTCCCAACTCCAGTCCATGCTTCACTCTGCTGCCTGGATCATTTTTCTATGAAAACATTCAGTCCATGTTTACCCACTCCTCAAGAACCTCCAGAAATTGCCCATCTACCACCGCACCAACCAGAAACTCCTCATCACTGGCTACAAAGCACTTTATCACCTTGCCCGCTCCTACTTCCTACCCGCACACTTCGCTCCTCTAATGCCAACCTTTTCACTGGACTTTTAACTGGTCTATCTTACCGCCAACTTCTCAGTTGGCTCACATCCTGCCTCTGGCCAGAAACACCCTCCTTCTTCATATCTGACAATTACTCTCCCATCCCTCAAGTGGCCTCTCCTGACTAAACCCTCCTTTCCTCTTCTCCTAGTCCCTTCTGCGTCACCCTGACTTGCTCCCTTTATTATCCCCCCTCCCAGTCCCACAGCACTTATGTATAGATCTGTTATTTTATTTCTCTATATTAATGTCTGTCTCCCCCTCTAGACTGAAGCTCACTGTGGGCAGGGAATGTGTCTGCTAAATTGTTATACTATTCTCTCCTAAGCGCTTAGTACAGTACTCTGTAAATAGTAAGTGCTGAACATGATAGACTGATTGACTAGGGAATTTAAGGATAGAATTAAAGATCTGAATGTTTGATGTGAGCCGTGGACATGAGAGTCAAAAAGGGCGAAGATGCATTCCTTGTTGAGCAGAGGAGATAGCAGAGCTAAGGCAGGTGAGGATGGAGTCGAGATGGCTGAGGTTAGCCTGGTGCCTGGATTTCTGACACTGGCCCTCTGTGACACGAGTGTGGGAGCAGAGGAAATGTACTGCAGAAGGGAAGCAGGGATCATTTAGCTATTAGCCATTCTCCCAGGCACGTCTGAGCTATGCATTTTCTGACATTCTATGACCGCCTGGGAGAATAGCTCATAAACCTGAAAAGATCCTCAAATCGTCTTCCTCCAGGCAGGAGAATGTGTAAACTCATACAGATGGTTAGCTAATCTTTTTCAAAATATCTCTAGGGATGGAGCCTCTACAGTTGTTCTACTCTTCTCATCTATCTGATGGGAAAGAAAGTCTTTTTTTCCACCAATCAGATCATTTCGTCCAACAATTTAAAGGGATAACCTTCTATTCAACCCTCATTCAATAGCATTTCTAGAGCACCTACTATATTCAAATCACAGTACTAAGTGCTTGAGAGAACACTACTAAGAGATACAGTCCCTGCCCTCAAGGATCTTCCTCACAAAAATCCTACTTAAATTTGAAGACCCAAATTTCTCTCTTCTAAACAATCCTATCTCTTCTGCTGCTGAACTTTCCTCAGAGGACATACTTTCCTTAGCCATTCTCTGCCTGTTTCCCTAGTCCCGCTCTAGTGTTCCCCCAAAGTTTTAAAATATGGTTAAAAAGACTGAATATGATATTTTATTAGTTGAATGCATACTGTCTGGCTCTTCTTTGTCATCTTCCTGCTAATGCATCTCAGTACAACTCTGGCTTTTTAAGTATGGACACTGCATTGCTGACTCACATTCATCATAGGGGGAGTCTTTGACCACAAAATCTTTTACTGCTGCACAGCGGAGTATCAATTATCCAAACCACTTGAGACCGAGAGTTCTTCATATAATTGAAAGTTTGAGTGATTGACTCCCCACTAACAATTAAACAAATGGGAGGAGACTCGGTGGGCAGGGACGATTTCAGCAGTTTGCCTATAGCTATTGTCGGTGGCCTGATCTGTTGGTTTTATTCCCTATTTGGTCTTCCAAATCTGCTAGAAAAAGCTCTGTTCTCATAAAATCCTTGTTTAGAGGCTAGGCAAAGTCATGAATTATATAAATAGTATATTGCATATAGTATATTCAATTGTATAGTATATTCAGTAGTATATACTACTGGAATTTAGTATACTCATTATGTGAAGTAAATATGCTGACGAGTGGATGCTAATGAGTTGATTCCCTCTATCTTTCAAATCTGTGTATTTTGTTAAATGCTTCAAACTACTTGGGACAATTCTCCAGTGGGTGAAGTCTCTCAATGTATTCTTTGTTCAGATAACTATTCACTATTGAGAAGCGGCGTGGCTTAGTGGATAGAGTACTGGCCTGGGAGTCAGAAGGTCATGCGTTCTAATCCCAGCCCCACCACACGTCTGCTGTGTGACCTCGGGCAAGTCACTTAACTTCTCTGGGCCTCAGTTACCTCATCTGCAAAATGGGGATTAAGGTTGTGAGCCCTTTGTGGGAGATGGAGTGTATCCAACCTGATTACCTTGCATCTATCCCAGCACTTGAAACAGTGCTTGGCACACAGTAAGAGTTTAACAAGTACTATTATTATTATTATTCAATGATATTCTATTCCCTTTATCCCCAGCAGCCTTTCCACACACTATTTCCTTGTTGTCCAAGTGGTTGCTCATCCTCCTCCACATCAAACAGAAACTTCTTGCCATTGGCTTTAAAGCACTCAATCAGCTCACCTTCTCCTATCTTATCTTACCAATTTCGTACTACAACCCAGCCCGGACACTTCGCTCCTCTAACACTAACCTGCTCACTTTCATTCATTCATTCATTTCATTCAGAAGAAGCATGACTCAATGGAAAGAGCCTGAGCTTAGGAATCAGAGGTCGTGGGTTCTAATCTTGACTCTATTTATTGCCATTGTTCTTGTCTGTCTGTCTCTCCCGATTAGACTGTAAGCCCGTCAAACGGCAGGGACTGTCTCTCTCTATCTGTTGCTGACTTGTTCGTTCCAAGTGCTTAGTACAGTGCTCTGCACATAGTAAGCACTCAATAAATACTACTGAATGAATAATCCCAGCTCTGCCACCTGTCAGCCTGTCAGCTGTGTGACCTTGGGCAAGTCACTTCACTTCTCGGTGCTTCAGTTCCCTCATCTGTAAAATGGGGATGAATAATAATGTTTGCATTTGTTAAGCGCTTACTATGTCCAGAGCACTGTTCTAAGCACTGGGGTAGATACAGGGTAATCCGGTTGTCCCACCTGAGGCTCACAGTTAATCCCCATTTTACAGATGAGGTAACTGAGGCACAGAGAAGTTAAGTGACTTGCCCACAGTCATACAACAGACAAGTGGCAGAGCCGGGAGTCAAACCCATGACCTCTGACTCCAAAGCCCAGGTCTTTCCACTGAGCCACGCTGCTTCCCGACTGAGCCACTCTGGATGAAGTCTGTGAGCCTCATGTGGGACAACCTGATTACTCTGTATCTACCCCAGCATTTAGAACAGTGCTCAACACATAGTAAGCGCTTAACAAATACCCAAATTATAAATTATAATTCATTCAATCGTATTTAGGCAGCCTACTAAGCACTAAGGTAGATACAAGCAAATTGGGTTGGACATAGTCCCTGTCTCACATGGGGCTCACAGTCTTAACTCCCATTTTACAAGTGAGATAACTGAGGCACAGAGAAGTGAAGTGACTTGCCCAAGCCTACACCACAGAGAAGGGGAAGCTGGGGTTAGAACCCACATCCTTCTGACACCGAGGCTTGTGCTCTATCCACTACGCCATGCTGCTTCTTTGAAGCACTGGGGGTAGATAGGTTGGGTACAGTCCCTGTCCCACAAAGGGGCACACAGTCTAAGTAGGAGGAAGTAGGATTTAATTTCTATTTTACAGATAAGGAAACAGAGGCACAGAAAAGTTAAGTGACTCGCCCAGGGACATAGAACAGACAGGAGAAAGCAGCATGGCCTAGTGGATCAAATCCAGGTCCTTCAGAACCCAGGTCCTTCTGAAGCCCAGGCCTGTGAAAACACCATCAGGCACTGTGAGGAAAAAAAGCTAAAGTGCAGTAAAGTGCAGTGCACCCAATGTGAAAGTGAATGTCAGTTGTGCATTAATTTTTATCAGTCAGAACTGAACACACATTAATAAAAATATTCCCCCCTACAGTCTATCAATCAATAATATTTACTGAGTGTCTAATGGGAAAGAGAACTGAATAATGCCTGGAAGAGTATAATAAATTAGTAGGCACGATTCTGACAATCAAGTAGGAGTAACTGACACTAAAATATAATTAGAGATTGGCTGGAGGAGGAAGAAAAAGAAGAGAGCCAAAGCTAAAGAAATATTATACCTTTAGATACTGAAATGTAAATATAGCCTAAATAAAGCATTTATGTAGAAATCGTATATATTCTGTTACTTAAGCCCTCACTTACACAGGTATTTCCTTCTTTTTTCAGTAAATTTTTTTGGTGCCTGTCTCCCCAGCTAACTTATAAACACCTTGAGGGAAGAGGTTTTGGCTCTTTATTATAGTCTTTCAAACACTCAGTATAGTGTTTTGCACAAAGCAGGTGCTCATTACATGTGAGTAATTAAGTGAGGGGATATGTATATCAGTAAGCATTTAAGAGCAGTAATACACACATATATATAACCTCCATTCACACATAAAAAAAAAAAAAAAAAAAACTTCCAGGGGTATCACTGATGGTACATTTAATAGAGTAATATTTAGTTCACTGAATATAGGATTTTTAGTGTCATCAATTCACAAGGATTAAGTTTACTAGTTCATTAATTTCTACTAGAGTTCTCATTGACGTTATTAAAATAAAGTAGCCTAATTCTTGGTAACTTTCCTTTTTTGGGTTAAAAATGATGGCCATTCTCTCCCACATCTAAGTCATTCTGTATCATGCAGGAGGAATCTGAATCCTCTTGCTGTTCATATTGATATTAAAATAGAATAAATGTGTTGTCTTGGCAGGGGAGCATTAAAGTCCAGCCACCGAAGTGGGACTTCCAGAATGACCAACCCCCTTGTTCTGCCATTCCTTTACTGGTTGTCACTTATACTTAGCATAGGATCAAAGACCCAAACATAACTTCGATGTTACAGAAGAGTTCTAAGTTTACATAACTCTTATGTAAAATTGTAGTTGGAAAGACTAAAGAAAATTCAGTTTACTCTGGCTTCTTAAGGTACTTTTATACTTTTCTGAAATGAAATATTTTCTCAGCAACTTATCAAACCATTACTGGCACCCTACACATCTTGAGCAACAGACTTGGTGAAGGAATCTGGAAAGGTTGTTTTTTGTCTTGGCCCAAGCTAAATGTTATTTGGATAATTTCCTCAATCAGTTCACTTCTCAGTTTGTAACGTAGCATCTGTCATTTCTGGCTTGGAAGCGGACGGTAACATGAATGTGAGCAATCCTTTTTTGCTTTGCTAAAAATGTGGGGAATGCTCAACAACTGTACAGTGGATTTATAAGAATTCCAATTGTCCATTTAGAGTAATTTGATGTAATGCTAGTGTCAAGATCAAATAAAGCATACACCGTGATTAATAAAATAAACACCATTACTGCATTTGGTTATCTTATGAAGGCAAGCAAAAATGATGTCTTAGATAAGTGCTGAAAAATGGAATGTTGATCTTAAAATCTAATCAAACAAAACTAGGACAAAATTAGGTCAACTTATATAGTTTACAACTTCTCGGGAGTTGAATGTTTAATGATCATGTGATCCATAAGCATTCAACACTGGACCCTAATAATTCTCCCAATCTAAGATAAAGTATATATTGACATAGGTGTTTGAGAGCATTCCAATTCCCATTTCACTACATGTTTCCAATGTATGCTAGCTAATGAATAATGCTTTGATAAATGATGATGGGAACTGAATCTCACTCGTAGACAGGATAAAAAAGAAAGCTCACATAGTGAAACAAGGTGTTATTCATTCAATCTTATTTATTGAGTGATTACTGTGTGCAGAGCACTGTACTAAGTGCCTGTAAAGTACGATTCAGCAACAGAGACCATCCCCTTCCATAATGGGCTGAAAGTCTAGGAGGGAGAGAGACATCAAATCAAGTAAGAAGGCATCAATAGCATCAATATAAATAAATTATAGATATATACACATCAAAACAAGTTACCAGGCATTAATATAAATAAATAGAATTATAGCCATGTACATATATACACGAGAGCTTTGGGGCGGGGAGGGGAGGTAGAGCAAAGGGAGTGAGTTGGGGTGATGGGGTGGGGAGGGGGAGCTGAGGAAAAGGGGGGCTTAGACAGGTAAAGCCTCTTGGAGGAGATGAGCCCTCAGTAGGACTTTGAAGGGGGGAAGGGGGGAAAGTGTGAATGTTTGGTGGATTTGAGGAGGGAAGCAGTCCCAGGCCAGAGGTTGGATGTGGGCCAGGGGTCGATGGTGGGACAGGTGAGAACGAGGCACAGTGAGAAGGTTAGTGGTGGCAGAGGAGTGGAGTGTGCGGGTAGGGATGCAGAAAGAGAGAAGGGAGGTGAGGTAGGAGACGGCAAGGTGATTGAGAGCTTTGAAGCCAATAGTGAGGAGATTTTGCTTGATATGGAGTTTGATAGGCAACCACTGGAGATTTTTGAGAGGGGGGTGACATGCCCAAAACATTTCTGTAGAAAGATATTCCAGGCAGCAGAGTGAAGTATAACGACGGAAGTGAGGAAACAGTGTTAGAAAATAAGTTTCTTGAAACCTGAGCAAAGAAGGCGATCTACATACTAAATTTAATTTCATCTTATTTCCCCAAGCATCCATTACTTGTTTTACAGGTAATCGGTTTCTCTCCTATGATCATGACACAATCGAGAAATGACCTAATCCATTACCCTAACGTAGATTCCACATAACACTACCCATTAGTCCTGCCTCTCAAGCATGCAACACTGGCATTATCCTTGACTCCTTTCTTTCAGTTGTCATAATCAATAAATTATTAAATCCTGTCCGTTCTTTCTCTGCATCATTTCCAGACTCCAAACTGCCACCATGCTGTTGCAAACAGACATCATATCCCAACTTGACTAGTACATTAACCTCCTAGCAGACTTCCCTGCCTCCAGCCTCTCCCCTAATACATATATAAATATATATAATAATAATGATAATAATTATGGCATTTGTTAAGCATCTTTTTGCACACATCTCCCCCATTCCATAAAGACCTTCAATGGTTGCCTGACCCTCACTAATAAAAGTAGAAAGTCCTATAGGATTTAAGATGCTCAATAAGCTCTCGTCATATTTAGCCCACTCCTCTCCTAATACAAAACCAGCCTGCACGCCTCACTCCTCTCAAGCCGACTTACTCACTGTACCATATTCCCATTTCTCTTATCATCAGTCTGCTGTTTATGTTCTCCCTCCCCGCTAACACCTCCTCCCACTCTATTCTCATTATTTTCAAAGTCTTTCTAAAAATCGCATCTCTTCCAAGAGGCCTTGCCTGATTAACTCTTCTTTCCCTTATGTCCCACACAGGGCTCACAGTCTCAATTCCCGTTTTACAACACTTCAGCACTTACACATCTATACACTACTACGACTAATAATAATGACAACAGCAAAAATAGCTTATGTGAAATTCTTACTATGTGCCAAGCACTATACTAAGCACTAGAAACACAAGAAAATCAGGTCCCACTTAGGGATCACAGTGAACAGGCATTGAATCCCCATTTTGCAGATGATGGAACTAAGGTGTAGAAAATTTGAATATTGGTGAGAGACTACATATTGCTCTGTTAGCCTTTCTACCATACCATACTTTGCCAACCACCCCCACACAAAAAACCCCAAACAAAAAAGTTATAACCATTTTCACTGGTCATGGGCTGCTTTTACTCTACTTGTCCCTTTTAAAATTTCTACTTGCCATGGACACACAGCAGGTAAGTGGCACAGCCTGGATTAGAACCCAAGTCCTCTGACACTCTAGGCCAATGTTCTTTCCACTAGGATAAGCTACTTCTGCACTTGGTCACTCTTATCCTGTACAGTGTACTATGCACAGGCCAGTGTACTAGGTATGTACATATGTTTAACTCTGCTGTTTCCCCCACCTGTAATTTGTTTCAGTGTTTGCTTCCCCACTTCCCCTTGAGCACAGGGACCATGTCTACTAGCTTTACCGTACTCTTCCAAGAGATTAGTATAAGGGTCCCCCTTTATATCCCCAGACCACCACTCTCCCCATCTTCAAATACCTATTAAAATCATGTCATCTCCAGGAAGTTTTCTCCGATTAATCTTTAATCTCCCTACCTTATTTTCCCTTCTTTCAGCATCTCTATTCACTTAAGTCTATATGCCCTAAACAATTTTGTACTCACTCTACTCCAATGGCACTTATGTACAAATCCTTGTACTCTCTTACTTGTCTTATGCTGTCGGGTTGTCTCTGACCCAAAGCGACGCCATGGGCACATCTCTCCCAGAATGCCCCACCTCCATCTGCAATCATACTGGTAGTGGATCCAGAGTACTGGTAGAGTACTGGAAACCTGGGACCATGAGTGGGGACTCTGTTACTAACCCCTTCCTATATTTTACTGTAATGTCTATCTGCCCCACTAGATTGTAGATGACTCTGGGCACAGATTGTGTCTACCTACTCCACTGTACTCTCCCAACTGCTCTGGATAATGAATGCTCTATACACAGAAAGCACTTAATAAATACCGATGATTGACTGAAACGGTGCTCACCCCAAAAGTAAGCACTCAGTAAATACTATTAATTGATCGACTGTTGAAACTGTAATGGGACAAGGGATTTCAGAGTCCTGAAATAAGTCATTATATCTGTTTATATACCTTTTTGTCAGTGTAAGCCACTTAAGAATTAAGTCTCCTTCAGTCTTTTCCTCTCCAGGCTAAATACTGCTCCCTTAGCCTTTCTACCACACCATAATTTGCTGAGAAACACACACACACACAACTATAACCATTTTCATTGGTAATTGATTCATTTTACTTCATCGTCCCTTTTTAAAGTTCTGCACATCTTACTTAAATTGTGATTTCCAAAACTAGATGCAATGTTCGTATAAAGTTCTTACTAGTGCTAAGTATGGAAGGAAGATTAGCTCAGTTTCAACATGTTATACTCCTACTTAACACACACCCATAGACTGCTTTTCATTTCCTTTTTAATGATAGTATTAGCTGCTGGGTGACTCACTGAACTAGTTCAGAGTGACTAAAAATAGGATCTAGATGAATAGATAGTTGGGAGGGTTTTTTTGTTGTTTGTTTTTAATGGTTTTAAGCACTTACTACATGCCAGACACTGTGCAAAACGCTAGGGTAGATAAAAGATAATCAGGTTGGACACAGTCCCTGTCCCACATAGGGCTCATAGCATTAATCTCCATTTTACAGATGATGTAACTGAGACACAGATAAGTTAAGTGACTTGCTCAAGGTCACAGAGAAGACAAATGGCAGAGCTGGGATTAGAGCCACCTCTCGCAACTCCCAGGCCTGGGTTCTATCCACTAAGCCATGCTGCTTGTTAGTTCAAGAAGGCATTCAAGATGTTCCAAACCCAGAGAAAGTGAAGTTTCAAAAGCTTTCTGGGGGCTGCACACAGATTTCAGCTGTGCAGTGGAGGTTGTGTGGCTTAAAATATATGGCAATTTTCAGTTAGTGAAACCCGTCCATCTTGACTGCTGCAGGATCAGTTGAGCTATAGGATCATCAGATTTTGGCCCCACTCTAAGCATGCATTTTTTACAACAGAGGACACAAATCAGCCATCCACTAACATGTGAGAAATGCATGCACCGAAAAACAAGGGAAACAAATTAGCATATTACAAAGGCATACAAATATGTAATGAAAAAAAAAATCAGATAATTAGGGAAGATGATTCACCCACTGGTTAGATTTAGTGGTCCCCATTTCTAAAATTTTGTTTCATTTTATTTGAGATGAAGAAATGGAAATTGTGACGAATTACTGGAGTCCTAGAAAAGTGCTATTCAAGGAAACATGGGTCTATAACATGGCAACTATTTAGTTATTTGGCAAAATTGATGCTTTGATATTTTGTAAAGGTAAATCATTAAATCATTCATCTTTCTTCTTTCCAGACCGAAAAGTCATAATCTTTAAAGTTTCCCACAGGGAAATCTCTCCACTCCAGTGATCACTCTTATTGTCTATCTCTGTACTTTCTCCAGTTCTAATACACTCTTCCAAAAATGCAGCAACCAGAACTGCCACTGATATTTCTGGTGCAGGTTTATATAACAGCAAGACTTATGTCTTTTGCTTTGCTTCCCATTACCTTCTTTGTGCTGTCCATGATAAATCAAAGCTGGGTAAATCAAATTCAGATCCCATTAGGCCACACAAAATGACTACCGCATACTAGTAATAATTTCCAAACATATCCTTCAGCAAGTACCAAATTATGAGTCCTTTTCTAAAAACAGGGTAGTGAAACTGTAGAGTGTCATCAGTATTAGAGTTTCTGTAGCCCAGAATCCTTCACTTTGAAGATGTTTTCCAAGGACCTGACAAGAAGGAACACAGAAGATATTGTTGCTTCTGGTAGGGCAGATTCATGCTTTTAGGGACCAGACTACTAAATGATATACATCTCGTCTCTGCTTATGCTGAATTGGCGTCCAACAGTTCTGAGTGTTTGACTCCAGGGTTCATCTCGTAAAGGGCCCTTAAAAACAATTAAGTAATAATAATAATTATGGTATTTGTTAAGCGCTTACTATGTGCCAAGCACTGTTCTAAAGTGCTGGGTAGATACAAGGTAATCAGGTTGTCCCATGTGGAGCTCACAGTCTTAATCTCCATTTTACAGATGAGGTAACTGAAGCACAGAGAAGTTAAGTGACTTGCCCAAGGTCAAACAGCAGACAAGTGGCAGATCCAGGATTAGAATGCACATTCTCTGACTCCCAAGCCTGTGCTCTTTCCTCTAAGCCACAGTGCTTCTCTAAGTACAATCACTCTATGCTGCACTGCAATAATTAAGTGTGATATCCATTTAATACTTATAGTAAAAGAAACTCAGGCAACTGTAAATCTGGTTGAAAAAGAATATAAGCAGGAAAAAAAACCATTACCTTTGCCTCAGTGAGTTTGAAAATGTAAAGACAAGGATTACATCACAAAATTCCTATCCAATTTACTATAGTGATAATAAATTAGCAATACTAACCACCTGAAAGCAGCTTAGGATACTTCACTGCACAGAGTAAGCGCTTAATAAATATTATCATTGTCCCAACCCCATAAACTATGTATATATCTTTAAATTGTATATTATACATTATTTACTTATATTAATGTTTGTCTTCCCTCTCTACACTGTCTACTTATGAGCAGGGAACATGTCCACTGATTTTGTTGAACTGCACTCTCCCAAGTGCTTAGTTCAGTGCTCTGCACATAGTAAGCACTCAGTAAGGACCAGCGATTGATTGACTAATTACTCCTCCTCCTCCTCCTATTGCTACTTACCACTATTACCGGAGATGGCATGCAGCTGTACTATGTGGGATGGTACACTACCGTTTAAACACTAAAAGCGTCAAAATACCCGCATCGCATAGAATAGTGTCTACCAAACTGCAAAGATGGATAAGTGTGCTACAGTTCCTGGAGAACAAAGACATCTCTCTTCTCTACAGCAAATATAAAAACCGCAACCCCCAGTATAACTAACAAAGGGGCATTTCTCCATGATATTGTATACCAGGCAGCTGTTAAGACAACGGGCATGGCCAAGGGAAGTCTCTGAGTTGCAAATGATTTAGAGATGAATCAATCCCTGCCTTCAAGGAGCCTACAACTACGGCAGAGGAGATAGACATTTTCAACACTGAAATACTTCAGTGTTTAGGTGGCAGAAAGAAGCAGAAGTTGTAGTGGGTATATGAAGTGTATGGAGTGTTTATGCAGGTGGGAATACGAAATCAGAAGTTACTGGGGAAGACTCGGCCTAGTGGAGAGAGTATGGGCCTGGTCGTCAGAAAGACCTGGGTTCTAATCCCAGCTGAACCACTTGTCTGCTGTGTGGCCTTGGGCAAATCACTTCACTTCTCTGGGCCTCAGTTACCTCACCTGGAAAATGGCAATTAAGACTCTGAGCCCTATGTGGGCATGGACTGCGTCCAACCTGAAACGCTTTCATTTACCCCGGTGTTTGGTTTAGTGTCTGGCTCATAGTAAGTGCTTAACAGATACCATGACAAAAAGGTCTCTGGAGAAAAATGTGATCTCATAAGGATCTTGAAGAAGGGGAGAGTTGTGCTCTGTCAGCTATGAACGGGGAGGGAGTCCAGGTACAGTGGGAGGGCATTAGCCGGAGGTCAGCCAAGGGAGTGACCGAGAATGAGGTACAGTGAATAGCTTAGCCTGAGGTGGGTAACAGTGGGAGAAGAGAATAGATACAGAGAGGGGAGACAGATAACTGAGTGCTTTAAAGCTAACTTTAAACTTTAAGTCAGGACTTGGAAGATGATGATTGCGGTCTCTGTTAAGAGCTTACTGAGTTTCTGCTTGAGGGGAAAGGAATGGACCCTCACTGGAGGTTTTTGAGGAGTGTGCAGAAAAGATGTTTTAGAAAAGCAATATGGACAGTGAAGAATGGGCTGGAGAGGTGAGACACTGAAGGCAGGGGGGTCGGCTGGATAGCACGTATGCCTGGTCCAGGGTAATGGCCATTTTAAAAACTCTAGTCTTCAGCTCTTTATAGCCTACTCCACTGTGTTGTATTCTCCCAAGCTTTGTGTGCGGTGCTCCGTACAAGTTAAATGCTCTATGAATAGCATCGACTGATTGATTGACTCTACCTGTAGTAGACATCTACAGCTCCTTGAGGCACCCCAGGGTTCAACCAAGAGTGAGAGTTACAGAAACTTGGGCCACAGCATGAAAATCAAGCGAAAGCACGTGATGATGACGATGATGAGGAGAACGGCAAAGTTGCTCCCAGGGAGGATCCTGAGACTTTAGGCCCGTGACCCCGCACGGGAGAACGATGCTGATCAGTCCTCAGTACAGTGTCTCGGCGCTTGGTACAGTGTCTGGCACATAGTAAGCACTTAACAAATACCATAATTATTATCATCGCGGTTTACACAGAGTCATAACTTGCCCACTATCATCCCTGCCAGTCCACCGTGGCTCAGTGGAACAAGCATGGGCTTGGGAGTCAGAGGTCATGGGTTCGAATTCCGGCTCTGCCACTTGTCAGCTGTGTGACTGTGGGCAAGTCACTTAACTTCTCGGTGCCTCAGTTCCCTCATCTGTAAAATGGGGATTAAGACTGTAAGCCTCACGGGGGACAACCTGATTACCTTGTATCTACAGAACAGTGCGCTGCACATAGTAAGCGGTTAACAAATACCAACATTATTATTATTATTATTATTATTATTATTATTATTATTATTATTCCCACTGGGACCCAAGCTACAGTGACTACATGGCCAGGCGGAGCTACGACATGCTGCGCGGGGATTGTGTCTGTTATACTGTTCTTTTGTACTCTCCCAAAAACTTAGTACAGTGCTCTGCATACAGTAAGCGCTCAATAAATAAATAAGATTGAATGAATAAATGAACGAATGACGGAGGCTTTTCTGGGTAGGACCTTTTTTGTGATCAAGACTAGATAGAGCAGGGGACGGAATCTGTGCCATTGCGCCGGGCCCTGCCAGAAGGCTGTCTTGGGAGCCTCTGGGTTCTTGACCACCTGCGTTAGCTAGCCAGCTTCCAGGATTTCGGCTGGATCTCTCTGCCTCACAGTGACCTAACTAACTGGTTCTGTGTTTGGAGTAGCAGCATTTTTTGAGCCCCCACTGGGGCCAATGCAGTGCTGGGGAAGTACAAAATGAAGGAATGGCATATTGCCTGCCCACACTGAGCTTACATTCTAAACTTTCATTCATTCATTCAATAGTATTTATTGAGCGCTTACTATGTGCAGAGCACTGTACTAAGCGCTTGGGATGAACAAGTCGGCAACAGATAGAGACGGTCCCTGCCGTCTGACGGGCTTACAGTCTAATCGGGGGAGACGGACAGACAAGAACAATGGCACTAAACAGCGTCAAGGGGAAGAACATCTCGTAAAAACAATGGCAACTAAATAGAATCAAGGCGATGTACAATTCATTAACAAAATAAATAGGGTAACGAAAATATATACAGTTGAGCGGACGAGTACAGTGCTGTGGGGATGGGAAGGGAGAGGTGGAGGAGCAGAGGGAAAAGGGGAAAATGAGGCTTTAGCTGCGGAGAGGTAAAGGGGGGATGGCAGAGGGAGTAGAGGGGGAAGAGGAGCTCAGTCTGGGAACGCCTCTTGGAGGAGGTGATTTTTAAGTAAGGTTTTGAAGAGGGAAAGAGAATCAGTTTGGCGGAGGTGAGGAGGGAGGGCGTTCCAGGACCACGGGAGGACGTGACCCAGGGGTCGACGGCAGGATAGGCGAGACCGAGGGACGGTGAGGAGGTGGGCGGCAGAGGAGCGGAGCGTGCGGGGTGGGCGGTAGAAAGAGAGAAGGGAGGAGAGGTAGGAAGGGGCAAGGTGATGGAGAGCCTTGAAGCCTAGAGTGAGGAGTTTTTGTTTGGAGCGGAGGTCGATAGGCAACCACTGGAGTTGTTTAAGAAGGGGAGTGACATGCCCAGATCGTTTCTGCGGGAAGATGAGCCGGGCAGCGGAGTGAAGAATAGACCGGAGCGGGGCGAGAGAGGAGGAAGGGAGGTCAGAGAGAAGGCTGACACAGTAGTCTAGCCAGGATATAACGAGAGCCCATAAAAGTAAGGTAGCCGTTTGGGTGGAGAGGAAAGGGCGGATCTTGGCGATATTGTAGAGGTGAAACCGGCAGGTCTTGGTAACGGATAGGATGTGTGGGGTGAACGAGAGGGACGAGTCAACGATGACACCGAGATTGCGGGCCTGCGGGACGGGAAGGATGGTCGTGCCATCCACGGTGATAGAGAAGTCTGGGAGAGGACCGGGTTTGGGAGGGAAGATGAGGAGCTCAGTCTTGCTCATGTTGAGTTTTAGGTGGCGGGCCGACATCCAGGTGGAGACGTCCCGGAGGCAGGAGGAGATGCGAGCCTGAAGGGAGGGGGAGAGGACAGGGGCGGAGATGTAGATCTGCGTGTCATCTGCGTAGAGATGGTAGTCAAAGCCGTGAGAGCGGATGAGTTCACCGAGGGAGTGAGTGTAAATGGAGAACAGAAGAGGGCCAAGAACTGACCCTTGAGGAACTCCAACAGTTAAAGGATGGGAGGGGGAGGAGGCTCCAGCGTAGGAGACCGAGAATGATCGGCCAGAGAGGTAAGAGGAGAACCAGGAGAGGACAGAGTCCGTGAAGCCAAGGTGAGATAAGGTATGGAGGAGGAGGGGATGGTCGACAATGTCAAAGGCAGCAGAGAGGTCAAGGAGGATCAGAATGGAGTAGGAGCCATTGGATTTGGCAAGAAGGAGGTCATGGGTGACCTTAGAGAGAGCAGTCTCGGTAGAGTGGAGGGGACGGAAGCCAGATTGGAGGGGGTCTAGGAGAGAATGGGAGTTAAGCAATTCTAGGCATCGATTGTAGACGACTCGTTCTAGGATTTTGGAAAGGAAGGGTAGTAGGGAGATAGGATGATAACTGGAGGGGGAAGTGGGGTCAAGAGCGGGTTTTTTTAGGATGGGGGAGATGTGGGCATGTTTGAAGGCAGAGGGGAAGGAGCCCTTGGAGATTGAGTGGTTAAAAATAGAAGTTAAGGAAGGGAGGAGGGCAGGGGCGATGGTTTTAAGAAGGTGAGAGGGAATGGGGTCCAAGGCGCAGGTGGAGTGGGTGGCACTTGCGAGGAGGGAGGAGATCTCCTCTGAGGATACTGCAGGGAAGGATGGGAAAGTAGGGGAGGGGGTTGTTGGGGGGGAGGGGAGAGGCGGAGGGGTGACTTTGGGGAGCTCAGACCTGATCGTGTTGATTTTCGTGAGGAAATAGGTGGCCAGATCATTGGGGGTGAGAGATTCATTCATTCAATAGTATTTATTGAGCGCTTACTATGTGCAGAGCACTGTACTAAGCGCTTGGGATGAACAAGTCGGCAACAGATAGAGACAGTCCCTGCCGTTTGACGTGCTTACAGTCTAATCGGGGGAGACGGACAGACAAGAACAATGGCACTAAACAGCGTCAAGGGGAAGAACATCTCGTAAAAACAATGGCAACTAAATAGAATCAAGGCGATGTACAATTCATTAACAAAATAAATAGGGTAATGAAAATATATACAGTTGAGCGGACGAGTACAGTGCTGTGGGGATGGGAAGGGAGAGGTGGAGGAGCAGAGGGAAAAGGGGAAAATGAGGGTTTAGCTGCGGAGAGGTAAAGGGGGGATGGCAGAGGGAGTAGAGGGGGAAGAGGAGCTCAGTCTGGGAACGCCTCTTGGAGGAGGTGATTTTTAAGTAAGGTTTTGAAGAGGGAAAGAGAATCAGTTTGGCGGAGGTGAGGAGGGAGGGCGTTCCAGGACCGCGGGAGGACGTGACCCGGGGGTCGACGGCGGGATAGGCGAGACCGAGGGACGGCAAGGAGGTGGGCGGCAGAGGAGCGGAGCGTGCGGGGTGGGCGGTAGAAAGAGAGAAGGGAGGAGAGGTAGGAAGGGGCAAGGTGATGTAGAGCCTTGAAGCCTAGAGTGAGGAGTTTTTGTTTGGAGCGGAGGTCGATAGGCAACCACTGGAGTTGTTTAAGAAGGGGAGTGACATGCCCAGATCATTTCTGCAGGAAGATGAGCCGGGCAGCGGAGTGAAGAATAGACCGGAGCGGGGCGAGAGAGGAGGAAGGGAGGTCAGAGAGAAGGGGGAGGGGGAGGAACAGGGGGCCTAAGGAGAGAGTTAAAGGTCCGGAACAATCGGCGGGGGTGACGGGCATGGGTGTCGATGAGGGAGGAGAACTTGGCTACTGATGAGTAGTCACTTAGCTTGTGAACCCTGTGAAGGACAGGACTGTGCCTGACCTGGTTAAACATGTATCTGCCCCAATGCTTAGAACAGTGCTTGATCCATAATAAGTGTTTAACAAACACAATTACTGTTATTATTACTATTCTGAATAATAACATTATTATTCTGTCTCAACAGGCAGAACCGGGACTGGAACCCAAGACCCCTGACTTACAGGGCAGGAGGAACATTTATGGGATCAAGGGCAGGTGGTGGGATGCTACACAACCCAACACTTTAACACATCGCTAAGCCATCACAAGCCATCCCTTAGTCTCAAAGCCTGAATATGGTCCAACCTCATTGCAGAGAAAGAGGGAAACCTGAACCTAAAGTGATGGCAATACATTTCTCCTCTAGCTCATTGTGGGTAGGGAACGTGACTGGCTTCCAACTCTGTTATATAGTATTCTTCCAAGCGCTTAGTACAGTGCTCTGCACACAGTAAGTGTTCAATAAATACTGCTGGTTGAGTGATCAACTGATTCTCCTCAACACTTTGCGCTATTGAAGACGAGGTCTTGTGGGATATAGATAAATTTCCCACCTGTACATCCAGGATATTTAGAATACAGAAAATGTTCCAACATGAGCTTCCAAGACACTTCCAAGACAAAACATTTCTTCCAATAATTAAGTGACCATGACAGTCAGAGCCCTAAAAAATGGGAGAGGAGCACGGAGAAGTAGCATAGCCTAGTGGATAGAGCATGGGCCCGGGAGTCAGAAGGACCTAGGTTCTAATCCCAGCTCGACCACTTGTCTGTTGTGTGACCTTGGAGAAGTCACTTCACTTCTCTGTGCCTCAGTTACTTCATCTGTAAAAAAGGGATTAAGACAGTGAGCCCCTTGTGGGTCATGGATTGTGTCCAACCTGATCAGCATGTATGTGCTCTAGAGTTTAGAACAGTGCCTGGCCACAACAAGCACTTAACAAATGCCATAAAAAAAAGAAAACAAACAAAAAATAGATCACAGATCTGATGGGACTCCCACATGTACAAGACAACACCCTGCTTAAACACTCACACAAGTTTTCCTTAACAAAAGAAACACTGAGAAAACACCAAGGGATCGCAAGAATGCCATCATCACTAGCAGCTTCGAGAGGAAGGGCAAAACGTCTGATTGCAAAAATTATCAGAGAGTGATATTGCTCTCCCAGGTCAACCAAATCTTAGCCAGATTAATTATAATGAATATTAATTATTAGTGTTTTAATATAATATAATAATTAGTATTACTACTATATACTATATAATATGATATTAATTAATTATAAAGACTATTGGCCATTAAATGCTCCTGGATCAATAAGGCTTCAGATCACAGGGGGGTTTAGCGAATAAAATCTTTGCGGCAACGTCATTCACTGGAAAAGTGCAAGGGACCACACCAATACTTCCATATGGTTTTCATAGGCCTTACGAAACCATTTAACATCACTGACCTCTAGGCTCTGGAAATTCCTTAATAAATTGGATTGTCCTGTAAAGTTTATTAATAATAATAATACTGTTGGTATTTGTTAAGCGCTTACTATGTGCAGAGCACTGTTCTAAGCGCTGGGGTAAATACAGGGTAATCAGGTTGCCCCATGTGAGGCTCACAGTCTTAATCCCCATTTTACAGATGAGGTAACTGAGGCACAGAGAAGTGAAGTGACTTGCCCACAGTCACATAGCTGACAAGTGGCAGAGGCGGGATTCAAACCCATGACCTCTGACTCCCAAGCCCATGCTCTTTCCACTGAGCCACGCTGCTTCTCTAATATTAATAATGATGATAATCATGGTATTTGTTAAGCGCTTACTCTGTGCCACGCACTGTACTAAGCTTTGGGGGTGGGTACAAGAGCACTTGGGTTGGACATAGTCCCTGGCCCATATAGGGCTCGCTGTCTTGATTCCCATTTTACAGATGAGGTAACTGAGGCTCAGAGAAGTGAAGTAACTTGCCCAAGGTCACACGGCAGACAAGTTGCAGAGCCGGGATTCAGAGACTATTTCATGACAATATGGTTGGCGGTGTCAGAGTGCTGGGCACTCCTTCAAACATTTCCCCATCATCAATGGGGTAAAAGTAGGCATCTAACGTGGTTCCAAACCTACTCACTTTATTTTACTCAGTTATGCTGGAAGATCCACTGATTGATGAATTATCCTGTAGACTGTAAGCTCATTGTGGACAGGGAATGTGACTGTTGCTATATTACACTCTCCCAAGTTCTTAGTACAGTGCTTTGCACCCAGAAAGCGCTTCAAAAATTAGATTGAATGAATAAATGAATTCAACAAGAGACTTCGACGGAAGCATTATAACGTTTCCATTTCTCTGGGAAACTCTTCTAACTCCACAGATTTGAGCATCATCCAAAGTCCCAGAAATATTCATCCACAAATTGCTGCACACAGATAATTGCGCTCTATATCCAGACATTCAGGAAGGCGAGCAAATCATTGCAAACCACTCTGCCAAATCAGCTAGGCATTTTGAGCTGAAAATAATTCTAAAGAAAACCAAGGAAATGTATCGGTCTCCATCAAGGAAGCCACACAAACAACCAAATCCTATTTTGGTAACTCAGAGCTAAAAGTGGTCACAGAATTCTGCTGCCTAGGCAATCAGTGAAACAATGATAATAATAATAGTGATAATAATAATAATAATGATGAGGATGGTATTTGTTAAGTGCTTACTACGTGTCAAGCACTGTTCTAAGTGCTGGGGTTGATAGAGACTAATCAGGTTGGACACAATCTCTGTCCCACATGGGGTTCACAGTCTTAATCCTCGTTTTACAGATGAGGGTAACTGAGGCAAAGAGAAGTTGAGAGACTTGCCCAAGGTCACACAGCAGTCAACTGGCAGAACTGGGATTAAACTGCAGATCCTTGACTCACAGGCCCGGGCTCTTTCAACTAGGTCACCCTGTTTACCGTGAAGACCAGCATAGTCTTTGAGAGACTCTACACCAGAATACCATGATCAAGTAATATCATGCTCCTGACCCAAGAAAAGGTCTTCTTAGCTCTTCTGCTGTCCAATCTTCTCTTCGACTCTGAAAACTGGACTCCTCACAGCTGTCACATCTAACTCCCTGACCAGTTTACCACCATCACTTAGGGGTCACACCCAACTTCAGTCCCCTAGCACTGGTTACGCTCATCCTCACGTGACTGATGGGATGGGAGGAGGAAAATGGATGATAGCGAGATAATCACAACACTGCTATATAGTGAATAAAGCTGGGAAACACTAAGCATGAAGGAGAGAAAATGTTTGCTGGATAAAAAGGCTTCAGACAGAGGCTACATCTCAGCCCAGAACTGTGGTCAGGGAACTTGTCTACCCACTCTATAGTATTACACCTTCTCAAGAGCTTAATAGTACAGTGCTCTGCACTCAGTAAACACTCAAATACCACTGATTGATTGATTAACTGGCCAGCATGCACATTACCTAAAAAGTCCAATATATTTGATATTCCTCACAATCCTAACTGCCAGATTTTCACTCAGATTAAAAAAAAATTACGGTGAGCAGGTCCATTAAAAGAAAGCCATACTACATGTTCTGCAAAGACTAATGCTGCTACACTACAAATTCATATCATCTTTAATAAAAAATGCAATATTTTGGTGAAAATCATCTAGCAAACTATCTAACGAAAGGAAAAAATGTGAAATTTGGAGTCTCTTGCTCTCACTATTTTTATACATTAACAATTAAATCAATATGAGAAATCTGAAAACTTCCCTGAAAACCAAAACAAAGCAAAGCTGTTAATGGCTTTCAGATGTCGGCAAGATTGGGCCACATTTGGGCAAAGTTCTTGGCCTCTTTTGTCTTCGCTGCTCACTTCCTGCAGGGAGTGACATGCTGTTCTTGCTGGAACCACTCCCCTCCCCTCTTCTTTCCCTGTGGCTAACTCTCAGTGAGGAGCCATGGAGAGCCCACCCAAATTTACGAATGGAGTTGGCTGCACTGGATCGAAGCCCACCGAAAGGGCCGAGTCACCAAGAGGTTGATTAAAATGATATTAATAATTGCATTATTTAAGAGCTTACAATGTGCCAGGCACGGTGCTAAGCGCTGGGGTGGGGACCAGCCAATCGGGTTGGACACCATCCCTGTCCCACGCGGGACTTGCAGCCAAATCCCCATTTGACAGATGAAGCAACTGAGGCACGGAAAATTAGGTTATTTGCCCAAGGTCACAAAGCTGACAAGTGGCGGAGCTGAGATTAGAACCCAGGTCCTCCTGACTCCCAGACCCGAGTTCTATTTACTAAGTCACACTGCTTCTCATCAAGTTGGATCAAGTAGTATGATAGTGTGGATGATCAGGAAGGTGGGGGTGGATGGAGAGAGAGAGACAGAGGGAGAGACAGAGAGACAGAAGAGTGAGAGGAGTGATAGAGAGGAGAAAAGTGAGAGTGAGAAGTTCATAGAGGCTGATGAAGGAGCTCCTGGGATGTTAGGGGGAGGCAGGAGTAGAGTACACAGGGCTTTCTTTCTGCAACCTCCTAGAAGAATGGGGATGGAGGGATAAAGAAGAGATGGTGTCAAGCCTCCTTTGGAGGGAGGAGAAGGGGATAAAGCAGTGTGGAGAAGAAATGTGGCTTAGCCAATAGAGCACGAACCTTGGAGTCAAAAGGACCTGGGTTCTAGTCTCAGTTGCACACTTGTCTGCTGTGTGACCTTGGTCAAGTCACTTTACTGCTCTGTGCCTCAGTTATTTAATCTGTAAAACGGAGATTAAAACTTTGAGCTCCATGTGGGACATGGACTGTGTCTAATCTGATTAATTTATATCTACCTCAAAGTTTAGAACAGTGCCTGGCACAGAGTAAGCACTTATAATCCCCATTAGACAGATGATATAACTGAGGCCCAGGAAAAACCCAAGGTCACACAGAAGACATGTGGCAGAGCCAGGAATAGAAGCCAGGTCCTTCTGACTCCCAGGCCCATACTCTTTCCTCTAGGCGATGCTGCTTTCAATAGCGTTATTTGTTTTAAGCCTGCACTATTTATAAGTACTTGTCAACAATTTCTTTTAATTATAAAAAGTCTCATATTGAAAGAATCTAACCCCTTAATTCCCATTGGCTCAAATGTTCATAACAAAGTTTTTCATTTCACGGCGTTTTCTAAAACATGCAACAATTGTGGAATAAAAACAGTTTTAGTGTATTTCTTCAAACAACAGAAACAAAATCTCAAATCCTTATCCCCCTTCCTGTTCACAAAAATTAGCCTTGAGAAATATTTTTGTGATTTCATAAGTTAAAAGTCCCACCATTCTTTAACAAGCACACCTCCATAAATAACTCATTTCACGGTACCTATTTGAGGAATCAATCACTCGGTCAATCAGTGGTATCTACTGAGTGCTAACTAGCTTAGAGCACTGTATGGAGCGCTTGGGAGAGTCCAATACAACAGAGTGGGCAGAAACGTTCCCTGATAGTCCAGAGGGAGCATGCTGCTTCTTGAGCTTTACCACTGAAACTTTCAAACGTTGTACACCCTAATCTAAAAGTACTGAAAACTGCTGTAGAAAGACCTGTAGAATATGACTCCTTATTTAACAAGTTCCTAGGCCTGAATGCTTAAAATCTGAAGTGGGGGCATCAACAGGGCAGAGGAGGAAGGAGCTTTGAAATCAAGAGAATCAGTGCAGTTGAACTGGGAGCCAACAGGAATCTTAGACCAGATATCACATAGTCGGACAATGCATATACCAATTTTATTCTTCCCAGTTCCTGGCTCAAGTTCTGAGATGAATGGCTATATACTTCAAATCTCCAACCTGATCTTATAAATGCGACTGTTCCTCAGCGTTCAGAGAAATCCATGTGCCACAAACAGATAATTCAATTTCACAACGAGCATTTCTTATTTAAACATCTGTTGACTTATTTCTGGATCAACCACACTCAAGTTAACCAATGGCAAAAGCTGACAGATGAATAAGAATAGACACGTTTTGTGGCACCAACATACAGAACATTCCATTCTGTTCTGACATGCTACATACCATACCTTGGTTTTTCCAGTAAGCTCTCTTTTATAAGTGCTTTGAATCCAACATTTCTTGATTATTTCAAGGTGCTTGATTTTCTTTAGAGTCTGAGATGGGGATATCAATTTGGGGCACCTTTTATTAATATAATTTTTTGAAGGGTATAGATTTCGGAAAGAGAATGATGGGAAACTTGTCAATCATTAGGCTCTATTACTACTCCCTAAATATAATTTAAGGTATTAGTCAAGTGAAAAGCTAAAATATTATTTAATTCTAATAGTAGATATAAACAAATACATAATTATAATTATATATGTATTATGTATATTTACAAATTGCTTTTATAAAACACTTAAAGGTTTGGGAAAGATGTATTTATATGGATGCTTTCTAAATAAGCTTCTGTAAAATGCATTAAACAGGTTTAAAAGACAAAATCTTTTTGTTAACTGCATATTTCTGCTAGGAGGAAACTGATCACGAAGAAGAAAGGGAAGTCCAATGCCTAGGATTAGACTTTGACTCCTAAGGCACATCTTGTGAGGTTAAAAAGTTGTGCTAATTTCTCCTAGCTAGATTTTATCACAATTAGTACTCCCACTCTGATCCACCCTTCATCTATCATTCACAACTTTGCACCTAAAGGCCATTAGAAAAGTCTGTCAGGTAGATAGGTATTGATATAAATAAAAGCAACAAATTTTGTCAACATTGAGAGTAACGGGAGGGAGAAGGATAACTTCTTTCAGGAAGGGAGGAGAGACACAAGTTGCTGCTCCCAAAGGTAAATCCCACCACTTGGCAGCTTTTAAACTTATAATGCCAATTGTGTGGGTCTCCCAGAATCAGCAAATTTCATGTGAAAAGAGCTGGCTTAAGAGACTTAGATTTTCCTTTAAAGTCTGTCTTGGAGCATTTGTCCTAAAGAAACCAGCTTTTAAAACACTGAATTGTATTAAAAAGAGAATGAAGGAATTAACTTTCTCCAGGTCTAGTCTGAAAACTCATGTGGGCAGGGGTTGTCTTCATATGTTCCGTTGTATTAGACTCTCCCAAGCACTTGGTATAGGGCTCTACACACAGAAAGCAGTCCAAAAATATAACCAGATCAAGTTGCTGCTTTTAGTTAAATCCATACAAAATGGAAATTTATCAGTTATCAACTTTGATGGTTTCACAGAGTCAAAAGGAATCATTTTAGGGAAAAAAATGAAAACTTCATTGCCTGGATTATGTGATTTGGCTATTTGCATCAAGCAAATTGGGAACTTGCCAAATCTCTACTTCAACTGACAAAGAGAGTGGCACAGAGGAATGAGCACAGGTACGGGAGTCTGAGGACTTGGGTTCGAATTCTGACTTCATCACTTGTCCACTGTACTGCCTTAGATGAGTCACTTAAATGATCTGTGCCTCAGTTTCCTCGATTGTAAAATGGGGATTCAATGCCTGTTCTCACTCCCCCTTAACTGTGAGCCCTGTAGGGGCCAGCGAACTGCTTCTGATCTGATTATCTTGTCTCTAACCCAGTGCTTGGTACAGCACTTGACACATATTAAATGCTTAACAAATAATAATTACTACTGAGATTATGCTTAATCAATTTATGCTATCTAGATCGTTACAGAATAAGAAAAAAAGGCCTGTATCTTTACCTTCTCATCCTTTGAAGGCCATGTTATCCGCCCCTACCACCAACTACAATTACTAGCTGCAATCATCTACCATCCAACCTTATCTCTGCTTTTCCAAGAAATCGATACCTTTCTTACCTTCTTTCTCTCCTCTCTTTAGTCTCAATCATCTTCACTGACTTCTATATCCCCGTGGGGATGTTTCTGATCACCCCAGTTGCCCATTTTCTCTTACTTTACTGGACTTCTGATCCACCCCGTCTCTCTCACTCAGCGAATAATAAATCAATGAATAGTATTTTATGTGCCCCTAGTGTGTACCGCACTGTACATGGGCGAGCATGACAGTGTTGGCAAATGCAATACCTGCCCCAAGGAGCTTAGAAAGATACTAAAATGAATTACAGAAAGGAGAAAGTAACAAAGTATAAAATATTGAGATGGTATATGAGAATCCAAGTGCTTTGAAGGAACGGAAGTGCTTTAGTGGAAATTGGGGGTGGGGAGGGGAGGGAAATAAAGAAATGAATTGATGGCCTCCTGAAGAAGGTTGGATTCCAGTTTGGGCATACCTGGATCACATCATCACTCATTGCTGTTCCACTTTTAATCTCATCCACTCTGAAATCCCACTTTTCCTCCTAGCGAGTTGGCAATACGCCTACCAACTCTGTTATAGCATACTCTCCCCAGCACAAAATATCGTTCTCCACACATAGTAAGGGCTGAATAAATACCACTCATTGATTCAACCCCAAACCTATTCTTAGCTGTCCTGCAAAACTATTCTTTCCTAAACAACTTCTCAGGGCCGAATGGATTCAGGACACAGTACCAAGCACTTGGGTGAGTCCTGCAGAAATTAGTAGACATGATCCCTGCCCTCCAGTTTACAAGCCAGAGAAGCAGCATGGTACAGTGGATACAGCACAGGCCTGGGAGTCAGAAGGCCACAGACTCTAATTCCGGATCCGCCACATGTCTGCTGTGTAACCTTGGACAAGTCCCCTCACTTCTCTGGGCTTCAGTTCCCTTCTCTGAGAAATGGGGATTGAGACTGTGAGCAAGCCCATTTGCTGGTATCCACCCCAGTGCTTAATATAGTGCCTGGCACACAGTAAGTACTTAACAAATACCACAATTATTATTATTGGGGAAGAAAGAGACAAATAAATTACAGGTAGGAGGAAGCAACAGAGGAAAGTACAATCAGGAGTTCTGTGAAGGCACAGAGGAGAATGAGGCACAGTGGCTCCTCATGCGAAGAGCTCCCAAGTCTAGAGCACCTCCCTTTATCATGGCTCCACCGAGATTCCCTTCCCAATCTCTCCTCTCTAGATGTACACCTCCACACCCACAGAATCACTGTCTCTCTGATCTCTTATTAATACATTGCCAGACATTCTGTACAGGGCCTGGGACATAATTAGTGCTTGTCTCCCCCTTTCATTCATTCAACCATATTTATTGAGCACTTACTGTATACAGAGCTCTGTCCTAAGCACTTGGGAGAGTACAATACAATAAACAGACACATTCCCTGCCCATGACAAGTTTAGAGTCTAGAGAGGGGAGAGGTAGACATTAATATAAATTACAGATCTGTACGTAAGTGCTGGAGGGCTGGTGGGGGGGAAGAACAAAGGGAGCAAATCAGGGAGACGCAGAAGGAAGTGGGAGTAATGGGGGGCTTGGTCAGGGAAGACCTCTTGGAGGATATGTGCCTTCAGTAAGGCTTTGAAGTGGGGGAGAGTAATTGTCTCTGGGATTTGAGGGGGGAGGGCATTCCAGGCCCAAGGCAGCACATGGGCAAGGGGCAGGTGGCGAGACAGATGAGAAGGAGGCACAGTGAGAAGGTGAGCATTAGAGGAGCGAAGTGTGCGGGCTGGGCTATAGTAGGAGAGTAGTGAGGTGAGGTAGGAGGCGGCAAGGTGATGAAGTGCTTCGAAGCTCTAGACTGTAAATTCATTGTGGGCTGGGAATGTGTTTGCTTACTGTTATACTGTATTTGCCCAAGCGCTTAGTACAGTGCTCTGCACGCAGTAAGCACTCAAGAAATACACTTGAATGACTGACTGGATGAACAAATACATCCAAAAAACTCTCGCCCTCGTGCCCGTCCACTGACATACTGGCACAAACATACTGGCACAACCCACTCCTCTGGTGCTAACCTTCTCACTGTGCCTTGTTCTCGTCTGTCCCACCGTCGACTCCTGGCCCAGGTCCTATCTCTGGCCTGGAACGCCCTCCCTCCTCAAACCCATCAAACAATCACACTTCCCCCCTTGAAAGCCCTACTGAAAGCTCACCTTCTCCAAGAGGCCTTCCCAGACTAAGCTCCCCTTTTCCTCTGCTCCTCTCTCCCTCTTCAGTACTCCCCCTACCCACCCCACAGCACTTGTGAATATAGGCACATATTTATTATTCTATTTATTTTATTAATGATGTGTATATATATCTGTAATTCTATTTATTCGTATTAATGCTATTGATGCCTGTTTATTCATTCATTCATTCATTCAATAGTATTTATTGAGCGCTTACTATGTGCAGAGCACTGTACTAAGCGCTTGGGATGAACAAGTCGGCAACAGATAGAGACGGTCCCTGCCGTTTGACGGGCTTACAATCTAATCGGGGGAGACGGACAGACAAGAACAATGGCAATAAACAGCGTCAAGGGGAAGAACACCTCGTAAAAACAATGGCAACTAAATAGAATCAAGGCGATGTACAATTCATTAACAAAATAAATAGGGTAACGAAAATATATACAGTTGAGCGGACAAGTACAGCGCTGTGGGGATGGGAAGGGAGAGGTGGAGGAGCAGAGGGAAAAGGGGAAAATGAGGCTTTAGCTGCGGAGAGGTAAAGGGGGGATGGCAGAGGGAGTAGAGGGGGACGAGGAGCTCAGTCTGGGAACGCCTCTTGGAGGAGGTGATTTTTAAGTAGGGTTTTGAAGAGGGAAAGAGAATCGGTTTGGCGGAGGTGAGGAGGGAGGGCGTTCCAGGACCGCGGGAGGACGTGACCCAGGGGTCGACGGCGGGATAGGCGAGACCGAGGGACGGTGAGGAGGTGGGCGGCAGAGGAGCGGAGCATGCGGGGTGGGCGGTAGAAAGAGAGAAGGGAGGAGAGGTAGGAAGGGGCAAGGTGATGGAGAGCCTCGAAGCCTAGAGTGAGGAGTTTTTGTTTGGAGCGGAGGTCGATAGGCAACCACTGGAGTTGTTTAAGAAGGGGAGTGACATGCCCAGATCGTTTCTGCGGGAAGATGAGCCGGGCAGCGGAGTGAAGAATAGACCGGAGCGGGGCGAGAGAGGAGGAAGGGAGGTCAGAGAGAAGGCTGACACAGTAGTCTAGCCGGGATATAACGAGAGCCCGTAATAGTAAGGTAGCCGTTTGGGTGGAGAGGAAACTTGTTTTGATGTCTGTCTTCCCCCTTCTAGACTGTAAGCCTGTTGTTGGGTAAGGATTGTCTTTGTTGCTGAACTGTACTTTCCAAGTGTTTAGTATAGCGCTCTGCACACAGTAAGCGCTCAATAAATATGAATGAATGAATGAACAAACCCAACCGTGGATCCATGGATCACGTCTCTCGCGCTTGTGCAGTGGAGGGAACAGACAGAATCCCAGCAGACACCGGCCTCACTTCAGCCCCTTTGAATTCATTATGTCTAAGCTCTCCTTTGCCCAGCAACACTACTTATACCTCATCAACCTTTCACGCCCGTTGGATCCATCAAAATTATTCCTGACTTTTATGCATTTCTGAAGGCTCCAGGGGGCTTTTCCTAAATAATAATAATTATCCAAGGTCATTTACCTTCAAGTAGCACACTTCCAGACTAGAACCTGGGTCCCCTGACTCCCAGCCCCAGAGTTTTTCACCAGACCACTTTAGCAAGTGGTCTATTCCAGAACCCATATAGCTTAGCTCTATAATGATAATAATAATAATAATAATAATAATAATAATGGTATTTGTTAAGCACTTACTATGTGCCAAACACTGTTCTAAACTCTGGGATAGATATAATCAGGTTGTCCCGTGTAAGGCTCACACAGTCTTCATCCCCATTTTACACGAGGTAACTGAGGCTCAGAGGTTATGTGACTTGCCCAAGGTCACACAGGTGACAAGCAGTGGAGCCGGCATTAGAACCCATGACCCCAGACTCCCAAGCTCAGGCTCTTTCCACTGAGTCACACTGCTTCCTTCCTTGACTGTTTTCAAAATGTAGCACCCCCATATGTCCACCTACTTCCCTGACTCCCTGCCACTATGACATTTATACTTCCATCCATCTCAGCTATCTCTCAAAAAGAGATCTCCTGCCTGCTTTCAAGTCTTAGCCCTTCTGTGCTTCTGCCCCTATCCCTTCTGGCCTTCAAAAAACACTTGACTTCACTGGGTTTTTTTTTAAATATTTGGTATTTGTTCAGCACTTACTATATGCCGGGCACTGTCAGAATTGTTTGTCGGAATTTCAACTATTCCTTTTAAATATTTGCAGAGACCAATATAAAAGAAAATATGAAAACAAACTACTTGAGAAACCGTAGTAAATCCGACTGAAAACAAGTCAAGAAATCGAGAAACTTCAAAATACCTACAAAGAGACTTATAAACATATTTTTAATGACATTTGTTAAGTCCTTACTGTGTGCCAAGTACTGTACTAAGCACTGGGATACATAGAAGCTAATCAGATTAGACACAGTTCATATCCCACATGGGACTGAAAGTCTTAAACTCCATTTTACTGATAAGGTAACTGAGTTACTAGGTCATGCTGCTTCTCATTCATTCATTCAATTGTATTTATTGAGTGCTTACTGTGTGCAGAGCACTGTGCTAATCACTTGGAAAGTACAATAGAGCAAAAAAATAGAGACAATCTTAGTCCACTACGGGCTTACAGTCTAGTCTGGGGGGACCGCTGTGGTGAGTTACCATCTTTATTACTGTGAAACCTGGCTCTAACACAGTAGACGGATCCAGCTGCAGGAGCCATACTCTTCGTCGAGTGACAGGACAAGACTGCCAACAGTGAGGACCCCAAGGGGTGTGAGTGTAAAATGAGGGGAGAATCAGACATGGAGCCAAACTTTGAGAAACACCCACACGGAGGGAGTGGGCGGGAGGCGGGACTGGGAGGAAGAAGAGCCGGCAAAAGAGACAGAGACGTTAGAGGAGAGCCAGGAGCGAACTCTCAGGAAAACCAAAGCTAGGTAGGTGTTTCTGAGAGAAGGAAGAGAGCCAAAGGGAGGAAGCAAGCCAGAGGATAAGGGGAAATCACGATGGAGTAGAGTCCGTTAGATTTGGCAAGGAGGAGGTCATTCTGGACTGTTATAAGTGGAATGGCAAAGGTGGAAAACAGATTATAAAGAGTCAAGAAGGGAGTCGGAAGAGATTCTGCTCAAGGTGTTTGAACAGGAATGGGAGGAAGGAGATAGGGTGATAGTTGGAAGACGCAGTGAACCCAGAGAAGGATTGCTTAGGATAAGAGAGACGTGAGCAGGCTTGAATGCAGAGGGGTAGAAGCCACCTGAGAAAGATCAGTTGAAGATGATAGGGAGGGAAGAAGAGAAGCAGGGTGCCTTAGTGGAAAGAACACAGGCCTGGGAGTCAGAGAACTTGGGTTTTAATTTCAGGTCTGCCACTTGTCTGGCCGTGTGATTGTGGGCAAGTCACTTGACTTCTCTGGCCCTCATCTGTGAAATGTGGATTAAGACTGTGAGACCGATGTGGGACAGGGACTGTGTCCAATCTGATTAACTGGTATCTACCTCAACGCTTAGCACACTGCCTGGCACATAGTAAGCGCTTAACAAGTACCATAATTATTATAAATTATTATTTGGACACTACTGTCAGTTCTGTCTAGCCGATTAAAATGTATAGCTTGGGGTAGGATTTTCTGTGCACAGACGGGTTAGTGACCTAGGCTTCCTTCCCACATCGCGTCAGACTGTAGCTCTGTGCCAAATCTGCAAAGTGATCGATAACCATGAGTACTGTGAGCCCCATTCGGGACAGCCTGGCCCGATCATCTGGAACCTACCTCAGTGCTCGGCACATAGTAGTTACCAACTAAGTACCATAGCTATGATCATTTGCATGTCTTCCTGTGCTGCTAGGGAAGAGTTATCTGCATACAGAGCTTCCTAGGCAACCGTCGCTCCACCCCCGGCACACTCCTGGGACTTCCCATCAGTTCCTGCTCTGCTCTACCATGGCAGGAAGAAGCAGAAACAGATGGTACCTTCTCCATCAGAACCAGATCTGCTGCCTGGAAGTAGAGCCGCCCTGAGCCGCGGGACACTGACCTTCCCCCTCATTCATTCATTCATACTTATTGAGCACTTACTATGCGCAGAGCACTGTACTAAGCGCTTGGAATGTATAATTCGGCAACAGATAGAGACAATCCCTGCCCAATAACTGGCTCACAGTCTAAACGTCAGGGAGAAGCGGCAGAGGGAAGCCCCTCCACTTCAGAATGCTGATGACTGGCTGCGACTGACCGATCACGGCTGGAATTAATTACTGTGCCTGTTGGATTCTGAGTCGGGAAGGGACCGAATTGCTCCTCAAACCCTAATACTCTGGCACTCTTCAAATGCATTTCATTTTATATCACTGTCCTCGTCTTTTACGTTGTTACGGGCTTTTAATTTGTCACCTTCCCTTTTGTCTCCGTGGCCAGTCCCATCCCGCCCGCCACAACTCATGCTTACGTTGTCAGGTCTCTGGGAGCCGGGGACTGTGTCTAAGTCCCAAATATCTACTTTTTTCTTAATCTTCAGGGCGGTGCTTTGCACAGAGTAGGTGCTTAATATATTCCATTATATTCCATATAAATAAATATTTATTTATTACTTCTAACACCGTTACTAACTGAAAGAATTTCTCCATGGGGTGGAAGCATATTCTGATTCCCGTTGCAGGTCGCTCGATGGCATACTCAAACATAGATTGAACGGCACTCAGAACAGGGATCTGCACACATTAAGTGCTCGATCAACACCATGGATTGATTGATTAACCGACCAGCCCCTCCCATAGCCCGCTGCATTCCAACAGTGATGGTCAAAGGATCTGTCAGAGGTCTGGCAACTCAGACTTGACCAACCATTCTCCTATGGAGTCGCCAAAGGAGAGTTACTTATTTCTCGGGAAATTATATTTTGCTTAACAATTTCCAAGCCTCTGGTTTTCTGATAATAATTAATGACTGTGGTGTTTTAAGTGCTGGGGAAGATACAAAGTAATAAGCTAGGACCCAGCCCCTACCCCATAGGAGGTTCGTAGTCTAAGTAGGAGGGAGAATAGGTACTGACGCCCCATTTTATGAATGAGAAAACTGAGGCACAAACATGACTTGTCCAAGGTCATTCATTCAATAGTATTTACTGAGCGCTTACTATGTGCAGAGCACTGTACTAAGCGCTTGGAATGTACAATTCGGCAACAGATAGAGACAATCCCTGCCCCCTGACGGGCTTACAGTCTAATTGGGGGAGACGGACGGACAAAAACAAGACAACATAATCACGATAAATAGAATCAAGGGGATGGACACCTCATTAACAAAATAAATAGGGTAATAAAAATATATACAAATGAGCACTGTGCTGAGGGGACGGGAAGGGAGAGGGGGAGGAACAGAGGTGAAGGGGGGGGAGGGGGCTTAGCTGAGAGGAGGTGAAGGGGGAGCATAGAGGGAGCAGAGGGAACAGAGGGAAAAGGGGAAGCTCAGTCTGGGAAGGCCTCTTGGAGGAGGTGAGCTCTCAGTTAGGACTTTGAAGAGGGGAAGAGAGTTGGTTTGGCAGAGGTGAGGAGGGAGGGTATTCCACGACAGCAGTAGGACATGGGCCAGAGGTCGACGGTGGGATAGGCGTTAAAGGGGGACGGTGAGGAGGTAAGCGGCAGAGGAGCAGAGCGTGCGGGGTAGGCAGTAGAAAGAGAGAAGGGAGGAGAGGTAGGAGGGGACAAGGTGATGGAGACTCTTGAAGTCCAGAGTGAGAAGTTTTTGCTTTATGCGGAGGTTGATAGGCAACCACTGGAGGATTTTAAGGAGGGGAGTGACATGTCCAGAACGTTTCTGCAGGAAGATGATCCGGGCAGTGGAATGAAGAATAGACTGGAGCAGGGAGAGACAGGAGGAAGGGAGAGCAGAGAGAAGGCTGACACAATAATCCAGTCAGGAAATTATGACAGCATGTACCATTAAGATAGCCATTTGGATGGAGAGGAAAGGGCGGATCTAGAAGATATTGTAAAGGTGAGACCGGCAGGCATTGGTGACGGATTGTAGGTGTGGGGTAAATGAGAGAGCCGAGTCAAGGATGACTCCAAGTTTGCGGGCTTGAGAGACGGGAAGGATGGTCGTACTGTCCACAGTGACAGGGAAGTCAGGAAGAGGACAGGGTTTGGGAGGGAAGATAAGGAGCTCAGGTTTGGACATGTTGAGTTTTAGGTGGCGGGCAGACATCCAGGTGGAGATGTCCTGGAGGCAGGAGGAGATATGAGCCTAAAGGGAGGGGGAGAGGACAGGGGAGGAGATGTAGATCTGTGTGTCATCTGCTTAGAGGTGATAGCTGAAGCCGTGGGAGCGAATGAGTTCACCAAGGGAGTGAGTGTAGATGGAGAACAGAAGAGGGCCAAGAACTGACCCTTGAGGTACCCCTACAGTTAGAGAATGGGATGGGGAGGAGGAGCCTTCGAAGGAGACCGAGAATGAACGAACAGAAAGATAACAGGAGAACCAGGAGAGGACGGAGTCCTTGAAGCCAAGGTGAGATAAGGTGTGGAGGAGAAGGGTTTATAAAGCAGGCAAGCGGCAGAGCTGGGATTAGAACCCAGATCCCCTGACTACCAAGCCTGTGCTCTTTCCACTAGGCCACACTGCTTCCTCATGTTGTCCATGAACATGGTAAGCAGTGTGGCTTAGTGGAAGGTGCACAGTCTTGGGAGTCAGAGGTCGTGGGTTCTAATCCCAGATCCGCCACTTGTCAGCTGTGTAATTTTGGGCAAGTCACTTCACTTATCTGTGCCTCAGTTACCTCATCTGTAAAATGGGAATTAAAACTGTGAGCACCACGAGAGGCAACCTGATTACCTTGTGTCTATCCCAGCGCTTAGAACAGTGCTTGGCACATAGTAAGCGTTTAACAAATACCATCATCATCAACATCATTATTATTAAAGAGATCTTGGTCTTATTCTTTCCATTCGTATCGGCTGCTCTGAAAAAAAAATCACAGCTGCTGTGCCATGATTTTGTCTCAATCCACATTGTCATTCAAGTAATGAACTGACTATATGGTTTGGGAACCAGAGTTAGTTAATTGATACTAAACGAAGTGACTGTATAGTAATTGTGGCCTCGAGGAGGGAGAGGGAATGAATAATGCCTAAGAAGAGAGTCAGATGAAATTCACCAAAATATTTCAATGTATTATATTTACAGTCATTTTATTATAGTTAGAGTCATTTGCTCCTGACTTTGGGCCACTTTTTTTTTTCACCTATATTTTCTCCATCTGCACAGTGGGCATATTTAAAAAAAATCTTATTTGTGAAACAAAGTCAGTTTCAAATGAAAAGTCCTATGCCTGAACACAACTATCTTTGGAAAGCATAGCCATCTCATTTTGGTAAAAGAAAAACACTTTTTTTGCAGATAATCGAATATATTTCCAATCAATTCTCTGTTTTATTCTTTCTGAAAGACCTTTATGTGGTGATTGACACATAATTTAGCAGCAGCCTCTAAAACTGGAAGTAACATGCATCTAAATATGTCTGCCAAGTTTAAAAATATTTAAGGAGCTAAATTGAAACATGTTGAAAATGACTCACTGTAGTACCAGAATACACACTGTAGGAAATAAGAGCTCATTTACAAGAGGGAGAAATACACTCAACACTTCATCTGTGGGACTTCACTACACTTCCCTTCCAGTAAACATATTTTAAAATAATCATGGAAAACCAAACACTTTCAGCTGAAAATTCTGATTTGAGCAGTTCGCATTTCAGTTTGCATTTATGCCTATCTTTTTATGGGGCATGGATATATTTACTAAATTGGAACCAATTAAGAGTCTAAAACAAGCAACAAATTAGCAACATTAAAAGTAGCCTGATAGTAAGACTTGAATGACGCATATTCAACCCAGTCCTATGATGCAAGTCTGTTTTTATACATGGGGCAAAATTTAACACCTGAAAAATACCAATGAAGTCTTTGTAGAATTATTAGCAATCTAATCCATTATTACTAAATGATGGTATTTGGTATTGGTTAAGCGCTTACCATGTGTCAAGCACTGTTCTAAGTGCTGGCACTGTTCTAAAACAAAAAGAGATAAAATTGGGGAATAATTGGGGAATAAAGTCCTTCTTATTAATTTCTTCCAGAAAATTAAGCAGGGTTCCATGGGGGGGCAGAATTAGCCTAAGATGAGGATGGAAAAAAAAGGCGGAAAGTGAAGAAGAGGAAGAGTGAATTCATAGAACAACTGAGGAATTCACATAGGAAAGGTGGCGCGCGCACACACACACACACACACACACACACACACACACACACACACACACACACACCCCCCCCCCCCCAAACAAAAAAAACCCCTTGCCCCTTGCAAATAAAATTCTTATAATGCCAAACTGGACACACACGTACTTGTAGTCAATCAATGACATTTATTGAGCACTCACTATGTGCAGAGCCCTGTACTAAGCAATTGGGAGAGTACAATAAAACAGAATTAGCAGACACGCTTCCTGTGCGTAACAGGCTTACAGTCTAGAGGTAGCTTAGAATCTATTTCATCCTTCAATCAATGGTATTTATTGAGTGATTACAGTGTGTATGGCCCTGTACTAGGCAAATGAGAGAGTATGGAAGCTCACAATCTACCAATTGTGTTACAATGCATTTTCCCAAATGCTTAGAACAGTGCTCTGAACACAGTAAGCATTGACTAAATATCACGAATTAAAAAAACATTGATTAATAAGTAGACTGGACACATTCCCTACCCTCGGAGGTGCAGTGGGAGTAGCTTGCTGCTAGAGGAGTGAAGTGGGCAAGCTCGGCTGAAGTAGGATTGGAGTGAGAAGTAGGAGGGAGAGAGACGATGGAATGCCTGAGAAGCAGTGTGGCCTAGAGGATACAGCACGGACCTGAGAGGCAGATTCTAATCCCAGCACTGCTACTTGTCTGCTCTGTGACCTTGGGCAAATCAGTTCACTTATCTGTGCCACGGTTGCCTCATCTGAAAAATGGGGATAAAGACTGTGAGCACTATGTGGGACGGGGACTGTGTCCCACCTGATTAGCTTGTATGGATCCCACCACTTAGGACAGTGCCTGATACACAGTATGGGCTTATAAATGCTATTATTTTTTTAATGCTACTTGTTAAGGGATTACTACGTGCCAGGCACTGTACTATGTGCTGCAGTAGATACAAGCTAAGCAAGTTGTACAGTCACTGTCCCACATGGGGCTCACAATCTTAATCCCTACTTTACCTATGAGGTAACTGGCATGGAGAAGCTAAGTGGCTTAATTACTTACTAAGTGACATTGTAAACTGGAGATGATAAATTTGGGAAACTTGAGCAGCTCTAGTGATTTTTCCATTTTGGGGAAATTGCCAGCTCTCACTTTCATCCTAAAGCTGCCATTAGATGTGGAAGGCACGCTCAGAGGCAACTGGGATCCCATGGTTGCCATTTCCCAACAGGATCTGAGAAGGCTCTTTCCTGTCTTTTCCACATTTGTTCTATCCCATTTGCTTGATTAGAACCGGGCCCCTGCTCTTTCACTAAGCCACACATTGATTGACTGAGTGATTAATTTCTGTCTCCCCCTCTAGACTGTAAGCTCTCAGTGGATGGGGAACATGTCTACCAACTCTGTTACAAACTCTCCCAAGAGCTTAGTACAGTGTTCTAATACAATCAGCGCTCAACAAATACCATGACTGACTGTCAATGGAAGTCACATCTCAGCTACTCTCCTGTGCGGTCGTTACAGGTCTGCTCTCACCCTCCACTCACCTCGGATTTGGGGCCACCTGAGGACACCCACCCTCCTCCTCGCCACCGCCACCAACCACCCGGGGGGGGGGGGGGGAGAGGCGGGGTCGAGGCTCTGGAGACTCCCACGGGGTCAGATAGGGTCAGCACCACTGTCCCCATCGAGTCAACGGGTAGCTAAACACTGGAGTAGAAACAAAGATAATCCCATGGGACAGGGGCCGTGTCTTATACAGGCAATGTGTCTTTGTCTTCTATTAGTTCTTCCTCCCTCTAATATATTTTAGCATTTTTCTCCACTGCTAGACATAAGCTAGTTGAGGGTAGGGCCTGCAAAAGAGATATGTTTTGCCCTCTGCCAAGTGCTGGTTAATTAGCGCAGTGAGCTGACTCTGAGGGCCGCAATGTCCGCTGACTAAATGCCCCTGATGGTGATTGATTTTCTACCCGGGGCCTGCTATCCAAGTCAGGTCCAAAATCAGGTCTTGAACAACTTCCCAAGCATCAACGATGGACCCTACTAAACATCTAACGGCAGACCAAGGTAACCGCCAGTGAAGTGATGGAACACAGTTACTGGCCTGGAAGCGATGTTCACAGCAGCACAGCTGCAGCAGACGGGACGTGGGACAAGAAAAGATGATATCAGGATATCACCAAACAGCTTTTTTATGGTGAATTGACATGGTTATTCACTGTAAGCACGGATGTATGCAGAATGAAAGAAGAAAAAAGAATGAGAGCAAAGAAAAACACAGAGGGTAAAGCTAGAACGTAAATAAGGCAGTTTTGAATAAGGCTGCCAATCTTTAAAATTAGAGTTAAAAATGTCTAAGTCACTCTTTTGACACAGAGCAAAATTGAACCCAGAAGACCTAAAATCTAGACCACGTCCCAAACTGGAACTTTTCTTACATTTGTACTTGTAACTTATCGGCACAACAGAAATCCAAAATTATCAAGATATTTGGAATGGAAGCAGCATGGCCTAGTGGAAAGAGCCCAAGCCTGAGAGTCAGAGGACCTGGGTTCTAATCTCAGCTCTTCTATTTGCCTGTTGTGTGACCTTGGAGAAGTCACCTCACTTTTCTGTGCCTCAATTTCCTCAGCTGTAAAATGGAGACTCAATACCTGTTTTCCTCCTAGACTGTGAGCTCCGTGAGAAGTGGGGAATGTGTTCGACTTTATTAACTTCTACCTACCCCACCTTTTAGAACAGTGCTTGACACAGAGTAAGTGCTTAACAAGTACCATTAAAAAAAAAAAAGGAAGTAGTTATATGTTCAGAAGAAGTCCTGAAATTCATAGCAAGCATACTTTTATGGCTCAGGTATCATTTATCTCCGACTTTCAATTTCCAATCCTAAAAATGAAATTAAGATCAGTCATCTGGGGGGGTTTGCTGAGAGAATGCAAAGACTCACAAAGATAATGTAAATCATTCTGTTTCTAGGGAAAAGAGACAATATTGTCAGATATTTAAATAATATCTAAGCACACAAAAGATGAATCTAGAATTTATTTTCAAAAGGACAGCCATCACTTCTCAGAGTTTGCAAACTGAAAATTTTACTCAAACTTTATACATTCAAAAACATATCCTATATTTTTAGAGCCAATTACAGAAAAATTTCCTTTCAACTGTAACTAAAGAGTTATTACTTAGATCTCTGCCAGAACGCAAGATAATGTTTCACATGCCAGTACTTTATATACAGCACTCACTGTCAGAATTCCAAGCATCTAATAGTATTTTCTCCTTCTGTTTCCATTTAGGGATTGATTTAATTTTTTTTTCCCTTCTTTTGACATTTGAGGATGCAGAATGTATCCTTTGAGTGCGTGCGGGGATTCAGAGGCACAGAAAATGAGGCAATCACAATTCAGGCGGGTGAAAGCTGGTTCTTTGTTGCTTAATACTGGGTTAAATGTTGAGTTTGAATTGAGACATACACAGTTCTACTGTATTATCAGGAAGAGCCCATTCCTTTGATATGAAAATTCTCAACTATGAAGCCCTTAAAAAATAGTTTAGCACGTTGCTTTCTCAATGTATCCTTCAATAATAAAACAACTCATTTTAGTTACTTGAAAAGGCACTTGAACCAAAATTGCAAAACTAACATTAATGAGAAAAATGAGAGTAATTCCTTCCGACTAGAAAACTGATCGTGGCTACAGGCCTAAATACAGAACTTGCCACAGGCTTGATTTAACCACCATTCAGGACAAGCAGCATTCCACATGCTCTTGAAGCTTTTGAATATTTCTAACATATTGATTTATACAGATATTATCAAAGGCATTGAGTTTATGTTTCCTACTTTGAGTAATGTGAAGTTCGACCAAAAAAAGAACAGAAAACTAGTTACTTGATCAAAATTCAAACCAGATATTAGGTCTGAGACATTGTTTATTGTAAGCCCCTGAGATTCCTATTTTCAGAAAATACAGGCATCTACTTGTCTCATTTATATAAAGGATATACTATATTTTAGCTTTTCAAATTTTGTTTTGAGAAAACGTATTGAAGAAAGTAACCTGTCCAAGTAAGTCATAGAGGTCTGCTAAATTTTCCTAGAATTCACAATATCTAGGCTGCAGATAATCCATTTTTTCAGTTTATGACTTAAACAGTGCTCGTGTGCTCTCTCTCTCTCTCCCCCTCTCTCTTTCTCTCCCTCCCGGCCCCCCACCCCCACCTTCTCTTTTGAGGGGAGGGTGCTCATCTTCTTCCATTATCTCCAGCTCAAAGCAAAAAGGGGTGGAACTGGCCAGCTCTCCATTTATTTTAAAGGCATTTCATTCATTCAGTCGTATTTACTGAGCGCTTATTGTGTGCTTGGGAAGTACAATTCAGCAACAAATAGAGACAATCCCTGCGCAGACCTGGCATTTGTTAAGCGCTTATCATGTGCCAGGCTCTGTACTAAACGCAGGGGTAGACATAAGGTTGTCAGGTTAGACGCATTCCCTGTCCCACATGGGGCTCATGGTCTTAATCCCCATTTTACAGATGAGGGAACTGAGGTCCAGAGAAGTGAAGTGACTTGCCCAAGGTCACACAGCAGACAAGCGGTGGAGCCGGGGTTAGAAACCAGGTCCTCTGACTTCCAGGCCTGTCATCTAGCCACTAGGCCATGCTGCTTCTCGTCTTCCCCCAATGTGATTCTCTCTCAACGCATCCCTTTTCCCTCTCTCTTTTCATCCTTTGAACCCCACATTGTCCCTCTCTGCCCCCGACTTGAGGTCCTACTCGCTGATGTTTACTGCCTCCTCAAATTCCTCCTCTGCATTTCATTCTGAGCTGTTTTGCTAAACTTCCCAAGAGTTCTCCTTTCTCCCACTCTAATCGTTGGGGATTTCAAATATCCAGAGTGCCGATGGGCGCGTTTCCTTCCCTCCTCCCCTCTGAGGATCTCTTACCCCACTAGGCCTGAACCACTCAACAGCCGGGATGCACACTTGAACTAATCAAATTTCCAAACAATGCCTTATCTCTAACCTCCCCAACTCTCTCCTTCCAAACACAACCTTCTCACCGTCTACAGGCCCAACCCACCTAGCTCTCATATTCGGCCCTCATCCTCTCGTGTGACCTCCGTATCTAGATCCAGCCCACCTAGCTCAGGACATTTCTCTTCACCTGGACTTCTTCCTGTTATTCTCATCTCTCTAAGGCATCTCAGAGGCCCGGGGAGCCAAGCAGTCACCCCTACTCCCCTACCAACCCTACAGAATTGGATAGAAGGCATTTCCTTAGGGACTTGTGCTTCCAGCACATCGTAGTGGCTACAGCAGGGGCCTGAGGGTCAGAAAGTCATGGTTTCTAATCCAGCTCCACCACTTGTTGGCTGTGTGACCTTGGGCCAGCCACTTAACTTCTCTGTGCCTCACTTACGTCATCTGTTAAATGGGGATGGAGACCGTAAGCCCCACATGGGACAGGGAATTGTGTCCAACCTGATTGGCTTGTATCCACTCCAATGCTTAGTATAGTGCCTAGAATATATATAGTAAGCGCTAAACAAATACTGTAATTATTACTATTCTAGGGTGCCACCAACACCAAAAAGGTTCCAGTTGACAACTGCATGTGTGCAATAAAATAAAATATGGTGAGACAGATTTAGATGGCTTTTTTATTTAAATGGCATTTGTTAAGCGCTTCAGGTGTGTTGACCACTTTCTAAGCGCTGGAGTAGATACAAGTTAATCAGACCAGATAGAGTCCCTATTCCACATGGGGTTCACAGTCTAAGGAGGAGTGAGAACAAGTATGGATTTAATTACTATTTTGCAGATGAGGGAACTGGGAGGCAGAGAGAAGTGAAGTGACTTGCCCGAGGTCACACAGAGCAGGCAAATGGTGGAGCTGGGATTAGAAATCAGGTCCTCTGGCTCCAAGACCTGTGCTCTTTCAATTAGGCCATGCTGCTCATCTGAGAGGTCAACAAATAAAACTGACTGCACGCTAGTTAGGAATGGTTCTTTTAGTGGACTCCGTCAATGAAAAAACATAATTTAGCATGACTGGCAATCGTGCCAAATTAGGCTTCCATTCCAAAAAAAGAAAAGCAATCAAAAAGACACTAGGCTTCATATTAGGATTAAGGTGAACTGTGCTATGATAGCTTTCTTGTCCTACCTTATCAATAAATTCATTTTACAGGGGGTTGACTGAAATAATTATTAAAAGGCAGCACCTTTTCTATTATTTTAATCTTTTTTTCTTTTGCAAACTCCCCTAATACCGCCCTCCCCAACCAAAAAGAAACAAGCCCCAAAGCATTTAAAAAAAGAGAACGAAAGTACTTCAGTGATGAAAGGTACTTACTGTTCTAAGAGTTGATCGTATTTTCCTGCAGCATCTTTTTCAGCCCAAACTGCCCGGTCTTTTTCAGCCACAGCATTATCTCTTGCTTCTCTTAGATTCCTATGATTGTTTTTAAAAAAGGAAGTGTCAGTTATAAATCTGCTTCGTAGATACTTATTAAACATCCACCTCCACCTCCTCATTATACAGAAACTCCTTACCGTCAGCTTTAAAGCACTTGATCACCTTGCCTCCTCCTACTTTACCGCCCTGATTTCCTACTACAACCCAGCCCGCACACTTCACTCCTCTAATGCCAGCCTACTCACTGTACTTCGATCTCTTCCATTTCACTGCTGAGCTCTCACCCTCGTCCTGCCTCTGGCCTGGGACACCCTCCCTCTTCATATCCGGCAGACGATCATTCTCCCTACCTTCAAAGCCTTAATAAAACCATACCTCCATCAAGAGGCCTTCCCCGACTAGGCCCTCATTTCCTCTTCTCCAACTCCCTTCTATGTTGCCTTGGACTTGGATTTGCACCCTTTATTTGCCCCTCCCTTACCTCCACAGCACTTAAATATTTATTTATAGTAATATCCCTCTGCCTCGCTAGACTGTAAACTTGTTGTGGGCAGGGAACTTGTCTACAAACTCTGTTATATTGTACTCTCATTCACCCCACACATCCAATTCGTCACCAACACCTGCCAGTCTCATCTTTACAATATCGCCAAGATCCGCCCTTTCCTCTCCATCCAAATGGCTATTGTACTGGTACAAATTCTCATAATATCCCAACTGGATTATTGTGTCAGCCTTCTTTCTGATCTCCCTTCCTCCTGTCTCTCCCCACTCCAGTCTATTCTTCATTCCACTGCCCGGATCATCTTCCTACAGAAACGCTCTGGGCATGTCACTCCCCTCCTTAAAGACCTGCAGTGGTTGCCTATCAATCTCTGCACAAAACCAAAACTCCTCACACTTGGCTTCAAAGCTCTCCATCACCTTGCCCCCTCCTACCTCACCTCCCTTCTCTCTTTCTACTGCCCACACCGTACACTCCGCTCCTTTGCTGCTCACCTCCTCACTTTCCCCCGTTCACGCCTATCCCGCCGTCGACCCCTGGCCCATGTCCTACCGCTGTCTTGGAATGCCCTCCCTCCTCACCTCTGCCAAACTAACTCTCTTCCCCTCTTCAAAGCTCTATTGAGAGCTCACTTCCTTTGGGAGGACTTCCTAGACTAAGCCCCCCTTTCCCTCTGCTCCCCCTCCCCGCCCCTCCCTATCCTCTGCTCCTTCCCTTCCCCTCCCGTCAGCACACTGCTCATTTGTATATATTATTTACTACCCTATTTATTTTGTTAATGAGGTGTACACCCCCTTGATTCTATTTATCTTGATGATGTTGTCTTGTTTTTGTTTTGTTCTGTTTTGATTTGCTGTCTCCCCGGTTTAGACAGTGAGCCCGTCATTGGACAGGGATGGTCTCTATCTGTTGCCGAGTTGTACATTCCAAAAGCTTAGTATAGTGTTCTGCACATAGTAAGCGCTCAATAAATACTATTGAATGAATGAATGAATGAATGAGTGGGAGAAGAGGAAAGGAAAGCCCAGTTGGGGAAGGCCTCCTGGAAGAAATGTGATTCGATTAGGCTTTGAAGATAGGGAGAGTAATTGGTTGATATGAAGAGGGAGGGCATTACAGGCCAGAGACAGGACGTGGGCGTGAGGTCAACAGTGAGACAGGTGAGACTGAGGTACAGTAAGTAGGTTGGTATTAGAGGAGCAAAATGAATACTGGCTGGGTTGTAGTAGGAAATCAGTGAGGTGAGGTAGGAGAGGGTAAGGTGATTGAGGGATTCTCCTGAGTGATGTGAGGATGCTGGATCCAGGTCTCAAGAATCATCCCCTACCTCCCTGACCGGGGCCCTCAAGGTTGGAGAGAGATCTTATGGCATGTGCAGGGAAGATTATGGGGTTTCACCTCCTGTTACCCAGGAGTGCTTAAGACAGCACAGGATAATGGAATTCAAGAAAAGGAGAAACAAATCATTGGCAATGATGCTCACTGAACCTATTTTTATGGTTTCTTGACCACAGCAGATACCACTCCAACCAGAAGGTGCCACTGTCCACCATATTGGATTGCCCAATTCCATGGGCGGGCTGAAGGGTCTGCCATCCACCCCTGCCGGTGTGAGGCTCTACAAGGCACAGCAGAGCTGGCCCTCAAACGGTCTCCCAGGTCTCTCCTGGAGGCCTCTACCCACTGGAAGCAGTGTGGCCTAATGAATACTGCAAAGGCCTAGAAGTCAGAAAGACCTGGGTTCTAATCTCGGCTCCACTGCTTGTCTGCTGTGTGACCTTGGGCAACTTATTTTGCTTCTCCGGGCCTCAGTTCCCTCATCTGTAAAATGGGGATTATGACTGTGAGCCCCACGTGGGTCAGGGATTGAGTCTGACTTGATTTGCTGGTATCTACCTGAAGGCTTAGAACAGTGCCTGGAACATAGTAAATGCTTAACAAATGCCACTATTACTGATGCATAAGCCCCACGGACACCACATATCCCAAATCTGCCTCGTTGCCTTGAAGCGATTTGTCACCATCACCCTTGTCAGTTGTTCTGGACATTTAACTCCTTCCTCAGGCCCCATATCCCTCCCCTTCCCCCATCCCTCACCCCCAGTGATCTGGCCACATACTTCATTAAGGTCTGAGCTCCCCCAAATCACCCCTTCCCCTTCTCCATCTCCCCTCCTCTCAACCCCCTTTTCAACTTTCCCAGTATCTTCAGAGGAGATCTCCTGCCTCCACATGAGCATCAAACCCCATTCCCTCGCACCTTATAAAATCTCTCACCCTTTCCCTTCCCTCCTCCCCTCCTTAACTTCCATCCTCAACTGTTCATTCTAATAGCTTCTTCCCCTCTGTCTTCAAACATGACCATGTCTACCCAACCTAAAAAAACCCCTTCCTTGACCCCACTGCCCCTTCCAGTTATTGCCCCATCTCCCTCCTACTCTTCTGGACTGAGTCATCTACACTCACTGCCTCAAGTTCCTCTCCTCTAACTCTATCCTGGACCCCCTCCGATTTGGCTTGCGTCCCCTCCACTCCACTGAAACCACCCTCTCAAAGATCACCAATAATCAACCTTCTTGCCAAATCCAACAGCTCCTAATCCATCTAATCTTCCTCGACCCCTCAGCTGCCTTTGACACTGTTGAACATCCCCTTCTCCTCAACATGTTATCCAAACTTGGCTTCACGGACTCCGTCCTCTCCTGACTCTCCTCATCTCTCTGGCCATTCATTCTCAGTCTCTTTTGTGGGCTCCTCCTCCCTCTCCCATCCCCTAACTTTAGGGGTTCCTCAAGGGTCAGTTCTTGGTCCCCTTTTATTCTCCATCTACACTCACTTCTTTGGTGAACTCATTCACTCCCCTGGCTTCAACTAGCATCTCTGTGTGGATGACACCCAAATCTATATCTTCTCCCCTGTTCTCTCTCCTTCCATCCAGGTTCACATTTCCTCCTGCCTTCAAGACATCTCTATTTAGATGTTCTCCTGCCACCTAAAACTCAACATGTCCAAGACTGAGCTCCTTATCTTCCCTCCCAAACCCTGTCCTCTCTCTGACTTTCCCATCACTGTGGACAGCACTACCATCCTTCCTGTCTCACAAACCCGCAACCTTAGTGTCATCCTTGACCACGCTTTCTCATTGACTCCACACATCCAATCTGTCACCAAAGCCTACCGGTCTCAGTTTCACAACATCACCAAGATCTGTTCTTTCCTCTCCATTAAAACCCTACCATTTTAGTACAATTATTCATCTTAACCCGACTGGATTACTGCATCAGCCTGCTTTCTGATCTCCCAACCTCCTGTCTCTCTCCTCTTCAGTCCATACTTCACTTTGCTGCCTGGACTATCTTTCTACAGAAATGCTCTGGGCATGTCACCCCCTCCTCAAAAATCTCCAGTGGTTGCCTATCCACTTCCATATCAAACAAAAACTCCTCACTACTGGCTTCAAAGCTATCCATCACCTTGCCCCTTCTTACCTCACCTCCCTTCTCTCCTTCTACATCCCAGCCTGCACACTCCCCTCCTCTGGTGATAACCTTCTCATTGTGCCTCGTTCTCGCCTGTCCCGTTGTCGACACCTCGCCCACATCCTACCTCTGGCCTGGAATGCCCTCCCTCCTCAAATCCACCAAACAATCACACTTCCCCCCTTCAAAGCCCTATTGAAGGCTCACCTCCTCCAAGAGGTCTTTCTAGGTTAAGCACCCCTTTTCCTCAGTTTTGTTTTGATGTGTATATATCTATAACAATACTGATGCTATTGATGTCTGTTTACTTTTTTTGATGTCTGTCTCCCCTTTTCCAGACTGTAAGCCTGGTGTGGGCAGGGAATGTCTCTCTTTATTGCTTAATTGTGCTTTCCAAGCACTTAGTAAGCACTCAATAAATATGACTGAATGAATGATTGAAGAGACTAAAATGGTTCATCTTCCCCACTGTCACTGCTCCAAATGCCCACTTTCCTGCCCGCCTGAGTGCAAACAGAGGTTGCTCCCAGCTGTTTTCCACAGGGGCAGCCAAGGCCTCAGGGACTCCCCTGAAGGTGAGGCAGATTGATCTTCCCTCTCCCGCCCCATCCATACACATTCTTTAGAGTTTCCTCTCAGAAATAAGAACCTCTAGACTGTAAGCTCGTTATGGGCAGGGAATGTGTCTGCTAATTCTGTTAACTTGTTCTCTCCCAAGCGCTTAGGACAGTGCTTTGCCCACAAGAAGCACTCAATAAATACCACTGATCGATACTGCAATACTTCCTGCAGATCCTTCTCCTCTCTTAAAGCATAGGCCCTGGTTAAAGACTGCTTTGCATCACAGAATCATTTCAAAGACAAGTGACTTCTAAACATACAGCTCTATGAAACGTGCTGAAAAAGGACATGCTATATATAACTCCTGCAAAAAATAAAATGAAAAACATCAGAAAAAGCACAATATTTAATGCTTATCCGCTTGGAGAGTGCTAGTAAAAATTCACCATGAGCCCACAGACAGATTTGAACAAACAGATCAAGTAAACATTTCATCGATATGCTTGGAGATTCAGCAGTCTGTGCCAGCTCACAAGGACATTTTTTGCATAGAGATGCTAACGATAAGTTTATGATTGAAAACATGATCCAGCCTTAAGAGAAACATCATCTTGACAGATTCTGAGCTAAGAAACACATCCAATTTTCTGAACTAAACTGTGGAGAGATAACTCCACTGATTTTTAAAATCAAATAAATACTATGTATATATGTATAAATATGGACTTTTCATTCATTCATTCATTCTTTCATTCAATCATATTTATTAAGTGCTTACTGTGTGCACAGCACACTTCTAAGCACTTGGAAAGTATAATTTGGCAACAAATAGGCGCAATCCCTATGCAATAATGGGCTTATAGTCTAGAAGGAAGGAGACAGACAAAACAAAACAGGTACAAGTAAAGAGGCATCAATAGCATCAATGTAAGTAGAATTATAGATATATACACATCATTAATAAAATAAATATGTACATATATACCCAAGTGCTGTGGGGTGGGGAGGGGAGTAGAGCAGAGGGAGGGAATCAGGGTGATGGGGAGGGGAGGAGGAGCAGAGGAAAAATGGAGCTCAATCTGGGAAGGCCTCCTGAAGGAGGTAAGCTCTCAGTAGGGCTTTGAAGCGGGGAATTATGCTAGTTTGGCAGATGTGAGGAGGGAGGGCATCACAGGCCAGAGGTAGGACTTGGGCCAGGGGTCGATAGGATGACAGGCGAGAATGAGGCATAGTGAGAAGGAGAGGACCACAGGAGTGGAGTGTGCAAGCTGGGATGTAGAAGGAGAGAAGGGAGGTGAGGTAGGAACGGGCAAGGTGATGGAGACCTTTGAAGCCAATAGTGAGGAGTTTCTGCTTGATAGTTTACATTTTTGTAAAAGGAAATGCAAACTGTCACTATATTTTATAGGAATTATCCTTATGGTAGTGACCAAATTCCACCTCTCAGAAGCTCCTAAACTTTGGATTGTAAACTGAAATCTGGAAGTAAACTCCAGATTATCCATATGTGAATTCTCTAAGGGAAGCCTCTTGATGTGAAGCATATAATTCCAATTTTCCTCCCCTACAATCTCTCTCTCTTTCTTCCTTCCTCCCTCCCTCCCTCTTTCTGCGTTTTTCTCTGTACTAATAATAATGGTGATGGTATTCGTTAAGCACTTACTATGTGCCAGGCACTGTTCTAAGAGCTGGGGTAGATAGAAGACAATCAGGTTGGACACAGTCCCTGTCCCGCATGGGGTTCACAGTCAGCCCCCATTTTACCGATGAGGGAACTGAGGCCCAGAGAAGTGAAGCGACTTGCCCAAGGTTACACAACAGACAAGTGGTAGAGCCGGGATTAGAACCTGGGTGCTTTTTATTAATTCAATAAATCGTATTTATTGAGCGCTTACTGAGTGAAGAGTACTTTACTAAGCGCTTGGAAAGTACAATTCAGCAATAGAGACAATTCCTGCCCACGCCAGGCTTACAGTCTAGAAGTGGGGAGAAAGACATCAAGAAAAGTAAACAGGCATTGATATAAATAGAATTATAAATACACATTTGACTCCCTGATCTACTGGGCCACGATGCTTCCCTCCGTCTCAAGTCATGAGAGCCTCGAGGGTGGCACAGAACGATAGGGAACGGGCAGAGGAGGGATGGGAAACAGGAGGGAAGAGGACCTTCAAAAGATGATGTGGAATTCTTCACAACGTAACAAAGTCCATATCTAGGATCAATTAGTTAAGGCAGTGGCTGTTCTTGGGAATACTCAACTAGTGCTTCTCTAGAAAATGGACTCTATCAAGGTTGTACACTTAATTTTGAATTACAGTGAGCGCATAATAATCTTTACCGGTGGCAGTTTCGTTGTGCCGGCACCAAAGCTGGAGCTGGAAAGGGACAAGAGTGGAGCTTGAATGGCAGTGTTCCGCTCTTGTCTCCAGACGGAAAGCAGGAGGAGAGAAAGGAGGAGGGAGTGGAAGAGGCCAAACCCACCCTGGCTCTTCTGGGCCTCCCCCGACCCGGCAGCCGGGCACGAGCTTGTGCCCCTGCCTCTGATCTCCAAGCCCCGGGAGGACAGGCTCTGTGGCGACAGCTGGGAGCTGGGTCGTTGGGTTTAAGGAACAGAAATAGCAGCAGCCATGGCCGGGGATCCTGGTGCCCAAGCCGGGGAGGGAGGGGTATCTGTTTGGAGGGCTCTGTTGCCACATCGGCTGGGAACCCTGAGCAGATCCCTTAGGATGCCGGGGCTGGGGCAGGGTGCCGGGCAGGACCAGGAAAGCAGCCGCCGAGGGAGGAAGTGCGTGTGTGCATGTGTGCGTGGGGGGATGGGGAAGGGAGTAGGAGAAACAGAAGAATGAGGAGGAACAGTAAGCTCACCGTGGGTAGGGAATATGTTTGTTTATTGTCATAGTGCACTCTCCCATGGGCTTAGTACAATGTTCAGCACACAGTAAATGCTCAATAAACACGATCGACTGACTGACACTGGCAGGGGTGAATACCTTCCTTCAGGGTTCTACTCCATCCTCTTCATTGGCCCTCTCCCCATCTCTTCTTCCCTTCTTTACCCAACTCTTCCTTTTCCCTTCCTAGTCCAGCCTCCACAGTCCCATTCTTGACCCTCTACAAGTTTGCCTCCTGGCTAGAAACAATTAGAACCTCAACTAAATAGACATGCCCCAATTCCCTCATAGCATTTTACTCAAGATTCATTGTGAGATCACACATTATGGCAGGACTAAGTGCATTTTTCAAAATTATTACTTTAAGCGGCTACTCCTGTCAGAAAAGATTCAATGTTCATTCAGAGATAAGAGCCTTATTAAAAATTTAAATTACTATTATCCTTATTAAAATTAATAGCCTTATTAATGGCACATCTCCTCCAAGAGGCCTTCCCCAACTAAGCCCTCATTTCCTCATCTCCCATTTCCTTCCGCATAGCTCTTACACTTGGATTTGCATACTTCATTCACCCCTCCCTCATCCCCACAGCATTCTGGATACATCTGAAATTTATTTATTTACATTAATGCATGTCTCCTTCCTGCTAGACTGTAAGTCCACTGTGGGGAGGGAATGTGTTATACTGTACTCTCCCAAGTGCTTAGTACAGTGCTCTGCACACAGTATTATTATTATCATCAAGTGCCGTCGAGTTGCTTCCGATTCATAGTCTCTATGGATATATTTTCTCCAGATCATCCTATCTTCTGCCATAATCTGTAGCTTGGCTATCGGTTCTTCCGTTGATTGACTGATAGAAATTGGTATTTCTGACTACCACTCCTTTGGCAGGGTTGGAAGAAATGGTTTGTATGCATGTGGCCTAAAGGAGATTCATTCATTCAATCGTATTTATTGAGCATTTACTGTGTACACAGCACTAAACACTTGGAAAGTACAATTCAGCAACACGTAGAGACAATCCCTGCCCACAGTGGGTTTACGGTCTAGAAGATTGGCCTAGTAAAAACAAGGGACTAGGTGTCAGGGGACCCTTTTTTACTCCCAGATATCCCACTGGCCTGCTGTGTCTTTCGACTGAGCCACTTTTCCTCCTTGGCCTCAGTTTCCTCATCAGTAAAGTGCTTACTATGCTTACTATGTATGGGTCAAGCACTGTTCTAAGTGCTGGGGTAGGTACAAGTTTGAAAACAGTCTCTGCACTATACAGACTCACAGTCTAAGTAGGAGGGAGAGGCGGTATTGAATCTCTATTTGACAGATGAGGAATCTGAGGCCCAGAGAAGTTCAGTGACTTGCCCAAGGTCATCCAACAGACATGTGGCTTTGTTTTGCGCCAGAATAGTTGTTTAGTTTTGTTCTGTTTTGCTTTGCTGTCTCCCCCATTTAGACTGGGAGCCTGTTATTGGGCAGGGATTGTCTCTGTTGCCGAATTGTACATTCCGAATGCTTAGTAAAGTGCTCTGCACATAGTAAGCGCTCATTAAATACTACTGAATGGAGTTAGAACTCAGGTCCTCTGACTCCTAGGCCCGTGGTTTTTTCCATAGGCCGTGCAGCTCTGAGAGGGGGCATCTCCCATCTGATAACCTTGTCTCTACCACGAACGTAGAGATATGAAAAATGCACATTAATGACAACGATAATAGTGATTATAATAATAATTGTGGTAATTGTTAAGCACTTTCTTTGTACAAAGTATTGGGCTAAGCTCTGGAATAGCAACAGTCCCTATCCCACAGTTTGGCTCACAGTCTAAGGGTGAGGAAGAATGAATATTCATTTTATAGATCAGGAAACTGAGGCACAGAGAAGATCAGTGATTTGCCCAAGTTCACACAGCAGACAAATGGGGGAGCAAGGGATTAGAACCCAAGGCCTCTGACTCCTAGGCCCATTATCTTTCCTTGAGGTCATGCTGCTTCTCATTTTCACTGCAATGAATCAGGTAGATAAGAATGAATTTCCAAGTTCCTTTCACAAGAAGCAGCGGTAAATAAGAGGAATGAATCCGGAACTTCACTCTGGCCTTTGAACTAAGTTACATAGGGAGAGAAGAGATAAGAGCAATAATTGGACAATGCAGACATTTTACGTGAGCTACCCGAAATGCTCCTGGATGGAAAGAATCAGAAACTGGTAACGGAAGCAGCACGTCCTGGATCAAATGAGTGCTTGCTCTGTTTTGTAAGATGAGATCGGACACAGGGAAATAATGAAAAAAGGATGGCTCACTGCAGGTCAGCTTTCTTAACTATTAAATGAAACAAAACCTCAGCTAGATGGTCTTAAGTCTTTAGTTTAACACAGACAAAATTCAGAATCTTTGACCTTGAGCTACCTGTACATCAAAAATCACTGGTACAGCATTCAGTGAACTATAGGGGTTCGACGAATCATTTTGATTATGGTGCGTTGGATGGGTCAGTCTTCCAGAAGAGATGTTCGGGGCATTTACCAGGGCCCCGTGACACTAGGGGCTCCCCGTCCCTCCTGGTGGACAGAGCTTCGGGGAGCTAGGTGACAAAGAGAGGGAGGGTGGGAGGGAGCGTTGATGCCTCGAGTTGATCGGCAGACCACATTGCCCCTGTATGACTGAGTGCACGCTGACTACAATGTACTGTGCAAAGTGGTAGGGGAAGGACAAAACAAGAGTGTCCCCTGCCCTTAAGGAGGTTACTGGATGCTTTCAATGGATCGGTCAGTCCAGGGGCATTTATCGAGCACTCTCTGTGCGCAGAGCACTGTGGTAAGGGCTTGGAAGAGTGTGACAGCATTGCTAGACAAAAACAGGAGTAACCTCATCATTTATTGAGTGCCCAATCACAGTACACTGCACTAAAGTGCTCGTGAAACATAAAATATGCAAGTGAAACATGCCCCACCTTTAGGGCAGGGTAGACATGCATAAAGGTACTGACAAACAAGGTTATAAAAAATAAATAAATCATTGAATATACAATTTAATACAGGTAAATTCACATGGGCTGAGGGCCAGTGCAAATTATTATTCGAGTGTGAGGTGTGACTGATTGCTTTCGACATCTTTGGATGCTGGAAATTAATCAGGTAAATACAAATGTATTTCCAACTTTCCGGATTCCAGACACTATTTGCTGAGTGGAATGGGGTCCTCGAAGCCCTGGGGAAGTCTGTACTCTGGCACGAAAGGTGAGAGGGAGGCAACGACAGATTGACAATGGGGGAAGGCAAGGGGAAAAGAAGGAAGGCTAGAATTGGTGCTCTCTATCGCCCACCCCAGATTTTGGAATACTTTTCCACAACCATTTTATCCATGGAAAAGGCTGTACTGACAGAACATGTAAAGAGTGATCGACCACTCTGTAAAACCACGTAAGGCATCTAGATATAAAACTGGTTGGGAAGGGTGTGAAAAGTAAAGACTTCAAATCAGTAGGACACCCCAAACCACATCATCCATTTTTAGATCCATGTGATGTTTTGAAGGAAAATGTCATATCACTTCCTATATGTTTGAGTCTGTAGCAGCCCCTTAATTTGTATTATGAGAAAAAATCTTCCAAGAAAGCAGAATTTCATTGTGTACTTGAATTTCTTGTAATGTGAGTTTTCTGGCACCCTGGTACATTAATATAGCAAACTCATTATCATTCTCTGTTCTTTCCTGTGTGTGTACTTAGGTGGATTTTCTGCAGTATAATCCGTAACGTTTTGAACACTATGCTATTATAGTGGATTATAGTAGAAATACAAAGTGGTCTGAAATTGTAACCGGCTCCCCTGCAGCTTGAAAAATTCTTCTGGAAACATTTCCAGCTTCCTTGTTTCAAAATCAAACATGGATAAGTAAAAGAGATGGACTGAGCGGGAAGCCATTAAGCCAGACTGTAACATCAGTTTGACAGGAATTTTGTGAAAACTGTCAAGATGTCAGTTGATTTTGTAAATACATAACTCGCATGGTAGTCTCATGTGACACGTGGCATATGTTTGCACTATTTTACTGTAGAGTTAGCCCATATTGACTTTAGTGTTAGAGTAAAAAGTCTTTACCCAACACTGATTTTTAATTTGGAAGCAGTTCCAGATCAAGCATTTAGGACAGTGCTCGGCATCCAGTAAGCACTCAATAAATGCCATTGACTGATATTCCTAATAAACTAGCCGATGGATAAATTAAGGGTAAGAATGAATTCTACGAGTGTGTATTGCAGCCACTCTCTCCTTCACAGTCCCCAAATTATGATTGCATCTTTCCATGTGCTACATGGACCCAGATTCAGAATTACACAGACCACACTGAAATACAATTCTTTGTGGAAACAAATTAAACACGGAGTTCCAAATATACAGGCCACAGTGAAATAGAACCCTCTATGGAGAAAATCTCCAAAGTTTTGGTTTACAAAAATATGAAGACAAGAAAAATAAATAAAATATTCGCAGGGGAAATGGAAAATCCTCCATTTTGGCAGGGGTATTATTGAATTAACATTTGAAATTTTGTCAGCAAATTCTTTAGTTAAACACTCAGAGAAAATTTACATCTATTTCAACAAAACCTTTTGCACCATGAAAATCCTTGCTCAAAACATGATAGTATTTTAGCATCAATGACAGCATGCTTAAATCTACTTAAAGAGGGAGAAAATATTTATGACAAATGTAATCACTTCATATAGTAAAATACCTCAATTTTCTCAACCAATTCTTAAATACAACATTGCTAGGGGTGAGGGGTAGTCTACCCAACGGGGAAAAGGTTACAGCAGAATTTTGGTAATGTTCCTTTGAGACTTCTTCATATGCAACTTAACATATTATAGATCTTTGATATCACTTGACTGTAAGTCAGACAATGGGCAGGGATTGTCTCTATCTGTTGCCAAATTGTACATTTCAAGCGCTTAGTACAGTGCTCTGCACATAGTAAGCGCTCAACAAATACTATTAAATGAATGAATGGCAGGAAATATGGTTTTCAAGTGATTGAGCAAATACACAGTCTAAGGGCTGACCTTGTTCTCTCAGATTCAAGCTTGCCTTCAAACACAATAGTCTTTGTATCACCTATCATAATGATCACTACAATTTGTTTTTAAGTGTATTTTCACGAAGAGATTCGAACAAACAGGGTACACACACTTTATATGCAAGTACTTGAAACATTGGCAGATCATAAAACATAAAAACATACATCATATATGGAGAGAGAAAGCTTTCGAAGCGCACTGCCAAAGTATGGGCGTGTAGACTGTAAGCTCGTTATTAGCCGAGAACATGTCTGCCAACTCCGTAGTATTGTACTCTCCCAGGTGCTTAGCTCAATAAATGCTCAGTAAGTGCTCAATAAATCCCACTGATGAAGAGGAGAGGTGGCACTGACTGAACTGCTTTAGAGGATGGATGTAAGCAAACGTTAGAAACGATGCCATGTTCTGCTCTCGGTTTCCCAAGTGACAGTCGGGAATGTTTGATCCTCATTTCTTTGTCAATCCTTGTACACTGGTATCCCTGGTTAGCAGCCTTCACCTTTCCATTGGTAAAGGCAACTGTTAGCTTTTTGTGGTGCCTCAAAAATTTTCAATGGCTCATATTGCTCCTTGCATAAAAGAACAAAATGCCTGACCATTAGCTTCAAGGCATTCCTCAACTCACAGACTCATCACTCTACCCAAACCTGGTTAACTGTAACATGATTTTGACTCTCCCACCTCCAGTGTCTCACTTAAATGGTTCACCTTACCTGGAACATTTTCTCCTTCCCCCAATTCTCCTGGATTATAGTTCTTATTTTCAAAGTGTTCCAGAATGGCCACCTCCTTCTGGAAGTCTTCCCCGATCAATTAATGATACCCTGGTCCCTTCAACCCAACAGCCAATGTTAATATTCATCGATTTACCCTGGTTTCCTCCCCCTTCACCACACAGAAACCGTCTTCTCTAACTAGGTCACTAATGATCTCCTGGCTAAATCCAACGACCTCTACGCCATTCTCATCAGCCTCATCCTCTCAGTTGCCTTTGACACTGAAGACCACCCCTTTCTCTTTGAAACATTATTTAACTTGGGCTTCGCTGACACTCCTCTCCTGGTTCTCCTCCTATCTCTCTGACTGCTCCTTCTCAGTCTCTTTCTCAGGCTCTTCTCCACTCCCCATGCTCTAATAGTGGGAGTCCCTCAAGACTCGCTTCTGGATCACCTTGTCCTCTCCAGCTACCATTCCAGGAGAGAACCCATTCGCTCCTATGGCTACAACTACAATCTCCATGTGGATGATTCCAAAAATCAACCCCTCTGGCCCTGACCTCTCTCCCTCTCTGCAATCTCACATTTCTTTCTGCCTTCAGGTCATCTCTAATTAGATGTCCCACTGACGCTTCAAATTGAACATGTCCACAAATCCTTTAAGCACTTGATATTCACCCCATCCTCAGCCCCACAGCACTTATATACATATTCATAATTGATTCTATTGTCGGTCTCTCCCTTTAGACTGTAAGCTCGTGAGCAGGGAATGCACCTACCAAACCTGTTGTAGTGTACTCTCCCAAGCGCTTAGTACATTACTCTGCACACAATAATGAGTGCTCGATGAATCCCATTATTTCATTCTGGGCCTCAGATGCAATAAACATAGGTGCATTTATTTATATAGTCAATTTTTGATTCAGTTATTTCACCTGGACACATCTGTATTGCTTCCTTATATATCCTTATTTCTCTTCCTGCTCTCACTCTGTGTAAATAGTTTCTTTCAGCCTCCCTTCTGTTAGGTTGCAGACTCCTCAAGGGCACAAAAAGTGTGTCTTGCTTCTCTTGAACTCTTCCAACACTTAGCACGGAGCTTTACACTCAGGAGACACTCAATGAATCCCAATTCCCAACCCAAGGCTCATGACTTTTCTCCCGCCTGGTATACCATCCTCACAGCACCTGGCCAAACTGCATCCCTCCGCTCTTTCCCTTCAAAAAGCTCAGTTCCTTCAGAAGCCATTTTCTGCTGAATCTCGCTTTATTGCTTGCAACTATCCCTCGGATACTCAACAGTCTTACTCGCCCATCTGTATCTACCACCCAGAAAGGGTTATTAGCTCTCCTTTCACGCTCTTTTAACTATTCCACGACAGTCGATTCATATCCGTTTATCTCCCCGGTTAAGCTAGAGGACAAGACTCGGGTTCTTTACTTGTACTGTACTTTCCCAAGTGCCTGCTAGAGTGAGTGGCAACTACAAATGGGGGCTCTCCACACTGACCGCCCTCCGGAGCTTGCTGCTTCTCTAGTTGGGCTCTCAGGGTTCCGCTCCCAACAAGTCTTGCGTGCTACAGGCCACAGCTCCGCAGACCGTCCCACCTGAAGGCTGGGGGTCTCCTCCAAGTAACTTACCACATCTTCACCACGGCTCTGAGGGCCCAGGGCATCTCCCCCAGCTGACTCTCACACTGCTTCCCCGGGATCCCGCACCAGCTCTTCTCGGTGTCACCGCGGAGCCCCCATCCTAACCCGCCTCCTGCCACACCGGCAAGGTGGAGGAGGGCAGCAGAGGCCGCAGCCCGGCAGCGTCGCCTCCAAGAGACCTCGGGAAGACCTTGGTGGCCGTCGGTGCCCTAGAGGTCACTGTGGCGGTGGTTGGGGCTGTAGGCTCGGAGTCGTGAGGAACGGGAAATCTGCCCCGCCAACAACATAGCCTACTGAGCTTTTTGTCTTTACACACGCCAACTGCTTTATTTCCTCCAACTTTATGCGTCAGTTGCCGGTCCCCGCTCCCCCCTACCCTGGCACCGTGAGCCTCCTGGTGATCATGTCTAATCACCACCCATTTTTCTTGGCACACAGTAAGCGCTCAGTAACTACGGTCAAACTCTACATACTGCAGGTGCTCAGTGAGGATGTTGATCTTCATACTGCAGTTGGGGAAAATGGACTGAACATGCTAGACAACTGTGCTTCGCTCCACTACAAATGGGGTGGACCGAACAATACCCCTCCAATTTTGAGAGGCGTGCCTTACCTGCAACGCGCTACGGAACTTGACCCATTTCTTAAAGTAGCTGCACTTTCAGAAGTTGCCTGAGCCCAGTAGGGCCTTGAGACACCACGGAAGCTCTCATTGTTATTTTCTTCACATCCGAATTTTGTGAGCAGCACAGATCCTGAGTATTTCATATGTTGAGGAAAAAGAGGCTCTGCACTAAAACCCAAAATTTTGAGTACAGCTGGACAGGCTTTTCTCCTTTCGACCATACGGTGCAGATTTTCCTTAGCCTGATCAGAATTCCACGGTATATATTTCAAAATACTGATTTTTGATCTGGAACCTTTAGACTGAAGCTCCTAGTGGGCAGAGAACATGTTTACCAACTTGGTGATATTTTTACTCTCCCAAGCATTTAGTACAGTGCTCTGCATACAATAAGTGCTCAATGAATACCATATCTGACTGATTAGATAAGGAGGATAGGAGAAGGGATGAAGACTCGCTACTTGTTCTGCCAGAAGCTTGGCTCTTGAAGTCAATCAGTGGCATTTCTTGGGCGCTTACTGTGTGCAGAGAACTGTTCTGAGTGCTTGGGAAACTACAATGGTGTAGAGTGGGAAGGCAGGTCTCTGCCCACAAGGAGCATCTTTTCTCCACTACTGATTTTGTTGTGGTAGTAACAGAATCTATAGATGACTCCCAAATCTACACCTGCAGCCCTGATCTCTCTCCCTCTCTGCAGTCTCACAATTCCTCCCGCCTTCAAGACATCCCTACTTGGATGTCCTGCCACCTCCTCAAACTTAACATGTCCAAAGCAGGACTCCTTATCTTCCCACCCAAAACCTATCCTACCCCTCACTTTCCCATCACTATCCTTCCTGTCTCACAAGCCCATAACCTTGGCATTACCCTTAACTTCTCTGATTCAACCCACGTATTCGATCCATCCATCACTAAATCCTGTCGGTTCAACCTCCACAACCTTTCCCTTCCATGCAAACCGCTACCACGGTAATCCAATCATTTATCCTCTCCCGGCTCGATTAGCGAATCAGCTTCCTTGACGACCTCCCTGCCTCCAGTCTGTCCCAACTCCAGTCCACATTTCACTCTGCTGCCCAGATCGTTTTTCTACAAAAACGTTCAGGGCGTGTTTCCCCACTCTTCAAGAACCATTAGTTGCCCATCCACCTCCTCATTAGACAGAAACTTCTTACCATTGGCTTTAAAGCACTCAATCACCTTGCCCTCTCCTACCTCAACTAGCTACTCTTTTACTACAACCGAACCCACACTTAGCCCCTCTCATGCTAACGTACTCATCGTACTACCACCTCGTCTGTCTCGCCACCAACCTCTCATCCACGTCCTGCCTCTGGAATAACCTCCCTCTTCATATCCAATGGTCAATTACTCTCCCCACCTTCAAAGCTTTACTGAAGGCACACCTCCTCCAAGAGACCTTCCCTAAGTCCTCTTGTCCTTTTCTTCCACTCCCTTCTGCATCCTTCTGATTTGCTCCCTTTATTCATTCCCCGCCCCTCCCAGCCCCACAGCCCTCAAGTACATATTTCTAATTTCATTTATTCATATCCATGTCGGTCTCCCTCTCTAGATTGTAAGCTCGTTGTGGGCAGGGATTGTGTCTGTTATACACTGTTATACTATAGTCTCCCAAGCTCTTAGTACAGTCTCTGCACACAGTAAACACTCAATAAATACAGTTGATTGATTGATTGATAAATACTAGAAGCAGCAGCTGTATTTACTAAGAGCCACTGGGTGTGGAGCAATGTAGTAGGAGTTTGAGAAATATAAAATAACAAAGTGATGACCTGTTCTCTGACTCTTAAGGAACTTCCACTAAATGTGGGAGGAAAATATCAAACTTTTTAGAACTAGAGAAGTCAAAAATAAAGAAAGGAGACATATATAAGAGTGCAAAACAAAATACAAATAGTAATAATTATGTCATTTGCTAAGTGCTTATTGTGTGTTTAAGCATTGGGGTATATACAAGTTAATTAGGTAGGACTGTCCCTGGCCCACATGGAGCTTGCAATCTAAAGAGGAAGGAATAGGATTTAAATTCTATTTTAAAGTTGAGGAAACTGAGGCATAGGGGAGTTATGGGACTTGCCCAAGGTCACAGAGCAGGCAGGTGGCAGAGCTGGAATTAGAAGTCTGGTCTTATAATATTCAGGTCCGTGCTCTTTTCCACTAGGACATGCCACTTGTCACTCAGCCACTGCCTGCTAACAGTCCTTACGCTCTTACAGGCTACCAAGCAGAAAGTTTCCCAAAGCATCTATATTCCCTGGGCATTCAGATATGTGAGGCATCCTCATAGAGTTAAGAACTCTGATGGGATGTTTGATAATGTTTCACAGCTTCTTGCAGATATCTTTAATTTCCCAGGAGGGCTATTTAGAAGTACATTAATTACACCTCATTAACTTTTGTTGTCTCCGAGGAGAAGCAGAAAGGACGTGCCCTTTTTCCTTCCCCTGTCTTTAAATCCAGCCCTGCCTCCTGCCCTTTCTGTCCAGGTCCCTGTCTGCAGCTTTCCTCCGGCCCCCCTAACCCTGATATCGCCCCCTCTCCCAATCTCCCTAGTACCTGCCCTCTTACCCTATCTTTTCTTTCCTTTACTATATTTTTTCATGGGTAATTCTGCTTCTGCCAAAGCCCAAACTCTGCATCATCTCCCAGGGATGCACTGTCTGGAGGTGGGAAGGTGAAGGTCAGTTTGGGGTTGGAACAGGGAAAGGGCAATGACAAGAGCAGTGGAGAGGGAGGCCTAAGGCTGGGAGTTTGTCCAGCAGCCCCTTCTCCCCTCCTGGTGTAGCCCTGCTCCCTTCCCCATCTTCCCTCCCACTGTACCCCAGTCTGCTCTGGTGTAAGGGGCCAGTAGTAGGGATGGTAGTAGCAGCTGGGAAATAAAAGAGAAAAGTTAGAAAAATTAGAAAAGTTAGAAAAATACACAAGCTGTGGGGGAAGGGAAGGAAGGTGTGCTGGAAGAGAGGCACATGTCCTTCAAGGCACACTAAAGACACAACTCCAAGAAGCCTTCCCTAACTAAGCCCTCTTCTCTTCTCCCAGTCCCTTCTGCGCTGCTCTTACTTGCTCCTTCATTCATCTTTCCTCCCATCCCCACAGAACATTTGAAATATCTGTATATATCTGTAATTTATCAATTTACTTATATTCACGTCTGTCTCCGCTCTAGACGATGAGCTCGTTGTGGGCAGGAATGTGTTTGTTTATTGCTATCCTGTACTCTTCCAAGTGCTTAGTACAGTGCTTTGAATACAGTAAGCGCTCAGTAAATACAACTGAATGAATGAATGACTGAAGAGAGGGGAAATGAGAAGCAGTACGACTTAGTGGAAAGAGCACAGGTTTGGGAGTCAGAGGTCATGGGTTCTAGTCCCGGTTCTGCCATTTGTCAGCTGTGTGACTTTGGGCAAGTCATTTAACTTCTCTGTGCCTTAGTTACCTCATCTGTAAAATGGGGGATTAAGACCGTGAGCCCTACGTGCAACAACTTGATAACCTCGTATCTATCCCAGTGCTTAGAACTGAAAGCTCAACTCCTCCAGGAGGCCTTCCCAGACTGAGCCCCTTTTTTTCTCTGCTCCTCGTCCCCTCCCCATTGCCGACTCCCTCCTTCTGCTCTACCCCCTCCCCGCCCCATGACACTTTTGTATATATGTTCATATTTATTATTCTATTTATTTTATTAATGATATGCATCTTTCTATAATTCTGTTTATTTATATTGATGCTATTGATTCCTGTCTACTGTACTTGATGTCTGTCTCCCCCTTCTAGACTGTGAGCCTGCTGATGGATAGGGATTGTCTCCGTTGCTGAATTGTACTTTCCAAGAGTTTAATACAGTGCTCTGCACACAGTAAGCATCAATAAATATGACTGAAGGAAGAAGAGTGCTTGGCATGTAGTAAGCACTTAACAAATACCATCATTGAGCACTTAGTATAGTGCTCTGCACACAGTAAGTGCTCAATAAATACTACTGAATCAATATGATTGAATGAAAATAGGAGGGGAGTTGGGCGGGGAATGAACACATTCAGGGTGCTAGGATGGGGGAACAGGACAGCCCCACAATGGGTACCGGGGAGGGCAAGGTGATATTACGGGATGAGATGGGATAGTTTACCTGGAAAATCCCAAAACACGGTACCTGGAGAGGCAACCGCCTTGACAAAAGGTGATTTCTGCTGGAACTAATTCCATCACTAATGAAAATGGATCATTCCAAGCGATGGTGAGTGAATGGCATAATGATAATAACAATAATGATGGTATTTGTTAAGCACTTACTATGTGCCAAACTCCATCTGAACATCTTTCAAGTATTATAGCTAAACAATAGTGTGGACATTAGAGTGCCACTCTCTTTTGGGGGTTACAAGCTGAATGTACACCATCAGAAAACCTGGGCAAATAGGGTAAAGATGAGAATTGTTTTGAATTTTTCACAATATACATCGACATAAATATTCAAGAAGGTGGCATAATTGTAACAGTTATCTGTAAATTTCCAAAGGAATTTATAAAGAAGGCCAGAAAGGGCTAGTTTGAAGGGATTTTCTTTTCCAACAAATGCCTTTAGAAAAAAATGATAAAGATACTTGTTTTCAACAGGAACAAGCCAAACATTTTAGGCAATAACTAAGAAATGCACTTTCAAAATGATAAATGGAACTTCTGAAAACGGCTTCCAGGAATACATAAAATAACCTCAATTGCAATGCATTATATCCCATCAACCAACATCCATAAATAAACTTATTTTCAAAGCTATTTTACTGATATACAAGTTTCTACTTGAGATGCAAGAGTTTGTTACTAAAGCTTCTTCTTACAACACTTAAAAAGAGATATCATTTGTGGTCAGAGGATTTTTGTTGATACAGTGTGAAAAAGAATCTCTTTTCCTTAAAAGCATGTCTTTACAACTCCCTTGACTTCCAAAGACCAATTATGAAGTTACTTAAAATCTGGAATTCCATGTCCTGTGAAATAGCCGCAGTACATAGAGCAACTGACAAACTGAATTATCACATTTTTCCAACTCACTCTTTTCCTTCTCCTCATCAAACCACTAAATGGGGGTAGTTTTATCTTCTCTGGCAGGCCTACCCATTTACCTGTGCTCTGGTCCCACTCTACTCCTGCAAACTTCAAGATATTATATCTAGGCTCCCTGAATTATGGTAAATTCATTGAAAAACAGTTTACTGTCTCAGTACCAGAGTACCTACGGGCAGCCCTGCCAGCTTGAAACAGGTTTATGATGCATTGTTTCATTTCCACACATTTACTTAAATTTCCCCATGCGTGATGCATGGGCTTATGCACTTCCTTGTTCTCACTTCTCCCCTAATATCATCCACCTTTCTCTTTCCACTGGCTCTTTTGCTTTGTCTTTAAACACATAAACATATTTGTACTCACTTGTGACAAACCACTTTTGAAAGCTAAGTGGCAGGAGGTAGAGATTTACTGAGAGACTGTGAGCTCGTCGTGGGCAGGGAACATATCTACCAACTCTGTTATACTGCACTCTCCCTAGCGCTTAGTACGGTGTCCTGCACACAGTAAGTGGCCAATAAATGTGATTGCTAAGACACCAAACTTAAACAAGCAACTAAGTCAAATACTGTACACCCCCTGCAAAGGAAGACCACTCCTTTTTAATAGTAAATAGTAAATTGAGCCAAGTTTTTTTCTGCAGCCCATCCATGTGATTTAGTCAAACCCTCCCATCTCTAAATATCAATGACCAACCTTTCCAATTAAGTAAATAAAGCACCATATTTCATGCAGGAGAGATAATGCTTGCATTAGTGCTTGGGTTTTGGTAAAATCCACGCTCCCCAGAAATGATCTGGTTGCAACTTGAGGGGACTGCCGAATGGATACTCAGGGAAGCAAGAAAGAGTGGTCACGGGGAATTCCACCCTGCTGACAAATACAGTGGGAGCCCCATTTGGGGAAGGGACAGTGTCCAATCTGATTATTTTGTCTCTACCCCAGTGCTTACTAAAGGGTAGGGTGCGTAGGAAGCGCTTAACAAATACCACTATTATGATTACCGTATTATTCATTATGCTTCTCCATCCACTTTTCCAACATGCCGGATATTATTCATTTCAAGTACAGGTATAATACAGTGCAATATGAGTTTCTTTATCTAATTTGTTCAAATTACCAATTAAATCAATCAATAACCAAAAGTATTTATTGAGCATTTATGTAGGATAGAGCACTATACTAAGGTTTGGGGAAAGTACAGTAGAATGAGCAGGTATGATTGTGAGCAGCCATCCACTCTTAGTGGCAAGAGCACAGACTTTAGAGTCAGTGGATGTGGGTTCTAAATTTGCTTCTGCCACTTATCTGCTGTATGACCTTGAGCAAGTCACTTCACTTCTCTGGGCCTCATTTACCTCATCTATAAAATGTGGGACAGGGACTGTGTCCAACCTGATCATCTTGTATCTACTCCAGCGCTTAGAACAGTGCTCGGCACATAGGAAGCGCTCAACAAATACCATTATGATTATTATGATTATTATGAAGCAGCGTGGCTCAGTGGAAAGAGCCCGGGCCTGGGAGTCAGAGGTCAGGGGTTCGAATCCCGGCTCTGCCACTTGTCAGCTGTGTGACTGTGGGCAAGTCATTTCACTTCTCTGTGCCTCAGTTACCTCATCTGTAAAATGGCGATCAACTGTGAGCCTCACGTGGGACAACCTGATTACCCTGTATTTACCCCAGCGCTTAGAACAGTGCTCTGCACATAGTAAGTGCTTAATACCAACATTATTATTATTATTATTATTGTTATATTGTACTTTCCCAAGTGCTTAGTAATAACAATAATAATAATGAGGGCATTTGTTAAGCGCTTACTACGTGCCAGGCACTGTTCTAAGCACTGGGATAGATACGAGGTAATCAGGTTGCTATATGTGGGGCTCACAGTCTTAATCCCCATTTTACAGATGAGATAAATGAGGCACAGAGAGGTTAAGTGACTTTCCCAAGGTCACATAGCGAACAAGTGGCGGGGAGCTGGGATTAGAATCCACGTACTCTGACTCCCAAACCTGTGCTCTTGCCACTAGGCCATGCCGCTTCTCTATAGTGCTCTGCACACAGTAAGCTCTCAATAAATGAATTAATTCATTCATTCATTCGTGTTTATTGAGTGCTTACTGTGTGCAGAGCACTGTCATAAGTGCTTGGAAAGTACAATATACACATAATTAATAAAATAAATAGAATGATAAATGTGTACAAATATGCAAAAGTGCTGTGGGGAGGGGAAGGGGGAAGAGCAGAGGGAGGGAGTAGGGGGAATGGGGAGGGGAAGAAGAGCAGAGGGAAAGGGAGGGCTCAATCTAGGAAGGCCTCCTGGAGGAGGTGAGCTCTCAGTAGGGCTTTGAAGGGGGGGAAGTGTGATTGACAGATGTGAGGAGGGGAGGCATTCCAGGGCAGAGGTAGGACGTGGGCCAGGGGTCGATGGTGGGACAGGCGAGAACGAGACACAGTAAGGAGGTTAGCGGCAGAGGAGCGGAGTGTGCGGGAGTGTGTGGAGGAGAGAAGGGAGGTGAGGTAGGAGGGGGCAAGGTGATGGACAGCTTTGAAGCCAAGGGTCAGGAGTTTTTTCCTCATGTGAAGGTTAACACTGGAGATTTTTGAGGAGGGAAGTGAGCTGCCCAGACCATTTCTGTAGAAAGTTAATCCGGGCAGCGGAGTGAAGTATAGACTGAGGCGGGGAGAAACAGGAGGATCGAAAGTCAGAAAGGAGGCTGATGCAGTAATCCAGTCGGGATATGATGAGAGATTGTACCAACAAGGTAGCAGTTTGGATGGAGAGGAAAGGGCGGATCTTGGCGATGTTGTGAAGGTGAGACTGGCAGGTTTTGGTGACGGATTGGATGTGAGGGGTGAGTAAATAATAATAATAATCATACTGTTGGTCTTTGTTAAGCGCTTACTATGTGCACAGCACTGTTCTAAGCGCTGGTGTAGGTACAAGGTAATCAGGTTGTCCCACATGAGGCTCACAGTCTTCATCCCTATTTTACAGATGAGGTAACTGAGGCACAGAGAAGTTAAGTGACTTAAGTGACGGGAAGCAGCGTGGCTCACTGGAAAGAGCACGGGCTTTGGAGTCAGAGGTCATGGGTTCGAACCCCGGCTCTACCACTTGTCAGCTGTGTGACTTTGGGCAAGTCACTTAACTTCTCAGTGCCTCAGTTCCCTCATCTGTAAAATGGGGATTAAGACTGTGAGCCCCACGTGGGACAACCTGATTCCCCTGTGTCTACCGCAGCACTTAGAACAGTGCTCGGCACATAGTAAGCGCTTAACAAAAAAACAAATACCAACTTGCCCACAGTCACACAGCTGACAAGTGGCAGAGCCAGGATTCGAACCCATGACCTCTGACTCCCAAGCCCAGGCTCTTTCCACTGAGCCACACTGTGCTACCATCGACTGATTGATTGAAACCTGTCCTTAAGGGGCTTGCAATATAGTGGGGAAGATTAATCAGTTAATCAGGGAAGGTCTGAGGAGGAGATGGGATTTCAGGAGGGCTTTGAGGATGGGGAGAAGAGTTGTCTGCTGCCTGTGAAAGGCAATGGCATTCCAGACCAGAGGGAGGTCAGCAAGAGGCAGTGTTCCTCATATAATAGGAGTTCAATAGGTACCACTGATTGACTGACAGGAGAAACAAAAATGGGGCATAGTGCTCAGGTTGGCTTGAGAAGTAAGAACCTCAACTCTCGGTACAGCTAGCAGGAGTGGCCCGTTATCCAAAGTTTTACAGGAAGGATGAAGGCAACACCTTGTTCTCATCTATCTTAACTCTGACCTCTAACCCACAATCAGCCTGTGGCGGGGGACTCAATACGATAGATCGATGGATTCATCGATCGATGTGCCTGCTGTTTTCACCCCGTTGCACGGGAAGAGCACTTAGTACAGTGCTCAGCTCTTAGGACGACGCTCTGCACCCAATAACCACTGAATATTTACTATTACTACTATGACTATTACCAGATGAATGTGGACGGCTCAGTACAAAACCTCACTGCTGCTGGAGGAAATATCAAGTGCAAGTCCCAAAGGTGGCAGGATGTGCCTTCTTCCTCTCAGTTATCCAATTAATCCCTTGACGGTAGATGACTCTGGTTTGGTCCCTCAGTTGACTGCTTTCTTCTTCTGGGAGTATGCTATTTGGGAAGGTACTACTCACGCTGATTGAACAGGAGATGAGAAAATGTGGTGGTAGATCAAACAGTCAATCATATTTATTGGATACTCACAGTGTGTACAGAGCACTGTACTTACTAAGCACTAGGGAGAGAGTTGGTGGAGATGTTTCCTGCTCGAAGGGAGGTTACAGTTTAGAGGGAGTTTGGAAGAGTCGGGCAGAGTGGCTTAGTAGAAAATGGGATGGGTGGAGGATTGTAGAAAGGATGGGGGCTGGGAAGTGACAGGGCTCAAAAAAGAGGGAAGAAAGTTGCATTCTGAGGGTCTTTATGACCCTGGGTGGACACACTAAAGACTTGTCAGAAACCTGGGATGAGTGAGGCTGAAAATACAGCTATAAAAAGTAATGGAGAAAATTTACCCTGTGAACCAACACTAAGTTGGCATCTAAGGGCCAAGAATTTTTTTTTGAAGACACACGAGACTCACATTAGAAATGGCATGTTCTAGTGGAAAAAGTCAGGTCATGTGTTCTAATCCAGACTCTGCCTCTGGTCTGCCGTGTGACTTTGGGCAAGTCATTTCACTTCCGTATCTCAGTTGCCTCAGCTGTAAAATGGGGATTGAGACTGCAAGTCCCATGTGGGATGGGGACTGTGTCCAATCCCACTTGATTGCAACCATCCTGGCATTTAGAACAGTGGTTGGCACATAGTAACTCCTTAACAAGTACCATTATTATTATTATTATTATTAATATTAAAGATCACAGGCCTGGTAGTCAGAGGATCCGGGTTCTAATCCTGACTCTGCCAGTTGCTTGCTCTATGACCTTGGACAAGTTAAGTTAACTTCTCTGTGCCTCAGTTCTATTCTTCCTCCTACTTACACTGTGACCCCCCACGGGACAGGGACTGAGGCACGGAGAAGTTAAGTGACTTTCCCAAGGTCACAAAGCAGACAAGGGGCAGAGCCAGAATTACAAACCAGGTTCTTCTGACTCTCAGGCCTGGGCTCTATCCATGAGGCCACACTGCTTCTCTAGGACTTGGGACAACAGGCTTAACTTTATGATAGAAAGCACTTGCAAAAACCTAGAAAATCACAAAGTTAAAAATGAAAGCAAAAAGGAAGGGTAAATAGAATATTTCTCACATAATGAAGCCATGTAGAATCTAAATTATTACATCCACGCGCACACAGATGAAATTTCAAGCTCTGGGTATGTTTCTTAAATACAAAGGACAACTAATAATAATAATAATAATGTTGGTATTTGTTAAGCGCTTACTATGTGCCGAGCACTGTTCTAAGCGCTGGGGTAGACACAGGGGAATCAGGATGTCCCACGTGGGGCTCACAGTCTTAATCCCCATTTTACAGATGAGGTAACTGAGGCACAGAGAAGTTAAGTGACTTGCCCATGGTCACACAGCTGACAAGTGGCAGAGCTGGGATTCGAACTCATGACCTCTGACTCCAAAGCCCATGCTCTTTCCACTGAGCCACAACAACAACTATATAGTGACATACATTTTTCTAAGTGGGAAACTTTGATGATACCTTCAGGACACTTGTATTGCATTTTGACCTGTAGAAAGAGCAACTACCGTGGAAAACTAGGAGGCCTGGTCTCTAGGTCCCTGAGATTCTGCTACTGGTCCTACTCCATCCCTGATAGCACCCTGCTATGGTGGACAGGATGAGCAGGAAACCAGAAAAAAATCAGTGGCCAGCATGGTCATCAACGATCACGGTGGTTCCCAAGGCAACCGACTGGGTCACGGCACTAGTAAAGAGCGGTGGAATCGGGCTGCCATTACTGTGGATGAAAATGCGTTCCGCATATAAAAAGTCTCCAAGTACAGCTGCAATTTGCCCACCGACATTGCCCGCCTACTCACTGGTTGCATTCTATGCCCTACGGGGAACGTGACTGGCAGGAACAAGACAGTGAAAGTACATAATCAAATTCTTCCACGCAGATTATTGATCCTGGATTCCCAGGCCTGAGGCTCCACCATCTTTCCTGAGAAGAGACACCATCCCTTAGACTGTGAGATTCATTGGGGATGGGGACTGTGTCTGACCTTGTTATTTCGACCCATCCCAGCACTCAGTACAGTGCTTGGCTCATGGATAGTAAACACTTGATACCATATGTTATTATCACGGAACCAGGACCAAACGGAACCCAAATAATCAGAAATTGTTTGTGCAGCTTCTAACCTAAAGGAATACGTATTTTAGACATTGAAAATTTAACGGATTAGGTGTTGTTCATTTATTTTCAAGCCTTGGAAATCACCAGATTTACTTTCCTTTTAAATGTCTTTTCTAGCTTCATGCCTTATGTTTAGGTGATCCTAATAGCCTATGGTAGCGGTCAGCAAATGACCACTATCTGGCTCAATAAATACTGGAAATGAATTTTGGCCTTCACTTTGGATTTTCTGTTTCCTAAGCATATATTCAATTTCCTGTTGTTCAAAATTAGGATTCCTTTTTGTGCTAATTATTCAGATTGTGGCGATGATATGCATTCAGCATACTAAAAGATAATAATGCGTACAATACACATCAATTTACTATAATGAGGTAGTACCTCTTAAGAGAATGTCCTAAAGAGCATTTAAAAACAAAGCACATACCTGTCAACTCCACTCCGTCTTAGGGAGTGCCACGTTATTGCTTAATATTATTTTTAAGAAGTGGGGGTAGAAAAAAGCTTTAGTAATAAAAGATGAGGGCAGACTCATTGAAACCCCTCAGGTAGGCAGAATGAGGGGAAATTAATTAGATAATGGATTCCTTCAAAGTAACTTTCCCCTAAACCATACAACTGAATGCACATTCCTCAAAGTAAGTGGGAAAGTAATAAGCTATGAGCATTCAAAACTCTAGTTATGAAAACTGTGTTCTTCTATGATACCACTGTATTCTGTGTCAATCGCATTCTAAAAAGCTGTTTTCTGGCATGGATACCTGTATTAGAAAGAAGGAGCAGAGTCTATTAAAGAACAAATGGGTATGTGAGTCAGAGGGTTTACAATCCAGAATCAGATCTCCTTATGGTTGCTGCGCGAATCTGGGCAACTCAATCAACAAATGAGATTTATTAAGCACTTTCTGTGTGCAAAACACTGAGCTAAGCACTTAGGAGAGTATTATACCATACAGTTGAAAAGACACCCAAGCCTCGAGAAGGCTTACAATCTATAGTACACTTAATCTTTCTATGCATCAGTTTTCTTCTCTGTAAAATAGGGATGAAACCTACCCCACGGTACTGTTGTTTTGAGAGCAAATGAAATCGATCAATCAATCGCATTCATTGAGCGCTTACTGTGTGCAAAGCACTGTACTAAGCACTTGGGAGGGTACAATATATTAGAGTTGATAGATGCACTTCCTGCCCACAGTGAGCTTACAGTCTAAAGATGAGTACCTTTGTTTCTGCCCGGATGCACATTTTAACTATGCATTTTGGTTAAAATACAACAGCAGAATTTGGAAACATTCTTTCACCCACACAAGATTGCCTGGACATATCACTACACGGCATAAAAAACGTGTTTGGCACTTGCATATGGAGAGTTCTAAGCATGAGTTTTCTTTAATGTGGGGTTCTGTACAGATATTCTTGTGCTGTAGGAGAACTGGGAATTTTGAGAGGCAAGGGGAATATCAACATAGGAGAAGAGGAGGTGATAGTGATGGAGTGAGGGACTTGGGGAAGTTTATGCCTGATGGTTTCTATTTTACCACCAGGATAGTTGGTGCAAGTTGTCAGGGAACAGGGAGGTATGTGGTGGTGAACTGGGGCTATAAAGCAGACAACCAGTAAGTTGTAAAAGGCTGAAATCTTTGATGATAATAATAATAATACTTGCTAAGCATTTGCTACATGCCAAGCACTGGAGTAGATACAAGTTAATCATGTTGGACAAAGATCCTGTCCCACATGGGGCTCACACTCTTAATCCCCAAGGTACAGATGAGATGATTGAGGCCCAGAGAAGTTAAGTGACTTGCACAAGGTCTGATAGCAGACATGTGGCGGAGCTAGGATTAGAACCCAGGTCTTCTGACTCTCAGGCCCGTGCCCTATCCAGAACATTGAACACTGTTGTGTTTTCTTTAGGACATTCCTTCAGATCCAGAAAAAAGGAGAAATTGGGGGATAGGTCAGAAAGCTGATGAGAATCCAGAGGCAGAGAGGATGAGAAGTGAGAGGGCCCTAACATGAGCTGCAGCGGGCTGTGGGCAAGGCCCTGGTCACGACTGCAACAAGCTGAGCCGCTCTGGGCCTGGAGATCCTCTTGGAGGCCATCTGAGTGGATGATTTGGTCCCGACGGGGAAAGGGCCGGGTCACAGGAGGACTGAGAGGTGACCGGCTGCAGTTACATCTACCATGGCCTCTGGCTCCAGGAGGTCTGTCCCTTCCCACGCCAGAAGGATCTCCACATGGCAGCTCCCCAGTTACCTTCTCCACTGAGCCTTCTGGGGCAGAGCCGGACAGGTGGGCCGGTCCAGGACGGGTGGTGTTGGGGAGAATGAGGATGGAGTAGCACGTGTGTGGGGGTGATTACTGCCATTGCTATTACCGCCAATGTAGTACTGGGGCAGGGTGGGGGAAGGAAGGGGACAAAAGGGAAGGAGCAGGAGGAGGCTATTCAAGAAAGCCCTGCAGCCACTTGTCATGGCTTTCACCAACTCCTACAAAGCTTCCCTATTCTCTTCTTGGAAAAAGAAGGCAGAATCAAGAAGGCCAGTTCATCCTCCCGCTCTGCCTCTTGTCTGCTGTGTGACCTTGGACAAGCCACTTCATTTCTCTGTGTTTCAGTTCCCTCAACTGTCAAATGGGGATTGAGACAGTATCCACTGAGACTGTATGGAGAGCTTGTATCCACCTCATTGCTTAGTTCAGTGCCTGGCACATAGTAAGCACCTAACAAATATTATTATTATTATCATTATTATTATTTGGGAGACCGTGAAAGGGAGGCTGGAGATAGGACGGGACCAGGCTCCAGGCCAGACTCAAGAACTTGAGAGCTGCCAGGTCGTCCAACCTTCCCTAGGGCTGGAAGTCAGACTTGGGCCCCATATCCTAGCTCTCTTCCCCCTTCAAAGCCCTACTGAGAGCTCACCTCCTCCAGGAGACCTTCCCAAACTGAGCCTCCCTTTTCCTCTGCTCCTCCTCCCCTCCTCATCGCCCTTACTCCCTCCCTCTGCTCTAACCCCTTTCCCTGCCCCAGACACTTGTGTATATTTGTACATATTATTCTATTTAATTAATGATGTGTAGATATCTATAATTCTATTTATTTTGATGCTTTTGATGACTGTCTACTTGTTTTGTTGTCTATCTCCCCCTTCTAGACTGTGAGCCCGTTGCTGGGCAGGGATTGTCTCTGTTGCCGAACTGTACTTTCCAAGCGCGTAGTACAGTGCTCTGTACACGGTAAGTGCTCAATAAATATGATTGAATGATGAATGAATACCCCATTCTTTGAGCAGTTCCATGCAATATCACTTGTGGGCCAGACTCACTACCAGATGGCAAGACAAGGAGATGAACAATAATGTCCTAACGCTCTTAGAGTTCGTCAGTCAATCAATCGATGGTATTTACTGAGTGATTACTACATGCAGAGCACTGTATTAAGTGCTGGCACATAGGAAGTGCTTAATAAATACCATTATTATTATTATTATTATAACAATCTTACAGGCTAGAAGGGGAGACTGTCATTAATAAGAATAAACTGTAATTTACAATATATGTAGAGTGCTATGGGATTGGGGATGGGACAAAGGTCACAGCATGGAATAGTGGATAGAACATGGGCCTGGGAGTCAGAAGGTCATGAGTTCTAATCCCAGCTCTGCCACTTTGTCTGCTGTGTGACCTTGGCAAGTCACTTCACTTCTCCCTACCTCAGTTATCTCATCTGTAAAATGGGGATTGAGACCATGAGCCCCATGTGGGACAGGAACTGTATCCACTCCAGTGCATAGTAAAGTGCCTGATATAAAGTTAGTGCTTAATAAATAGTTATTATTATTATCATTATTACGAAGGAAAAAAGGGCTTAACCAGGGAAGGCCTCTTGGATGAGATGTGACCTTAGTAATGCTCTGAAGGTGGCGAAAGTCGTGGTCTGGCATATATGGAGGGGGAGGGGGTTCCAGGATAGGGGGAAGATGTGGGCATGGGGTTAGCAGGGACAGAGATAAGATCAGAGCAGAGTGAGTAAGCCAGCACTAGAGGAGCAGAGTGTACAGGATGGGCTGGAGTAGATGATCAGTAGGTGAAGTAGGATGGGGCGAGCATGAAAGCTATGCTCACCTAAACATGGCGACCCTGGGTCATCATCATCATAGTCAATGACACTTACTGAGTGTCCACTGTGTGCAGAGCACTGGCTGTACAAGTGCTTGGGGGAGTACCATCCAACAGTTGGAAGACAAGAAAGCCTCAAGGAGGTTTACAATTTATAGTAAACAATCTGTCCAAGCAACATTTTTCGTTTTTGTAAAATGGGGCGAATACCTGCCCCACAGTGATGTTATGAGGGCAAATGAGATCCAAAGAATCCACTGTATTTCCTGAGCGTTTACTGTGTGCAGAGCACAGTACTAAGCAGTTGGGAGAGTACAATGCAAGAGAGTTGACAGACTTGCTCCCTGCCCACAATGAACTTACAGTCTGGGGGACAAGCTGAGAGTCTAGAGGTGGGACCACGTGATGAGAACGTGTCACGGCGGGATGCCCAGACGACTGCTCTTTGGAGAGATGTCACTGGAAAACTGAAAGCAAGGAGGGCAGAGGAAGCTTTTTAAGGACACGGTGCAACAGCGTCTCAGACGAGGCTGCGTCCTGGATGAATACTGGGAGAGACCCAGTGGCACATGGCCATCAAGAAGGGAGTGGCTCTCTTGGAGCAAAAGCGTTGCACAGAAAACAAGATAAGGCCAAAGTGAGAAAGGTGTCAACGGTGCTGCAAACCTTAAACACATCAACACAAGGGATGACTTTTTGTGTGACCAAAGTGGCCAGGATTATGAATCCCTCATTGGCCTTTTCAGAGTCACAAGCACTCAGAAGTGAAGCGCACTCTCACCGGTATCCTCTGGACAGTAAGCTTGTTGTGGGCAGGACATATGTGTTTACTGCTGCCTTGTACTCCCCCAAGCGCTCAGTACACTCAGCTAAACCCTCTTTTCCCCCTTTCCCTCTGCTCCTCCCCCTCTCCCTTCCCATCCCCTCAGCACTCTACTCGTCCGCTCAACTGCATATATTTTCATTGCCCTATTTATTTTGTTAATGAAATGTACATCGCCTTGATTCTATTTAGTTGCCATTGTTTTTACACGATGTTCTTCCCCTTGACTCTATTTATTGCCATTGTTCTTGTCTGTCCATCTCCCCCGATTAGACTGTAAGCCCGTCAAACGGCAGGGACCGTCTCTATCTGTTGCTGACTTGTTCATTCCAAGCGCTTAGTACAGTGCTCTGCACATAGTAAGCGCTCAATAAATACTATTGAATGAATGAATGAATAAATACAACTGATTTATCTTCTTCAAATACGAAAGACAACTGCTCACTTGCAATTTGCCTTGTCTCACCCCATTGTATGACTCTTGAGTCAGGGATCAGGCCTAGTCATTCTAACGGAACGTACCAAATGCTTAGTACAGTGCTCTGCACCCAGAGGACCGCAGTAAGAACTAGCGATCACTTGGTCTCACTGTGAGTGGCGGTAGAGAAGGAAGAGAAGTGGAGGCAGAGAAAAGGGAGAGAGGGGAGGGAAGGAGGACATAGAGGAGTAGTAACAGCAATCCCTTCAGGGGCTGCTGCCTCTATTTCGTATGGGAAGGGAAGGAAGAGTAGAGGTAGGTGAGGGATGGGGAGAGAAAGGGGAGGAAGGACCCGGGGGAAGAAGGGAAGAGAGGTATTCTTCAAACGCCGGAGAGCCGTTTCTGACCCACAGCGACTCCATGGACATATCCTCTTCAGAATGGCCCATCTTGTCATAAAATCATTTCAGTATGTATCCGTAGAGTTTTTTGGGGGGGTAAAGATAGGAAAGAGGCTTCCACTGCACTGCCTTCTTCCATGCAGTAAAAACTTGAGTCTTTACCACTGTCTCTGATCACCTGATCATCCGCCTCTGACTCTTTCCCATGCCACTGCTTCCCGGTTCAGGTGAATCGACTTTGTCCGATACTTCGGCTTAGACCTTTCCATTCTCTGTAGTCCTACATGGCGGAGCTCCAAGCCTCATCCTCGAATGCAAACTCTCCTGCCATGGTAAGGTGTCGATTCATAGGAGAGCTGTGAAAACTACTTAGGATAAAATGCCTTATCAGCTGCAATTTCATAAGGCTTTGTTTTGTACTCATTTGATTCCTCATGCATAAAGCTGACAATAGGCACTTCAGGGTAACTGACTTGAAATTCAAAGGAAGGCTGTGTTTTGGGGGGGGGGGGGGGCGGGGTGTTGTGTGTCTGTGTCTCTCTCTTTCAACCTGAGCTGCTTTAGATCCTCTGGCCAAAACCCCGCAAAGAGTGAGGGGAATTGTGGCAAGTCAAACACAAACGAACTTGCCAAAGAATAGCATGGTGGATGCCCAAACCTACCTCTAGAGACCCCAGAGCTGCAGGAGGAGCTCTAAATTCCCGATTCCTTAGTAAACGAGAAAGATGAGAGGCACACAGCATTCATCAGGATCAACCACCTTTCACGATGAGAATGATTTTTCCTTCCAGGGGGACTATTTATGCGTCTGCATGACTAATACGCCTGATGAGAAAATGGCAAAGTGTGCAGCATCCTGGGCAAACATTTCCATTGGGAAAGGATGATTCAGGTTTCTCGGGTTGTTGTTTCGCTCATTCTCCACCCCAGGCAGCAATGGGCTGCAAAATAATGGGGACTCTCTGCGGCCTCACGTGAAGCGATTCTTGGCCAATGTTTCCTGAGATGCTATATTTACCTTGCATTTTTGAAAACGCGAAACTCGAGGACGCCTTCAAAATAGCGTCTCTGCCCTCTCAGGCACCTCCCTTGGTCAAACTGGGAGTTAAAGATTCGTTCCATGAGCCTCAAATCAAGGGAGTCTCGGAGCATTTGAGTCCACCACGATGGCGTCTCGCCAGCATGACCTCGATCCCCACAGGGCCGAGCGGCCCTGCAGGAGGACGCTCGTGTTGGAGCCCACTCCTCCCTCACGGCTCCTCTGCAGGCGGTACTGATGCCATCTTTCCCACAGTTTAAGATGACTTCTGTTTGTTATTCGCATCTTGGCTTCCTGCAGCAGAGACGGGATTGGAGCTGCCTGCTAATCACAGTCTAATGTTTCAGGCCTCACTATTTCTCAGGCCATGTGAAGACTGTACTTGCACTCTTGAGGAAATGCTGAATTTCTTCAATAATGTCAGCACTCCTGTAATTTTATTCCAACCATAGAAAGGGAACATATTTACATTCAATAATTTATCAATGGATGGGATTCTATGAACACTTACTGCGTGCAGAACCCTGCTTGTACTAAGCACTTGGGAGAGTAAAATACAACAGAGTTGCTATGATCGTTCCCTGCCTGGGAGAAGCTTATGGGCTAGAGGAAGAGCCTCTATCCTGAAATAGATGGGGCAGAGGCTGTGTTGGCATGTACGCATTCAGTCATTCTTTCAATTGTATTTACTGAGGCTTATTGTGTGCAAAGTACTGTATTAAGTGCTGGGGAGAGTACAATATAACAACAAAGACATTCCTGCCCACAACTAGCTCACTCTCTTTTCCTCTTCCCTTCATGTGGTTCTGCATTTCCCCAGCCTGCTGTGTCTCACTCCCTTATGCCTCCAAATCCGCCTCCCCAGCCAGGTGGATAGTCCACCCACGCCCACGCTCGGTGCCGCTTTCTGAATTTTTAAAAACATTTCAGTTGGTACTGTTTCACGGCAAGGCCAACCCCTTTCCCAGATGCAGATCCTTCCCAGATCCAACACAGCAATGGGGGCCAAGCCAGACAAGCATGGTACTCTGGTGTTTAGCATACTGTGTGGCATATACTAACCACTTAATAAATACCAGAGTTGACAAATCTTGTACTTCTATATGTTAGTCTTTTGTTCTTCCTCCCAATTCCACTCTTTGGACTCCTTCATCCAATTGCAAGCACTTTGAGGGCAGGGTTACATGGGTTTTGCTGTTGTACTCTTGCGTAGTGGATAGAGCAGGGGCCTGGGAGTCAGAAGGTCTTGGGTTCTAACTCTGCCTCCCCCAACTGTCTGCTGTTTGGCCCTGGGCAAGTCACTTTACTTCTCTGTGCCTCGGTTACTTCATCTGTAAAATGGGGAATAAGACTGTGAGTCCTATGTGGGTCAGGGATTGTGTCCAACCCCATTTGCTTATATCCATCCATGCTGTTTAGTGCAGTGCCTGGCACAGAGTAAGTGCTTAACAAATATCATAATTATTATTATTACTAGCTCAAGTGCTTAGAACAATGCCTTGTAGGTACTCAAAAATACTGCTGATAGCTTGAGTTAGTTGGGGAAATAGGCCATGATCTGAAGTCAAGAATTGTAGATGTTTAGGAATATTCCCAATTTTTCACATGCTCCAGGAAAGGACATCTGATTCTTAATATATTTTTAACATATCCTACAAAATCATCAGCATATTAGAGTTCACTGTGTCTGGAGGAGAACTGCCTTAACTCAGAGGAGGCTAACACTGAGCAGATTCCTAGCAATGTGGAAATTTTATTCTACTCTGGTGGGAAATGACGGTACGATATAGAAATGAGGAAAAAAAATAGAAACAAGTAGAGAAGCAGCATGGCCTAGTGGTAAATACACAAGCCTGGGTGTTGGTGGATCCACACACTTCAGTCCTCTAACCCCAACCTACTCACTGTACTTCAATCTCGTCTAACTCGCCACCCACCCGTTGCCCACACCCTCCCTCTGGCCTACAACTACATGAGCAAGACTGAGCACCTCATCTTCCTTCCCAAACCCGGTCCTCTCCCAGACTTCCCTATCACCGTGGATGGCACGACCATCCTTCCGGTCTCTCAGGCCCGCAATCTCGGTGTCATCCTTGACTCGTCTTTCTCATTCACCCCACACATCTATCCGTTACCAAGAGCTGCCGGTTTCACCTTTACAATATCGCCAAGATCCGCCCTTTCCTCTCCACCCAAATGGCTACCTTACTGCTACGGGCTCTCGTTATATCCCGGCTAGACTACTGTATCAGCCTTCTCTCCGATCTCCCTTCCTCTTCTTTCGCCCCGCTCCAGTCTATTCTTCACTCCGCCGCCTGGCTCATCTTCCTGCAGAAACGATCTGGGCATGTCACTCCTCTTCTTAAACACCTCCAGGGGTTGCCTATCAACCTCCGCTCCAAACAAAAACTCCTCACTCTAGGCTTCGAGGCTCTCCGTCACCTTGCCCCTTCCTACCTCTCCTCCCTTCTCTCTTTCTACCACCCACCCCGCACGCTCCGCTCCTCCGCCGCCCACCTCCTCACCGTCCCTCGGTCTCGCCTATCCCGCCATCGACCCCCGGGCCACGTCCTCCCGCGGTCCCGGAACGCCCTCCCTCCTCACCTCCGCCAAACTAATTCTCTTCCCCTCTTCAAAACCCTACTTAAAACTCACCTCCCCCAAGAGGTCTTCCCAGACTGAGCTCCCCTTCTCCCTCTACTCCCTCTACCTCCCCCCCTTCACCTCTCCGCAGCTTAACCCTCTTTTCCCCCCATTTCCCTCTGCTCTTCCCCCTCTCCCTTCCCATCCCCTCGGCATTGTACTCGTCTGCTCAACTGTATATATTTTCATTACCCTATTTATTTTGTTAAGAAAATGTACATCGCCTCGATTCTATTTAGTTGCCATCGGTTTTTACGAGATGTTCTTCCCCTTGACTCTATTTATTGCCATTGTTCTCATCTGTCTGTCTCTCCCGATTAGACTGTAAGCCCGTCAAACGGCAGGGACTGTCTCTATCTGTTGCCGACTTGTTCACTCCAAGCACTTAGTACGGTGCTCTGCACATAGTAAGCGCTCAATAAATACTATTGAATGAATACAACTCCCTCTCCCTTCAAACACAGCAGACCACCACTCTCCCCACCTTCAGAGAGTTCATTAAAATCACATCTCCTCCGAGAAGTCTTCCCCAACTAAGCCCTCAATTCCCTTTCTCCCTCTTCCTCTGCTTAGCCCACGTATTTGGAACTGTACCCCTTAAACACGTAATATCTACCCCACTCTCAGCCCCACAGCACTTATGCAGAATAGCACCATGGCTTAGTGGAAAGAATACGGCTTGGGAGTCAGACGATGCAGGTTCTGATCCCGCCTCTGCCACTTGTCTGCTTTGTGACCTTGGGCAAGCAACTTAACTTCTCTGTGCCTCAGATACCTCAACTGTAAAATGGGGATTAAGACTGTGAGCCCCATATGGGACAACCTGATTACTCTTTATCTACCTCAGCGCTTAGAACAGTACTTGGCACACACTAAGCATTTAAATACCATAATTATTATTATATAGCCGTAATTTATTTTACTATGTCTCTCCCTCTAGACTGTAAGCTCCTCATGGAGAGTGAATGTGTCCACCAACTCTAGATTGTACTTTCCCAAGTGCTTGACTGATTATTTTCCTCCCTACTGCCTCCCCATGCTCTCAAGCCCTTACCCCCACATCACTTATGTACATAACCCTATGCTTAGTGGCTAACCCTCGCTGCAATGTACTCTAATACCTGGCCCCTGGGCTAGAGTGTAAGCTCCAGGAGGGTAGGTATCATGTCTATTGAGTCTTCTGTAGTCTCCCAATAGCTCAGAACAGTGATCCTCACAGAGCAAGTACTCGATAAACAGCATTCATTGTCCGACTGATTAATTTCTGAATTAGGGAAGCAGTGTGGCCTATTGGAAAGGGCACAGGACTGAAAGTTAGGAGACCCAAATTCTAGTGCCGGTTCCATAATCGCCTGTTGTGTGGTCCTTGGGATGGTGCTTTAAATCAATCAATTCAGTTGTATTTATTGAGCACTTACAGTGTGCAAAGCACTGTGTACTAAGCACTTGGGAGAGTACAATACAACAGAGTTAGTAGACATGGATCCTGGAGCTTACTTAACCTTCCTGTGCCTCATTGACTGCCTGTATAAGGAGAATAAAATCCCTGTTCTCCTTCTCTTAGAATGTGGGCCCCATGTGGGATAAGGACTGTGTCCACCAGAATTACTTTGGACCTCCCCCAGTGCTTTACACGTTCCAAGTACTAAATAGCATAGTCGTGACCACTACTAAAATTAAAAATAATAATAATACATGCAGTGATAAATACATACAGCTCTGTAGTTCTCACTCTCACATCTATTCCTTCTTTTTAAATACTTTCAGAAAAACAGCAATCTTAATGCCCTCCCAGTACCGCATCATTTCAGATATTTAGGAAGAGAGTTTGGAATTGTTATAAACTCCTCCCACTTCATTTAAAAATTTCTGCAGGGAATCCATAGGTTTTGGGGTCCTTGCTATTCGATTAACTCATCTGTCAGAGGTAGGGGAGTTCCAAGGTCCTTTCAAACTCTACTTTGCGGCGTCTAAACCTACTTGATCACGTTATGCAATTTGAGAACAGTTAGAGTACTACTGTCGAACGCTTTGCCGCTCTATAGAATGCAAACAGCTCCCCAGTGAAAAAGTTAATGCTTTTCCCGAGCACCTTGTCATCAGGTTGTACTGGGGGACTTGGCCGTGTTTTAACCAACAAACACACCATCGTCTTCCAAACGCCTCTTCAATCACTCAATCAAGGAGTCATATTTATTGAGTGCTTACTGTGTGCACAGCACTGTACTTAGCACTTGGGAAAGTACGAGGTGACAGAGTCAGTAGATGCGTTCCCTGCCCACAAGGAGTTTACAGTCTAGAGAGGGAGACAGATATGATAATTAATTTGGGATATGTATATTAGTGCTGTGGGACTGAGGGTGGGGTAAATAAAATGTTCAAATCCAAGTGCCAGGGTGATGCAGAAGGCAGAAGGAGTAGGGGAAATGAGGGCTTAGTCGGGGAAGGCCGCTTGGAGGTGACGGGATTTTGACAAGGCTTGGCAGGTGGAGAGGGCGCTGGCCATGAAGGGGGAAAGAAGTCTGCTGGGCCACATCAGGGTTTCCATAGCTGCTGACGTGACTTAGTGGAAAAAGCACGGGCTTGGGAGTCAGAAGTCATGGGTTCTAATCCCGGCTCCACCACTGATCAGCTGTGTGACTTTGGGCAAGTAACTTGACTTCTCTGTGCCTCAATTCCCTCATCTGTAAAATGGGGTTTAAGACTGTGAGCCTCTCATGGGACAACCTGATGACCCTGTATATATCCCAGTGCTTAGAATGTTGCTCGGCACATAGTAAGCACTTAGCAAATGCCACCATCATTATTATTATTACCTCGGGATCACTCTATCTGGGAGGAAGCAGCAGAGGAATGTGAATGTGACTTGGAAAAGGTGACATCGCTGAGTATAAATGCCACAAGAGGGTACCAGCCTCAGTTTAGCAGGTCCAGTTTACCCCTGCAGATCTTCCTACAGTATGAAGGCTCCCTTATCCTTCATCAAGTGCCCCTCTACCGACAAAGAACTGACCCTTGGGTACTTAGACTTACAGAGTTTTAGTGACAAGAAAGAAACCAAACTAGTCATTTAATATCCATCACAAAATGAATTCTTTTCACCTTCCCATCCCAAGAAACAGCACAGAGTGCTCATAAAACACTTAACAAGAGGGCAAAGATGGTAAAAACCTAGATTAGAAAAGATGGAAGATTTCTTATTTTCAATCAATCGGTTGTATTTATTGAGCACTTACATGTGCAGAGCACTGTATTAAGCATTTGGGAGAGTACACTATAACGGAGATGGTAGACATATTCCATGACCACAAGGAGTTTACAGTCTAGAGCAGGAGACAAACATTAATAAAAATAAATTATGGATATGTACATAAGTGTTCTGGGGCTGCGGGAGGGGTGAATAAAGGGTAATCAATCAATTGCATTTACTGAGTGCTAATTATGTGCAGAGCACTGTACTAAGCGCTTGGGAGAGTGTAATACAACAGAATTAGTAGACACATTTCCTGCCTATCATGAGTTTACAGTCTAGAGGGGGAGACAGACCTTTTATATGAATAAATAATTTATAATATATAATTAAAAGATAGGTACCTAAGTGCAGTTTCCCCTCTAGACTATAAGCTCATTGTGGACAGGGAATGTGTCTGTTATATTGTACTCTCCCAAACACTCTGCACAGTGCTCTGCACAAAGTAAGTATTCAATTCACTCCATTCATTCATTCAATCATATTTATTAAGTGCTTACTGTATGGAGAACACTGCACTAATAGATTGGGAAAATAACAAATGCAAGGGGAAAGCAGAAGGGGGTAGGATAAGAGGAAAGAAGGGCTGAATCGGGAAAGACCTCTTAGAAGAGATGTGCTTTTAATAAGGCTTTGAAGGTGGGAAGAGTGATCATCCACCAGATGTGAGATGAAGGGCATTCCAGGATAGGGGCAGGAGGTGGGTTGAGAGGTCAGCGTAGAGATAGATGAAATAGAGATACAGTGAGTAGTCTAGCATTAGTGGAGCAAAATACGTGGGCTGGGTTGTAGCAGGAAATCAGGAAGGTAAGGTAGGAGGAGTCCAGGTGACTGAGTGCTTTAAAGCCCATGGTAGCTTCTATTTGGAGTCATCTTGCCCTGAATACCACCTAGTTGCGATTCAGATCTTGGAGACTAACACTGGATAATCTTCATTTCTCCCTGAGTCGTCTCCCAACCAGATTTTTGACCCAGAAGTAAATATTCACAGGGCCTTGCAGAAAAAAAAATTACCACCAGAGAATAGGGCAGTTGAACATTTGATGGAAATGAACTATATGTACATATACTTCATCGCTGGCAATTACTGAGCACTAATAACTATGGGAGAGTACAATACAACAGAGTTGGTACATAAATTCCCTGCACATACTTCTCTTCCCTTAATCTGAAATATCATTATCTTAGTTCACACTTGGAAAGCAACAAGGCCAATTGGAAAGAGTATAGATCTGGGAATCAGAGGACCTCAGTTCTATTTCTGGCTCCATCACGTGTCTTCTGTGTAACCTTAGAAAGTCACTTAATTTCTCTGTGCCTTTGGTGCCTTAGAGAAGCAGCGTGGCATAGTGGAAAGTTCATGGACTTGAAAGTTAGAGGTCACGGGTTCAAATCCCAACTCCGCCACTGATCAGCTGTGTGACTTTGCGCAAGTCACTTGATTTCTCTGTGTCTCAGTTACCTCATCTGTAAAATGGGGATTAAGACTGTGAGCCCCATATGAGACAACCTGATTACCTCGTATCTACCCCAGCGCTTAGAACAGTGCTCTGCACATAGTAAGCACTTAACAAATGCCATCATTATTATTATTATTAGCCACCTCATCTGTAATGTGGAGATTGACACTGTGAGCCCCTTGTGGGCTGTGTTCAACTTGTTTATCTTGCATCTACCCAGTGATTAGTATAGTTCATGGCACATAGTAAATCCTTAAACAAATGTCATTAAAAAAAAAAATGTACCTATTTTCACGTTCGTACATCTCTTTGGAGGTACTTCGAAGTTTCTCAATTTCTTGATTTGTTTTCAGTCGGATTTGCTCCAGTTCATCACGTAGTTTGCTTTCATATTCTGTTTTATAATGGTCTCTGCAAATACGTAAAAGGAACAGTTGAAATTCTAACATGCAAAGATGGCCTTATTCTCCACCAGATTCTAATTATGCCTCACGTGTATACACGACACATTTGCTTGAAAAGTTGGCTGTTGAATGTAACCGCCAGCCTTAAGAGTAACGTGGCCACATATGTTGTTTAACGGAGATATCTCATCCTTGGTTAAATACATTGGCTTCCACTCTTAATGGTTCAACATAAAACGTTAATAATTTATCCTACTGAATAGTTGCTCATTTTCTAAAAATGTTTTATGGCTATATTCATGCGCCCTGAGGCCTGGAAATGGGAGCGGGCATGCTGTCAGTCATTAAAAAATAATAATTTGGTTTAGTGCACGGACAAACAACAGTAATGTAGATGGTTATCCTCGATTCAGCTCCCTCATTCAAGCCTCATATTCAATCTGTCACCAGATCCAGTCACTTCTACCTTCACTAAAATCCACCCTTTTCTTTTCAACTAAATTGCTACTCCGCTGATCCAAGAATTCATCATATGCCACCCTGACCACCACATCAGCCACCTCACTGACCTTCCTGCCTCCTGTTTCTCCCCACTTCAGTCCTACTTCCTCTCTGCTGCCCAGATCATGTATCTGAAAAACTGTTCAGTAAACATCTCCCCACATCTCAAAAATCTGCAATGGTTGCCTGTCCACCTCCTCATCGAACAGAAAATCCTTACTGTCGGCTTCAAAACAATCAGCTTGCCCCCTCTTATCTCACCTCGCTGATTTTCTAAGTCAACACAGTCCTCACGTTTCGCTCCTCCCACCCCAACCTACTCACTGTACCTCAATCTCATCTACTTTGCCGACTCTTTTTCCATGTCCACCCTCTGGCATGGAACTCCTCCCGTCATACACAACACACCATCACTCTCCCTATCTTCAAGGCCTTAATAAAATGACATCACCTCCAAAAAGCCTTCCCTGAGTCCCGTTTTCCCTACTCCCTCTCCCTTCTGCATCACCCACGCACTTGAATCTGTTCTTTTTAAGTACTTCATATTAACCCCACCCTCAGCACTTATGAATTTATGGCCACATCTCTACCAAGAGGCCTTCCCCGATGAATTCCTCTTTTCCCCAGATCGCTCTCCCTTCTGCATCATCTTGGATATGTGATCTTTGGACATTTGATGGTCACCCCAGCACTTAGGTACATATCTTTGAATTACATTTATTATAAATGATTAATTATAAATTATTTATTCATATTAATGCCTGTCTCCCTCTCAAGACTGTAAGCTTGTTCAGGGCAGGGAATGTTTTTGGATCAGTCCCTGACTGTTTTGCCCACTATTCCCACCCCTCGCACACATTGATCTTCTCCCACTCCAACACCACCCCCTCCCATCCTCTGACGAGGCCCTGAACTCAGTGTGGAAAGGAATCTAACACTTGCCTGGATGTAACATATTTTTCATACATCTCTTCTCTTGCTTTTTTGGCTTCATCAAGCTGAATCTGAAGTCTTTCTAGGCGATCCTCTTCATGGGCACAGCGCACACTAAGCTCCATATTTTGGCGATTTAGGTACTCTTTATCCTTCTGCAGCAAAGTAACAGACTGCTGTAAGGTTGCAACCTATAGAGAGAAGATATACTCCAATGAGTTCTTGTCTTGATTTGCAAAAGTGAAAAGAATTTTCCCCTTTCTTATTCATTCAATCGTATTTATTGAGCACTGACTACGTGGAGACCACTGCACTAAACACTTGGGAGAGTACAATACAACAGAACTAGCAGACATGGTCTCTGCCCCTAATGCTTCTTATTTACCTATTAATATGTTAACATAAAAATGATGACTTTAAGTTTCATCTGCAAGCACTTCCTTCAGACAAATGGCTAAAAAAAGACAATTCTCCCCAAGCTATGATACCTCTCCTAACAAACAGCTGACTGAGGCTTTGAAGAAGCTAGGCAGAGGTATTGACTGTGGGAGAGACATTTCCAGAAACAGCAAAGATTAGAAATAGAAGCCTGGAAGGCCAGAAGAGCAGGAAAAAGGGAAAGGGGAGAGAGGGAGGGGGGAATGAAATAGAGAGAGTGGGATAGAAATAAAATAAAGAGAGGGGAGAGAGAGGAAAAGCAGCGTGGAGAAGCAGCGTGGCGCAGTGGAAAGAGCACGGGCTTTGGAGTCAGGGCTCATGAGTTCGAATCCCAGCTCTGCCACTTGTCAGCTGTGTGACTGTGGGCAAGTCACTTAACTTCTCTGTGCCTCAGTTCCCTCATCTGTAAAATGGGGATTAACTGTGAGCCCCACGTGGGACAACCTGATTCCCCTGTGTTTACCCCAGCGCTTAGAACAGTGCTCTGCACATAGTAAGCGCTTAACAAATACCAACATTATTATTATTATTAGGAAAAGAGTAAGGGAGGGAGGAAGAGAGGGAGAGAGATGGGAACGAGGGGGAGAGAGAGTGAAGGAAAAAAGAGGGAGAGAAAGAAGGGGAAGAGAGGGAGAGTGGGATATAATCCTCTAATTATGGGATATTGGAATTTAAGTGTAATATGTGAAATCTTAAAATCCCTTTGGCTATTTGTCACTCTCCTAAGCCTCCTATCAGAAAGCGGAGCTAGTTCTTAGTCTGCAGTCTCCCCCATTTTGCTTTCAAATGTTTTGATATTCCTGCTATCAGAGTGTTTACCTGAGCTACCCCTACCCATTCCCAAATCCCTCCATCCTTCCACTCATCCATATGAACACAGACCTCTGCTCCATTCACGTAGTCCGGACAATTATGTTTCTGAATGCCAGTGTGAAAACACCTACAAAGCGGACATGTTCCTTTGAAAATTAAGCCTTTTATTATTGCAAATTAATCTGAACACAGAGGGGCTGAATCTGTACATTTACCTCTTTGGATAAGTCACTTCTTTCTTTAGCTTGGGTTTTGTGAGAAACTTCCAATATTTCATGTTTTCTTCTAAACTCCGATACTTCAAATTCCAGTGCATCCCGTTCACTGCGAAGAAGGAAACACAAATATGAGATTTCATTAACAAATACTATTTAAGGATCCAATTGCACGTTACATTCTGCTAAAAAAGAGAAGGTTCTTACGGCACCTTGCACTTCAAATTAGCCAACAGAAACACACCTCTGCATTCAATCTTACTTTTTCATTGAATTGTATTTACTGAGAGCTTACTGTGTGCAGAACACTGTACTAAGCACTTGGATTCGGCAACAGATAGAGACAATCCCTATCCAACACGGGGTTCACAGTCTAAAAGTCGTGCATACATGCACAAACACGCGCGCGCGCACACACATACACACACAGAACATCTCATGAAAGTAACTGCACTAAGACAATTCAGGGATCAAATTCCATGTCAAAGAAAGTGGGGAGAGGATTGTTCTTCTTATGTAGAAACTAAATAGTTTTTTTTTTTTTTTGGTGGAGTGTGTCAATTTCACTTTAGAATCAAAGATAGAAAGAAAATTCCACTCAATTTCACTTAAAAAGAGCTGTATGGTTGGAGCTGTATTCTAGGAAACAAAGTGATGGGCAATAATAATAAATGTTGGTATTTATTAAGCTCTATTTGCCGAGCGTTGTTCTAAGAGCTGGGGAAGATACAGGGTAATAATCAGGTTGTCCCACGTGAGGCTCACAGTCTTAATTCCCATTTTACAGATGAGGTAACTGAGGCACCGAGAAGTTAAGTGACTTCCCTAAAGTCACACAGCTGACAGGTGGCGGAGCAAGGATTAGAACCCATGACCTCTGACTCTTAGGCCTGTGCTCTTTCCACTGAGCCACGCAAAGAAGTCATCAATATCATTAAGAAGTTATGATGTGCCGAGCACTGTACTAAATGCTGGGCTGGATACAGGCAAGTCGGGTTGGGCACAGTGCCTGTCCTACAAGCAGCATGGCCTAGTGGCAAGAGCACAGCACTGGGAGTCAGAAGGTGTGGGTTCTAATCCCAGCTCTGCCACTTGTCTGCTGTGTGATCTTGGGGAAGTCACTTCACTTTTCTGTGCTTCAGTTACCTCATCTGTAAAATGGGGATTAAGATTGTGAGCCCCAGGTGGGAGAGGGACTGTGTCCAACTTGATTACCTTGTATCTCCCCCAGTGCTTAGAACAGGACAGAGTAAGCCCTTAAATACCATTATTATTATTATTACTACAGAGAAGTTAACTTGCCCAAGATCACACAGCAGACAAGAGGCAAAGCTGGGATTAGAACCCGGGTCCTTCTGACTCCCAGGTCTATGCTCTATCCACTACACCTCGCTGCTTCCCTATTACCCTGCTTCTTCCATCATAGGTTGGTGCTGAGTTAAGGCTGAAAATCAGTCAGTCAATTTGGTGCTTACTGTTTACAGAGCACTGTACTAAGCGCTGGGAAAGTGTAGCTTGGTGGGAATTTGACGCGGACCCTGCCTGACCCTCGAAGAGCTTATGATCTAACAGAGGCTCAAAACTACAAGCCAATGAGTAGATTCATCTGTTTGGGCAAGTCCAAAGGGATACGCAGGGAATTAGGATGAGGTAAGAACATATGAACATTTCTGTCAATTAAAAAAAAATGCTTTAAACCTGAAGGTTACGAGAAGCAGCATGGTTTAGTGGAAAGAACACGGGCTTGGGAGTCAGAGGTCATGAGTTCTAATCCCAGCTCCGCCACTTGTCAGCTGTTTGACTCTGGGCAAATTACTTAACTTCTCTGTACCTCAGTTACCTCATACGTAAAATGGGGATTAAGTCTCTGAGCCCCATGTGGGACAACTTGATTACCTTGTATCTATCCTAGTGCTTAGAACAGTGCTTGGCACACAGTAAGCACTTAAAGAATAACATTATCATTATTATAATTAATACGAATTATAATCTTGATACAGTAACTGATAGGAAGTCACAGCAAGAAGTTAAGGAAAGAAGGGATAACGAGACTAAACAGACTGCCATGTTTAGAATTTACAAGATGACAGTGTTCAAAGTAGAGAGACAACTGTAATGATAAACAGAAATTCTTTTAAATAAGTTTTGAAAAAGTAAGAAGAGGAGGAATGGGCTAGTTAGAATGTAAATATGGAAAAGCAGGTAAAATTCAGGAAAAATATGAGGTGTTTTTAACCCCATCTTGTGCTGGACTCTTAAAATATACCCTAAAATATATATAATTGTGAAATGATGAAAGGGATTTTATGACCTTTTAGACTGTGAGCACGTTGTTGGGCAGGGACTGTCTTTATCTATTGCCGAATTGTACTTTCCAAGTGCTTAGTACAGTGCTCTGCACACAGTAAGTGCTCAATAAATACGATTGAATGAATGACCTCTTTATTTTGCCACTGTTATGTACATTAACAACTGAATGAACAAAATAAATTTGCTGTCTCCTGGATCATTCATACCCTTAAAGTATAGAACATAAGAGTATAAAAAAGGAACCAAATTTAAAGGTGTGACCAAACTAAATTAGTAGCTTTGAACTAGGATAGAATATTGGAATGTGCTGCTAGGGAAGACTGTGTAATCTCCACTGACTAGTCTTTAAGAATATATGAATATTTATTCTGGATAGCTAAGTTATTCACATATCTGGCATTAGGACTCTAGAACTGATCTCCTAAGGTGTTTTGTAGCTCTATGACTCTATGATTCTATTAGAGAAACAAATAAACACATACGTACCATTTAACTTTATCATAGTTTTCCTGCCTGTAGTCTCCCTGTTGTATTAACTGTTTTGTATCTGCTAATTCCAATGCCAAGCGTTGGCATCTAAACTGAAGATCAGAGTGATTTCGTCGCTCATCTTCATAGTTCTAGAAATGGAAGATTTACAGTCATTCAAAATTGCTGTTCTGATTCACGATTAAGAAAGTTAATAAATTACTGCTACATGTGAGGCTTTTGATAAAAGTATTAATTCCTGAAGGTCATAAGGGGTACTTCACTGGACCCCAAGAGACTTACAGCAATGAATACTCCTCTCAAACTCCCCGCTCACACCTTAGAAATTCACTCAATATTGGAATCATACAAAATTTGTATTATTTTTCTGGATTTATCCAGGTTTTTGAGGAGAGAGGAACATTTTTTCAAGAAAATGATCTGAACAGCAGAGCAAACTATGGACTGGGAAGGGGAGAGAAAGGAGGCAGAGAGGTAGAGAGGCGGCTGATGGGATGGGTGGGGCAGTTTGGATTAAGAAGAAGGGGAGGATTCTAGATATGTTGGGAAGGAAGAACTTGCAGGATTTGGTGATAGACTAATATTGCTCAGTATAGATATTCCTTGGCTATAATGACCTATATAAAGACCAGCATTAAAACTAAAGAAAAAAGGTTCTTTTCAGTAGAAATATTTGAATATCTTAAAAAGGATCATGAATAATTCACATCCAGGGAAGTGTGTAATCAAGAAGTCTGCTGGAAATCATATTTATTCCAGAAAAGTGTCAGAAATTCGAGGCATAGAGTATGTGCTGGGATCTCAAATGTAAGTTTTCTTCCTATAAATGGAACCCTTTTGTTTTCTTTTACTACAAATCCATGTTCTGTTCTTTTCCCCAATTGCACACTTCAACTCAAATAATTCAACTTTCCCAACATTCACACTAGAAACAGTTTGGCCCAGAGGGAAGACCATGGCCCGGGAATCAGAGGACCTGGGTCCTAATGTCTGCTCCGCTACTTGTCTGCTGTGTGACCTTGGACAAAGTCACTTAACTTCTCTGTGGCTCAGTTACCTCATCTGTAAAATGGGGATTGATCCTGTGAGCCCTGTGTGAGACAGGGAATGTATCCAAACAGATTATCTTCAATCTTTCCCAGTGCTTAGTACAGTGCCCAGCACATAGTTACCCTTAAAAAAAATAATAGAAAGAAAAAAAAAATCTCCCTGAAGGTCCTTTTGTTTTTATGCTTCTAAATTTTACTAACCCACCCCTCACTCTGTCCCATATTGGTCTCACAGTGTAGTTTAATATCTGTGTATCTGGTATTGACTCCACCTCTAAACACATAAACATTTAATAAATACCATAATGAAGTAACTTGGCTGTATCATTTTAAATCAGTGTTGTTGCCAAAGGAGGAGACTGGAGTGGATGTGCTTGTAGCATGGGTAACTAAAATATAAAGAAAAAACTGCTTAGGCTACACATTAATTGCTTCACAATCTGGACATGATTTCATACTCTTTAACCAAATTAGCATCCCGCTAATATTAAAATGCCAGGCCTGCTAAGACTTTAAAAGGATTCAAGAAATAATTAACATAAAATCATCTCCAGGGCTCAAAAATGTCCAAAACATCTAAATCTGAGTGTCCTTTGTGCATATGAGTGCACATTTGAACTGTGCATAAAGACTGGGGTGACAAAAAATTACAGGGTGGGGCAGGAAATTTCACTTAAAGACAAATATTGGGAATGGACTGCAAATATTTCAAATAAAAATTCAAGTTAGAAACTTCTAAAATTGGATGCATTTGAGATTTTTTTTTTATGGATGAATAATACTTCCAGATTTTCAGGAATCTTACACTTCAGGAGTCTTGGTGAGATACTATAAGAAATCATGCTAATTCATGGTAAATTGCAAAAAAAAATAAATCATGAAGCAAATTAATAGTCTATCAGATGACTAAAAAGGCATCGCACGTAAGGTGAAGCAATAGCACCCACAAACATGGAAAAATACTTTTGAAAAAAAACTACACCTTCTCTTATTTTTATGGGATGGATACCTGAAAAAATTAGCTACTACCACTCTCCCCAACTTCAAAGCCTTATTAAAATCCCCTCTAGACTTTAAGCTCTTTGTGGCCAAGAAATGCATCTTTTATATTGTACTTCCCAAATGCTTAGTACTCACATATCCCTCTCCCGGGATTGATACTGGTACATAATCAATAGTATTTATTGAGCACTTACTACGTGCAGAGCACTGTGCTAAGTCCTTTGGGAGCATACAATACAACAGAGTTGGTAGGCACATTCTCTGCCCACAACGAGCTTACAATATAGAGTGGGAGGCAGCCATTAATATAAATACATTGATAATATATAATTGATAGATATGTAAATGAGACAGTTCTGCCCATACAGGATTCTCAAGATCTAATCCAGCCCAGCCTGGATCCTCCCCAGCCCCAAGCCAACGAACATTGGAAAAGACAGGATGGGTTTCATTTGAGCAAAGCTCATATTTCAAATACATCTGTGAGTTTGGGGCAGCATTTAAAGAAGCCAAGCTTTATATGGTCCCCACGCCAGCATGGACCTAGAATGGCAGAAAGCAAGGATGAACCTACACCTCATTGTTCTCCTTTGTTTTGGTTTCATATCCCCATAGCTCTACAGAGTAGGAAGCGAAGCCAAAACCAAAGCAAAAGATGTGAATATTCACTTAGCTCCCTTCCGTTCCCTGCCCCTTGACATGGTACAGGAATAGGCAGGGAGGGTGAGCTGTTTAACCTAGCCTCAGTCCATAGACTTAGATCCTGTGGCATTCGAGAACTGGGTCTTGCCAGTGCAAAGCTGAAAAAAGGAGGAAAGCAGGGAAGGTGGTGAAAATGAACCACGTCACACTCCCCAAAGAGTGGGCAGTGGGCCACTGTTAGCCTCAGACGAGTCAAGTTGTGTGCCATACATTTGATAGAACTCCACTTTATCAAATAAGCTTTGAAAGGTGGAAAAAGCTAGAGCAATTTGTTTACTTTTCATGAATCCCTGACAGTGAAGGAACTGTTAATACTTTTATCTTCCATCCTTCTTCCACCTGCAATTTTTCCCTTCCCTCTCTCCAACAACCCCACCCCCCCACCCTCACACACACTCCCCCAATTACCCTGCATTTTGACGGAAAACCTGCAGGCAATCACGGTCTCTCTTTTCAACTGACTGAGCTCCTCATCTTCCCTCCCAAACCCGGTCCTCTCCCAGACTTCTCTATCACCGTGGATGGCACGACCATCCTTCCCGTCTCTCGGGCCCGCAATCTCGGTGTCATCCTTGACTCGTCTCTCTCGTTCACCCCACACATCCTATTGGTTACCAAGACCTGCCGGTCTCACCTTTACGATATCGCCGAGATCCACCCTCTCCTCTCCACCCAGACGGCCACCTTACTGCTACGGGGTCTCGTTATATCCCGGCTAGACTACTGTATCAGCCTTCTCTCCGATCTCCCTTCCTCCTCTCTCGCCCCACTCCAGTCTATTCTTCACTCCGCTGCCCGGCTCATCTTCGCGCAGAAACGATCTGGGCATGTCACTCCCCTTCTTAAACAACTCCAGTGGTTGCCTATCAACCTCCGCTCCAAACAAAAACTCCTCACTCTAGGCTTCAAGGCTCTCCATCACCTTGCCCCTTCCTACCTCTCCTCCCTTCTCTTCCCTTCTACCACCCACCCCGCACGCTCCGCTCCTCCGCCGCCCACCTCCTCACCGTCCCTCGGTCTCGCCTATCCCACCATCGACCCCTGGGCCACGTCCTCCCGCGGTCCCGGAACGCCCTCCGTCCTCACCTCCGCCAAACTGATTCTCTTCCCCTCTTCAAAACCCTACTTAAAACTCAGACTGAGCTCCTCTTCTCCCTCTACTCCCTCTGCCACCCCCCCTTTACCTCTCCGCAGCTAAACCCTCTTTTTCCCCTTTTCCCTCTGCTCCTCCACCTCTCCCTTCCCATCCCCACAGCACTGTACTCGTCTGCTCAACTGTATATATTTCCATTACCCTATTTATTTTGTTAACGAATTGTACATCGCCTCGATTCTATTTGGTTGCCATTGTTTTTACGAGATGTTCTTCCCCTTGACTCTATTTATTGCCATTGTTCTTGTCTGTCCATCTCCCCCAATTAGACTGTAAGCCCGTCAAACAGCAGAGACCGTCTCTATCTGTTGCCGACTTGTTCATCCCAAGCGCTTAGTACAGTGCTCTGCACATAGTAAGCGCTCAATAAATACTATTGAATGAATGAATGAATGAACTGACTGTAATGGGGTGGGAAGGGTGTTTTGGGGGGGATATCTTTCCATTTTGAGCTTGGGAACAAACTTGTTGTGAAGTTCTGAGTGGTAGAGTAGTGAGGGCGGAACTTGAAGGGCAAGGCTTTCTCTTAGAGAGGGTCAAGAAGGAGAAAAGGGAAAAGAGGTGAAGGGGAAAGAAAAGGGGAAGAAGAGAGAGAAGAAAAGGGAGGGAAAGGAAAGTTGACAGAGGAGCCTCTGGTGGGGAGAAGGGGTAAAATGAGTACAAGGGAGAGTCTCCTCCTCCTCCTCGTCTGCATCTGCACACATTAAGTGCTCAACAAAAATGATTCATTCATTCATTCAATAGTATTTATTGAGCGCTTACTATGTGCAGAGCACTGTACTAAGCGCTTGGGATGAACAAGTCGGCAACAGATAGAGACAGTCCCTGCCGTTTGACGGGCTTACGGTCTAATCGGGGGAGACGGACAGACAAGAACAATGGCAATAAACAGCGTCAAGGGGAAGAACATCTCGTAAAAACAATGGCAACTAAATAGAATCAAGGCGATGTACAATTCATTAACAAAATAAATAGGGTAACGAAAATATATACAGTTGAGCGGACGAGTACAGTGCTGCGGGGATGGGAAGGGAGAGGTGGAGGAGCAGAGGGAAAAGGGGAAAATGAGGGTTTAGCTCCGGAGAGGTAAAGGGGGGATGGCAGAGGGAGTAGAGGGAGAAGAGGAGCTCAGTCTGGGAACGCCTCTTGGAGGAGGTGAGTTTTAAGTAGGGTTTTGAAGAGGGAAAGAGAATCAGTTTGGCGGAGGTGAGGAGGGAGGGCGTTCCGGGACCGCGGGAGGACGTGACCCAGGGGTCGACGGCGGGATAGGCGAGACCGAGGGACGGTGAGGAGGTGGGCGGCAGAGGAGCGGAGCGTGCGGGGTGGGCGGTAGAAAGAGAGAAGGGAGGAGAGGTAGGAAGGGGCAAGGTGACGGAGAGCCTTGAAGCCTAGAGTGAGGAGTTTTTGTTTGGAGCGGAGGTCGATAGGCAACCACTGGAGTTGTTTAAGAAGGGGAGTGACATGCCCAGATCGTTTCTGCGGGAAAATGAGCCGGGCAGCGGAGTGAAGAAAAGACTGGAGCGGGGCGAGAGAGGAGGAAGGGAGGTCAGAGAGAAGGTTCACACAGTAGTCTAGCCGGGATATAACAAGAGCCCGTAACAGTAAGGTAGCCGTTTGGGTGGAGAGGAAAGGGCGGATCTTGGTGATATTGTAGAGGTGAAACCGGCAGGTCTCGGTAACGGATAGGATGTGTGGGGTGAACGAGAGAGACGAGTCAAGGATGACACCGAGATCACGGGCCCGAGAGACGGGAAGGATGGTCGTGCCATCCACGGTGATAGAGAAGTCTGGGAGAGGACCGGGTTTGGGAGGGAAGATGAGGAGCTCAGTCTTGCTCATGTTGAGTTTTAGGTGGCGGGCCGACATCCAGGTGGAGACGTCCCGGAGGCAGGAGGAGATGCGAGCCTGAAGGGAGGGGGAGAGGACAGGGGCAGAGATGTAGATCTGCGTGTCATCTGCGTAGAGATGATAGTCAAAGCCGTGAGAGCGAATGAGTTCACCGAGGGAGTGAGTGTAAATGGAGAACAGAAGAGGGCCAAGAACTGACCCTTGAGGAACTCCAACAGTTAAAGGATGGGAGGGGGAGGAGGCTCCAGCGAAGGAGACCGAGAATGACCGGCCAGAGAGGTAAGAGGAGAACCAGGAGAGGACAGAGTCCGTGAAGCCAAGGTGAGATAAGGTATGGAGGAGGAGGGGATGGTCGACGGTGTCAAAGGCAGCAGAGAGGTCAAGGAGGATTAGAATGGAGTAGGAGCCATTGGATTTGGCAAGAAGGAGGTCATGGGTGACCTTAGAGAGAGCAGTCTCAGTAGAGTGGAGGGGACGGAAGCCAGATTGGAGGGGGTCTAGGAGAGAATGAGAGTTAAGCAATTCTAAGCATCGATTGTAGACGACTCGTTCTAGGATTTTGGAAAGGAAGGGTAGTAGGGAGATAGGACGATAACTGGAGGGGGAAGTGGGGTCAAGAGCGGGTTTTTTTAGGATGGGGGAGACGTGGGCATGTTTGAAGGCAGAGGGGAAGGAGCCCTTGGAGATTGAGTGGTTAAAAATAGAAGTTAAGGAAGGGAGGAGGGCAGGGGCGATGGTTTTAATAAGGTGAGAGGGAATGGGGTTTGAGGCGCAGGTGGAGGGTGTGCCACCTGCGAGGAGGGAGGAGATCTCCTCTGAGGATACTGCAGGGAAGGATGGCAACAAAAATGATTGATTGATTGCTCTGCCACCAGCTTGAACCCATACTTGTCATATTCACAAACCTCCTGAAACAGTCGAAACAAGGCGATAGTCTCTGTTTCCATACACAGCTTGGCAAACTTTGAAAGAGCCTTGCAAAGATTTTGAAGTACAAATGAATCAAAGTTATTGGCCTCTCATTTTTGAAACTTTCCCATATTTCATGCGACACAATGTTGTCAGTAAAGCCTTGTGCCATTCCTCCTCATCCTTCCCCTCTACAAATTGATGTTATAGATCTTGACTAGCAGTTTGAACCATTATTCATTTGATTTTATAAAATCTGGCAACGAGACCATCGATGCCCCAAAAGAGTCACTGCATTCCTAATTGCACATTATGTTTTTTTGTCTCCAAGGTGGCCATCCATCAGTGGTATTTACTGAGCACTTACTGTGTGCAGATTACCACACAAGTACAGTGCAATTCAAAGTACAATACAACAGAGTTGGTGGACATAAACACCCCACCTTCTGAAATTCCCCATAATCAAACTCTTGTGACTAATATTTTTCCCTGCTTTTTGTAATGACATGGTATCCCAACCTTCATCTCTCATGGAAACAGTGGCAAGATTCTTGATTTTCTTAATTCAATATTGTTCACATGAATCACGCTCCATTTGAGCCAGAGGCATCACTGTCACTTTACTTCCTGGCATATGTGCTTCTAGATTCTATTTTTCTACCTATTCAGTTACTTTTCCCTTTTTAATAGTTTTCTCTCTACCTCCTCTCTCCTTCTCCTGTTTCTTGCTTGAGGATGAGCCCTGAAGGGCCATTTGATATTCTGTGCTCTTCCCTGTGCACAGCACCTCTTTTCCTTCACCCTGTGCAAAGCACCTCTTTTCCTTCACCTTTGTCCTGATTCAACGCACCTGATTCTTCAGCCGCTTCTCTTCTCCCCGCCTGCTGCTCTTTTGCTCCCCTTATTTCAAAATCCTTATTAAGGATTCTTCGTCTTTTTTTTTTCCATTCCAACACTGAAAAGTTTCCCCTTGCTCTTTTGCATTTTTCTTCACCACCTTTTCTATTTGGTGCTCTTTTAATCCTTATCCTATTATTAGTAACCACTTGAACTTCTTTTCTCAGTTTCAAGTATCATTAGTCTTTTCCCATCTGCCCTCCTACCCAGCTAGCTAGCTCCCCAGGCTTCTGTGTGGCTGTTAAAACTAATAATATTTCATCTTTCAAGATTATTCCTGTCCTCATGTCCTTGATTTTCCACAATAGCTGGCATGATCTTTTCCACTTTTCCAATCAAACTATTCATCATCTTCGGGCAGACGGCATATACACGTCCTTCTTCTCCACGGAAGTTGCATTTGATGTTATTTCTGCATTCAGAACTCCTATGCCCTCACATCTAAAACACTTAATAGCATTATATTCTCCAGTTATGCAAGCACCGCCTTGACCAGCATTTAAGGCACACCTGTTACCATCCTTTGGCTCTACCACATCACTTTTCTCAGGAATCAAATCAAATCAACTTGGAAAATAATTATCTTAGTGTCTCAGTAACTGCCCCACTTTTTGGCATAATTTTTCCAACCAAACGCAAGCATAGGGCTATCATTCGGTGGGAATCAAGGCTAGAGATAATGGGAGTGGGAGAAAAAGGAGACGCAGTGGGCCCTAGTCGAAAGAGCATAGGCCTGGGAGTCAGTAGACTTGGGTTCTAATTCTGCCACTTCTTCATCATCAAGGGCATTTATCAAGTGCTTATTAAACGCCGAACACTGTCCTAAGTACTTGGGAGAGTACGATATAACAGAGTTGGCAGAGTTTCCTACTTACAGTGAGCTTACAGTCAAAAGGGGGAAACAGATATCAATATCTGCTGGGTGACCTTGGGCCAGTCACTTAACTTTTCTGTGCCTCAGTTACCTTATCTCTAAAATGGGGATTAAGACTGTGAGCCTCATGTAGAATATGGACTGAATTCAACTTTACTAGCTTCTAACTACCCAACTGCTTAGTACAGTGCCTGGCACATAGTAAGTCCTCAACAAATACCATTTTTTAAAAAAGGAAGAAAGAGAGAGGTAAGCAGGCACTTCTATTGAACTTTCCCAAGTACTGCATACAATAGGCTCTCAATGACTTGTCACTCCCTTCTCCTTTAGGTGTGGAAGAAGAACACTTCACAGCTGGAGCCCGTGTACTAGGGATCCTGACCCTGCTTTTCTTCCTATCCCTGAGCGTTCTGACATTTCTGTTGAAAAATCAGTGGGTGGGAGGGGGAACAATTAGGCTGTCGGGACTACAGGTGAGTAAGTACAGTAACGCCATGATTCCCTAACACAAGTCCATCTTACAAGTTTGATTCACATATATGTTTGTCATTCCAAATTCTGAAATCATGGAAAATAAAGCACACTGCTTTTTCCACTTTATCTGCAGGTCTCTGATGCAGTCTCATTCCAATGCCTGACCTTAGCCCACCCAGGTTTTCTCAATGGCATAATCTCAAGCTTCTCTCCACTTTCTTTTCCTAGTGCCTTCTTGGCCTACAAATAATGCTAGGCCGCTCAAGATAGCAATCTTCAACTCAGAAATTTGCATTAAAGAGTATGCCATGAAGTTTACTCCCCCTAAAAGATAATCAACAATTTCCCAATCACATAATCTCAGAGGAGCTTTATGAGAAGATAGAAATCTCACTTTTGCCACATAGCTTAACTTAAATGATTCTTCCTTCATCTCCCTTTCCTTTAAAAGCTCCTTGTGGGCAGGGAATGTGTCTACCAACTCCGTTATATTGTACTCTCTCAAGTGCTTAGTACAGTGCTCTGCACCCAATAAACGCTCAGTACACTCCACTGATTGAAAACCTTGGGAGCAAATGAAATGCACTTTAAACCAGGCTTAATGCAATCACGATATATCTTTGAAAATCATACCTTTTTCTATCAGCGGTTTGGTTATATTCTCTTCAAACAGATCCTAAAAACATAGCACATTATTCAATGCTGACATTTACTTCTTTTCATTTAACATAATTTCATTTTGGCTCGGCTAGGCCCCGAAAACCAACAACCTATCTTCATACAGTTCCCTCTACAGTCTCCAATTGGAGAAATCTTCCTTTGTCTGTGTTCTCCAACTATCCTTCTGTTCTGATCACCAGGTGAATGTTTGGTTAATTTTTCTTACCTCCTCTTTATTTTGTTTCAGGGGCAACTGATGACTCTTCCTCCGTATTCCAAAAAATACTGTATTTCTCCCACATAAAACAGTAAGCTCCTTGTGGCCACGGATCGTCTATACTGCCTACAACTAATGATAACTTTGGGACTTAACTAAGCGCTTACTATGTGCCAAGCACTGTCGTTCTAAGCTCTTGGGGAGATATAAGATAAGCAGGTCCCACATGGAGCTCGCAATCTAAGTAGGAAAGAGAACCGGTACTGAAACCTCAATTTGCAGATGAGGGAACTGGAGCAAAGAGAAGTTAAGTGACTTGCTCCATGGTCACACAGCAGGTAAGTGGCAGATCAATCAATCAGGTGGAATTTACTTAGCACTTACTGTGTGCAGAGCACTGTAGTAAGCACTTGGGAGAGTCCGGCATAACAGAGTTGGCAAACAAGATCTGCTGACTCCCAGACCCACGCTCTTTCCAATTAGCCACTCTGCTTCATACTTTTATATATTGTACTCTCCCAAGCACTTAGGAAAGTACTCTGTGACATGGCCAGTGAGCCTGTTGTTGGGCAGGGATTGTCTCTATCTTTCGCTGAATTGTGCTTTCCAAGGGCTTAGTACAGTGCTCTACACATAGTAAGCGCTCGATAAATACAATCGAATGAATGAAAGAAACAAATCCACTAAGCTGATTTTGTTTGAAATGTGATTGTTTACATCTTCACACACTATACACCTTTTTTATATTTTTCATTCCCTTCAGTAAGGCACGTCCATCATTCAGCAACAAGCCCCAGAATCACTTAGCCATGACACATTCTTAAACTAAAGGCTGCTGAGCTTCTACTTCTGCCCTAGACCGAGTTTGCCCTGATCTTGACCTATATATCCTTCTATTCTCTATAAACTACATTCCCTGCTAAATCTCCCAAAACTCTCTGAAAATGATTTCCTAGCTCACACATCTCCTCCCCTTTAAGGATTCACCTACTTTGCCTTTAGCACCTGCTTTCCTTCGCAGCTGGGTCTTGCTTTTCCATTCTTACACAGCTGTATTCCAGGCATCCTTATTATATTACGTTCTGTGCCTTTGGAGCTGGAGCAGAGCCTATCCGCAGGCGTTAAGATATCGCTTTCCCAATTTGTTCAGCTCATTCAGCCCTATTTATTGAGTGCTTACTGTGTGCAGAGCTCTGTACTAAACCCTTGGAAAGTACAATTCGGCAACAGATAGAGACAATTCATTCATTTAATAGTATTTATTGAGTGCTTACTATATGCAGAGCACTGTACTAAGCGCTTGGAATGTACAATCCCTACCCAACAACAGGTTCACAGTCTAGAAGACTGTGCTTCTTCTAGATCACAGACCCAAGTGTTTAGTACAGTGCTCTGCACAATATGTGCTTAATAAATACAATTGAATGAATGAACATCAGCCAAACCCTCAGGATTCTGGCCACCTCCATAGCTCCATGGCCCCATCCCTTCTCATGTCAGCAGTTCCAGAGCCTGCTGGGGGGAATAAGTCATCTTCATAGACCCCAGAACCAGGTAGGGGTAGCAAGGGGCTCTTTCTCCTCCTCCCCTTCCCCACTGGGGTAGATACAAGGTCGCTAGTTTGGACACAGCCCCTGTCCCACATAGGACTCACAATCTTAATCCCCGTTTTACAGGTGAGGGAATTGAAGCCTAAGGTCACAGAGCAGACAAGTTGAGAGAAGCAGCATGGTCTAGTGGAAGGATCACGGGCCTGGGAGTCAGCTCTACCAAGTCCCCATTGTGTGACCTTGGGCGAGTCATCTGACTTCTTGGTATTTCAGTTTTCTTTTCTGCAAAATGGTAATTCAATACCAGTTCTCCCTCCCCCTTAGGCTGTGAGCCCCAAGTGGGACCTGATTATCTTGTATCTACCCCAGCAATTAGTTCAGTGCTTGGCAGACAGTAAGCACTTAACAAATACCACTATTATTATGATGATGATTAAAATAATTGCTCAGTCAGTTCTTGTTGGGCAAGTATTTACTACAAAAAATCCTTACAAGTTTCTCACTATTTATGGTATCACTGAAGGAGCTAACTACGTTCCTTTAGACTGATGAGGGGGCAGTTGAATGGGCTGAGAAGCAGTGGACTTAGAAAAAGGCTTTGTACATTAGAAAAACTATAAATCATCACAAGATGTACATTAATGTGGTGTTGGAATGTTTTAAAGGTTTGTAACTAAAAAACTAAAATAATTTAATGATTTATTTTTTCCACAACAAATGCTCATTCATATCTATTTCTCTTATTTGAGAAGTTTATTTTTATGTTTCCATTAAATTAAGTTTGGGAAAAAGAATTTTAAACTCTCAAATGGACACTAGGAACACTGGTAATTTGGTATGAATTAGAAGAACATACAATAACTTCCCAGTATCTACTCCTATGGGTCCAAGATTCTCTCAGACAACTTGAAGGAAATGTTTAGCTAGTTCCGGCACTTTCATCAGTTTCAACATATATTCTGTGGGTACCTGAAACCATGAAAGAAGATGTGAGGGTATATTGGGAAGAGAAGAAGCTCCCAAAGAGAACCTTGGAACATTCCCAATTTGGAAGTGGGATGCAGAGGAAGAGTCAGCTTAAGACACTGAGTAGAATTGGCCAAAGAGGTCGGAAGAAAACTAGGAAAGGCCTGGGTTAGAAAAACCAGGGTTCAAAAGTGTTTCCTGGCGAAGGAAGAGCTCCATAAAGTTCAAAGCAGCTGAGAAGTTACATGTGGCAAGAAGGAGGTCATTGGTGACCATGGAGAGAGTGGTCTAATGGAGTGAAACAAGATTGAAGAGGGTCAAGAAAAAGGTTGAAGACGACAAAGTGGAGAAGTGGAAGTGGTGGGTGCATCTGTTTGAAGAGGATGGACCGGAATGGGAGGAGAGAGAGATGGGAGTGGATGATACAGTGAGTCCTGAAAAGGTTTTGTTTTGTTTTTTTTAGAATAGAGATGTGGGTGTGTTTGACTGAACAGGGGTTGACGCCACTAAAGAAAGGGTGGTTGAAAGTGATAGCCCAAAAAACAAAAGAGTGATTGCAAAGGGATACATTTTGAAAGCAGACGGGACATCCCCTCTCGAAAGACAGCTAAGGAAAGTGAAAATAAAACTCCATACAACTCAAAAAGTGGCCATAATAACAACTGTAGCATTTGTTAAGCACTTACGATATACCAATCACTGTACTAACTGATGGGGTAGATACTGCGAATCAGGTTGGACTTAGTCCCTTATTCTACTGGGGACTCACAGTCTAAGGGGGAGGGAGAACTGGTATTTAATCCCCATTTGACAGATGAGAACATGGAGTCACAGCAGGCAAATAAAGCCACATTTGGAAACCAGCTCTTCACAGGATAGCGATGACCAACTCCAAACAATTCCAAGGCCAGAGTGAAGCGATGGCTCCTGTTTCTTTCCTGGTGGCTGAAGTTAACAGTTTAGGTAGAGTTCCGAGGGCAAAAAAACACAAACAAACCAGAAGCAATGTGGCCTAATGGAGACAGCATAGACCGGGGAGACAAAAGGACCTGGGTTCTACACGGCTAATTGCTAGCTTTGCGATCTTGGGCAAGTCACTTCACTTCTCTGCATCTCAGTTTCTTCAACTGTTCTCCCTCCTACTTAGACTGTGAGCCCCACGTGGGACTGGAACTGTGCCCGACCTAATTAACTTGTACCTCCCCAGTGCTTAGAGAGTGTTTGACACATAGTAAGTACTTAAGAAATACCATAAAAAAATAAAAACAAAACAAAAATCCTCAGGCATTCCACCTGACACACTCTTCCATGATTTACTTAGAAGTTATATACATCATGGAAATAAGAGGTCATCCCGTGATCCTAGGTATCTAATAATTACCTAGATACCTCCTGTCTTCAGGACATCTCCACCAGGATATCCTCCTGCCACCTAAAACTCAACCCAATCCTCTCCCTGACTTTCCTGTCACTACTACCCTTCCCGTCTCACAAGCCCGCAACCTTGGTGTCATCCTTGACTCCGCTCTCTCATTCACCCCACACATCCAATCCGTCACCAAAACCTGCCAGTCTCACCTTCACAACATCGCCAAGATCCGCCCTTTCCTCTCCATCCAAAACGCTACCTTGTTAGTACAATCACTCATCATATTCCGAATGAATTTCTGATCTCCCAGCCTCCTGTCTCTCCCCACTTCACTCTGCCGCCCGGATTATCATTCTTTAGAAACACTCTGGGCATGTCACCCCCATTCCTCAAAAATCTCTCCAGTGGCTGCCTATCAACCTTTGTATCAAGCAAAAACTCCTCACTATTGCCTTCAAAACTCTCAATCACCTTGCCCTGTCCTACCTCACCTCCCTTTTGTCTCCAGCCCGCACACTCGGCTCCTCTGTTGCTAACCTCCTCACTCTGCCTTGTTCTCGCCTGCCCTGTCATCGACCCCTGGCCCACATCCTAACTCTGGCCTGGAATGCCCTCCCTTCTCACATCTGCCAAACTAGCACACTTCCCCTCTTCAAAGCCCTATTGAGAGCTCACCTCCTCCAGGAGGCCTTCTCAGATTAAGTCCCCCTTTTCCTCTGCCCCTCCTCCTCTCCTCATCACCCTGACTCCCTCCCTCTGCTCCACTCCCCTCCCAGCCCCACAACACTTGTGTGTAAATGTATATATTTTATTCTATTTTATTAATGATGTGCATATATCTATAATTCTATTTATTTATATTGATGGTATTGATACCTGTCTACTTGTTTTGTTCTATTTTGTCTGTCTTCCCCCTTCTAGACTGCGAGCCCATTTTTGGGTAGGGACTGCCGCTGTTTGTTTCCAAACTGTACTTTCCAAGTGTTTAGTACCATGCTCTGCACACAGTAAGTGCTCAATAAATATGAATGAATGAATAATAATTCAGGCTAGGACCTAGAAGACCAGAAGGTGGACAAGTGAGTGGGAATCATGCAGGCACAGTAGGGTGGGCAGTTATCATGGAAAAAGTTGGAGCTGCTTAGGCCAGTGTGAGATGGACACTTCATGGAGAATAGCTGCCTTTAAAGATCTTCTTTTTCCCCTTTTTAAGCTAAGCCACAAAAAGAAAATCATGCTTAAAAAGGGTATGTGGTAAGTTTTCCCCCAATTCCTTGAGCCTCCATCATAGCTCCAGTCCTTCCCTCCCTTCCTTCCTCCCTCTCTTCTCTCTCTCTCTCAAACACACATACACACAGACATTCAGAATGGCAAGTTCAGTGACAAGAAAAGTAGGTTAACCCAAGAAATCTGTCCTCTGCCTTCTTGTAACCAAAAATGTAATACAAAAAAAGTTAGTGCCAATAAATATAAAGAACAAAGCCATCAGAATCATAAATGAAAGAAATTAAGTGGGGGATAAGCAAAAATTAAAGGATATCTATGGAATTACTAAAGGATTGGAATTTAGACTAAGTGGAATCAGGAGAAAGTGGAGTGGTGTCTTCTCATCCAATTAAGGAAGACTTCACCTAAGGAGGCAGTCTTTCAGAAGTTATTTTTAAAAAGGAAGGGAGAAGGGCTTAGTGGATGGTTAGAGATGCTCCACAGACACTAGAAGTGGAAAGTAGGCTTGGGATGATCAAAAAGAGGAGATGGTTATTGAATGTGCCTCAGAGCTGTAGTGTGGATGAGCCTCACCTCCACCCATCATGACGAGGAAGGAAGCCACTTAAAGCAGCAGGGTATGCAGGCAGGCACAGAACAAAGAAGAAAAGAAGAAGAAAAGAAAGAGGAAAGGAAGAGGAAGACAATGATAATGAGGAGGAGGAGTAGAGCAGAGCTAGAGGAAGGGAGATCTTTGGGTGGGCAAAGGATTCTTGGAGGGGAAAGATAATTTTTCAATGAACTGAGTTACAGCTGAAGATGTGAAGTTCCTAATGCCAGCTGAAGGACATATAAGGTTGCCGATCTAAGGCTTTCAGGCCAGTCCATCCCATTAAGGATAATGAGAATCATCATGAATCACATCAGCCTGACATAAATAAAACATGAATTTCGAGGGAACCAAGAGGAAACTGTAGATTTGCTGTAGGAAAGCACACTTACAAACTGTTATTTCTCTTTTAAGCATTTTCACTCTTACGTTTATTCTCTTTTCCCTTGGTCTTTCCTAGAACCATATTGCATCTTGTCCTCCTCCTTACTGTCAACTCAAAGGATTTTCCATTTATCTCTCTATTTCTCCCAACCCTAACCTTCCATTTTACAAAAGAGGACATCCCAAAATTAAATTCTTTCATTTTATTTGTAAAAGTCTGCTACGATGAAAAAATGGACAAACCAATGTGAGTCCTGAACTTTTAGTCTTAGTTTAGTTCCTTAGTTTGGTTATCTGGAAAGGGAATGTATCTGTCTCTTATTGTAATAGTAATAGTAATAATGATGGCATTTGTTAAGCGCTTACTACGTGCCAAGCACTGTTCTAAGCGCTGAGGTAGATACAAGGTAATCAGATTGTCCCACGTGGGGCTCACGGAATTAATCCCCATTTTACAGATGAGGTAACTAAGGCACAGAGAAGTTAAATGATTTGCTCAAGGTCACATAGCTGATAAGTGGCGGATCCAGGATTAGAACCCATGACCTCTGACTCTCAAGCCCATGCTCTTTCCACTACTCCACACTGCTTCTCTCTCAGCACCTAGTACAGTGTTCTGCACACAGTAAGTGTTCAACCAACATGACTGAATGAATGAATCTTCCATTTAACCCAAGCATTAACAAGTTTGTCCTAATGTCATACAATCAACATTGAGACATTACACAGAGCAGCTCTTTGTGGGCAGGAAAGAGGTCTACCAACTCTATCCTATTATATTCTCCCAAGAGCTTAGTACACATTAAGGGTTCGGTAATTATGAGTGATTGAAGGGCTGAAATGAGGAAAGTCCTCTGTCTTCCAAAATGTAACTTCATGTGTGGATAGGACAGAACAAGTTGAAGAGAAAAGGAGGATGTTCAGAAAGGCATGGATTATATAAAATGTCCTAGAAAATTTACTCGATTGACAGTTTGTCTTCCAATCCATAGTATTGATTGAGAGCTGAGTACTATTTAGAAGAATACAACCTGGTCTCAAAGACGTTATATTCTAATGAATATAGAGAAGCAGTATAGCTCAGTGGAAAGAGCCCGGGCTTGGGAGTCAGAGGTCATGGGTTCAAATTCCGCTCTGCCACTTGTCAGTTGTGTGACTGTGGGCAAGTCACTTCACTTATCTGTGCCTCAGTTACCTCATCTGGAAAATGGGGATTAACTGTGAGCCTCACGTGGGACAACCTGATTACCCTGTACCTACCCCAGCGCATAGAACAGTGCTCTGCACTTAGTAAGCACTTAACAAATACCAACATTATTATTAGTGGGAGAGCATACACTGAAATAATTTTCAGACAGAAAGATGTAGCTATGCATATATGAATTAGGACTAAGGGAAGCAGCACTTAGTGGATAGAGCATGGGCCCGGGAGTTAGAAGGACCTGGGTTCTACTTCCGGCTCCGGCACATACCTGCTGTGTGACCCTGGGCAAGAAGCTTCACTGCTCTGTGCTTCAGTTCCCTCAGCTGTAAAATGAGGTTTAGGAATGTGAGCCCCATTTGGGATGGAGACTGGGTACAACCGGATTAACTTGTATCTACCCCAGCACTTAGAACAGTGTTTGAGGCTAAAAAGTACCATAATTATTATTATTATTATTATTATAGTTACGTTCAGAAGGGCCAAAGATGCTCGTGAGCATATTAAGTCCATAGTTGCTGCAGAATTCTAAAGTGGTAATTGGGTTTGGGGGTGGGGAGAAGACAATTTAACTGAGAAAATCCTCTGTGGAGGTTAAGCTGCATTGCAACCATGCTCTGTCTACAAAGATACACTACAAACACCACAGTCTTTATCAAATTTTATAACTTACGCTCACTTTAATGGGAAGCATCACATTTTCAGGAGGTCACTTTCTCGAACGGAGGTCAGGCATTCATTCGTTCATTTACTCCTCAGTCATCCCCACTGACACTGATTATTAAGTTACTGATATATTGGAAGGTATGTTTATGTTAAGTCACACAATATTCTGCCACAAAGCAGTCCACCAGTTGCCACTTGTGATGCTAACCAAGTGACGCTTCTGTTTCAGTGTGGGATGTAATTGGATCTTCTCTCATAAAGAGACACGCAATTTTATTTTTCTCTTCTACAATGTAATTGGTTACTTCTACTTGCCAGAACAGTACAGGTACTCCCCCTGCATACCTCCAATTTGACACTGCAGTTCCCAGAATTACGAGTTAAAAATATCCAAGAAGTGGCAGTGGAGTGTTTTGCAAGAAATAAGAAAACCAGGAAAGTGAGACATTTTTGCCACTCAATTTGAAATTTTCTACCCTCTGGTTCCAAACTCCAAAACATCATGGGATTTTTTTACAGTTTTGGTATTCCATTATTTGAAAAACTCATTACCTTTATTAAATTGTCTACTTAAATATTATATTGCACATATTTCGATATGATGTTTTGGGTCTGGTGAACCAAAAACATTCTTGGAATCCCGCCCAGTCTGTTTACAACAATTTAATAATGTCAAGCAAATCCAATTTCCCCATCAGAATTTAATGTCACATTTTTTGTGAACATAATAACTCTACTGAGGAGTAGCTGTCTATGTCAGGTAGGAAGGCCTACTTTACCTATGTATATATATCTCCAAAAATATATCTATCTCTCCCTCTAGAGAGAGAGAGAGAGCTCTATAGTCGGTTTCCAATGTTGTCACTGAATTTTGAACAAGACACTGCATTGTTTTAGCAATTACTAGAGGAAGTCTCTCTCCTTCGAATCAACGCCTCATTGTGGCAGAAGAGTTTGTGTACGTTGACGAAGCTTAGGGCTATTCCATATAGGGTTACCCATAATGGAAAGGTCTAAGTCGCAGCATCAGACAAAGTTGTTTCACCTGTGCCGGGCAGCAGCGGTATGGAAAAGAATCAAAGGCGGATGATCTAGTGACCAAAATGTCGATCAAAGGAAATGGCAAAGACTCAAAGTTTTTTACAGCGTGGAAGAAGGCAGTGGTAAACCACTTCTATACCTTTACTAAGAAAACTCTACGGACATACATACCAGAATTAATTCAATCATTCCGTGGTATTTATTGAGTGCTTACTGTGTGCAGAGCACTGTACTAAGTGCTTGGAATGTACAGTTCAGCAACAAATAGAGACAATCCCTGCCCACAACAGGCTCACGGTCTAGAGGAGGGGAATGACTTTATGGCAAAAGATGGGGCATTCTGGAGGGTGTGTCCATGGATTGGAAATGATTCAAAGCCACTTGAAGAGGAGGAAATCTAAAAAAAAAACCTAAAAGAGAAGGCAAGTGTGATGTTTGCCTTAGCTTGAAAGATAAAGGTTAAAATAATCTACATAATCAACAGAAAAGAATCCATCAATGTAACAGGATTCGTTAAATATAGTCCCTCAGCATTTTTCACCTGTTCAAATGGATGTCAATTGTGTGGGACAGAGATAAATGGATTTATCAAGCTCCGAAGGATTCTTTCCCTGATTTACAAAAGGACGATAGGAACAGATAAAATTTAAAAGACTGCTTTATTTCCATCAGTAGATGTTTCGGGTGTCTTGATTGTTTTAGACCAGGAACGATCTTAAATTCAAATAACTGTGACAAACGACATACCCACTTTATCCTTATTCTTCCCTAAAGATTTGTGTTCATTCATTCATTCAATTGTATTTATTGAGTGGTTACTGTGTGCAGAGCACTGTACTACCCACTTGGAATGTACAATTTGTTGATGAAACCCTAAAGGTTGCGACAAGCTGGGAATTCATAAATGGTGTTGCCTAGTCTATTAAAAAGGCTCTGGAATTCTGCGAAATTAGAGACTCATTTCAAGAGGCAATTTCCCCGGTCTCCTGCTGTGACACCCTAGTCAAGTGTCCACGTATAAATACCCAGACCTTAGGACAAGTGCTTGGCACATAGTAAGTGCTCAGCAAATACCATTATTATTATTATACCCAAAGCTGGCCCCAAGGAAATGCAATTTGTACTTGGAAAAGCTCAGTTACAGTTGACCAAAAGTGTCCCTAAAGGCCTCAAACATAAGAAAACATAAAATCCAATCAATGTCCATTGTCTCTGACTCGTCTGGCCTACAGTTTGTCTTTAAAATTCTGCCACTTCTTCCTGGGTAATTCTTCACTGCCACACCCAAGCTTCATTCATTCATTCATTGACTCACATATATTGAGTGCTCACTGTGTGCAGAGCACTGGATTAAGCACTCGGGAGAGTATAACAATAGACACATTCCCTGTCCTCGACGAGCTTACGGTCTAATAATAATAATAATGTTGGTATTTGTTAAGCGCTTACTATGTGCACAGCACTGTTCTAAGTGCTGGGGTAGATACAGGGTAACCGGGTTGTCCCACGTGAGGCTCACAGTTAATCCCCATTTTACAGATGAGATAACTGAGGCACACAGAAGTTAAGTGACTTGCCCAAAGTCACACAGCTGACAATTGGCAGAGCCGGGATTCAAACCCATGACCTCTGACTCTCAAGCCCGGGCTCTTTCCACTGAGCCACGCTCCTTCTCTTAGAGGGGGAGATAGATACTAACAGAAATAACCAAATTACAGATCCGTACATTAGAGCTGTGGGGCTAGGGGAGGGAGGGATGAATAATGGGAGCAAGACAGGGCGACGCAGAAGGGAGTGGGAGAAGAGGAAAGGGGGGCTTAATCAGGGAAGGCCTCTTGGAGGAGATGTGTCTTCAATAATGCTTTGAGGCGGGGGAGAGTCATTGGCTGTCAGATTTGAGGAAGGAGGGCCAGCTCTCAACACCTCTTGGGCTGGACTAGGAAACAGCCTCTTGCCTACATTCAGTTTGGCTCTAAAAGTTCTGCCGCTCCTTCCTCGATAATGCTTGACTGCCACTCCCTGGTACAAGCCTCTCATCACCTCTCGGGCTGGACTCAGAAACAGCCTCCTTATGACATCACCGCCTACAGTGTGTCTGTCTCTCTCTTTCTTCCTTTGACACACTCCTAACTTCAACCTCTCCCCCAGTAGGGAACACACTCGACCGAGTTTCACCCAATTACTTCCCACCTTCCTCCCTCCACTTTCAGAGCCCTTCGAAGGGCCACCTCCTCGAGGAGAACATTCATCTCCCCAGCTATGCCATTCTTTCAGCCACCTGGGATCTTATTGCTTACTCATTTATTTACCTAACTGTGAATTACAGGGAAGCAGCCTAGCCCAGTGGAAAGTTTAGAGAAGCCCAGTGTAACTTAGCTGCCAGGTGGACACGTCCAAATTTCCCACTTCTGATAAAGTAAAAGTTGGTTCTCCTATTATGGAACCTCTCTGATTTGACAGAAAGAGATTCATGTAGTTAGAGAATAATGATAATATTTATAAAGTGTTTATCGTGTGCCACAAACACCGGGTAGCTCAACTCCATTTTACAGATGAGACAACCGAGGGCCTGAGAATATAAATGGCTTGCCCGAGGTCGGCTGGCAGTTCAATGGTCAAACTGGGATTAGAGCCTGGGTCTCCTAACTCCCAGTTCATATTTTTTCCACCAGGCCATGATGCCTCTAGATTGTAAACTCATTGTGGAGGTCTACTCTAATCCACCAAGCACTTAGTACAGTGCTCTGCACTCAGGAAGTGCTCAATAAATACAAGTGGCTGACTGACTGAATCCTCCCAATACTTGCTTTATTCACAACTCTGGGTCATTTGTTTAAATTGGGGTATTTAACCTTGTTTGGGGGGCCATTCCTCCAAGTAGAACGTTCCCATGCAGAACTGATTCTATCCTAAAACATTTCTCCTTGGAAGAGGAGTCTACCACCTGCCCTTTTTACATTCATCCTTATGTCTACGAACCACCAGAGTGTAAATGACCACTGCTTAGCTGGAAGCTATCCTTTACAATCTTCTGATCGATCAATCGTATTTGTTGAGCGCGTATGTGGACAAAGCACTGTATTTAGTGTTTGGGAGTATTCAATATAAGACAGCCGTTCCCCACCCACGACGAGCTTACAGCGTAGAGAGGGACCTTGAGCGATTTGCGGAGGCTGCTCGGTTTGTAGGGCCATAACCCCATAAGCCGATGCTTTGGTAGCGGCCGCGGTCTCTGTCTCTCACATCAGCCAGCTATCTTTCAGGATTCCCTCCGGGTGAGCCAGCCAGGCAGCTTTAGGTAGTTCTCTGGCGCAAACCTTCGCCTTGGATGGCGTGGCTCCCACAGACGATCCCACATTTGTGTGGCATGGGCTGGAACCGGGGTTTCCCAATTCCCCGAGACGTCCGAATGCTCGTGATAAAACAACATGATTTATCATTTAGTAAACCTTAGGACTACTGACACTACAGGGGTGTCTGAGCCTCAGGAGCTTAACAGCCACAAACCAAAAACATCATCTAGCTGAGAACTGAGTGGGGAGAAAGGGCCACGCGTGGTTTGGAATCTGTGGTCTAGTCAGACCTAGAATACCTTCTACAACACCTAAATTTCCCTCTTTGATAACCATCGTGAAATTTACTGGACAACAGACTAAGGCAGCATGGCCTTGTGGAAAGAGCACGGGCTGGGAGTTAGAAGGTCATGGGTTCTACTGCCGGCTCCACCACTTGTCTGCTGCGTGACCCTGGGCAAGTCACTTAACTTCTCTGTGCCTCGGTTCCCTCATCTTTAAAATGGGGATTAAGACTGTGAGCCCTATGTGGAACAGGGACTGTGTCCAACCCAATTATCTTGTATCTACCCCAGCGCTTAGAGCAGTGGCTGGCACATAGTAAATGCTTAACAAATACCACAATTATTATTAATCATTTTTATTATTACTACAGCAGCTCTGCCCTCTGACTTTTCATAATGTGATACCAGAAGGAAAATTAAGAGTTTTCGCCCACAATTTACCCAAACCCTTCTCTTGATACTCTCTGCCTCCACAATTTCTTGTACCAACTGCATTAATAAAGACGGATTTCAAGCTCCAGTAGACACCCCTTAGTTCTAATTTGGGATTTGGTGAATTCCACCTTCATCCGTTATGAGAGAATGACATTCTTGAAGAACTCTCGTGGTTGCGACAATTTGCAAAATAGGGCTCACACCTTGTGCAGGTGCCTAGCCATTTCTTCTGTCAATCACAACGCATTCTATTTCAAATGATGGGTTTTTCTGGAAGAGCATTTTCTAGCTCGCCAACCGTTTTCTATCCAACAAGCATAGTGAAAACACAAACTGACTGTCAATCCCGCTGACACCCTTCATAACTTTAAAATCTCCATCGTCTCCTCTCCTGAGTGCTTATTACAGTTAAGTGCTCAGTAAATATCACTGATTGATCGATTCCTTCTCAGTATTCATCTTTCCTAATTTGGTCTATTCTTTTCCAATCTCCTGGGTCATTTTGGTTCCTCCTCTTTGACACTTTTCTAGATTCTTTCCTTAAAAATAGAGAGGTCAGAGCTGCATGGAATATTCAGGTTGGGTAGTACCACGTTTTTGCATGAAAGTAAAACTCTGCTTCTCATTTTCTTTCCCAGAGGATCCAGTAAATTTGCTATTTTACAATAGTATCTTATATCCAAGCCCCAGTTAACCATGTTCCTGGATTTACTCAGAGGAAAAAATTGTGGTATAAGAAAAGAGAAAAATGTGTTACACAATTTTGATTCTGAATTGAGATTACAAGAAAAACAGTTATAAAATTTAGGTCAAATTTATCTGATCGTGCAGCTCAAGTTTTAACCACCCAGCAGCTCAAATGAATGGTACAATTTTTTTTAAATGGTGGATTTCTTCATGTTTTGTATTTTAATAAATGAAGTTAGTTATGTTGTTTTTGGGTTTGCACCATGTGATCCAGTAAACCTATAAAGAAACAATCAGGCTTAATCCCAGTACCACCGCTACTTAACGTTATCAATTCAATGATAATAACAATAACGATAATACTGACATTTGTTAATCAAGTGCTCACTCTGTGCCAAGCACCGCACTGCAGCCTCAGGTAAAGTCAATCGGATCGGGCAGGATTCTTGTCCCAATTTAATAGGGAGGGAGGACGGGGGTTCGTACCCTGTTTTACAGCTGAAGACGACGAGGCCCAGAGCAGTTTTGTGACAGACTTGAGTTCACTCGTAGTAGGTAAGAAGAGGAGCTGGGATCAGAACCCAGGTCTGTGGATTCCTAGTCCTGTGTTCTCTCCGTTAGGCCACATGACTTATTTAATCACTCTGAATTAGAGTTTCTTGTACAATAGGGATAATAGTTCACCTAACTGGCAGAGAGGTTATGTAAACTAATTAATGTGAAATATCAAAATAATAATCACTTGCCTTGTAGCTCCTACCACATTCCACCGAGGGTTTTTTCCTCAGGAGATACTCAACAATGGCCAATAGCCCTTCAATAGCATATCTTTTAGCACTCCTTCTTCCTAAAGAGCTTTAAGCCAACCGGTTGGTCTTGGGAAGAAAAAGTGCCCTTACTTATCTGTATATAAAGCATCGACAATAATAATGTTGGTATTTGTTAAGCGCTTACTATGTGCCGAGCACTGTTCTAAGCGCTGGGGTAGACATAGGGGAATCAGGTTGTCCCACGTGGGGCTCACAGTCTTCATCCCCATTTTACAGATGAGGGAACTGAGGCCCAGAGAAGTTAAGTGACTTGCCCACAGTCACACAGCTGACAAGTGGCAGAGCTGGGATTCGAACTCATGAGCCCTGACTCCAAAGCCCGTGCTCTTTCCACTGCGCCACGCTGCTTCTATCAAATTATTCACAAACAAAAGAAATTTTCTTCCCAAATAATAGTCTCTGTGCAGCAGTATCTGAACAGCACAACTTGAATAACCAATCAATCAAACAATGGGATTTGAGCACATACTGTGTGCACAGTGCTGTACTAAGCACTTGGGAAAATACAACAGAACAGGTAGCCACGATCCCTGCCCACAGAGAGCTAAGCAGGTGTTCCTCTCTGTATATATCCAGCATGGCCAAATCTTATACACTCAAGAGCTGCAAATCAGAAACATAATATGGCTGAGAGCTGCAGACCCTAAATATTCCTTCAAGGGGAATGCAAGTCGGCATTCATTCATTCAATCCTTTTTATTGAGCGCTTACTGTGTGCAGAGTACTGTACTCTAAGCGCTTGGAAAGTACAATTCAGCAATAGAGACAATCCCTGCCCACAATGGGCTTACTGTCTACAGTGCTCTGCACAAAGTAAGCACTCAATAAATACGACTGAATGAATGAATGAACAGAAGGCAGGAGACGGACAAGTAAACAGGCATCAACAGCATCAGTATAAATAAATAGAATTATAGATTCCAGGAGGGGTCAGGACGGGCAAGGGCTGGTGGTGAGTGGCGGAGAGCAGGCTTGTTACACACATCATAACCACATCCTGAGACCGTCTTAGCAAAATCAAGATATCTTGTGAAACTAGGAAATGAATAGGTACTAGGGAAATCAAGACCCGTAGAGCCGCTCATGTTACAGTATATTTCAAGACATCCCCTTTCATATCTTATCTATTTAGGTTATATGCCAGGCTCTCTATATTCGGTAGTTTTTTGAGGGCAGGGATCATGTCTACCAACTCTGTTGGACTGCACTCCCCCAAGCGTTTACTATAATATTTGGCATGCAATAGCGCTCAATAAATACCACTGGTTGATTGATAGATTCGGTACAAATGCTAAGTAGACTCCATTTTCTGCAATAATTGTCCTTCGGCTGTTTCAAAATAACTGAGGGAAATACTAAAATGAGTGAAGAGCTGCAAAACAGAAGCCTCATAACTGGAGTTCAGACTTTTTAAACCTAAAAATTTACAAAATAGTATCATTTTAATTTTGTGTGTTTTGAAAAAGGTATGAACAAACATATGGTATCCAATTCAACCAAGAAAATTATGCTGTTGATTCTAGCAGATCATCCGGGGCAGTGTCTTAAACTGTCACTAAGTGCTGTTTTACTCTCTCATATGCCTTCTTACTGACCAGGCCCACTAAGCTTGTTGTGGGCAGGAGATGTATCTTGCTCTGCCCACAGTAAGCGCTCAAATACCACTGAATGAAGGAATAAATGAAAGTCCTGAGGCCACTTCCCCACTGACAACCAGATCGACACAAACCACAAAGCCTTATACTTTCTTTTCAATTGATGGTATTTACTGAGACCTTACTGTGTACTAAATCCCTGGGAAAGTACAATACAACAGAGTTGGTAGGCATAATCCTCTATCCTCAGGGAGCTTACAAACTAGTGGGGGAGAGAGACACTCAAATTAATTACTGATAGGGAAAAGGACAGAGGACAAACTTAGCTTTATTATTTTTAACCCTAATTTAGAATGCTGATACTGAAAGAGATGTGAAACTAAAACAGCATAATACGTCATCCCTTAGTAGGAAACAAGGAGAAACCTAAGTTTCGAATTTCTTAGTTAATTTCTTGAGGTGATTGATGTTTTAAGAGTAAAGTGGAGACGTACTGCCATCATGTGGTGAAAGCAATGACTTTCCCAAGAATGCATTTCTGTTTTTAACATCGCACCTAATAGATTGTCAAACCATCAATCGATCTATCAATCAATAGTATTTATTGAGTGCTTACTATGTGCACTTGGGAAAGCACAATACGGGAGTATTGAAAGCCCACCCGAGCTTACAGCCTAGAGGGGAAGGCATACATTTATCAATCAATGGTATTTACTGAGCGCTTACTGTGTGCAGCATGCTGTGTTGAGGGCTTGGGAGAGTACAATGCAACAGAATTAGCGCACGTTTTCCCTGTCCATAGTGAGCTTACATTTTGTAATATATAATTTAAAAAGATATACACCTGCTGCAAATAAATGTCTCTAGCCCTCCCCCAAGGAAGTGTTTCAACGTTTCTAAAATAAAAGGGACAGCTATAATCCTTTATCAAAAATAGCCACATTATTCATCTATATTTATTCACGTTCTTCCCACACATGTCCAGGTATAGGATAAAGTCTGGATTGTTAGTAGATATTACGGGTATATGACACCGTTCGACTTCTCGCAGAATACGCATTCTGTACTGCCTTGGAAAGTGTGAAAGTCCCATCGCATTAGAGTTGCCCCCTTTCCCACAGAAGTAGAGTGTCCCAGAAGCCCCCTGGGCATCCAGGAAGCCCACATCTTCAACTTTCTCATCTTCTGGGGGCCTGGAAGGTGGGCCAAGGCCAGGAGCTGTTGCCATCACCCTTCCTGCCTGCCTGCCTTTCCATCACCGAGTGATATTCCACTCCCTACAGGAGCGGAGGACAAATGGTGAGTCTAACGTATTAGTCAGTCAGGGTCTACTGTGTGCAGAACACTGTTCTAAGCACTTGAGAGAGTTCGACAGAGTTGGCAGACACGATCTTGGCCCGCTTCTAACTTTGACCATTGGGGAAAGTTCTACATTTCCATCAGGACGGCCCAAACTGGAGTAGGGAGAAGCTGGAGAAGTTGAGAAATGAATGATATTCTTGAATGTTATGGCTTCTAAATGAATCAATTTAGCTAATGGCTAAATTTCTCCCTCTGTATCTATTCTCGCCAGGAGGGGTATTCGACAGGGTATGGTTTGCTAATCTACGACACCCTTGAAATTAAATGGCTTCAGGACAAATTTTGTTTCCTCCGTTCAACTTTGGTTTATGAACCGCCACCGCTTCTGATTGGTTTCCCCAAGCAGGATCTGACTAGTCAAGAAATTTGCTCTGAGTGCTTGCCGTGCCTAGGCCTGATACGATCAGTGGGAAAATCTGCTTGTTGAGTCCCCAGTACCAAGTGATGTAATCCCCTCTGGTTGAGTGGTTAACGAGACCACTTATTCCGGGTCCCAGACAGTGCCTTCTCATGTTCCTTCCACAGTGTCCCTACAAACCGCCAGCCAAGTTCCCTCCCTCAAACATGCATACTAGGGCTTTTCCCCATCTGTCTTCTCTCACACTCAGCACCCACTGTATCCTGCTTCTCATGGCAGCGGGCAGTCAGTTTCCCAGGTCTCCTGATTACCAGTCTCTTGCTCCTCCAAAAGAAAAAAAAATGGATATGAGAAACTGTGCAAGGTGAGCAGTTAGCATGTGATGGCTAGAATTTGGTGGGGAGCACTAAAAGTGAAGACATCAGACAATGTGGTCAGGAGGACAGCATGTCTCAGGAGACGCTACTAGAAGCACGAAGTGGTGAAAGGGTTGGGTGCTTTTTTTTTTTCCTTTTCCTTACAAGCCTGGCAGAGTTTCAATACCTTTGGTAAACTAGATTAGAAAAAGTCCAAAATACATCGCAAACAATTTGCAGAGAAAGCAGAACATTTTGTCCACCCCGGCCTAAGGACCGGAGCCTTTGGGATGGGGTGGGGAAATGAAAAATGAATCAGGGAAGACCTCCTGGAGATGTGATTTCAGAAGAGCTTTGAAGATGGAGAGATCGATGGTCTGGCAGTGATTTCCGGTTCCAGACAGAAGGGAGGGCACGAGCACAAGTTGGCAATGACAGAGACGAAGATGGGGCACAGTACGTAGGTTGGCTTGAGAGGTGTGAAGTATGAGAAGTGGCCTAGTGGATAGAGCACAGGACTAGGAGTCAGAAGAACTTGGGTTTTAGTCTCCCACTTCTAGACTGTGAGCCCGTTATTGAGTAGGGATTGTCTCTCTCTGCTGCTGAACTGTACTTTCCAAGCACTTAGTATAATGCTCTGCACACAGAAAGCGCTCAATAAACACGATTGAATGAATGAATGAATCCCCATTCCACCACCTGTCTGCTGTATGACTTTGGGTAAATCACTGAACTTCTCTTGTCCTCAGTTCCCTTATCTGTAAAATGGGGATTAAGATCGTAAAACCCTATGGGGAAAGGGATTGTGTCCAACCCGATTTGCTTGCATCTATCTCAGGGCTTAGAACAGTGCTTGGCACATAGAAAGTGCTTAAATACCACAATCATTATAATTATTACTGTTATTATTATTGTATAGTGGGAAATGAGCAAGGATTAGTAGGGGTGAGAGAACTAATCTGAGCGCCTGGGGCCAGGGGTCACAACTCCCTGCTTGATTTGGGAAGGAGTGGTTATCAGAGGTTTTGGAGGAGTAGGAGAGGAGCCCAAAAAGATGCTTTAGAAAAATGATCCGGGCAGCACGGTTAGGTATGGACTGGAGAGGGGAGAGTATGAAGGCAGGAGGTCAGCAAGAAGGCTGAAGCAGTAGGCAAATCAGGATATCCCAAGGGCATAGACCAGCGTGGTAGGCAGTTTAGCTGGAGAGGAAGGAGTGGGTTTTGGAGATGTTAATAATGATAATAATTACTATTAAGGTATTTGTTATGCACTTCCTCTATGCCAAGCACTGTATTAAGCATTGAGGAGCTAAAGGATAATCAAGCCCCATATGGGGCTAATGTAGTAATTGGTGGGAGAAAAGGTACCGAATCCCCATTTTGCAGATGAGGCTGCAGGCACAGAGGCACTGGGGACGGAGAAGTTAAGTGACTGGCCCAAGATCACACACCAGGGAAGTGGGGGAGCGAGGGTTAGAACCCAGGTCCTCTGACTCCCGGCCCCACGGCCCCTTCCACTAGTTCCCCAGATAATGTGAAGAAAGAACCAGCAGGATTTGGAGAGAGGGAGAGAGAGGAGAGAGAGGAGAGAGAGAAAGAGAGAGAAAGAGAGGAGTCAAGGATTACGCCAATATTGCAGGTTTAAAAGATGGAGAGGACCGTAGTGAGACAGGAGCAGGAGGAGGAGAGGATTTTTGAGAGAAGATGAAAAGTCTTCCTCTCTCTCCCTGCTATTTTCAATCTATCACTCTCTGCTGCCTCTCCAATCTATCGATGGTATGTATTGAGCACTTCTTGTGTCGAGAGCACACACTTGGGAGACTACCCACACAATGAGCTTAGTTTCCTCCATCTTAAAAAGTGACACTTGCCCACTCCAGGACTTAGCCCCTTCTCTGCTCCCACTACTATCCCAACTCCCAGAAAGGGCTATAAAACAAGGGCTGCTTTTCTCACCATCAGCTCTCTTCTCAACCCACGGCTGTCAGGTTCATTTTGTTGAGACTGAGCTCACGAAGGTCACTGGTGATATCCTTATAACCACATACATCTTAATCCTCCTCGGCCTCTCAGCTGGTTTCGACTCCATGGACCACTCCCGTCTCCTCCAAACCTTACCTGGCCTCGGTTTTGCCGACATGGTACTAGCCTGATTCGCCAGTCTACCTGATCTGACCACTCCTCAGTTTCATCTGCTGGCTCCTTTTCTGCCTCTCATTCTCTTCCTATGGCATCCTGGTAGGCTCTGTTCTGGGTCCTCAACTCTTCTCACTCTAAATCCACTTTTGTGGGTAGGTGAACCACTCACATGGTTTGAACTACTGCCCTTAGGTAGATGTCTCCCAAATCCTTCTCTCTAGCCTTGACCTCTCACCTGACCTGCAATCCCACAACTTCCCGTTCCCAGGATACCGCACTTGGGTGTCCCGCTGAAACCTTAAAGTCAATATTTCTACAATAAAACTACTCATCTTTCCCCCTAAAGCTACTCCTCTTCCTAACTTTACCCCTATCAAAAATGATAATAATTGTGGTATTTAAGCGCTTACTATGTGCCAAGCACTGTCCTCAACACTGGGGTAGATACAAGGAAATCGGGTTGGACACAGTCCCTGTCCCATGTGGGGCTCACAGTCTCAATCTCCATTTTACAGATGAAATAACTGAGGCACAGAGAAGTGAAATGATAATAATGTTGGTATTTGTTAAGCGCTTACTATGTGCAGAGCACTGTTCTAAGCACTGGGGTAATGAGGCTGGGGTAATGAGCACTGGGGTAATGAGCATAACAGGGTAATGAGGCTGTCTCACATGAGGCTCACAGTCTTAATCCTCACTTTACAGATGAGGGAACTGAGGCACAGAGAAGAAAAGTGACTTGCCCACAGTCACACAGCTGACAAGTGGCAGAGCCGGAATTCAAACCCATAACCTCTGACTCCCAAGCCCAGGCTCTTTCCATTGAGCCACACTGACTTGCCCCAGATCACACAGCAGACAAGTAGCAGAGTCAGAATCAGTGATAACAGCACAATCCTTCCTGTCTGCAACCTCAGTGTCATCTTGATGCCTCGCTGCCTTTCAACTGCCATTCAACCTACAGCCAAATCTTGCTGGGTCTTCCTGCACGACATCTCTCCTGCCATTCCTCCATCTTGGGACAACCTCTGGTCAAATCACGGCTATTAGATCAGCTTCCTCACGGAGCATCTGCCTCCAGCCTCTGTTTTAGAGTACAGGCATGGCCTATCGGTTAATGTGCGGACCCTCTACCCTCACGGCTCCAGATGCTGTTTCCTACTTTCCCACTCAATCCATCATAGGTATCTATTGAGTGCTTATTACGTGCAGGGCACTTACTGAGAGCTAGAGAGAGGTACAATACAACAGAATCAGTGGACAAATTCTCTGTCCATAACGAGCAGATACCACTGAGAAAGAAGGGGATGCGAAGTGGAACTGGTTGGGTTAGTGGGTGGAAAGACCAGTAGTGGCTTTTGCAAACCTGTCAAAGGGTTTCCCTCGCCTCCCCACCTTTAAAAAGCCCCCGCTTTCCCACCACCCCAACCTGGGGGCTTTTCCGCTCCTCCCCCATGCAAGTTGTGACACTTGCTCTGCAGCTCTGGGGCTACTGTTCGGCTCCCCACCACCACCCGAGGGCTACTCCAGGGGGGGCGGGGACTCTGGCCCTAAATGCTGCTGCTGATGACAATGATGATATCTGCGTCGCAGTGACAAACATATCAATCCAGAAGCCCTTTCTGTGCAAAATGCAATAAGGACTGTGGCTTCTTCATTGGCCTTTTCTGTCACACATGACCTTTAAGAGAATTTTACTTTCAGTGTCTTCAAGAACAAAAGACTCCGTTTGTGAGTGTCTGCGTGTGGTGTCTGAAGAGCACATACCCTGTCAAGTCACACTGCTCTAGCTTGAGGCCAGAAGACGCACTGAGTAAGAAAGACTTGAGTTCCTGGGAAAAGGGCAACTTATAATTTTCACACACCACATTCGCTTCAAGACGGCATTCCTTTTGTGCTCACAGTAATGACAGAGCAATGTTCGATGAGTACTTGCAAGGCCCAAAAAACAAACTGTCTTATACTTTTCTTAGATTAAAAGCCACAAACCTCCGCCATTCGCTTCAGTTGGGATTTTGTGTCATTTAATTCTTCCCAGAGGTCAACCTTTTTCACTTGGAGTTCATTTATTTCTCTTTTTAGTGGGGTAACTACTTCATAGACTCGAATCTGAAAAAAAAAAAAAAGAGCAGATTGTACTGAACTCAGAATTACAAATAACACGTCAAAAATAATCCAAATTGAAAGAAATCCTGAGAGCTAATATGTGATCCTAGTCAAATGGCAGTTCTGTCTCCACCACTCAAAGTGAAATATCGTGCAGCAAGAATACCCACCTTAAAAGTTTCAAGATATGAAGAAAAACTTAAAATTACAATTATGGAAGAATTTGGACAAACAAGAAAAAAATGCCATCGTGAAATGGCCAGTTAAAAATAAAGGAAGTCTGAACACATACAACCTACTCTGATAGGCACTGTGGTCCCATCCTTATTTTCACGGCAACAAAATGGGAAGTTTTGCTCACAATTCGGCACAGTCGATTTGGGTAACACTAGACTGGCATGGATGCTTCCTTCCCATTACCCTGGAGCTGGGAGAACTAACTAGAATGCTAGAGGGTTTTTTTTCCCCACTTCTCCCCCCTCACACCTTGCTACACATTTGAGTGAATTTTACACATTGAGTTGAATTTTAGGAGGCAGCAAGGGAAAGGGAGAGGGTGAAAGGAATGGAAGGCTGGCTGAGGAGGTGGTAACAGGGGGAACCAACACAGACCAAATGCTGGGCACATTAATAAACTGCTGGGCACCAACTTGGCCGTGTGTGTGTACGGCACACATTCGCAAGTGCAACTTATTCAACATAAGTGATTATGTTGGCTAGCCCGTGATTGACTAGGAGGGTCTGCACACCCAACCCCTCCTCACAACCACAAAGTGTTCCCATTCCTGCCTCCCACTGAGAGGAACTTCAGCAAAAACCGGCTGTGGGAAATTAATCTGATTTTTGTGCTGTTCCCCTATCAACCAATGGTATTTATGGCACACTTATTGTGTGCAGAGGACTGCACTAAGTGCTTGAGACTATGATCCAAAAGAGTGGGTAGGCACGATCCCTGTCCACAAGCAGCTCACATTCTCCACTATTGCTCTCTAACCGCCGTAAAGCCATCGTGCTCTGCTATAGCAAAGGTTACCGTCTCCTTTCCTACCCAGCGCAGGGCCATCAGAGCCCCCAAAACATGTTTCCCCCATGCCCGTACTTATCCATACCCATTGCGGCTGAGTCTTTTGGGATACTTCTTTCTTCATGTGTGTTTGTGTGTGTCTGTGTCTCTGTGGGTGGCGGGCATGGGGGTCTCCCTTCCTCACCTTCCCTGTTTTTTTTTTTTCCCTTTTTGGTATTGAGTGCTTACTGTATGCCAGTCACTGTACTAAGCGCTGGGGTAGATACAAGTTCATAATAATAATGGTATTTGTTAAGCGCTTATTATGTGCCAAGCAGTGTGGCTCAGTGGAAAGAACCCGGGCTTGGGAGTCAGAGGTCATGGGTTAGAATCCCGCCTCTGCCACTTTTCAGCTGTGTGACTGTGGATAAGTCACTTAATTTCTCTGTGCCTCAGTTACTTCATCTGTAAAATGGGGATTAACTGTGAGACTCACGTGGGACAACCGGATGACCCAGGATCTACCCCAGCGCTTAGAACAGTGCTCTGCACATAGTAAGCTCTTAAATACCAACATTATTATAATTATTCAAAGCTCTGAGGAAGATACAAGATAATCAGGTTGTCCCATGTGAAGCTATAGTCTTAATCCTCATTTTACAGATGAAGGAACTGAGACCCAGAGAAGTGAAGTCACTTGCCTGAAGTCACACAGCTGATAAGTGGTAGAGGCGGGATCGGATGCGACTCGACAGCACTCAAGACCACTATAAGACCACAAAAACTTAGGAGGAGATGAGGTGATTGAGTGTTTTAAGGGTGATGGTAAGGAGTTTCTCTTTAATGTGGAGTTGGATAGGCAACTACGGTAGGTTTTTGAGAAGTGGGGAGATAATAATAATGTTGGTATTTGTTAAGCGCTTACTATGTGCAGAGCACTGTTCTAAGCGCTGGGGTAGACACAGGGGAATCAGGTTGTCCCACGTGGGGCTCACAGTCTTAATCCTCATTTTACAGATGAGGGAACTGAGGCACAGAGAAGTTAAGTGACTTGCCCACAGTCACACAGCTGACAAGTGGCAGAGCTGGGATTCGAACTCATGAGCCCTGACTCCAAAGCCCGTGCTCTTTCCACTGCGCCACGCTGCTTCTGCTGAATGTGTTTTTAGAAAACCTGCCAGTCTCACTTTCACAACATTGCCAAGATCCACCCTTTTCTCTCCTTCCAAACTGCTACCTTGCTGGTACCAGCTCTCATAATATCCCCACTGGAATATTGCATCAGCCTCCTCTCTGATCTCCCATCTTCCTGGCTCTCCCCGCTCCAGTCTATTCTTCATTCCACTGCCCGGATCATCTTTCTACAGAAATCCTCTGTGCATGTCACTCCCCTCCTCAAAAACCTCCAGTGGTTGCCTATCTACCTTCACATGAAACAAAAACACCTCATTCTTGGCCTCAAAACTCTCCATCACCTTGTCCCCCTCCTCTACTCCCCCAGCCCAGCCCGTACACTCCGCTCCTCTGCCGCTCACCTCCTCATGGTCCCTGGTTCGCTCCTGACCCGCCGTCGACCCCTGGCCGTCTTACCGCTGACCTGGAATGCCCTCCCTCCTCACATCCGCCAAACTAACTCTCTTCCCCTCTCAAAACCCTACTGAGCACTCACCTCCACCAGGAAGCCTTCCCAGAATTAGCCCTCCCTTTCCCTCTACCCCTCCTCTCCTCCACTGCCCCTACTCCCTCTGCTCTACCCCCACTCCCTCTGCTCTACCCCCTTCCCCTCCCCACAGCACTTGTGTATGTTTATATATATTATTTATTATTCTATTTTATTAATGTGTATATATCTATGATTCTATTTATCTGTTTTGATACTATTGATGCCTACTCATTTGCTCTCTGGCTCCCCCTTTTAGACTGTGAGTCCGCTGTTGGGCAGGGATCAACTCTGTTGCCGAATTGTACATTCCAAGCACTTAGTACAGTGTTCTGCACACAGTAAGCGCTCAATAAATATGACTGAATGAATGAAGGAATTGGAACTCATGAGCTCTGACTCCCAAGCCCGAGCTCTTTCCACTAAGCCACGATGCTTCTCTGTTAAGTTATTCAGGTTGGACACAGCCCAGTTCCCACCAGGGGCTCTCAGTCATAATCCCCATTTTACAGATGAGGTAACAGAGGCACAGAGAAGTTAAGTGACTTGCCCAAAGTCACACAGCAGACAAGGGGAGGAGCCAGGGTTAGAACCCAGGTTCTTCTGATCCCAAGGCCAGGCTGTATTCTCTAGGCCTAAGTTGCTCCTCTTCTCTTTGACTCACCCCAGATAAATCTTGGTAATTCTGGAGGTCAGAGTAAAACCTGAAAAAGCTACTGAAGAATTCAGTTGGGGAAATAAGTTACTTCCTGGCAGTAGACATAAGCTGTGGTTGTTCAAGAAGAAAGTGGGTCCTGACAATGGAACTAACAGTTCTGGTACTAAGAATTTGCAAACACCACTGCCAAAAGAAAAATAAGTGGACTGTGAATCAGAAATATAAGTCACATAATTTCCCATTAAATCCATAAATTGGCCTTTTTGTTCATTTTACACTACTGACATTAGACACTCACAGAGACATATTCAGGAATGGAAAGTTGATCTTCAGAAAGAACCTTCAGTTTGGCATAGTGATCGTCAGTCAACTCTAGGTCACGCAAACTACGACGGATATCTCCAGCCCGTTCTCTTAACTGATGATTAGTCTCTTCCAGTTGTTTCTGCCTCAGTAAAATGGTTTCCATTTCCTGTTTCATTAGCTCCTGGTGTTTTCTACATTCATAGATAAAAAGTGGTCAGCTGATACAAAAATGTTTTAGATTTCATTTTTTACCAAAATAAGGAAGTGGCAGAACATATATGAGAGAACTATAAGGGATTATAAAATCTAATAGGAAAAGTTCATTTAAACCACAACAAATTTTTTTTTCAATGACCAAAATACAAACACAAACAAAGCAGACTACATCTAGATGGTTAGAGGAACTGGACAGTTGACTAATATCAGGTCACTGCCGACTTGTCTGTAATCATCTAAATGAATGGCATTTATTGAGCACTTTAAGGTGTGCAGAGGACTGTATTAAGCACTTGGGAGAGTACTATATAAGAGTGGGTAGAAGTGTTCCCTGCCCACCAGGAGATTACAGTCTAGAAGGGAGAAACAGATAATTACATACATAGGGGCTGTGGGCCTGAGGGTGGGATGAATATCAAGGACTAGAAGAGTACAGATATAAGGGCATAGGCAATGAAGAAGAGAGAAGAAATAGGGGAGATTAGGGTTTAGTTGGGAAAGATGGTGAGATAGGCAGTTCCATTGCATATGAATTGCATATGAATTCCATTGCATATGAATTGCTGCATATTGAGAAGCAGCGTGGCTCAGTGTGGAAAGAGCCCGGGCTTGGGAGTCAGAGGTTGTGGGCTCTAATCCCAGCTCCGCCGCTTACCAGCTGTGTGACTGTGGGCAAGTCACTTCACTTCTCTGGGCCTCAGTTACCTCATCTGTAAAATGGGGATGAAAACTGTGAGCCCCACATGGGACAACCTGATCACTTTGTATCCCCCAGCTCTTAGAACAGTGCTTTGCACATATAAGCGCTTAACAAATACCACCATTTATGAAGAAAGAGGATGTTCCAGGTCAAGGGGAACAAATGGGCAAGATAGATGAGATCGAGATCAAGTGAGTAGGTTGGCATTAGAAGATCAAAGCATGGGGGCTGGGATGCAGTAGGAAATCAGAAAGGTAAGGGAAGCGAGGGAGACCTGATGGAGTGCTTTAAAGTTGATGGTGAGGCGTTTCTCGCAGAAGCGGAAGTGGATGTCCACACGTTGACAGGAGCCAGGCTCTCTCTGTGGGTTTTCAGACCGGTATCTTTTCTCCCTCCTATTTAGCCCAAATTAGTACCAGCGAATTTTTTTTCTTAACCAGTCCTCTGGCTACCTTCCACCCCACTTCAAGTTCATTCTCCATTCCCTCACCAATTCCTCTTTGACTTACCTTACTTGTTAGGGCCTTTCGACATCCTCCCTGCTCGCTCCGTTTTTCCCTTCACTGGAATCGAGACTGTTTGCTAGACGGGAAGTTTGTCTCCAGAGTGTAAGCCCTCCATGAGGAGGGGATGGGTCTACCAGCTCTGTTATACTGTACTCTCCCAAGTGCTTAATACAATGCTCTGCACGCGGTAAGTGCTCAATAAATACAACTGAATGACTGAGAGCACCGCCTCTAGGTTTCTTGACCCTTTATACAGTTCCATATGAATTGGGCCAAAATCCTAGACTATAGGCCTTGACCACACTAAAACAAGATCAAAGACTGCAGACTAACGTCCCTCTATTTATACACAGTGGCTGTGGCTCATGTTTCCAGCACGCTCAATAAACACTACTGGTTGAATGACTCAAGGTTAGAGAAGAATTGGAAAAACAGAGACAAAAGACTTACAGCTCCAGGCCACAAACCCACAGCCTCAAAACCCAGAACTGTCTCTGTCTGAATACGGTGTGACCGGTATTGTCAGACTGCACTGCCTTTCAGCCACCAGCGTCAAATGCAAAGGACAACCGACTAACGAACACCTAGACTGTGAGCCCGTCACTGGGCAGGGATTGTCTCTATCTGTTGCCGAATTGTACATTCCAAGCGCTTAGTACAGTGCTCCGCAAATAGTAAGTACTCAATAAATACTATTGAATGAATGAGTGAGTGTGAGGAAGGGAGACTCGTTTGGCCAGCAGAGGACTGGGAGAACTTGGTGGAGAAGTAGCATGGCTCGGTGAAAAGAGCCTGGGCTTTGGAGTCAGAGGTCATGAGTTCGAATCCCGGCTCCACCACTTGTCAGCTGTGTGACTGTGGACAAGTCACTTCACTTCTCTGTGCCTCATTTACCTCATCTGTAAAATGGGGATTAAGACTGTGAGCCCCACGTGGGACAACTTGATTCCCTTGTGTCTACCCCGCGCTTAGAACAGTGCTCTGCACATAGTCAGCATTTCACAAATACCAACATTATTATTATATTATCACCTGGCTTCTTGAGAAGCAGCATGGCCTAGTAGAAGGAGCACGGGTCTGAGAGTCAGAGGACCTGGGTTCTAATCCCGGCTCGGCACATGTCCGCTGTGTGACCTTGGGCCAGTCACTTCACCTCTCGGTGCCTCAGTTACCGCATCTGTAAAATGCGGATTAAATCCTAATCTCTCCTACTTGGGTTGTGAGCCTCATGTGGGACAGGGATTGTAGCCAACCTGATTGACTTGTCTCATCCCAGTGCATAAAACGGTGCTTGGCACATAGTAAGCACTTACTTGTCCTTCATTGTTGTCCTTTCCCAAGCACTTAGTACGGTGCTCTGCACACTGTAAGCGCTCAATAAATACAACTGAAGGTATGAATGAATGAACAAGGGCCGTCGTTACCATAGCTGGCTCCAATCCCCAACTAATTTGAGGCCTTCCCCAACTAAGCCCTCCATTTCCCCTACTCTATCTCTTTTCTGTGTCACCTCTGCACTCAGATCTCTATCCTTTAATCACTTGATATTCCCTTCCAAACCTCAGCCCCACACCACTCATATACGTCTCTGGAACTTCTTTTAATGTCTACCTTTCTCCTATAGTTTGGGAATGTGTCTACACGGCTATGATGTATTGCACAATCCCAAGCGTACAGTGTTCGGCACATAGCAAGCACTCAATAAATATCAACTGATTAACTGATTGAGATCTTAGACCATGAACCTTCGGAGCAATATCTTTCGAGGATCCTACGGAGTTTTCAGGCTGTTTTCATAACAACGTCAGATTTAATAACAATAATAATATTGGTATTTGTTAAGCGCTTACTATGTGCAGAGCATTATTTGAAGTGCTGGGGTAGATACAGGGTGATCAGGTTGTTCCACGTGGGGCTCACAGTTTTAATCCCCATTTTACAGATGAGGTAACAGACACAGAGAAGTTTAGTGACTTGCCCACAGTCACACAGCTGACAAATGGCAGAGCTGGGATTCGAACCCATGACCTCTGACTCCCAAGCCCGGGCTCTTTCTACTGAGCCACGTCTACAGGTGCATTCCTGATGATGCGGAACATACTTAATACAGAGAAGCCACATGGCCTAGTGGAAAGAACACGCACCTGGCAGTCAGGGTCACAGTCTGGTTCTCATCCCAGCTCCATCCTTTGCGTGATGTGTGACCTTGAGAGAATCACTTAACTTCTCTGGGCTCAGTTCCATCATTTGTAAATTGGGGATTCCCTATCTACTCTCCTCCCTATTTAGACTCGTAGCCCCGTGTGGGACAGTGACCGTGTCTGGCCCCATCATTTTGTATTGACCCCAGTACTCAGTACAGTGTGTGGTACACAGTGAGCACTCAACAATAATAATAATAATAATCTTGGTATTTGTTAAGAGCTTACTATGTGCCGAGCACTGTTCTAAGCGCTGGGATAGATACAAGGTAATCAGGTTGTCCCACCTAGGGCTCACAGTCTGCATCCCCATTTTATAGATGAGGTAACTGAGGCACGGAGAAGTTAAGTAACTTGCCCAAGGTCACATAGCTGACAAGCAGCGGAGCCTGGACTAGAACCCATGACCTCTGGCTCCCAAGCCCGTGCTCCTTCCACTAAACCACGCTGCTTCTCTAAAAAAAAATGATGATGGTATTTGTAAGTGCTTACTACGTGCCAAGCACTGTTCTAAGCACTGGGGTGGATACAAGGTAATCAGGTTGTCCCACGTGGGCTGTCTTAATCCCCATTTTACAGATGAGGTAACTGAGGCAGAGAGAAGTGACTTACCCAAAGCCTCACAGCTGAAAAGTGGCAGATCCAGGATTAGAACCCACAACCTCTGACTCCCAAGCCCGCGCTCTTTCCGCTACGCCACGCTGCTTCGAGCACTGTAACTACTATTATTATTATTATTATTATTATTTGGGCTGAGAAAACATCATCCTAGCTCTTTTAGGCATTTTACAACTGGCCTGGAAAAAACTTGGGCTGTATTATGAATAGTGGTGCTTTTTCCAAACATCTTCATACCTAGCATCTTCTTGCTGCAAAGTCAATTGGCTGTCCAGTCTCAATGTTAGCACCTGCTTTTGATGAAGAGCATCGTTAAGTTTCTCTTCCAATTCTTCAATCTAAAAAGAAGAAAAAGTAGTTACTTCGCTTACTCCTCGATAAATTGCTTTTTTAAATACAAATAAGGGCAAGGAAGACTAAAAGCAGCATAGTTTTAAAACGGAATAATTTTTCTCCTATAGATTAATAGTCCCAACTCAGCAGTGAACCATCTCGTTTAGGTTTGTTCAAGAAAACGAGCTGGTAGCTTCTGTCCCACTACTAATAGTTAAGATAGCAAGGAGAATCATAATCACATTGGTCTTCATTGGGTCCATTTAAGTGAAAGCTCCTCGGAGGGCAAGAATTATACCTTTATTATTATATTATAATAATATATTGTATTTTATATATTATCATATTATATAGTTATATATTACCATTACATTATTGTTATATATTATATATTAATTATATATTATGCTATTATTATTATATGGCATTTGTTAGGCACTTACTATGTGCCCGACGTGGGGGTCACAGTCTTAATAATGATGATGGTATAATAATATTGGTATTTGTTAAGCGCTTACTCTGTGCAGAGCACTGTTCTAAGCGCTGGGGTAGATACAGGGTGATCGGGTTGTCCCACGTGGGGCTCACAGTTTTAATCCCCGTTTTACAGATGAGGTAACTGAGGCACAGAGAAGTTAAGTGACTTGCCCACAGTCACACAGCTGACAAGTGGCAGAGCCAGGATTTGAACCCATGACCTCTGACTCCCAAGCCCGGGCTCTTTCCACTGAATCACGCTGCTTCTCTAATGGTATCTGTTAAGCACTTATTATGTGCCAAGCACTGTTCTAAGTGCTGGGGGAGATACAAGGTAATGAGGTTGTCCCACATGGGGCTCACAGACTTCATCCCCGTTTTACAGACGAGGTCACCGAGGCCCAGAAAAGTTGTCATGTATACACCCATCATTAATATAAATAAATAGAATTATAGATCTGTAGATATATAAACGCTGTGGGGTGGGGATGGGGGGGAATAGAGCACATGGGACGAGTCGGGACGATGGGGAGGTGGAAGGGGGTAAAGGGGAGGCCTCCCCGGGCCAGGACCGGTCCTTGGGGGCGCGGGGTGGGCTGTGCCCTCCGCCTCCTCGCCCGCTGCAGGGGCCGAGCGCCCACCCCAGTAGGACACAGCAGGGCGGGGCAGGGCAGTGCCCAGCCTCCCGACGGCTTGTCTGTCCCATTCCCAGGGCGCAGCCCCGGTTCTTCCCCGCGCAGGGCCCGGGCCCCGCCCGCCATCTAGTATAATGCTCTGCACAGACTAAGCACTGTACTAAGTGGTTGGGACAGTACAATGGAGTTGGGAGCCATGATCCTTGCCCTTAAGGTTTTTAGCATCTAGTGGAATGATAGTTGGCAGGAGGGACCTGGGGAAAATAAGAACGAACCGGGAAAAGTCTCCTTAAGAAAATGGGATGTCAGAAGGGTTTTGAAGTCATGGAGACCGAGGTCTGGTAGATTTGAAGGGAGAGAGAATTCCAGGGAGGAGAAGGGCAGGAACTATGGGTGAAAAGGGGTAAAACACAACAGGAATCATGAATTCTCTTACTTTTGTTATATACTCCACTTTCAAGTTGTCAATCATCAGGTTTTTCTGAGATAGCTCTATTTTCAACAGCTGAAGATTATGAAGTAGTTCTTTTCTTTCGATAAGCTGCCTAGTGATTTTAACGGCCCCATCTCTTTCTTCAGATGAAGAAATGTCATCTGTAGGCACCGTAGTTTCTAAACTAATATCTTCCGATTCCAGAGAACTAGAAATATTTACTTTTCTGGATTTGGAAAATTGGGCCATCTTTACTCTTGCCGATATTTCTTCTCACAGATTTCTAGCGAAGCGTTCTATGGAGCAAAAATAGACAGAAATTGAGTTAGAAAGTGGGTAGGCTTGCTGTCCTCTCCCGGTTCTCCTCCTATCTCTCGGGATGCTCGTTCTCATTTGCAGGCTCTTTCTCTGCCTCCCACCCTCTAACTGAGCGAATCCTTCATGATTCAGTTATGGATCCCCTTCATTTCTCCATCTATGCTCCTACCACCCCCAGCCACGCTGTCTTGGAGAACTCACTCACTTCCATGGCCTTCAGCTACTATTTTCCATGCAAATGACTCCCAAATCTACATCCCCAACCCTGATCTTTCTCCTTCTCTGCAGTCCCGTATTTCCTCCTGCCTTCAGGGCATCCCTGTTTGGATGTCCTGTGGATACCTCAAGTTTTTTTGTTCTAAACAGAGCTCCTCACTTTCCACCTCCCCATCGTCCCCCTGTCTTTCCCATGACTGTAGACAACACCGCTATCCTTCCTGTCTCACAAGTCCATAACTTTGGTGTTGCCCTCGATTCATCCCTCTCATTCCACGCACGTCGTCATTCTGTCACTAAATTCCGTCGCTTCTACTTTTGCATCATCACTAAAACCCACCCTCTCATCTCCACCCAAACAACTATGACAATCCGAGCACTTAACATATTCCACCTGTTCCACCCTGACTACTGCATCGGCCACTTTGCTGAGCTCCCTCTCCCTACTCCGGTCCTTACTTCACTCAGTTGCCCTGATTATTTTTCATTCATTCAATCATATTTACTGAGCGCTTACTATGTGCAGAGCACTGTACTAAGCGCTTGGAATTTACAATTCGGCAACAGATAGAGACGACCCCTGCCCAACAACGGACTCACAGTCTAAAAGGAGGAGATGGACAGCAAAGCAAAACAAGAAGCAGCGTGGCTCAGTGGAAAGAGCCCGGGCTTGGGAGTCAGAGGTCACGGGTTCGAATCCCGGCTCTGCCACTTAGCAGCTGTGTGACTGTGGGCAAGTCACTTCACTTCTCGGTGCCTCAGTTCCCTCATCTGGAAAATGGGGATTAAAACTTTAGAGAAGCAGCGTGGCTCAGTGGAAAGAGCATGGGCTTGGGAGCCAGAGGTCATGGTTTCGAATCCCAGCTCTGCCACTTGTCAGCAGCTGTGTGGCTGTGGGCAAGTCACTTAACTTCTCTGTGCCTCAGTTACCTCATCTGTAAAATGGGGATGAAGATTGTGAGCCTCATGTGGGACAACCTGATTACCTTGTATACCCCAGCGCTTAGAACAGTGCTCTGCACATAGTAAGCGCTTAACAAATACCAACATTATTAAGTAGACAGGCATTAATAGCATCAAAACAGATAAACAGAATCATAGCTATATACACATCGTTAATAGAGTACTAAATTATATATATAAATATACACAAGTGCTGTGGGGAGGGGAAGGGGGTAGAGCAGAGGTAGGGAGTAGGGGGCAATGGGGAGGGGAGGAAGGAGTAGGGCTCATTTTCCCCTTTTCCCTCTGCTCCTCCACCTCTCCCTTCCCATCCCCACAGCACTGTACTCGTCCGCTCAACTGTATATATTTTCGTTACCCTATTTATTTTGTTAATGAATTGTACATCGCCTTGATTCTATTTAGTTGCCGTTGTTTTTACGAGATGTTCTTCCCCTTGACGCTGTTTATTGCCATTGTTCTTGTCTGTCCGTCTCCCCCGATTAGACCGTAAGCCCGTCAAACGGCAGGGACTGTCTCTATCTGTTGCCGACTTGTTCATCCCAAGCGCTTAGTACAGTGCTCTGCACATAGTAAGCGCTCAATAAATACTATTGAATGAATGAGTAGGGAACAGGGAAGGCTCAGTCTGGGAAGACCTCTTGGAAGAGGTGAGCTCTCAACAGGGCTTTTAAGAGGGGAAGAGAGATAGTTTGGCGGCGTTGAGGGAGGACATTCCAGGTCAGAGGTAGGACGTGAGCTGGGGTCGACGGCGGGACAGGAGCGAACAAGGGACCGTGAGGAGGTGAGCGGCAGAGAAGCGGAGTGTACAGGCTGGGCTGTAGAAAGAGAAAAGGGAGGTAAGGTAGGAGGGGGCAAGGTGAGGGAAGCATTGAAGCCAAGAGTGAGGAATTTTTGTTTCATGTGAAGGTTGATGGGCAACCACTGGAGGTTTTTGAGGAGGGGAGTGACATGCCCAGAGCGTTTCTATAGAAAGACGATCCGGGAAGTGGAATGAAGAATAGACTGAAGTGGGGAGAGCTAGGAAGATGGGAGATCAGAGAGGAGGCCGATGCAATAATCCAGTGGGGATATTATGAGCTGGTACCAGCAAGGTAGCAGTTTGGATGGAGAGAAAAGGGTGGATCTTGGTGGTGATGTGAAGGTGAGACTGGCAGGTTTTCTAAAAACACATTCAGTTCACATCTCCCCACTCCTCAAAAACCTACCGTGGTTGCCTATGCAACTCCACTTTAAAGAGAAACTCCTTATCACCACCCTTAAAGCACTCAATCACCTCATCCCCTCCTAAGTTACCGCGGTCTCGTGCCGAGTTGCATCCGACCCATAGCGATGCCACAGACACATCTCTCCCACAACACTTCACCTCCATCTGCAATCGTTCCGGTAGTGCATCCAGAGAGTTTTCTTGGTAAAAACATGGAAGTGGTTTACTATTGCCGCCTTCCGCGCAGTCAACTCGAGTCTCCGCCCTCGACTCTCCCCCCTGCCGCTGCTGCCCAGCACGGGGGAGTTTTGACTTGTTGCCGATGGCCTGCCACTCGCTAGCCACTGGCCAAGCTAGGAACGGAACGGGTAGGCCTCTGCTTGACTCTCCCTCTCCCATTCGAGACTGGGAGAGTACTGGAAACTCTCCAGGTGCGACCCTGAGAGGGGCCTCCTAAGATACTTAGTTGATTTCCTACTCAACTCATATGCTTTGCTTCCTCAACGCCAAACCTACTCCCTACCTCAATCTCATCTATCTCACTGCCAACAACTGGGCCACATCCTCCCTCCGGCCTGGAACTCCCTTCCTATATAAACAGACCGTCACTCTACCTACCTTCAAAGCTTTCATAAAATCACCTCTCCTTCAGGATACCTTCCTCGACTGAAGGTATCCTTCATTTCCGCTACTCCTCCTCCCTTCTGGATTGTCTATACACTTTTGGCACTCGATAGTCACCCCACTCTCAGACCCACAGCACTTACATACCTATCCATCATTTACTTCAAAGTCCATCTCTCCCACTAGACTGTAAACTTCTGGTGGGCAAGGAACGTGTCTGTCCATTCGGTTGTACTGAACTCTCCCAAGCATTTAGCACAGTGCTCAATAAATACTGTTAATTAATGATTTATCCTCTAAGACCTTGGCATCCAATATAATTAGCCTTGGAAGCCCCACCTGATCTCATTTTAGAAGGGAGAAGGGACTTTGGCAGGGTGGGGGAGTGCAGCCTAGAGGAAAGAACAAAGGACTGGGAGTCTGGAAACTTGGATTCTAATCCTCCTCTCAGCTTCACCACTTTGCCAGCTGTGTGATTTCATTCATTCAATAGCATTCATTGAGCGCTTACTATGTGCAGAGCACTGTACTAAGATTTTGGACAAGTCTTTTAACACCACTATATTTCAGTTACCTCACTTGAAAAATGGGGGGGTTAAATACCTAGTCTCCTCCCTCCAAATGTTGTATCACCTTTCAGAGTCGCACTTGGAGAGTTTCCAGTGCTCTACCACGAGTGTAGGATCTGTTCTTAATCAGTTTAATATCTGATATATCCTCGCTGTGAGGACGCTGCATTGAGCGGCTTTTTGGAGTAGGGAGGGGGGTTGGGAGCTTGCTCCGTCCCCTCCACGCATCGGCCTGGTATTGCAGTGCTTCCAGGAATTTTTTTTTCAGTGCTTAGAACAGTGCTTGGCACACAGTAAGCGTTTAACAAATACCTTCACTATTATTACCAGTCTCGGCTACGGGAGGGAGAGTCAAGCAGAGGCATTACCCATTCCATTCCTAGCCTGGGAAGAAGCGAACGAGTGGCAGGCCATCCGCGACAAGTCAAAACTCCCCCGTGCTGGGCAGCAGCGGCACGGGAGAGAGTCGAGGGCGGAGACTCAAGTTGACTGCACGGAAGGAGGCAATGGGAAACCGCTTCCATATTTTTTCCAAGAAAACTCTGTGGATCCACGACCATAACGATTGCAGATGGAGGTGGGGCCTTCTGGGAGAGATGCGGCCACGGCGTCGCTACGAGTCAGAGACGACTCACCGGCACAAGAAAGCAATAGTAATATGTCGTATGCCTCATTTTGTTTTAACGGTACTTCTTCCGTGCTTACTATGTGCCAGGCACTGTTCACGGTCCTGAGGTAGCAGCACGGCACATTCATTCATTCAATAGTATTTATTGAGCGCTTACTATGTGCAGAGCACTGTACTAAGCGGTTGGCATGGACAATTCGGCAATAGAGACAATCCCTGCCCAATGACGGGCTCACAGTCTAAACGGGGGAGACAGACGGCAGAGCAAAACAGAACAAAACAAAAACAAGACAACATAATCATGATAAACAGAATCAAGGGGATGTACATCTCATTAACAGAATAAATAGGGTCATAAATAATATTACTGTGGGGCACAGTGGATAGAGCCCGGGCCTGAGAGCCAGAAGGACCTGGGTTCTAATCCCAGCTCTGCCACATGTCTGTTGTGTGACCTTGGGCGTGTCACTTCACTTCCTCTGGGCCTGAGTACCCTCGTCTGTAAAATGGGGATTAGACCGTGAGCCCCAGACGGGACAGGGATGTCCAACCCGATTTGCTTGCAACCAGCCCAGTGCTTAGTACAATGCCTGGCACATAGTAAGTGCTTAACAAAGACCATAAGTATTATTATTATAGGTAGATTAAAGATTAATGAGGTTGTACACAGCCTACGCCCCAAATGGGACTCAGTCTTCATTCCCATTTTACAGATGAGATAACAGAGGCCCAGAGAAGTTTAGGCCATTTACCCAAGGTCACACAGCAGCTTACAGGATAGAACCGGGATTAGAACCCAGGGCCTCTAATTCCCAGACTGGTGCTCCATCCACTGGACATTTATCCAGTTTATCCCCCCTCCTGTGGGACAGGTATTATGTTTCCGTCGGATCGCATCTACCTATGCATTAAGCGCATTGCAAGCATTTAAATTACCGTTTTTTAAACTGTATTTGTTAAGCGCTTACACTGTGCTTAGTATTAAATACTATGCTAAGTACATACTGTCCAAAGTGCTGGGGTAGATACAAGTTAATCAGGTTAGATACAGTCCCTGTCCCCCATGGGGCTTGACAGGCTTAATCCCCTTTTTACAGAGGTGGTAACTGAGGCCCGAAGTTAAATGACTTGCCCACGGTCACACAGCCGACGAGCGGCAGAGCTGGGATTTGAATTCAGGTCCTTCCGACTCCCAGACCCGTGCTCCATCCACTAGACCACACTGCTCCTATTTTAATTTTCATTATTTTAATCTAGCCAAGAAATCACCTGCAGGCACCTTTGCCCTGAAGTACTACTACATTCACTGACAGCGTCTTTGGACAGTCACGGGAAGCGGAGTGGCTCAGTGGCTAGAGTCCAGGCTTGGGCATCAGAGGCTGTGGGTTCTAATCCAGGCTCCACCCTCGTCTGCTGGGTGACCTTGAGCAAGCCACTTCACCCCTCTGTGCTTCAGTTCCCCCATCTGTAAAATGAGGCTGTGAGTCCCACGTGGGACAACCTGAATACCTTGTACCTACCCGAGCGCTTAGAACAATGCTTCGTACACAGTAAGCGTTTAACAAGTACCATCATCCCTATTATATGTATATACATACATATACATAGAGGTATATACATATTTATACACACACACACACACCCTCTATTATGTTCCTATCCAGCACCAAGTCCTCCTAGCTCTGCAGAAAACTTTCTGAACCATCCGGACTATAAGCTCGTCCCCTAGACTATAAACCTGTTGTAGGCTGGGAATTTGTCACTTTATAATAATAATAATAATTATTATTATTATTATTATAGCACTTTTAAACGCTTATTATATGCCAAGCACTCTTCTAAGCGCTTGGGGGGTGGGGAGAATAGAAGGCAATCAGGTTGTCCTACATGGGGCTCACGGTCTAAATCCCCATTTTACAGATGAGAAGCAGCATGGCCTAGTGGACAGAGCACGGGTCTGGGACTCAGAAGGTCGTGGGTTCTAATTCCGCCTCCACCACATGTCTGCTGTGTGACCTCGGGCAAGTCACTTTACTTTTCTGGGCCTCAATTCCCTCATCGGCAAAATGGGGATTGAAAGTGTGAGCACCATGTGGGACAGGGATTGTGTCCAACCTAATTTATATATATCCACCCCAGCGCTGAGTACAGTGCCTGGCACATAGTAAGCACTTAACAGATGTCATCATCATCATCTTGAGGTCACTGAGGCCCAGTGAAGTGACTTAGCCAAAGTCACCCAGCTGACAGGTAGCGGAGCCAGGATTAGAACCCACGACTTCTGATTCCCAAGCCCGGGCTCTTGCCCCTGAGTCACACTGCTTCTTTACAATAACAATAATAACGTTGGTATTTGTTAAGTGCTTACGATGTGCCAAGCACTGTTCTAAGCGCTGGGGTAGATACAAAGTCAACAGGTTGTCCCATGTGGGGCTCACTGTCCTTCTGGTTGTAGTGCACTCTCCCAAGCGCTCAGTCCAGGGCTCTGCACACAGTTTGTGCTTACTAAATCCTGTCGAGTGAACGAATGGGCTGCCAACCCGGAGCGGACGGTTTAGGGTGAGTGAACCCCCAAAGGTTTGCGGGGAGGGAGGGGAGGAGATAATAACAATAATAATGTTGGTATTTCTTAAGCAGTTAATATGTGCCAAGCACTGCTCTAAGTGCTGGAAGTGGGAAGGGGGAATGGGGAGGGGGAGATAACAATAATGTTGGTATTTGTTAAGTGCTTAATATGTGCCAAGCACTGTTCTAAGTGCTGGAGATGGAGGGGGGAGGAGATAATGATAATAATATTGGTATTTGTTAAATCCTTAATATGTGCCAAGCACTGTTTTAAGCGCTGGAGCTGGGGAGGGGGATGGGACGGGCGGTAGAAGGGAGCCTGGCCCGAGCGTCCGGCGGGGGCAGCGTCTGTCCCTCCTTCCCGCCGCGGCGGCCCCCGCCGAGCGCTCAGTACAGCGCCGCGCACCCGGGAGGCGCTCGGTAAATAGGACGGAAGGAATGAATGAGTTGGAAGAGGAGCAGGGGCGACGCTCCCTTTGGCCCGCTGGGCCCCAATGCCTCCCCGCCCTGACACCACCACCAGCGCACCCAGGGCAGGGGAGCATGGGGAGCTACACTGCCTAGAATTCCTTAACTCCCATTCTCTCCTGGACCCCCTCCGATCTGGCTTCCGTCCCCTCCACTCTACCGAGACTGCTCTCTCTAAGGTCACCCGTGACCTCCTTCTTGCCAAATCCAATGGCTCCTACTCCATTCTGATCCTCCTTGACCTCTCTGCTGCCTTTGACACTGTCGACCATCCCCTCCTCCTCCATACCTTATCTCACCTTGGCTTCACGGACTCTGTCCTCTCCTGGTTCTCCTCTTACCTCTCTGGCCGATCATTCTCGGTCTCCTTCGCTGGAGCCTCCTCCCCCTCCCATCCTTTAACTGTTGGAGTTCCTCAAGGGTCAGTTCTTGGCCCTCTTCTGTTCTCCATTTACACTCACTCCCTCGGTGAACTCATTCGCTCTCACGGCTTTGACTACCATCTCTACGCAGATGACACGCAGATCTACATCTCCGCCCCTGTCCTCTCCCCCTCCCTTCAGGCTCGCATCTCCTCCTGCCTCCGGGACGTCTCCACCTGGATGTCTGCCCGCCACCTAAAACTCAACATGAGCAAGACTGAGCTCCTCATCTTCCCTCCCAAGCCCGGTCCGCTCCCAGACTTCTCCATCACCGTGGATGGCACGACCATCCTTCCCGTCCCGCAGGCCCGCAATCTCGGTGTCATCCTTGACTCGTCCCTCTCGTTCACCCCACACATCCTATCCGTTACCAAGACCTGCCGGTTTCACCTCTACAATATCGCCAAGATCCGCCCTTTCCTCTCCACCCAAACGGCTACCTTACTATTACGGGCTCTCGTTATATCCCGGCTAGACTACTGTGTCAGCCTTCTCTCTGACCTCCCTTCCTCCTCTCTCGCCCCGCTCCGGTCTATTCTTCACTCCGCTGCCCGGCTCATCTTCCTGCAGAAACGATCTGGGCATGTCACTCCCCTTCTTAAACAACTCCAGTGGTTGCCTATCGACCTCCGCTCCAAACAAAAACTCCTCACTCTAGGCTTCAAGGCTCTCCATCACCTTGCCCCTTCCTACCTCTCCTCCCTTCTCTCTTTCTACCACCCACCCCGCACGCTCCCCTCCTCTGCCGCCCACCTCCTCACCGTCCCTCGGTCTCGCCTATCCTGCCGTCGACCCCTGGGTCACGTCCTCCCGCGGTCCCGGAACGCCCTCCCTCCTCACCTCCGCCAAACTGATTCTCTTTCCCTCTTCAAAACCCTACTTAAAACTCACCTCCTCCAAGAGGTCTTCCCAGACTGAGCTCCTCTTCTCCCTCTACCGCCCCCCCTTCACCTCTTCGGGGCTTAACCCTCTTTTCCCCCCATTTCCCTCTGCTCCTCCCCCTCTCCCTCCCCTTCCCCTCAGCACTGTACTCGTCCGCTCAACTGTATATGTTTTCGTTACCCTATTTATCTTTTTTGTTCGAGATGTACATCCCCCTGATTCTATTTTTTGCTATGGTTTCTGTCTGCCCGTCTCCCCCGATTAGACTGTGAGCCCGTCAAAGGGCAGGGACGGTCTCTACCTGTTGCCAAATCGTGCATTCCGAGCGCTTCGTCCGATGCTCCGCACGTAGTAAGCGCTCAATAAATACTGTTGAGTGAATGACCAGCGGAGAGCACGGGGAGGACGGGGAGCACAGAGCACGGAAGGGGAGCACGGGGAGCACGGAAGCGGGGCAAGCAGAGCACGGGGAGCAGGGAGCCCGGAAAGGCAGTTCGGGGAGCACCGAGCGCGGGAAGCACAGGCGGCGCGGGGAGCGGGGGGCGCGGGGAGCGCGGGGGGCGCGGGGAGCGGGGGGCGCGGGCCACGGAGCTCGGAGGGCGGCGCACGGGCAGCGCAGCGCAGCGCAGCGCGGAGCACGGGGGCCACTCGCCTCGTCGTCCGGCCTCGGGGCTCCCGGGCCACGGAGGGAGGACGGGCTGCGGGCGGGAAGGCTCCGTAACCCAGACAACCGGGGCCGGTCCTGCCGCCCGCGGGCAGCGGCGGCCGCCCAACCGCCTGGCCCCGCGGAGGCCGCCGCCCCCGGGAGGGAGAAGCCGGCAGCCAATGAGAGGCGCTCCCCCTCCTGAGCCCGGCCAATCAGAGCGCCGCTCCGCCTGCGCGCCCAGCCAATGAGAGGAGCGCTCGGCTTCCCGGTCCCGGCTATAGAGCGAGGGGAGCTCGGGCTCTGAGCCCGGCCAATCAGAGCACCGCTCCGCCTTTGCGCCCAGCCAATGAGAGGAGCGCTCGACTTCCCGGTCCCGCCTATAACGCGAGGGTGTCTCGGGCACCCGGGCCCGGCCAATGAGAGGGGCGCTCCGCCTTGGCGCCCAGCCAATGAGAGGAGCGCTCGGCCACGCGGGCCCGGCTGTAACGCGAGGGTGTCGCGGGCTCTTGGGCCCGGCCAATGAGAGGGGCGCTCCGCCTTCGCGTCCGGCCAATGAGGGCGGGCGCTGGGTTTTCCCGCCCCTTCCCCCTGGCCCGGCGGCCGCTGCTCCTCCTCGGTCCCTCCGTCCCTCCGTCCTTCCGTCCCTCCGTCCCTCCACCGCGGGTCCGGGCCGCCATGCTCAAGTCCAGGACGTTCCTGAAGAAGACGCGGACGGGCGGGGTGGTGAAGGTGGTGCGGGAGCACTATCTGCGCGACGACATCGGCTGCGGGGCCCCGGCCTGCGCCCGCTGCCCCGCGCCCCCCGCGCCCCCCGCGCCCCCCGCGCCCCCTGGCGGCCTGGAGCCCCGGCCCCGCCACCCGCACAGCAGCCTCTGCCCGCAGCCGCACTACCTGCTGCCCGACACCAACGTCCTCCTCCACCAGGTCGCCCCCCGCCCCTCCCCCGACACACCTTCCTTCCCTCCAGCCCACTTAGGGAGCGCTCCCTGCAGCCAGAAGAAGAAGAAGAATGATAATGATGATGATGATGATGATGATGATGATGGCATTGGAGAACCGCCTACTATGAGCTAAGCGCTGTTCTAAGCGCCGGGGGGGGGGGGGATACAATAATAATAATAATAATAATGGTATTTGTTAAGCGCTTACTATGGGCAGAGCACTGTTCTGAGCGCTGGGGGGAGATGCAATAATAATGTTGGTATTTGCTAAGCGTTTACTATGGGCAGAGCACTGTTCTGAGCGCTGGGGAGATGCAATAATAATGTTGGTATTTGCTAAGCGCTTACTATGGGCAGAGCTCTGTTCTGAGCGCTGGGGAGATGCAATAATAATAGTGGTATTTGTTAAGCGCTTACTATGGGCAGAGCACTGTTCTGAGCGCTGGGGGGAGATGCAATAATAATAATAATGTTGGTATTAAGCGCTTACTATGAGCCAAGCACTGTTCTGAGCGCTGCAGGGATTCAGTAATAATAATGTTGGTATTTGTTAAGCGCTCACTATGAGCCGAGCGCTGTTCTGAGCGCTGGGGTAGATACAGTAATAATGTTGGTATTTGCTAAGCGCTTACTATGGGCAGAGCACTGTTCTAAGCGCTGGGGAAATACAATAATAATAATGATGCTGTTGGTATTTGTTAAGCGTCTACTACGTGCCGACCACTGTTCTGAGCGCTGGGGAAATACAATAATAATGTTGGTATTTGTTAAAGCGCTTACTATGGGCAGAGCACTGTTCTAAGCTCTGGGGGAGAGACAGTAATAATAAAATTGGTATTTGTTAAGTGCTTACTCTATGCAGAGCACTGTTCTAAGCGCTGAGGTGATACAATAATATTAATACTGTTGTTATTTGTTAAGCACTTACTATGAGCCAAGCACTGTTCTAATAATAATAATGGTGGCATTTGTTAAGCGCCTACTATGTGCCAAGCACTGCTCTAAGCGCTGGGGAGATACAAGGTGATCAGGTTGTCCCACGTGGGGCTCCCAGTCTTCATCCCCATTTGACAGATGAGGGAACTGAGGCCCAGAGAAGTGGAGTGACTTGCCCACAGTCACACAGCCGGCAAGGGGCAGAGCTGGGATTCGAACCCATGACCTCTGGCTCCCAAGCCCGGGGTCTTGCCACCGAGCCGCGCTGGGGAGATGCAATAATAATAATGTTGGTATTTCTTAAGCGCTTACTATGTGCCAAGCACTGTTCTAAGCGCTGGGGGGATACAATGATAATAATGTTGGTATTTGTTAAGCGCTTACTCTGTGCGGAGCACTGTTCTAAGCGCTTGGGGAGATACAGGGCCATCGGGTTGTCCCACGTGAGGCTCACAGTCTTTGTCCCCATTTGACAGATGAGGGAACTGAGTCTCAGAGAAGGTAAGTGACTTGTCACCCAGCTGACAAGTGGCAGAGTCGGGAATAGAACCCACGACCTCTGACTCCCGAGCCCAGGCTCTTTCCACTGAGCCACGCTGCCACACGAAGTTGATCAGGTGGGACCACGTGGGGCTCACAGTCTTCTTCCCCATTTGACAGATGAGGAAACTGAGGCCCAGTGAAGTGACTTGCCCAAAGCTTGGGAGTCAGAGGTCATGGGTTCGAATCCAGGATCTGCCGCTTGTCAGCTGGGGGACTGTGGGCAAGTCACTTCACTTCTCCAGTTCCCCACTTCCCTCGTCTGTAAAATGGGGATGAAGACTGTGAGCCCCACATGGGACAACCTGATGACCCTGTAACCCCCCAGCGCTTAGAACAGTGCTCGGCACAGAGTAGGCGCTTGACAGGTACCAACATTATTAACCCCTCTGGGCCTCAGTTCCCTCATCTGTAAAACGGGGTTGAAAACTGTGAGCCCTGTGTGGGACAACCTGATGACCTTGTATCTACCCCAGCGCTTAGAACAGTGCTGGGCACATAGTAAGAGCTTAGTTCAGTCCTCTGCACATAGTAAGCGCTCAAGAAGTACTATTGAGTGAATGAATGTGCAGAGCACTGCACTAAGCGCTCAGAATGGACAACTGGACAACGGATAGAGACCATCCCGGCCCGGGGACGGGCTCACTGTCTAATCGTTCATACTGATCCATAGAGAAGCAGCGGGGCCCAGGGGCAAGAGCCCGGACTGGGGAGCCAGAGGTCGTGGGTTCTAATCTCCCCTCTGTCACCTGCCAGTTGTGTGACTTTGGGCCAGTCACTTCACTTCTCTGGGCCTCAGTGACCTCATCTGGAAAATGGGGATGGAGACTGTGAGCCCCACGCGGGACAGGGACTGGGTCCAACCCAATCTGTTTGTGTCCACCCCGGCGCTTAGTACAGGGCCTGGCACATAATTAAACACTTAAGAAATACCATAATTGTTATTATCGTTATTATTATTAGTCCCGGCTCCACCGCTTGCCAGCTGCGTGACTTTGGGCAAGTCGCTTCCCTTCTCGGGGTCTCAGTGATCTCATCTGGAAAATGGGGATGAAGACTGTGAGCCCCACGTGGGACAACCTGATGACCTCGTATCCCCCCGGTGCTTAGAGCCGTGCTTGGCACACAGTAAGCGCTTCACAGATACCACCATTATTATTGGTATTATTATCCATTCATTCATTCAGATTGATTGAGAGCTTACTATGTGCCGGGCACTGGACTAAGCGCTTGGAATGTGCGGTTGGGCAACAGATGGAGACCATCCCTGCCCCACAACAGGCTCACCCTCATCGGCTCCACAACCGCAAGGGCGCTCTCTGCACAGCGCGTGGCCGAGTGGTGAGACCGCGGGCGCGGGAGGTGGAAGGACCTGGGTTCTAATCCCGCCTCTGCCACTTGTCAGCCGTGCGACCCGGGACAACTCACTTCAGTAGTATTTATTGAGCGCTTGCTATGTGCAGAGCACTGTACTGAGCGCTAGGAATGGACAGTTCGGCAACAGAGACGATCCCGGCCCAGTGACGGGCTCACGGTCTAAACTTCACTTCTCCGGGCCTCGGTGACCTCATCGGGAAAATGGGGATGGAGACCGTGAGCCCCTCGTGGGGCCGCCTCATTGCCTCGTATCTCCTCCCCCCCCCCCCCGGTGCTTAGGACGGTGCTCGGCACATAGTAAGTGAGTAACACATACCGTCGTCGTCATGCGCCGGGCACTGTGCTAAGCGCCAAGGTGATGTTACCTAATCAGGATGGACCCAGTCCCCATCCCCGTCCCCCATAATACTAATAATAGTGTTTGTTAAGCACTCGCTGTGTGCCGGGCCCCGTACCGAGTGTTCGTGATGCTCACGCATTCGTTCATTCAATCAATCGTATTTATTGAGCGCTTACTATGTGCAGAGCACTGTACTAAGCACTTGGAACGTACAGTTCGGCAACAGATGGAGACAATCCCAGCCCAATTAAGGGCTCACAGTCTAGAAGGGGGAGACAGGCATCAATAGCATCGATATAATTAGACTAAGAGATGTATACACATCATTAATAAAAGAAAGAGAATAATATGTATATCTATGCACGTGGACGTGGTTCCAGTCCCCAATAATGATGGTGGTTGTATTTGCTAGGCACTTCCTCTGTGCCGGGCACTGTACTGAGCGCTTGGAATGAGAAGCAATGTGGCTCAGTGGAAAGAGCCCGGGCTTGGGAGTCAGAGGTCTTGGGTTCTAATCCCGGCTCCGCCACTTGTCAGCTGGGTGACTTTGGGCAAGTCACTTAACTTCTCTGGGCCTCAGTTACCTCATCTGTAAAATGGGGATGAAGACTGTGAGCCCCATGAGGGACAACCTGATCACCTTGTATCTATGCCAGCGCTTAGAACAGTGCTTTGCACATAGTAAGTGCTTAACAAATACCAACATTACTATTACAATTGGGCAACAGAGACCATCCCTGCCTAACAGGCTCACCCTCATCGGCCCCACAACCACCAGGGCGCTCTCTGCTAAGCGTGTGGCCTAGTGGCTAGAGTGCGGGTGCGGGAGGCAGGAGGACCTGGGTTCTAATCCCGCCTCTGCCACTTGTCAGCCGTGCGACCTTGGCCGACTCACTTCACTTCTCCCGGCCTCGGTGACCTCATCTATAAAATGGTGATTAAGACTGTGAGCCCCACGTGGGACGACCTCGTTGCCTCGTATCTCCCCCCGGCGCTTAGGACAGTGCTTGGCACGTAGTAAGCGCGTAACACATTCATTCGTTCAATAGTATTTATTGAGCACTTACTATGTGCAGAGCACTGTACTAAGCGCTTGGAATGGACAAATCGGCAACAGATGGAGACAGTCCCTGCCCTTGACGGGCTTAGAGTACCATCATCAGCATGTGCCGGGCACTGTACTAAGTGCCGAGGTGATGCTACCTGATCAGGATGGACCCAGTCCCCGTCCCCCACAATACTAATAATAGTGTTTGTTTAGCACTTACCGTGTGCCGGGCCCTGTACTGAGTGTTCAGTTGATGGTAACAAATTCATTCATTCATTCAATCGTATTTATTGAGTCCTGACTATGTGCAGAGCACTGTATTATTAATAATAATAATAATAATGATGGCATTTGTTGAGCGCTTACTGTGTGTAAAGCACTGCTCCAAGCTCTGCGGGGATACAAGGTGATCAGGTTGTCCCACGTGGGGCTCACAGTCTTCATCCCCATTTTCCAGATGAGAGAAATGAGGCACAGAGAATAATAATAATAATGATGGCATTTGTTTAGCGCTTACCATGTGCACACTGGGGGAATGAAAGGAGGAATACATCCCCATTTTGCAGATAGGGAACTGAGGCACAGAGAAGTGAAGTGACTTGCCCCAAGTCACACAGCTGACAAGCGGCGGAGCGGGGATCCGAGCTCACGACCTCCGACTCCCAAGGCCGGGGTCTCACCACTGAACCACACTGCTTAGCCCTTGGAAAGCACAATTCAGCGATAAGGAGAGACGATCTGCACCCATCAACGGGCTCACTGTCTAGAAGGGGGAGACAGACAACATAACAAGTAGGCAGGCATCAATAGCATCAATATAAATAGAATGCGAGATATAAATACACATCGTTAAGAAAATAAATAGAATACTCAAGTGCTTAGTACAGTGCTCTGCCCAGAGTAAGCGCTCAATAAATACAATTGAATGAATGAATATGGACATCTGTGTACGTGGACATGGTTCCAGTCCCCACTAATGATGGTGGTGGTATTTGTTAGGCACTTACTATCTGCCGGGCCCTGTACTAAGCGCTTGGGAGCGTACGGTACCGCAGAAATCGCGGGCACGATCCCTGCCCATATTAATAAGCGATTCATAATGTATCATTTAAAGACGCGTACCTAAGTGCGGTGGGGTTAGAGCGAATATCTAAAGGTCAGAGGCGACATAGAGGTCAAGTGCATAGGTGACATAGAGTGGAGAGCGAGCTGGGGAAGAGAGGGCTTAATCTGGGAAGGCCTCTTGGAGGAGGTGTGACCTTAAGGTGGAGAGAGTAGTGATAATAATAGTAATAATAATAATGATGGTGTTCGTTGAGCGCTCACTATGTGCCAAGCACTGTTCTAAGCGCGGGAATTTTAATGATGGCCTTTATTAAGCGCTTACTGTGTGCCGAGCACCTTTCTAAGCGCTGCTTAGAGAAGCAGCGTGGCTCAGTGGAAAGAGCCGGGGCTTGGGAGTCAGGGGTCATGGGGTCTAATTCCTGCTCCGCCGCTTGTCTTGCTGTGTGACCTTGAGCACGTCCCTTCACTTCTCTGTGCCTCAGTTACCTCATCTGTAAAATGGGGATGAAGACTGTGAGCCCCACGAGGCACAACCTGATCACCTAGTATCCCCCCAGCACGTAGATCCGTGCTTAGCACATAGTAAGCGCTAAACAAATGCCATCATAATTATTATTATAGGGTAATCAGGTTGTCCCACCTGGGGGTCACAGTCTTCATCCCCATTTGACAGATGAGGAAACTGAGGCACAGAGAAGTGAAATGACTTCCCCAAGGTCACACAGCTGATCAGTGGCAGAGCCGGGATTAGAACCCACAACCTCTGACTCCCAAGCCCGGGCTCTTGCCCCTGTGCCATGCTGCTTCTCTCTGGTGTAGATGAAGCAAGAAGGAGTTCCAGGCTGGCGATGGGGAGCCGGGAAAGGGATCGACGTCAGATAGACTACGAGCCCGTTGTGGGGCGGGGACTGTCTCTCTCTGTTGCTGAGTTGTACTTTCCAAGCTCCTAGTACAGTGCTCTGCACACAGCGCTCGGTAAATACAAGTGAAGGAATGAATGAATAGATGAAACTGGGGCCCAGGGAGTAAGCTGGCACTAGAGGAGTGGATCGTGCAGGCTGGGCTGCAGTTTGGAGATCAGTTGATTCAATCAGTGCTATTTATTGAGCACTTAGTATATGCAGAGGACTCTTCACAGTGCTTGGAAGAGTTAAGCGCTTAACAAATACCATCGTTATTGTTATTATTACAATACAAGAGAAGTAGCAGACACATTCCCTGCCTATAATGAGCTTACAGTCTAGAGGGGGGGAGACTGATTGAGTGCCATAAATCCAAAATTTGAATTAGATTCATTACTGAAGATTTCTGCTTAGCTACAATCAGGTAGTGAGGAGCACCCAAACTTCAGAAGGCACTTCCAGAATCCTTGGTGATTGAAAAGTTAAAAGAACGTCTCGATGATGTCAGAAAAGTCAGCATAAGGCGTCTTGTCATCCTTGGGATTTTTTCCCAAAGTTGGTGAAAAGGGGAAAACTCATCGGGGCCCCTCAACGGGAGTGTGAACCCCCACACCCAGGTGATCGGAGTAACGGTGGATCACTTCTGAAGGACTCTTACAGGGATCTCTTCATTGTGGAGAGATGCCTCTCTAGTTCCTACTGAGCAACTTTATCTCCTTTCAAAATGATTGCCTCAGTCATAGCACCGGATGGCTCTCTGCCATTTCCTCTTTTTGTCAAGTATTTATAAAGACAGGGTTCACCCGTATCACCTACTTGATGATTGCCTTTATCTCATCAAAGGTTGATGCCATTCAGTCGTCATCTCTGGGTGTTACAGAATAGTTATATTCATTTTTGTTAAAAAGGAATTTTTTTTAATGGTATTTGTTAGGTATGTCCCCGGCACCATACTAAGCAGTAGGATTGATACAGATTAGGTTGGGAATAATCCATATCCCAACGTGAGGCTCACAGTCTTAATCCCCATTTTACAGATGAAGGAACTGAGGGCCAGGGAATTGAAATGATTTGCCCAGGGTCACACAGCAGACAAGTGGCAGAGCCATTATTAGAAGCCGGGTCCGCCTTCCAGGCCTGTGATTGAGGTGGTTTTCAAAATGCACCTTCCAAAAGGTTTCCACTGGCTTTTTTGTAGTTCAGCATTTCCTGCTTTGATGTGATGGTTTTGTTCTCAAAGAACTTTGGGTTATGGGAAATTTGCCCTATAGTAAGATGATTCAATAAGAATTAATGAGTTAAGGGGTAGCTCGCCAAGAGATACTCTTGTAACTGACATTTTTCATATAAATTCCTAAGTTATTATGCATCACGAGTGCTTTTATAATGAGTGAATATTCACTGAGTGAATGAATAAGTAATAGAAATGTACGTTCAAATGCATTGTAACTAAATGAGTTAGTCTGAATTCTGAATGAAAGAAAACGAATTTAATGGAAGAGCAGAGGATGAGAGAACTTGCTACGATTCATACATTATTCTAAAACTATATTTGCTTTTTTTTTTTTTGCTACTTCATGTTGAATCAAAACATCTCCATTTTATCATTAACATCATCTAAAATGATGATGTTAAATTTCCCCATGCTATGGAACTGTTGTTATGACCAAAAGAAGAGGATCGATCAATCGTACTCATTTGAGCGCTCACTGTGTGCAGAGCACTGTACTAAACACTTGGGAAAGGACACTACCACAGAGTTGGCAGACGTGTGGCCTGTCCACAATGAGCTTAGAGTCTAGAGGACTAGGGGGTGAAGAGAGGACCATTGGCCTTCTGGAAGAGGTTAAGCTTATTTTAATGTGCTTTGAACACAGTAAGCGCTGAATAAATATGATCGAATGAGTGAATGTTTTTTATGATTGAGGGCAGGTCTGAGGTAATTCCACTTTCTGATGGGTAGATCCGGTGGCTGAGGTGAGTTTAGGTCACTTAGAAGACCTCTGTGGAGGAGAAAAACAAAGTCCCTTTCTTCCAAAAAAGTTGAACACCGTTCCACTGGTAGTTTTTGGTAGATTTTCTCCGACAGAAGACATCAATCTTTTGCTGTCTGGCCATTTTTCTCATTTTGTCTAGGGCTGCGAGCGATGCCAGCGAAACACTTATTCCTTAGACGACTTGGCCGCTCTCCTCTACATCAGTTCATTCCCCCTCCAGCTCTGCTATCCCTTCTTCTGTTAGCTGCAGAGTTAGGCCTCAGTTTCATTCATTCATTCGTATTTATTGAGCGCTTACTGTGTGCAGAGCTCTGTACTAAGCGCTTGGGAGAGTACAGTGCAACAATCAACAGTGACATTCCACGCCCACCACAAGCTTACAGTCTAGAGTGGGGGAGACAGAGAACATTGCAAGTAAATAAAATTACAGATACTTACATAGGTGATTTGGGCCTCAGAGGTGGAGAGAGCAAAGGGGTAAATAAAATTACAGATATGCACATAAGTGCTTGGTGCTCCTGCCATCATCTCCACATTAGTCTCTTTGGCTCTTGTGCAGTACTCCTGTGTGTCTGTTTATTGTTGTATTGTACTCTTCCAGGAGCTTAATACAGTGCTCTGCACACAGTAAGCGCTCAAATATATAGAATGACTGACAGTTCCTCAGAGAAACTCCACCATCTTTGCCTCACCAAAGCCTGCCCGCCTTGCAAGGACCACATGCTGAGTTTTGAGCTGCTTCTTCCACAGCTCACGCTGTTCCTTGAAGGGCCTCACATCTTCCACCGTCTTTGGCAGTAAAAGTAGCCCCTTGCTGTCGAAGAATGTGTGTGAGCCTGATCCGAACATTCCTGTCTAATGGCATTGAGCGTCTTCCTCATATTAAATGTCCTCCAGAAGCTTTGCAAATATTCCTCGCTAGCGAGGCGGTAAGACTGTCCGAGTTGCTAGAGTTGCAACGGCACGTGGATATCACTCGTTGGCAAGAACAAAACTTGAGGAGGAGCCTTAACTGACCCGGAGGCTCATGCTGTTTCCATCAGGCCCCGCCATTTCTTGGAGAATCATGATTATTTTCAACACAAATTGATTATATTTTACAGGTGGAGAGTACAGATAAAGCTTAGTAGCTAACCTTGACCTTGTATATCTGTGAACAGCATTGGTTAGTTTATTATTATCTTACTGTATAGCAAAGCACTAAGCAGTACCTTGCCGGTGAAAAGAATGCATGGTTCTCCCAAAGGGTCTGATTCATTCCTAAAAGCAACTTTGGCTACTCTGTCAAAGGTGAGGCTGGGGGGGGGGGGTGTCTGGGGGGTGTCTATCTCTCACCTTCCCCCGCCCACACACACACACACATCCACACAGAGGAAATGTCACATTTAACTTTTTCCTCTTTTTCAGATTGATATTCTTGAGGATCCCATCATCAGAAATGTGATCGTGCTACAAACAGTTCTCCAAGAAGTGAGAAATCGGAGTCCGCCGGTTTATAAACGAATTAGAGATGTGATCAATAATTTTGAAAAGCACTTCTATACCTTCACTAATGAACATCACAGGTAGGAAAGTCGCGGCTGCCTCATTAGAATGTAAACTCCTTGCGATCAGGCAGTATCACTTGCATGTTTGATTCTTTCCAAGCCCTCAGCAGCCGCCCCCTGTTAAATCCTGTTACTTCTGCCGCTACTAATGTGTTAAATAGGATTACACGTTAAGCAAGTCCCAACCTATAGACTTAAGACCTCTTTTTTATGATATTTATTAAGTGCTTTGTGTCCAGCACTGTTCTGAGCCCTGGGGTAGATCAAAGTTAATCTGGTCAGGCATCATCCTTTTTCCATGTGGGGCCTGCGGTCTTAGTAGAGGGGAGAACAGGTAGTGTGTCCTCGCTTTAGAGTTGAGGAAACTGAGGTTCAGAGAAGTTAGGTGACTCGCCTAAATTCACACAGCAGGCAGTAGGGAGAGCCAGGAGAAGACTGGGTTCCGTGACTTCCAGGCCTGTGCTTTTTCCCACTAGGCCACGCTGCTTCCAGCCCTCTAGATTAAGCCTTATTTTTCGTGTTCGTCTTTCCCACACTGCCGTTTTTCTCAGCGTGTCTTAAACATCTCTTTGTCTCTGTTCTTTTTCAAAGGAAAAGTCTTCGTCTTTTGAAGCTGTACTTTTATAGAAGTCACGATGGCTTTCGTTATCCTATTCTCTGAACATATTTGTCCTCTCTTTTACTGAAATAGAAGCATGATTCACCCTATCCGTCATGACAGAAAATATGTACCATTGACTTGTATCATGCTTACGTTCTTTATTTTGTGCTAAGCTCTTTATCGTTTTCATGCGCCCCTGAGTAGATTGAGTACTCTTATTTCTGGAATCTTGATTTGTCTTTTTTACATACATAGAGAAACGTACGTGGAACAGAAACAGGGGGAAAGCGCTAATGATCGAAACGACAGAGCCATTCGAGTCGCAGCCCGATGGTACAACGACCACCTGAAGAAAATCAAGGCAGAGGACAACCCGCCCCACGTTGTCTTAATAACAAATGACAGGAAAAATAAAGAGAAGGCTATAGAGGAGGGCATACCAACTTACACGTGTAAGTTTGGCCGCTTGGCACGTTCCCCTCTTCGGATCAAACATTACCACTCGAGTTTCCAACCCCCTGCCCGGTATCACTGGTTGGGGTGGGTAGCATTTCTGTGACCGGTGCTGCCGTGAAAGGTTGGCCGATTCACCATGTTTAAAATCTTCAGGCAGAGAAACTGGCTGTACATTTGTGTGTGTCCTTATATTCTGCTGCCACTTCCCCTGTCTGCAGTTCATTCAGTCGTATTTATTGAGTGCTAACTGTGTGCAGAGCACTGTAGTAAGTGCTTGGAAAGTACAATTCGGCAACAGAGGCAGTCCCTGCCCACTGATGGGCTCACAGTCTAGAACGGGGGAGACAGACATCAAAACAAGTAAACAGGCAACAATAGCATCAATATACAGAAATAGAATTATAACAGGCCCAGAGAAGTGAAGTGACTTGCCCGAGGTCACACAGCAGACAAGTGGTAGAGCCGGCATTAGAACCCCGGTCCTTCAGGTTCCCAGGCCTGTGCTGTATCCACCACACCACTCCGCTTCTCCCAGAGTTCTAGTACAGTGGTCTATAAGGAATAATCAGTGATATTTACTGTTCCCTCTCAGGATCACACCTGGAGAGTTTCTAGTATTCTACCAGTCTCGGCTACAGAAGGGAAAGTCAAGCAGAGGGATAAATGAGGATTAAGTCCGTGACCCCCACGTGGGACAACCTGATTATCTTGTATCTACCCCAGCGCTTAGAACAGTGCTTGGCACATAGTAAGAGCTTAACAGATGCCATCATTATTTTGATTTTGATTTTATTGACTCTCTTCTACCTAGATTGCAAGGTTTTTGTGGCCAGGGATCGTGCTTACCCACTCCATTGTTTTGTACTCTCCCGAGTGCCTAGAACAGTGCCGTGCACACAGTGAGCGCTCAGTAAATGTCATCGCTTGATTGATTTTAGTTACCATAGCAGTGGCCTGCTTGCCACAGCTTCTCGTAGTCGGGATGTGCTGGACCCTTGGAAGACTGTGAAAGAAATGTGATGGAACTTCAACCTTGCTCTTAAATTGGTTGAATAATACTAATAACTGATGTTTTAATTGCTTACCCGGGGCCTTGCAAGCAATAATAATAAATTATGGTATTTGTAAAGCACTTACTGTGTGCCAGCCACTCTTCTAAGCACTGGGGTGGATACAAGAAAATCAGGTTGGACACAGTCCCTGTCCCAAGTGGGGCTCACAGTCTCGATCGCTATTTTATGGATGAGGTAACTGAGGCCCAGAGGAGTCAAGTGACTTAACCAAGGTCACATAGGAACCAAGTGGCAGAGCCGAGATTAGAACCCATGACCTTCTGACTCCCGGGCCCTTGCTCTGTAATCGGACTGCACACGGTTCCCACCTCACCTGGGGCTCACAGCCTGCGTAGGAGGGAGAACAGGTATTGAAGCCTCATTTTATGTACAACAAAACCAAGGCGTGGGGAACTTACAGTGACTTGCCCAAGACTCACACAAGAAACAGATAACAACAGAGTCAGGATTGGAACCCAGGCTCGTGCTCTTTTTATGAGACTCTAAGGCCATCGTGGGTAGGGAACAGGTCTACCTACTCTGTGGTATTTCTCATGAGTGCTTAGGACAGTGCTCTGCACACAGTAAGCACTTAGTAAGTAGGCCACATTGGTCCTGAGTGAATAGATTGGAGATTATTTTCAAGGTTCATGTCAGGGATTTTTCGATATGTTGGGCAAGGCAAAAGTCCCCAGGAAAATGCATTTTTAGTGAAATGTATTGTTTCTCAACAAACTGAATTTATTTTACAGGTGAGGAGTACGTAAAAAGCTTAATAGCTAATCCTGAGCTTGTCGATCGTCTTGCTTCTATATCTGATGAAAAGGTACGTTTGAGGAATTTTTTGTTTTCTTTTTGAAAAGTTGGCCTATCAATACGGGTACTCTCCCATCAGTATTGTTAATTTTTTTCATGGAAGTAAAGGATTGAACACAAGATTGTTCGATGAAGTATAATTTCCCTTAGAATATAATGGAAAGTGCACTTGTGCATTCCTAAGTAGCAAAAATTTTACCATAAAAGTGATGATAGTAAATACAATTGCACGAAAAATTTGAAATGTAACCATTTACTAATAACAAAGTAGTATGAATTTTTTTTTTTTGCATGCACATGTAAACAATAGTTTTAAGTGTTTTCTTGTACTTGTACTTCCTCTGCAACAAAAAGAGACCTTGGCATAACATATCATTGGCATCATTATCTAATGCCACATGGAGACTATAGCTCTTGAAATGAGCTTTCAATCTCCCTAATTCAAGTTAGTGAAAATGCGACACACGGTGATGGGGCGGAGGGGAGGAGGGAGGTGTATGAGCCATGAGAAACTTAGCACACGCTACAGAAATAGACCATCATTGCTGAGTGAACGCTCTCAGAGGTGCCGGTAGTAAAATTCTGTCGTTCTGTCCTGATCGAGTGCTAATCAATCCCGACTCTGCCCCTTGTCAGCTGTGTGACCGTGGGCAAGTCACTTCACTTCTCTGTGCCTCAGTTCCCTCATCTGTAAAATGGGGATGAAGACTGTGAGCCTCACGTGAGACAACCCCATTCCTCGGTATCTACCCCAGCGCTTAGAACAGTGCTCTGCACGGAGTAAGCGCTTAACAAATACCAACATTGTAACCAGAGGGCCTTATAGAGGTGATTTCTGAAATTGAGAACACGATGGCAATGTTTGGATGTGACATTTAAAGTATCATTATGGAGAAGTGACTAAGCATGGCCAGATAAACCAGGAATAGCCGTTGTACTTGTCAGCCTTCCAAAGATTTGCAATCAAGCCTACTTGGCTTTCTCCCCACCGTTCACATCCCGCATTGTTTGCCGGAGTCTCCTGGCCCAGATGACAGCTTCTGTGTATGGAGGCATTTGGAAAGACCATCGTCTCTAAAAAAAATTCACGTGGGCCCCACAGATGTTCCTTTTTGCACCCTCCTGAGCTGTGCCAAACCCGACTTAATCGTGTAAACTCCCAGCACTCTCCAAGTCCCTATTGGACCCTAAAAGCCTCAGTCTCATTTCCCTGAAGCCTGAGGACCACACCCACTTAGAGGTAGCCCACTCGCACTGCTTAGTGGTCTGGTGGGACATGCCTTAGGACGGTTATGCCGCAGTCAGCCGTGTTGCGGGCCACTGCCCCATTGCCCAGAGGTGGAATCCGTGTGGGCTTCCTTCTCTGACCCTGGCCCGTGCCTGGATCGACCACTGTTGGCATCATCATCTGCATTATTTGCAGAGCGCTTGGGAGATTACAACAGTCAGGCACGTTCTCTGCCCACATCGAGCTCCTCCTGCCTTTCTCCTGGCAGCCTAGCAGGTCTAGACTGCCCACAACTGAAAGACACAATTTACATTTGAAAGAATCTCCTATCTTCTATGATAGCAGGGCTGGTGCCCTCTTTCCTTAGGAGAGAATGCCTTTCGGTGGTGTCATTCTTTTGTGTGTCTGGTGTCATTTCTGTTTTCCATTGTCATTACCCAGTAGACAGAGTCTGACCTAAACATTGAAGGTCCTACTGTATCCAGCGCTTAGAACAGTGCTTTTTTATCATTCATCAAATGCCATCATCCTTATTATTATTATGTCCAGCTCTTACTGTGTGCTCACTATGCTAAGCACTGGGGTAGTTTCAAGTAATCAGATCAGGCACAGTCCCTGTCCCACTTGGGGCCCAGAGTCCTAACAGCGAAGGAGAATGGATATTTAATCCCCATTTTACAGATGTGGGCACTGGGGCACAGGGAAGTTAAGTGACTTGGCTAAGGTCACATGAGTAGTGATGTGAAGTCTGCCACACTGAAAGCCCTACGATAGAAACTCACAAACAGCATCGGTTGAGTGCCAAATACCAGCACATTTAAAAGAGAACTTTACAACCCTCCCTTGAAGTTTTTTGTACTGTACTCTGTTAAATTGGCTTCATGTATCTGGTCTGTGTTGGGAGAAGTCCATTGGTTGAACATTTTATGTTGTATATGGAAAGAGATATTTATGAACTTTATGTTGGAAGCATCGATGAGGATAATATACTAATTGTTCATTGTATTTTTTTGGACTTACAGAATGAAATAGAAAGTGGAAAAATAATATTTTCTGAGCACCTTCCCCTTAGTAAGTTACAGCAGGGCATAAAATCTGGCATTTACCTTCAAGGAACATTCAGAGCCAGTAGGGAAAATTATCTTGAAGCCACAGTATGGGTTCATGGAGATGCCGAAGAGAACAAAGAGGTAAGTTTTGAATTTTAGTTTCTAGCTTTTGTCATCACCAACAACAACACTGATCGAGCTCCCAAGGTGTGCAAAGTACTCTACTAGGCACTTGGAGAACATACAAGAGAATGAAAAGATGCACTTCCCACTTCTGAATTTACAGTCTAATTGTTCACTATCGGTAATATAGAGCAGTGAATGAATAAAAGGTTCTTTGCATAATGAAGTGATCGGTATGACCTGTTTGTAATGGGCTGTTTCAGTACTTGTCAATACAGGGTCCCTTTTGGTCTGCGCTGTTTTTCTTTCTACAGTATTTTTTTCTACCCATCAAATCTAGTTCCTTTCTTGAATTGAATTCTTAAATTTTGCCCTTTCTTTATGGGCTTGGGAGTCAGAAGTTGTGGGTTCTAATCCCAGCTCCGCTCCTGATAAGCTGAGTAACTTTGGGCAAGTCACTTGACTTCTCTGTGCCTTAGTTACCTCATCTGTAAAATGGGGATTAAGACTGCGAGTCCCACATGGGACAACCTGATTACCTTGTGTCTACCCCAGCGCTAGAACAGTGCTCAGCACATAGTAAGGGCTTAACAAATGCCACCATAATTATTATTATTATTACTGTCCACCCCACATGGGACTGCCCTCCTTGAAGGAAGGTGGGAAAAGAGAAAAGAGAAGAGTGGCTAGGAACTCCTCAAGGTGGAGTGCGAAGGGAGAGCGATGAGTAACTAAGGGAAGATAAACACAAGCTGGATTTTTGGAAATGTAACCCACATTTTACCAAATTAGTCAGGGCTTGGAACTGGAGGTAAAGTCGGGGAAATGCAAAACAAATTCATAACTGAATTTCAGGACTATCAACGGTGTTTCCAATTTTTTAAACAGATAATTGTGCAAGGACTTAAAAATTTAAATCGAGCAGTTCATGAAGATATCGTAGCTGTGGAACTCCTGGCAAAAAATCAGTGGGTGGCCCCATCATCTGTCGTCTTGCTCGATGAAGGACAAAATGAAGATGATTTGGAGATGGAAGAGGAAAAAGAAAATGCGGTACGAGATCAAACTGGTTTTCCACTCTATCTTTCAATTTCTTTATGGACAAGTTACAAAACAACTTGGTGGTTTCTTGAAATTCAGTTTTCCCCATTATTTGTATTAAAAGACAGCTGCAGTTGTACAGTGTGCTACAGTTGCATTTCAGAGAGGGTTGCGTGTCCTGGAATAAAGCCTCATGTGTTAGTTTTACTGTGGTGCTTACAGAATTCTAGCGAGGTAATATTCTTTGTTGTGATGTCATAATTTAAGGGCATAAGTATTTCAGTTTTATGTGCCATTGAAGTGCAAGGGCAGTGGTTTTCTTATGGTAAAAATGACTGAAGACTTAATTCCGTTTTCTTTTTGAAACCTCAGCTGAAGACTGCTGTAAATGAGAAAATGTTAAGGCCTTCTGGTAGAGTGGTGGGAATAATCAAAAGGAATTGGAGACCGTTTTGTGGTATGCTTTCCAAGTCCCTTATTAAAGAGGTGAGTGAAAATTCCATTTCTTGTATAAAATATTTTCAGCACTCTAATTAGCTTTCAATAATAAGCCCCATTCTCCGTGATATCTCCAGGCAAGAAGGCATCTCTTTACACCGGCTGACAGAAGGATCCCTCGAATTCGAATAGAAACCAGGCAAGCCTCCACGTTAGATGGACAGAGAATTATTGTTGCTATCGATGGTTGGCCCAGAAATTCTAGATATCCTAATGTAAGTTTATTTGGCATTTTACTTTACAGCATGTTTTTAGCCTTTGGATCAGTTCATCAGTGGTATTGATTGAGGGCTTATTATGTGCAGAGCACTGTAATGATAATTATGGGGTTGGTGAAATGCTTATTATGTGCCAGGAAGTGTACTGAGCACTGGGGTAGGTAGGTGCAAATCGGGTTGGACACAGTCCTGCATGAGGTCCAGAGTCAAAAAGGGGGAAGGAGAACAGGTAGTTAGTTAATCCCTATTTTTACATGTGGGAACTGGGCCTCAGGGAAGTTAAGTGACTTAGCTAAGGTCACACAGTACACAAGTAATGTTGTCAAGTCTGCTGTACTGAAAGCCCTGTAATAGAAACTCGTGAAGAGAATCGGCTGAATGCCAAATACCAGCACGATGAAAAGAGAAGAACCTCTCCCTTGAAGTTTATCTCACTGTACTCTAAGTTGGCTTAATGTATCTGTTCTGTGGTTTAAGACCATACGGAACAACTGGGAAAGTACGATAGAGTCCATCAGAGTTGGTAGGTGCAATCCCTGGTCCCAAAGAGCTTACAGTCTTTAGGGTTTTATTAATGGCATAATGGAGTAAGTGATATTCTTGTTTACCTTAATGTCGGTAAGAAGTACCAATCCATGTCGAGCCAGAACCTGCAGAGAATCCGATGAAACGTGTATGAACACATCTTATATCCTTAGTGGGATTCCCTGAAAAATTCCTCAAGTTTCCAGATAATTTGCCAATATTAGTCCTGCAGTAATCCCCAACACTGAAGAATCTTGTGTCTCCACCAGGGATATGACAGTCGAACTAGTAGAAATGATGACTGTTAAGCAAGTACTAAGCATGGGGGGAAATGCAGGGATGCATATTCAGTAGACTGTAAGCCCATCAAAGAGCAGGGACTGTATCTGTTACTGATTTGTACATTCCAAGTGCTTAGTACAGTGATCTGCACATAGTAAGCGCTCAATAAATACTATTGAATAAACCCTGGTCTACAGGCTGCTCACTACCTAACGTCAGGGAATAATAATAAGAAGAAGAATAATGTTGGTATTTGTTAAGCACTTACTATGTGCAGAGCACTGTTCTAAGCACTGGGGTAGATACAGGGTAATCAGGTTGTCCCACATGAGGCTCACAGTCTTCATCCCCATTTTACAGATGAGGTAACTAAGGCCCAGAGAAGTGAGGGCAGTCACAGGAGGAACGAATAATAGGTAAATTCATCAGAACAGTGTACAACAATAGTAAGAGTAACAGAACTCTTCCTGGGCATCAGAGTGCTTTAGACCATTAGCCCCAGAAGGACAAGGCCTGTACCTGACCTGTTTATCTTGTATCTACCCCAGCGCTTAGCACAAAGTATGTGCTTAAATATTAACCTTATTATTATTAGTATTGTTATTCTTTCAATCCAGAAATCTTGGTTCTCTGGACTTTCCTGAGTTAACTGGTAGAGTTAAAGTTTTCGTATAGGGATCTTGTTACTATATAAATAACTTAGCCAGTTCTTAGGTCTAGGAACAAAATCACCTGGGTTTTCTATTTCAGAGTTTCAAATTTACAACTAAAGGGGCTTTCTTCTGGAGGCTAGGCAATTCTTCCAGATTTTTTTTTTTAATGCAACATCTGTCTTTTCAGTAAATGAGGAAAACAATCAGTAAATTCAAATAAATCCAGAGTTAACAAGAGAGCTCCCTTGTGACCAACAGTAAGGAAAATTACCTTCACTTTAATAATAATGATGGTATTTGTTACTCACTGACAGTGTGTCAAAAAGTTTACTAGGTATGGGATAGACACAGTAGAAGCGGATTGGATCCTGTCCCTTGCATCCCGTGGGGATGCGACAGAAGAAGAAAGGATATTTAATCCCCACGATCTTCCAAGTGTGTTCCTCCTTAGGATTCCTGCTCGTCTCATCTGGGGATCAATAACCAAGGGATAATTTTGTGAGGGGAAAAAAGTTACTGATGTATTTTCTGTGAGTAAATGGAAGAAAAATAGATTCCGTGCCGTTCCAGAAAGGAATCACTAAAAAATTGACGATATGAAATAGCCGCGATACTGGCATTTCACGTGCATGCTGTGGATTTTAGTCTAGGTTATGCCCTGGACTGAGGAAGACACATTGCTACGCTTTTTTGTTTGCTCAGAGGGAGTAGTATCGAACCTCATTACAAGATAGTTGTGAGGAATAAATGAGAAATTCTAGTATGCTACGTTTGGAAAATTACAAAAGGGTTCGTGTTTGTGTGATGTATAGGTCACATTAAAAAATAGATATCAAATAGCTGTGAATGGAAATATCTGTGGAATACAAACCCTGATGAAAACATTGTTTTTAGGGTCACTTTGTAAAAAATTTAGGCACTGTTGGAGATAAAGAGACAGAGACAGAGGTGCTTCTTCTTGAACATGATGTCCCCCATCAGCCTTTCTCCCAAGCAGTCCTCAGCTTCCTGCCAAAGATGCCTTGGAGTATTACTGAAAAGGTAAAATAAGTTCCAAGAGAGTTAAAACAAACACATTTTTTATTTTTGTTCCAATGAATTGATTCTCATAGCTGATGCTTATCTAGAATAGTTCCTTTCCTGGCCTGGAGATTTTTTTTGTTGTTGAGTATTTTGTATTCACTGGGGTGGAATGACACTCTTAAAAATCAGACAATACTTTGATCCTTTCGAATGGGCAAAAAAGAGGAAAGAGAGAGGAATATATTTTTTATTTTAAAGTTTAAAAAGTTGCACAAACCCACTGTCTGTATTCATGCCGGGAGGCCAACATGAATCTCAGTCAATTTATTCTTGGATTGAGGTGAGAGAAATGGACAAAATCTTTATTTTGACAAAATACTGCAGTTCAAAGGAACCGATATGTTTGAGTGACCTTTTTATACCTTTGTACCTTTAAGATTGTTTTTTAAAAATAAATTTGGCATATTCTAGGACATGAAAAATAGAGAAGATCTGAGACATCTGTGTGTTTGTAGCGTGGACCCTCCGGGATGTACTGATATTGATGATGCTTTGCACTGCAGAGAACTGGAAAATGGAAATCTAGAGGTATTTATTTCTTATTTCTAAAAGAATTATACGTTACCACTTAAGGAATTTTGTACACTACTGCTACTTTTATTTTTCCTAGAGAAACTAGATACTGGGGTCACTGGGTTAAATGGGAGAGCTATGTGTTACATTTCTGTTGAATGGATTTTTTTTCCTTGAAATCCATCAAGAAAGGTTAACCGACTTTTCAGAATGATTACACCTTTTTCTCTTTCTGTTTTTGCTTTTTTCAAGGTCGGTGTCCATATTGCCGATGTCAGTCATTTTATTCGTCCAGGAAATGCTTTGGATCAAGAATCTGCAAAAAGAGGAACGACTGTGTACCTGTGTGAAAAAGTAAAAAATCTCATCTTACGATATAGTGTATTTTTCAGTTGTGTTTTTATGAGGACATTGTTTTTAACTTAGAATGATTTTAGAGATGTTTTAGGAGTGAAGAATGAGCCACATGTGCCTGCATTCTTGGCATTTGTTCAGTTGGAGTTTGATTCGACCCAAGCAATTGACCAATAAAAGCAGTCTGAGTAGAGTTAGGCCAATATTTTTTAAAGGTTCATTTCATTTGATTTTGGATCATAGTTCATTCTTAAAATGAACAACATTCATATATACCTCTATTTTGTCTTTTCTTCTTCACCTTTCTGCTATTTTTATATTTATGTAAAAATGTAAATGCATAGTATCTGCCTCTTTCTCTGATTCTTTCAATCTGAGTGTAGTGGGAAGAAGGAAGTGATCTCTTCCCCACTTTTGCAGAGACAATTAACAGTCATCTTACACCTTCATTAACCACAGTAAAGCAAGAGCTTCCTGCTCTAGCCTCAAGCTGCTTTCCTTTGGAGAAGAGTACTACAGAGACTGCCTCTTATTCAGGGAATATATGATGATGATGGTATTTGTTAAGCGCCTACTATGTGCAAAGCACTGTTCTAAGCAGGCATTCCTACATACATGGGAATGAGATGGAGAGGAACATGTTTCACTCATGTTCTGGTGTAATAATGTGGCGTCATGTGCTCTCTTACAAGTGGCATGGCATTCTTGGCATTTTGGAATAAAAATGAATATATGTATGTATTAAATATAAGTCTTTATTGTATCACTTGCAGAGGATTGATATGGTTCCAGAGTTGCTTAGCTCTAACTTGTGCTCCTTAAGATCTAATGTGGACAGGTATTTTTATGTGCTTTTTCATAATCATATTATTTGCCGCTGAAGTCGGTTAAATCTGTCAAATATGGGTTATTGATATGTGTGATTTTTCTAGGCTAGCATTTTCCTGCATTTGGGAAATGAATCACAATGCAGAAATTCTGAAAACCAGGTTTACCAAAAGTGCTATTAATTCAAAGGTGAGTTCTTTAGATAAAGTGATATATCTAAAGTGCTATATTAAACAGACCTAAGTGGGATTGCAGGTTGCCAAACAGCTGCTTTTAGTCTGTAAAGTCCCTCTCTAGTCTGTAAGCTTCTTGTAGGCAGGGAATACGCCTACCATCCCCTTCTGTATTGTGCTCTCCTGAGTGCTTTCTACAGTGCTCTGCGCAGAGCAAGCGCTCAATAAATGCCAATGATTGATTGATAGAAAGTTCTTTACATGCAGGTTGACTTGAGGATTTTTCTCATTGGTTTTTTTTGTGTATGTCTTAGTTCTGCTTCAGGAAAGAAAAAGTTGGCTACTTTTATGGGGGGATCTGGCCTGCCCTCTCTCAGAACTATCCCACTGACTGATCTGACAATTATCTGTGATTTGGTGAGGAAGTCCTGGCACATATGATTTCAGTCCCCAGGTTATGAACATATTGGGAAAGGTCAGCTGCTTTCTCTACACTCAGGTCTTATTTTATCTAAAGCTTCAGCTTTGCGTAAATGAAGCACAAGTGGCTCGGGGTTGAGTGTATTTTCTCCCAAAGAATACTGTTTTTACACATCTCTTATTTTTAAGAAGGGTATCTTACCTGGAACCAATTTTCAAATCCATTTCTTGATGGTTTATAGAGACCTTTTCTGTCAGGAAGGAGGTTACAGAGGTTGGCCATAATTCGGTCATGTTTCTGAAAAAATCTCGCATTAATGAAAATTCAAGCTGGGGTATCCACGTTTCAGATGCCACACGCTTGTGCAAAAAATGTTATTTCTGACATCTCATCGTGCTGTTTGACAGAAATGCTCTGTCAAACGAACATTCCCCAAATCCCTCAATCAATCAATCAATTCATTCATTCATTCACTCGTATTTATTGAGCTCTACTATGTGCAGAGCACTGTACTAAGCTCGTGGGAAAGCACAGTACAACAGTTCCCTGCCCACAACGAATTTACAGTCTAGGGGAGTGGAGACAGACATCAATACAAATAAATTACAGATAAGTACGTAAGTGCTGTGGAGCTGGAAGGGGAGAAGAACAAAGGGAGCAAGTCAGGGCGACGCAGAAGGGAGTGGGAGATGAGGAAAAGTGGGCCTTAAGGTTTTTATTGAGTGCTTACGATGGGCAGAGCACTTTTCTAAGCGCTTGAGAGAGTCCAATACAAAAGAATTGGCAGATACGTTCCTTGCCCACAGTGAGCTTACAAAATAGAGGGGGAGAAAGACGTTAATATGAATAAATAATTTAAAGATATGTACATAAGTGATGTGGGGCTGGGGGTGGGGTGAATATCAAATGACCCAGTGTGTAGACAACACGGAAGGGAGAGCGAACCGGGGAAAAGGGGGCTTCATCAGGGAAGGCCTAATAGAGAAGCAACATGGTTCTATCCAGTACGTAATAATAACTGTAGAATTGGTTAAGCATATTCTGCTAAACCTTGGAATCGATACAAGATTAGACACAGTCCCTGTGCTTCATGGGGCTCACAGTCTAAGCAAGAGGAAGGACACATACTGAATTCCCATTTTACGGATGAGATAACTGAAGCACAGAGAAATTAAGTGACACGTCCACGGTGTCAGAGCTGGGATTAGAACCCGGTTCTCTGACTCCTAGGCCTGTGCTCTTTCCACTTTAGTGGATAAACTAGACTCTCTAGCTGCAAAACTGCCAATCCCCTTTGATTTAGTAGACTTTTGCCTCATTGACATCCGTTAGGCTGGGTAGTGCCGATCTTTGTTGAGTCAGAATTTGTCTTCCCATTTTGCCTAGACATAATGAATTTGAGATTTTCAGTCAAGGTAGGACGGTACACCTCTGCTCCAAAGCCACCGCTGTCATTTATGACTGTCACATGAATACGTTGTTTCTTTTCCAGGCATCTCTTACGTACGCTGAGGCGCAGATGAGAATTGATTCCGTAAGCATGCGTGATGATATCACCACAAGTCTCCGTGGCCTGAACAAACTAGCCAAAATTCTGAAAAAGCAAAGAATAGACAAAGGGTAAATTGTTCTCCATGTTGGCTTTGTCTAGTATGACACTTGGATAAAGTGGTCTCTTGGCCCTGTTAAAAAGTATATCAGGGGCAAGAAAGAATGCTTTTAAGAATCTGGACACAAAATGTGGGTATCTATGTCACATTAGTTTCAGTATTGTCAAATCTCTTCCTCTCACTGGCTGATACAACTCTGAAATTATTGATTCCTGATGGAATTTCATCTAATATTGATATCTTGTAGTTCACGTGATTTGCAGGAATATTTGGAAAAGAGATGAAAGAGAATAGCTTGGGAAAGGAATCAGGAAATGGGAAAAAGACTTTTCTTCCTGGAGAGATCACCTGCTTTAGCTTTCAGTGCATCAAGTTTGCTTCTTAAAGAAAATGATTCTCAAGCTTGAAGTAAATCAGTGAACATTCACTTGTAAAAATGTATGCGTATATAACATACATAAGCAATTTAAATAAGCCCAGTTATCAATACACAAATAAAACTGCTCCACAAATAAACAGTTGGAGTCTCCGAGTAAAGAAAGCATGTTAAGTCTTGCAGAAAGCCTGAAATTGTCATTCTGGAACCGAGACCCTCAGAATTCAGATTTAGTCTACCATCATAGGTGGGCTCTCCCTCTTCAGATGAGCTGAAAGGGGAATCTCCCTCTGCCCGTCTGAGAAGGAAGCGTAATAAGTCACTAACCAGTGACACTGTCAGTCACATGGAACTCCAGAGAATGAGGCGCCTAGCCTAGAACTAAGGGAATAAATGATGGTTTTATAAATAACCCAGTTTAGGGAGACTCTCCTTCACTTTTACAAGGAGTAAAATATGCCTGCTGTTGGAGGAAATGTCATGTACAGTCAGGAAATGGATACATTTCTATTGTCAAAACTGGGACTGAAGAAATCCTTTGTACTTCAGAAGACAATTGTGTCCTTTTTCCTCATTTTCTTCACGTAATTGTTCAATCTTCAGCCACTTTCCCAATGTATCACTGACCTTCTCCTGTATTTAGTGGGCAAAGAAAACTGGCTTGAGACTTAATTAAGTCTAACACTAAACAGTTCAGAAACGACTACCTGCCTTATAGGAAAATAGGCAAAAATGTACTACGTCTGATGCCTCTTGAAAGTATCGGTGCCTTAGTCCATTTTGAGCATTTGAAAAGGGCCCGCCAGGTGAATTATTCTTTTAAAATTGAAATTGGGATCATTTGTTTAAGTGGAGGTGCATGAAATATAACAGAACCTCATTTAAAGCCGTGCACTAAAGTGTGAATAGTAGCAGCTGTATTCATTCTGTAGACACTTCTCATCATGAATTATTTCCAGGTTTCCAGCTCTTTGTTTGGTCAGGTGATTTACATGTCTCTCTGTTTTGTTTTCCTCTTAGAGCTTTGACACTCTCCTCCCCTGAGGTTCGCTTTCATATGGACAGTGAAACCCACGACCCTATAGATCTACAGACAAAGGAACTTAAGTATGTTTTTATGTGAACAGGAGCCAGATTTAGTTTTGATGCTAAGACTGCCTATTTAGACTGTGCATGAATACACTGAAAAGTAAACTTTTTTTTATGTTATGATATGGGTTGATTTTTTTCAGGTGAGTACAAGGAGAAATAATAATAATTTTGGTATTTGTTAAGGGCTTACTATGTGCCAAGCACTGTTCTAAGCATTGGGTAGATACAAGATAATCACGTTGTCCCACATGGGGCTCACAGTCTTAATCCCTTTTTTACAGATGAGAGAACTGAGGCCCAGAGAAGTGAAGTGACTTGCCCACAGTCACCCAGCTGACAGTGGCAAAGCCAGGATTAGAACCCATGACCTCTTGACTCCCAAGCCCGGGCTCTTTCCTCTGGGCCACGCTGCTTCTCTATGAAATGAAACCTCAGTGTATGTTCCTCTGAGACCAATCACATCTTTGCATTTCCCTGTATTTACCCAGTGCAGTGAAATGCCGGGCTGTATTGTCCAGTCCCTCTAGCTAGCTATTAGTTCTGCATCTCAAATCTCGGGGATTTGGAGCCTCCAGGAACGGAGGTAGAGACAAGCATTTCAGGTGGGATGGCAAGGCCATTGGAATTAGTGTAAAGGAATAGATCAGGGAGCCACAATACCTAGTAGAGTTGAAGATTAATTTGGCTTCCTTTCAGAGCTATTAATATAAGCTCAAACCTATCTAGAATTAGAGTTGTTCCATGCAGTGCCGGAGCAAAGAACTGAATAGAGAGAGCTGTAACCACAGTCGAGGTATAAGTGGCATAAAATGTATCAGCCATTTGTGAATTTGAACCGTAATAATAACGATGGTACTTGTTAAGCGCTTACTATGCAGCCAGTACTGTTCTTAGCGCTGGGGTCGATAAAAGATCGGACACTGTTCCCTGTCCCACGTGGGGCTCACAGTCTTCATCCCCATTTTACAGATGAGGTAACCGAGGCACAGAGAATAATAATAATTATCATGCCATTTGAAAAGCGCTTACTGTGTGCCAGGCACTGTACTAAGCGCTGGAGTGGATGCAAGCAAATCGGGTTGGACACAGTCCCTATCCCAAAGAGGGCTCACAATCTTAATCCCCAATTTGCAGATGAGGAAACTAAGGCTCCGAGAAGTGACAGAGCTGGGATTAGAACCAGATCCTTCTGACTCCCGGGCCCGTGTTCTATCCACTAGGCCATGTGGCTTCCCTAGGGAAGCAGCGTGGCTCAGTGGAAAGAGCACGGGCTTTGGAGTCAGGGCTCATGAGTTCGAATCCCAGCTCTGCCACTTGTCGGCTGTGTGACTGTGGGCAAGTCACTTAACTTCTCTGTGCCTCAGTTCCCTCATCTGTAAAATGGGGATTAAGACTGTGAGCCCCACGTGGGACAACCTGATTCCCCCATGTCTACCCCAGCGCTTAGAACAGTGCTCGGCACATAGTAAGCGCTTAACAAATACCAACATTATTATTATTATTAATCAAACATCAGAGCAGAAGAAACCGCAAAATGGGGTTTCCTCTGTCTCTGTCCTGACTTTGTGGAATCCTACCCCAGAGTGACTGAGAACTGAGCGCCATCTGAGTGCCCCTGCTTTTTTCTTCAGGCACTGTGGACTGAGAGAGCCCCCCCAAACTGCAGCAGGTGCCTGACCCGAGCCTCACGGAGAAACCGTGGGATTCCAAGGTGCCCGGGTATCGGGCCTGGACTTCTGAGGGATCCATTATCTTACCCATTCCTCTCATCCTCTCTGAGTAAAATCCAGCTCTGCTGGGACTTCCCTAACAGGCTTGGATGGTAGTTACTTGGTTTGTTGTAAAGTATCACTGTCAACTGGTCATAGTATTTCTGGCTGAAAACCGCTATTCGGTCTGTGTGACTTAGGTTCAGGAAAGCTCCAAGACTGGCAGAAATGGGATCTTTAGAAAACTTGAAATGTGCTTTGCAAAAGCAAAGCAGATCCCTAAGAACTGTTCTGGTTCTCCAAAAGCTCTCATCCAGTATTCCAAATGTTTTTCTAAAATAGCATTTACCAAGCACGCCTTCTAATGTATTTGGACCTTATTTCCCAAAAACTATCTAAAATGGAACAGATTTTGAACAGAGAAAGAAAATAAGTGTAATCTAGGACGTTGCTTGACAAAGAAATGTGATGTGAACAGAAAACAGATTGCCTTGAAGATCTCATTAAGGAGATTAAGCTTGAAGTCTATGTGTGATAGAGCTTTTCATATCTTTCCCCTCCTTGTGATGAGAAAAACACTTTAGAAATTACAGTAATCTAGAAAGTATACAGACTGAGGGGGAAAAAAAAAGGATTGACTATTTACTCATTCTCTTGAGATTTAGTCTAGGTGCGGCCTCTCCTTTACTTACGGTTCAGTGAAAGTTCATAGTGGGTAGGAAATGTGTTTCTCAGCCTGTTGTATTGTACTCTTCCAGGTGCTTAGTACAGTGCTTTGCATAATAATAATAATAGTGTAGTGCTATTTGCCAGGTACTCTACTAAATTCTGGGATGAATACAAGCAAATACAGTCGCTGTCCCACGTGGGGTCACATTCTGCATCCCCATTTTACATATGAGGTTACTGAGGATCAGAGAAATTGACTTACCCAAGGTCACATGGCAGACAAGTGGAGCAATCGGAATTAGAACCCGGGTCATTCATTTATTCAGTCTTATTTATTGAGCGCTTACTGTGTGCAGAGCACTTGGACTAAGTCCTTCTGACTCCCAGGCCCCCGTTCTATCCACTAGACCACGCTGCCTATTACATAGTATGCCCTCAGTAAATACCACTGATGATGATGACGTGATGAAAGGCTACAAAGAACTGATTCAGTGGATATTCTACAGCAAGGAACCTTCCAAAGCTTATACTCACTTTGGAATGGGACTAAGTGCAGATGCCTGATTTCCCAGCCAAGATTCATTCAGGCTGTTAGAATAACAAGTCGGTGTAGTCCATCAAACTCCCGGTGAAACAGAGGGAACTTGGCCATCCTTCATATTTTTCTTAAACCCGAGGTAGACGTTCTCCTCCTACCTCATAGATTCAGCATTCATCCTGCAAGGTGTTAGTAGAGAAGTTGTGGCACTAAAATTGTTTTCTGTTCCATTACTCTATTTAAACATTTTGTGCTTTCTTTCTGACATCATAATTCTTTTCCATTGACAGAGAAACAAATTCCATGGTGGAAGAATTCATGTTACTCGCCAATATCTCTGTTGCAGAAAAAATTTATGAAGAGTTTTCTGAGCACGCCCTGCTCCGAAAACATCCTGCCCCGCCTCCATCCAATTATGAAATCCTTGTTAAGGCTGCTAAATCTAAGGTAAATGCCCACTGTTTCAGATCCAGAGGGTAAGCTGATGGGATCTTTTGAGCTGAGTTTGAAAAAACATCTTACTGTTAGTGAAGGCCCAGGGCTATCAGAAAGATATTCCGACTGGGATTACCAGTAGGGAATATCACTGAACCCTAGGTCGGGCGACAGCACAACCCCTAATCATGAATAACCTTTGCCCTGGGCCTCGATTAGCATCGCTCTGTCTCTTGCACTTCCCACTTAGTTTCTGGTCTGTAGATGTGTGCGTGGTGTTTTTTTTAAAGTTTTCTCATCCACTATCAATTTCCTCACTTTCACTTTCTTTTTCTGTTCCTGTGTTAAAGCACAATCATGTGATCTCCAGAACTTTTTAGTAGTTTAGCTGTTTTTAACAACTGTAACTATTTTGCCTCCTGCCTTTTTTTAAAAAACTGTATTTGTTAAGCTCTATGTGCCAGGCTCCGATCCAAGGTCTGGTATTCATATAGTCTAATCAGGTTGGACAGAGTCCATGTTGCACGTGAACCTCGCAATCTTAATCCCTACTTTACAGATGAGGTCATTGAGGCACAGAGAAGTAAAGTGACTCACCCAAGGTCACACAACAAACACATAGCAGAGCTGGGATTAGAACCCAGGTCCTCTGACTCCCAGGCCTGGCTCTTTCCACTAGGTCATGCTGCTTCCCAATGACCCCAGTCTGTTCTCAATTTCAAAGATGACTAATGGTGATTAGGCCTTTCAGGTCTCATTTGCCCCAGCCTATTTGGTGGTAAAGGGGCATGTTGTTGTTTGTAATTTTGAACGTCTTGAAATCCAAATTCTGTGGTGACTCTGTGGTGTCGATGGCAGCGTCGTACGATAAAAAGCTGTTTTGACAAATGGATTTGTGGCAGAACTGAACAACTTTCTTCCCTTTTTTTTTAAAAAAAAACAAAAACAGGATTTGGACATTAAAACGGATACAGCAAAGGCTCTGGCTGAATCATTAGACGGTGCAGAATATCCTACCTTTCCATATTTAAACACCCTTCTGCGAATACTGGCCACCCGCTGCATGATGCAAGCTGTCTATTTCTGTTCTGGAATGGATAATGATTTTCATCATTATGGCTTAGCTTCCCCGATATACACACACTTCACTTCACCCATCAGAAGGTATTTGTGACCGAGAGAAGTAGACTATTGATGAATTTGAATTGCAATTCAGAAGAATCTCAGTGAATCAGATGGAATGTAATAACAGTAATAACTGGCACAATCTGACCAGGGATGTGAATGTGATTACTCAGGGAAGTGGACAGGCTATGGTGAAGTGAGACTTTGGAACCCAAAATTGAGGGAGAAAGATTATTCCAGCCACCTTGTCTCTGCCACCCACTACCCTTGGGGTAGGAGAGCAAACCAGGCTCCATTCGGGAAAGCGTCCCCTGGGGCCTCACCTCTCCCGACTGCCCTGAGACAAGATGGCAGCTGTTCTGGGAGGGATCTGACAAGTCCTTCCTCCCCCACCGCAATATGGTTCATTCATTCATTCATTCAATAGTATTTATTGAGCGCTTACTATGTGCAGAGCACTGTACTAAGCGCTTGGAATGAACAAGTAGGCAACAGATAGAGACAGTCCCTGCCGTTTGACGGGCTTACAGTCTAATCGGGGGAGACGGACAGACAAGAGCAATGGCAATAAATAGAGTCATGAGGAAGAACATCTTGTAAAAACAATGGCAACTAAATAGAATCAACTATTCTAAAAGTTGAATCAACTGGTTCTAAAAGTAGAATGGGATTAGAGCTGAAGGGAGCTCCTGGGTGGGGTGTCCGATGACAACGGAGGACATGAGGAGGCAGCTCAGTGATGCCAAGGAGAAAGAGAGTCACCCCGGGGGACAGAGTGAATGAGGGGAGGGTAGAGATGGGAAGGATGGGAGGCCAGAGGGTTGACTGAAGATAGATTCCAGAAGTGGTGGGAGAGCCGTTAGGGAGTAGCTAACATGAGAGATGACACAGATTCTCAGAAGAACTACTAAGATCTGTGAGAAGAAAAGGAAAGCTGGAAACGAGAGAAATCTAGAAAGCTAGAGACCTCCAGACACCACGAGGTACTAGCGTGACGGAGACGGGAAGGGAATTTAAAAGAAAAAAGAAAGTCAAGGTGGAGAACACTGTAAAAGTTGGATTGTTTCTCTTGTACTGATAGATTCTTTAATCTCACAACCTCATCTCTGTGGCCTTTGGGTGTTTTTCATCTTGAAGGCTACGAATACCATCAAAGCCTATTGAAAACCACAAGTGTATCTTTTGGTTCTAAAACATGTATGGGAAGGTAGTGAGTCCTTCAGAAATAATAAGTAACAGATAAAGTTTTAACAAGGTAAACGGTCATGACATTGCAGATAAAGACAACGGCTGTTCTTTGTCTTCCCTCCCTCAAAAGGTACGCTGATATAATTGTGCATCGGCTACTGGCTGTGGCGATAGGAGCGGACTCAACGTATCCCGAGCTCACGGACAAACACAAACTAGCGGATCTGTGTAAAAATCTCAATTTCCGACACAAAATGGCCCAGTATGCCCAGCGAGCGTCGGTGGCGTTCCACACGCAGGTAACTGACATCCGTAGAGAGAGCGGGGAATTGCTCAACGGAATGGATTCATCGTCATCGTCAACTCCGGGAGCCAAGTGTGCGGATTGGGGTTGCAGTGGGGGATTGGCATGGTTAAGTAGGAAGGGGTGAGTTAAAGCCAATGATAGTTTCTGTGTAGTGCAGAGATAGATGTTTGAAGAATGGAGAGACATGGAATGTACATTTCTTTTAGAAAAATCATCCAGGCAGCAGAGTGAAAGTATGGATTGGAGTGGAGAGGAACTGGGATGTCGGGGAGGAAGCTGGTATGAGTTTGGATGGAGAGGAAAGGACAAATTCTAGAGATGTTATGAAGTAAAAAGCGACAGGATTTTGTGACAGATGGCATCAGGTTAACTGAGAAAGGTGAATCAAGGATAGTGTCAAGCTTACAGGTTTATGAGACGGGGAAGATGGTGGGGCTGTCTAAAGTGATGGGAAAGCCAGGGAGGACAGGGTTTGGAATTCTGATTAGGACATGTTAAATTTCAGGGTGGGAAGGACATCCAGATAGTAATAATTATGGCATTTAAGTGCTTACTATGTGCCAGGCACTTTTTTAAGCGCTGGAGTGGATACAAGCCATCGGGTTGGACACAGTCCCGGCCCCACATGGGGGTTCACAGTCTTAATCCTCATTTTACAGATGAGGTAACAGAAGCCCAGGGAAGTGAAGTGTCTTGCCCAAGATCACACAGCAAATACACGGCAGACAGAGCTGGGATTAGAACCCAGATTCTTCTGGCTCCCAGGCCAGCTCTGTCCACTAGGCCTCACTGCTTCTCATGGAGATGTCCTGAAGGCCGGAGGAAATTTAAGAGACTACAGAGAAGGAGAGAGGTCAGGGCTGGAGAGGGAGATTTGGGAATCAACAGCAAAAAGGTAGTAGTTGAAGTCACAGGAGCGAATTGAGTCCTCCGAGGAAATGGATGGAGATGGAGACTAGAAACAATCAATCAACCAATCATGTTTATTGAGCACTTACTATGTGCAGAGCACTGTATTAAGCGCTTGGGAGAGCAGACCCAGAATTGAGCCTTGAGGGACTCCCATGGTAATGTGGTTCCTTTCTTCCTTAAATCTGGACCTCACCTTCCTCCCTGCTTCTTGGCATGGGCTCAGATGACAATAATAGTAATTATGGTATTTGCTAAGCGCTTACTAAGTAATGGCACTGTACTAAGCACTGGAAAAAGCAAAGAGCCCCATTTGGGGGCTCGTACCCATGACCCTATAATTAAGAGGCTCGTGCTCTACCACCTGAGCTAATTGGGCACAATGGATTCCCCTCATACTGCACTGATCTGTTTTATAAACCTTTATTTTTTAAAGTGGCACTATGATCATAAACCAACACATTCATACCCTCCACCATTCATGCTTGTACCAACTCATACTTTCACGCATTTTCATATGTATGCACCCAGACCTAGACTGAACACCGTTATCTACCTCACCCTGGGTACCAGAAGCAGGAGTCTCAGTAGGGTGAAATAAAAGTTTGGAGAAAGAGAGGAGAATTCAGAAGGGAAAGGAGGAAGGCAGAAAGAGTCCAGCAAAGCTAAGGGGATGAATTTTGGTATCATAGAAACCCAGCAAGTTTTGCCACTTGGAGCATCTGGTCTAACGCTTCCCTCGACTCCCAGCCCTGAGTGGTCACCACCTGGTCAAGGGTTGAGCCTTGATGTGTACACGTTTAAACCAGGCTAGGAACCCACCCAGCCATCAGTACAGAGTGGCTAGAATTGAAAGAGAAAAAGATTGTAATCCCAGAGTTCCCCAATTTCCCCACAATAGAATTAGAGGCGCATTGTGGCCTTGTGGAAAAAGCACGGGTCTGGGGTCAGAGGACTTGAGTTCTAGTCGCAGCTCTACCACATGACTGCTGCGTGACTCTGGGCAAGTCACTTAACTTCCCTGTGCCTCAATTGCCTCATCAGTAAAATGTGGATTAAGACCGTGAGCCCCACCTGGGACACGAACTATGTTCAATCTGATTCCCTTGTATCTGCCCCAGCACTTCGTACAGTGCCTGTTCTATAGAAAATGCTTAAATTACATGTTTTTTTAAAAGTATAGATCAGTAATATTACCTGCAGTCGATTTAAGTTACTGAAATGGTTTTCATTCCTCTAGTCGACAAAGATGTAATTTTGGAGATGCCTACAACTCTTCAAGGTGTTAAGAGCTTAGTATTGGAAACAAAATATTTGCAGTTTTGCTAGGTAGAACATAAAATAGTAAAAGAATGACGACTTGTGCAGAAGAGCCCTAAAGCTGAAAATTGGCTTGACACATACCTTGATTCGAGTGGAAAAAATGTGAATGCAAAAATCTGTATGGGAAAGTGTTTTTAGTTTGGTGGTCTTTGTTGTCAGAACTCTGATTTTAAAAAAGCTTCATTAACCGTTTTGTACTCGTTACAGTTGTTCTTCAAAAATAAAGGAATAGTGAATGAAGAAGCCTACATTTTGTTTGTACGGAAGAATGCCATTGTGGTGCTAATCCCCAAGTATGGCTTAGAAGGAACTGTCTTCTTTGAGGAGAAAGACAAACCAAAACCAAAGCTCACTTACAATGATGAGGTCTGTGTTTGCCAGTTTTGTTTGCTTTTGTAACACTGCTGTGTATTTTGCCTTATTATTGTCCAGGAGGTATCTCCATAGCTCGTGGAGTGACTTCTATTTGCATTTTGCAAAGTATCTACTACAGTGTAAATTTAACCTTCTCGGTATGCCAGTTTTCTAAATGTTCACAGCCCCAGAGCTTGTCCAGAGCTCCAGTTGAGTCAACAAATGCAACAGAAACACTCTTTAACTTCCGCTTAAATGCTGTAATATTTTCTTAGCTTCTAAAAGCTGGAAAAATAAAGTAGTATTACAAAGGAAAAGGAATCAAAGGAATTAGGTGGGGTCCAGTTTTGGAAAACAAAATAAACCCACCTGAAATTGTTTTCCTTGTTTCAGGTACCTTCCCTGAAAGTAGAAGACACAGCATTCCATATGTTTGATAAAGTTAAAGTGAAAATCATGTTAGATTCCTCCAACCTTCAGCATCAGAAAATACGCATGGCACTGGTGGAGCCCCAGGTGAGTTCACGCAGAAGCGACGGGAAGTGATTGGGGGGAAGAGGGAAAATGAGAGTTGGTTTTCAGGGAGAATGGAATGTTTTTTGCCTTCTAGTAGAAAGAACAGGCTTTGGAAACCTTTAAATTTGGGGCCTCCTTGAGGAACCAAACTGGGACATTGATATTCAAATTTAATTGCTATAATGATTCCTAAATGTAGATGTGGTTTCAAATGAACCAAACTGGAGTGGTTGGGAGTACTGATAAATTGTGACTTAATTGTTGGAAGAAATTAGTCGCCTTTAAATGGGTAGTTTCCTAATTCTAAAATTGTTCAATAGTACTTAGTGCCTACATTGTGCAAAGCACCATAAGGTTAGACTAAAGTCACTGCATTTGTGTCACATAAGTTACTTACTTGAAATGGAAGTAAGCTATGAAAAAAAATGCTTCAAAACCATATGCTCATTATGGGCAGGGAACGTGTCGGCTGATTCCGCTGTATTGTGCTCTCCTGAGCCCTTAGTACGGTGCTCTGCACATGGTAAGCGCTCAATAAATACCATTGTTAAAGTGTTAAAATACTGGGGGAAGATGGTGTGCTTTAGCTGACAACCCCAGTTCACCAGGTTGCTTAGCAGCTGTACACAGTGGATGGCAAAGTAGTCAATCTGAAGAGATAGTTGAGGAAAGCACTTACGTGGCTCAGTGGAAAGAGCACGGGCTTGGGAGTCAGAGGTCATGGGTTCAAATCTTGGGTCCGCCACTTGTCGGCTGTGTGACTGGGCAAGTCACTTCTCTATACCTCAGTTACCTCATCTGTAAAATGGGGATTAAGACTGTGAGCCTCACGAGGGACAACCTGATTACCCTGTATCTACCCCAACACTTAGAACTGTGCTCTGCACATAGTAGGCGCTTAAATACCAACAAATACCAACATTTTAATTACAAAAACGTTGAAGGTATGTAATGTAACTGGTATAAAATTTGATGCTTCCCGTCTGTCCTCGCCGCCAGCTTTCTCAGGTAGCTTGAGGCCACTCAGCTTTGCACGCTTGTTTTACACAAGGGAACACCCTAGTAGCCAGAAACTGGAGAGGAACAAGGTTTTTTTTCCTCAATTAGGCTCATAGGCATATTTCGTGCAAACCTGTCTTTCTTCCCCAGCACCTAATTACGCATCCCTCACCCCCAAACATGGGTCGCATATAATGAAAGCGTAGCTTTCATAATCTACCAATCAGTTATAATTATTGAATGCTTATTGTGTGCAGAGCACCATACTAAGGCCTTGGGAAAATACAACACAATCAGACCTGTTCCCCGCCCATGAGGAGCTAACAGTAAAATAGTTTAGGATAGGGGAAACAGTATAAGAATATATAGGTTTTGTGGGATGGGATGAAGATCAAAGCGTTTAGGGGTACACAGCCGAGTTCTAGTTGACAGAGAGAGCAGGGTGGCTAGTGTGGGAACCCTCTTGGGGATGATGTGATTTGAGGAGGGTTTTGAAGGTAGGGAGGGTGGGGGGAAAATCACTTTTTGTTGGACCACCCAGACAGCAAAGGGAATTTCTTCTGCATTCTGTTTTATTCAGTGTCTGGATCTAATAAATTTGCTGGAATGACAGCTTGATGGCTTTCTTTTTCCTTAGATTCCAGGAATCAGCATTCCTACAACTGCTGCCAGCTCCAACAGTGATGAACCAGAGAAAAAGAAGAGCAAGCTAGAAAAATAACTCTCTTGGTTAAAAATGGAAATTTTAACCCGTTACTTTTAAGTGCATTTTATTTTTTTTACAATTTGCATTTATTAAACCACTACCCAAGTATGTCTTATATACTTTGCTCAGACACTTTTTTGTCATCTTTTATTTACGCAGTATAGTTAAACCGAATAGCCACAGCTCAGAGAAACGGATAAAGATCATTCAAAGAAAGTTTTTCAGAAGTCCCAGTTTCTTTACTGGTACATTTTGAAGCATTCATTACCTCACTGAAAGGTGTTTAATCTTTCATAAATAACCTGCTGACTGCTATTCTTAAAAGCTGGTGCAGCAATAAAGTGACTTGGATAAGCACAGAGATAATAGCAATGAATTAATATAGCTTTTGACCTGTCTCCAGCCGATCACTAACTTGGTAAGGGTTTATTAGCAAGTCCGCCTTTCCTAGGCTTGCTAAAATGGATGGCACCAAATGGGAACTCAAAAAAAAGCTACCCCTGCTCTTTGCCTCAGAGGTAAATAACTAAATGGAACACACAGCTTCTTCCTATATAGTCACAAGTTCCATCCTCTTCCCTAACCTTACCAAATTTTGGGAAGCAGCCTTTGAGTCCTGTCCCCATGGACTATTTATAAAATAATAATAATTATGGTATTTAAGTACTTACTATGTGGCAGAGGCACCACACTAAGCACTGGGGTCAGTACAAGCAAATCTGATTGAACAGTCTCTGTCCCACTTGGGGCTCACACACTTAATCCCCATTTTACAGATGAGGTAACTGAGGACCAGAGAAGTTAAGTGATGTGCCCAAGGCCACACAGCAGACAAGTAGAGCTGGGATTAGAACCTATGATGTCCTGACACCCAGGCCTGTACTCTATCCACTACACCAGACTGCTTCTCTCTCATCTATCACACTCACTTTGTCCATTTAAACACCCAGCTGTCTCATCTTCTCACTTGGACCACCAATTCCATTATTCAGAAATAATTCTTCAGTGGCTCCTTAATTGTTCCCCTATCTGTTTAAAATGTTTGGCTGGAGCTTTCAATCAATCTAACTGTGTGTGGGACACTTTATTAAGTGCTTGGGAAAGTACAATCTAACAGATGTGTTAGACGTGTTTCCAGCCCACAAGAAGCTCGCAGTCCAGAAAGGGAGACATATTCAAGTTAATTACATTATATAAGTGTTGTGGGGCTGAGGTTGGTGTGAATAAAGGATGCAAATCCATGTGCAGTGGTGATGCAGAAGAGAGTGGGAGAAGAGGAAGTGAGGGCTTACTCGGGCAAGCCCCCTTGGAGATGTGATTTTAATAAGGTTTTGAAGGTGGGGAGAGTGGTCATCTGCCAGATACAAAGGGGGAGGGAGTGCCAGTGTAGACTCTGGTCTGCCCGACTCTAGTCACCCTCACCTCCAAATTAGTCCATATTACACATTTTAGAGCTCTATCATCTGATAAAGTGGCACTCACATCCAATTCTTATCCATTTTTCCTCTTTATAAACAAGTTCAAAGCTTACCTCACCTAAGGAGTTTTCAGAGCTGGAGAGTCAAGGTAGTTCCTAGGACCCAGGCCTCCTGCTGAAGTTCTGCTTTTTTTTTTGCTCTTTTGGTATATTAGTAATAATAAGGGTGGTATTCATTAAGTACTTACTACATGTCAAGCAATGGATTAGATAAAAGATAAGATCACAGTCCCTGTCCTGCATGAAATTCAGTCTAAGTAGAAGGGAAACAGGTATTGAGTCACCATTTTACAGCTGAGGTCCTGTGACTTGCCTAATGTCACAGAGCAGACAACTAATGGAACTGGGATTAGAACCCAGGTCCCCTGATTCCCAGACCCATACTCTTTCCAATAGGCTGCACTGATCCTTGAAGGTGGGGATCGTGCTGGACAACCCTACTGTATCGTACTCTTTCAAATGCTTAGTGCAGTGTTCGGCACACAGTAAAATGCTCTCAAATGCCATTCATTTTTTTTAGATGGGGAGGATGGGGAGGTTTGCCACAGGAGAATACTCTATGGATACAAAGCCAAGTCTATAGTTTCCACACCACCTGCTATAGAAATCGGCATAGCTTTCGAGCTTTCTACCCCTTCCACCCATCAGCATGGAAAGGGGTGTACACAAGCTCCCTCTGTCCCAGTTGATCTGGTTCAAACATCTGCTCATATACCTAAACCTTGATTATATAAACCCGGCACTCAAATAACAAAGGAGATCACCCAACAATAGGTACACAGTGACCTCCTTCCGGGCGCTTTATGTAAATAAAAAGTTAGCCTGCTTTTCAACACAGTTTTAGCCAAAGAAAATACTTGTTTAGGATAGTGGAAGAAAAGAACGATCTTAAAAGATCTTAAAAAGCAGGCCCATGCTTTTTCCACTAGGCCACAACTGTTCTTAACATATTCATCTTTAAAACCTTTAAGTTGCCATGATGGAAGTGCACTATGTGTACGGGGAAAAATTACATTTAACAGCTCATTATTTGTTAGACACATATCCACTATTTTACCATGGTAACCAAAGTGAAAAAGTAGTACACTTACAATTTAAACATCAACATCTAAATGGCTAATTTTCCATGTATGTTCCCTAACACTTCAAAACAGTGGCTTGCACAAAGTAAGGGCTTAAGATTAAATTCACTTTTGATGCAAGATTTGAAACAGGAAAACTACTTTTAGACACTTTATTCTTTTCATGTGAAAATTTAACATCCTCAATGCACTATATAAATCCAGCTGATCTCCACATTTTATATATACATATATGCACACACACACACATATATATATATATATGTTTTTAAAACTCCATGAAAGGCACAATTAGACACATGTTTATTTTGTGGTAAACAGTTACTTAGGCAAAAAGCCATGTGATTCAGCTCCCGATACTTCCATGGTAGAAGAAGACTGAAAATTTTTCATTAAAGTTTTTAAAAAGTCACATCTTGTGTTAGAAACCTTTTCCTTGTTTGCTTAAACATTTAGATAATGCTGAATAAAAAATATTCAAAAGGATGATCTGCAAGGGCCTACTACATATTCTAGAAATACACTCCTCCAAAAAATGTATACTGTAAAGTTGCAGGTATAGCTCTACTGTCTTTATCACAGTTAAATTGTAGTTTCATAATTTATGCCAAGGCTAGAGTCAATAGTCACGTTTAAAACCTTCAAGTCATCATGATGGAAAGTGCACAATGTTTAAAAGGGCAAAATTACAAATAAAAGTTCATTATTTGTTACACACTTAGAGCCGGTATTTTACCCTTGGTAATACCAAATTGAAAAATGAAGAATTATTGGATTTGTCCCATAACCATCTCAAAACTCGCCAATATTCTATCAGTCTTCTTCAGGCATCAAATCGTAATTTCTATGTTAATTTGAAAATGACTAATGATAAAAATGAATTAACTGGTACATCTGTGATCTCTTAGAATTCTCGGCTTTTTTAAGCTTCACCGTTTCCTGTAAACATCATCGATTCAGGCACTTGATTTTCAGTGCCCCCTTCACACTGGGGAGGACTATATGAGTGTTCAAGATGTAGCTGAGGTAATTTCATCCAAATCATAGTTACGGTCCGGTCACAGGCTGAATAAAACCTGCAAATTAGATATGCTTTCAAACGGGTATATCTATGGCCCGCTCTATTGAGCCGAAGGCAAGTTTTTTGCCCAGTATCCTTGAGTTGGTTGCCCTTGCTGTACAAAAATTAAGAAAAGAAAAAAAAGAGTAAGTTTAAGATGTAGTCTGGAATACTGCATTTGAGACAAAACAAGGTATAGTTTACTTATGCGAAAATGAACACGGTCCCTCTCGACAATAAGTGAACACGGTCCCTCTCGACAATAAGCAGGCTATGGGCAGGGAACCTATCCACTCTGTTGTATTGCATTCTCCCAAGTGCTTAGTAGAGTGCTCCGCACACAATAAGCACTCAATAGTAAGTACCACTAATTGACTGATTGATTTTGTTTTTGAAGTGGGATGGGGGCTGTCCTTGGGGAGCAAGAGTCAGGAGGATTCCTGCTCTGAGCAATGGCATTTTGTGGCACATTTCTCCTCCTAACCAAACTTTACCCTGTGGTTTGCTCTCTTAAGAGCAAAGATAGCTCAAAGTCGAAGTGAGAGGAAGACTGGTGGCAGAGAAGCCCTCTTTTGCCCCCTCCCCCAGCCCACTGGAACTGGAAAAACACAAACATACACACACACACACTCTCCGCTCCCCCCTGCAAGATTTCTGACTTTCCCTTTCCCCTAATTCCCAAATTCCATTTTAACATCGAGCCCATATTTCCCTCTCCATTCAACTTTAGGATTTTCCTCAAATAGAAATGAACATCATCCCTCCTTGAGGTGCTAGAAACAATAGCTTAAGGGAAAGGCGCTCTGATGAACAAGAGTTGGTGTTGATCCTCTGCTCAGGAGGTGGCTACTAACCCATAGGAGGTGGATATCTCCACAGAATGGTTGGGGAGCCACCCAGCAGCATCGGAGTGGTTCTAACAAATCGTTTCTCAGGGAGGTGGATGCTTTTCTGGCCACTGGGACCCCAGTGTCTGTCCCAGTGTCGCTCCCTACAACCAACCAGCCCGACAGACTCAAAACAACCACGTCTCCTGGAAGAGCCAAGCACAAGCCCACCGGGTGGTGGTGGGGCTGTGCTGGGCCGGCTGGGAGGGTGTTGGAGCTCAGTGGATAGGGTCGGGAAGATGCTCGGGGGCTGTAGCTGAGTTACGAGCTTGTGGTCCGACTACAGTTTCTCTCCCTTCTTTAACAGAGTGGAGAAGTGGCCACCGTGAATGCGGTCTCAGAGGGATGGCGAGAGGTGTCACCTTTAAAATGTCCCAAGCAGCAGTCTTACTGATAAGTAATAATAATAATAATAGTGTTGGTATTTGTTAAGAACTTACTATGTGCACAGCACTGTTCAAAGCGCTGGGGTAGATACAGGGTAATCAGGTTGTCCCACACAGGGCTCACAGTCTTAACCCCCTTTCTACAGATGAGGGAACTGAGGCACAGAGAGGTGAAGTGTCTTGCCCACAGTCACACAGCTGACAAGTGGCAGAGCCCAGATTTGAACCCATGACCACTGACTCCCAAGCCCGTGCTCTTTCCACCGAGGAGGGAAACGGTAGGCCACAGTCTTCCTAATCCAAGACTTCTGGGCTACAGCCCTGTTAACCCACCCTGCCCACATGACGCGGAGCGTTTTCTACAAACAAAAGCACAGGATGGAGAAAGAGTGAGGATCGAGAAGCAGCGTGGCTTAGAGCACGGGCCTGGGAGTCCGGAGGACCTGAGTTCTAATCCTGGCACCCCCACTTGTCTGCGGTGTGACCTAGGGCAAGTCACTTAACTTCTCTGGGCCTCAGCTCCCTCATCTGTGAAATGGAGATTAAGGCTGTGAGCCCCATGTGGGACAGGGACTGTGTCTCCTAGTTAACTCTTATCCACCTCAGTGTTTATAACAGTGCTAGGCACATAGTAAGGGCTTAACAAGTACCATAATTATTATTTTCTTTTATATTATCCAGAATCCGGCAGGGTTGGAGGGGACCTCTACTGGGAACCAGGGGAGATATAAGGGGGTAAATTAGTGGCCACATCCCATCCACAGGAACGAGTTGGAGGTAATCGGACTGGAGAAAGAAGACACTACAGAGGCCAACTCCAACTACAGCTCCACAGAACTGGAGGGAATGTCAGCCAAGCTTCCCTCCCGAGATTTCGGCATGCAGTGAATACGCAGGAAGGATTCTATTAATGCCACAGTGGTTTTTGCAGGCATTTACAGGTTTGACCTACCTTTGATTTGAAAAGTTGAGGATTGCTCTGAATCTCGCAGGGTAGCGGCTCGTTTTCTCCACTGCCATTCTCTCCCACGACTACATCCATAATGCTGTTTCCGCAAGTCTGCGTATTATAGCCACTGTCCACCTGAGAACGTCAGAGAGACAGAACCGCATTAAGGATACGAATTACACTGGGAATTAGTATGAGAGGAGGTTTTTGTACCGCAAAGGGTTCAAAATGAATTTCCAAAATTTTAGGTCACATAAAAACTCTCTATTCAGGTGCTTAAACTGAGGCAGCACCACTATACAAAAAGGGAGAAAATAAACCCTATTGAATTCTAATTACAAAATAATTTAAAGTAGAATATAATGAAATCAAAATTTCCTTTCTTTTCCAACAATCTCAGTCTAGAAAAACCCTATCAATTTTAAAGTTTAAATGAAAAAAAAAATCAAAATAAAGCATTCCCCTCAGAGGAAAACCATACCTGAATGCTACTGCTTTCGCAAGGAATGACGCTGCTTTCTGCAAGGGGTGACATGCACATGTGCGAACTTTCAATGCTGAACGCGATTCCAGTCATAAAGCCAGTCATCGGAAGGCTCCCGTTACCAACCGTTTCCTTGGACCAAGTTTGCTCATCTGTTATCTCTACGGGATCGACCATATCGACGGTGTTGTTTTCTTTGGCACCTTCGGCGTCCTGCGACAGCGCTGATTCGTGGTCGCAGGCGTGGGACTGATCGGGCGGAATGGACACGGTGGTCACGACGAGACGTGCGTCACGTGGGAGAGTGTCACCGGCCAGGGGGCGCGGGGGGACTCCGGGATCCGTCGCGGTAGGTGGGGATTCTGTGGGCGGGGCGTTCTCTTTCTCTTCTTCTTCGTTGTGATGCTCAAGGGTAAAAGGAATACGAATCAGAGGCGTCCGAAACTGAGCACTTCTTCTGCATGTCCCAAGACTCATCGGTGACCAGTTTTTAATTGGAGAACAGCCATCTATATAAGGACTTCTGGTACAGGAGTTGGAAATTCCATGAGCGTTTGGTACAGATGGGGCATCGGGAGAACGAAAAGTAAATTTTTCTGGCTCTATTGGGACAGGGGAAAAAAAAGACCACAAAATAGGCTCATAAAGGCAGAAATGATATTATTTTGTCTGTCATTTGTGATGTCAAAGAAAACGCTTCTTAGCACTTGTAAATCTATTGTCAGGCAAATGAAAGTTATCTAATTTCACCTCCATTTAAGAATTTGTTTCATTATGAAGTTTTAAAGGCCTTGTTTGCCATTAAGCAACTAGACTGTAAGCCTGTTGTGGGCAGGGAATGGGTCTACCAACTTTGTTTTACTGTACTCCTCCATGTGCTTACTAAAGCATTCTGCATAGTGTAAGCATTCAATAAATACAACCGATTGAAAAAGATACCATTGATTAAACTGTAATGCCGATATTAAACAAGAAGGTTCTTAAGTTTGCACATTCTCTTCCATAAAATTACTCTGCTTCTAGAATCAATCATATTTATTGAGTACTTACTGTGTAGAGAACACTGTACTAAGTGCTTGGGAGAGTTCAATAAAACAGCTGGTTATTGTAATAATAATAATAATAAGGATAATAATAATAATTGTGACATTTATTAAGCACTTACTATTTTCCAGGCAGTGTTACAAGTGCTGGGTGGGGTACATAGGGCTAATCCATGTCCCACATGGGGCTCACAATCTTAATCCCCATTTTACAGATGAGGTATCAAAGGAACAGAGGAGTTAAATGACTTGCTCATGGCCACACAGCAGACAAGTGGTGGAGCCTGGACTGATAATATAATATAATAATAATAAGAGTGTTTGTTAGGTGCTTACTATGTATCAAGCACTGTTCTAAGTGCTGGGGTAGATATAAGCTAATAGGGTTGGACACAGTCCCCGTCCCACATGGGACTCACAGTCTCAAACCCCATTTTACAGATGAAGTACAGTTACAGATGAAGTAACTGAGACTTAGAGGAGTGAAGTGACTTGCCCAAAGTCACACATAGGAGACAAATGGCGGAGCCGAGATTAGAACCCAGGTCCGACTGACTCCCGGGCCTGTGTTCTGATCACCAGGCCCTTGGCCATACTAGGCCACACTGCTTCCCTAAAAGATTTTGGCATGTATTAAACTTTTGCTATGTGGTAAGTAAGCAGCGGGATAAATACAAAGCTATCAGATCAGATACAGTCCCTGTCCTAAAAATCAAACCGCTTGCAATCTACTGTCCCTATTTTGCAGCTAGGGAAAATGAGGCCCTGAGAAGTGAAGACACTTGTCTGAGGGGTGGAGCGGGAAGGAGAACTTGGCTGTCCTGATCCCCACATTTTTCCACTAGGCTGAGCTTTCAGTGTATCGTATTCTCCAAAGCTCTTTCTTTAGGGCTCTGCATGATAAATATTTTTGATCGATTATTGTACTTTTTTTGAAAAGAGGAAATGAGAGTTTTCACGGCCTATACCTTTACAATAACCGGTACTGAATAACGGCCACACAAACCATGGTTACGTTCCCTATCATCCGACCTCAGGTAAACCCAGAAAGGCCACAGGGGCCATGAAACTGAAAATGCCTTGGGGCAGTAATACTTAGTACTTTTGCGGCTTTGCCGCTTTGGTGCACACCACTCTTGCTGATGGGATCGGGTGTTTCGAAGCCGAGATGATCCGCTTTCCAAAGTTGGACGCTTACGGCCTTCATTTATTCAATCATATTTATTTAGCGATTACTGTGTGCAGAGGACCGTACTAAGCGGTTGGGAGAGTAGAGTCTAACAGACTTGGTAGACACGTTCCTTGCCCACAATGAGCTTAGTCCAGAGAGAGGTTACAGGTATGATGGGGAGGATGTTCTGCTAAAACCTGAGGCCGAGAATTTCCAACTGCTGTGGTCAGCACTGAGGGGCTGAGCGGGGCTGAAAGTCCCAAGCTCTGCTGAAAGCTCCTTCTCCTTCTCCTCCTCCTCCTTCAGTCAGGGCAGGAAAGCCTCTGGATTAGGGCAACTGAGCCGTTCACGGCCCGTGAGTCCCAGGTGAGAGGGGAACTAGCTGGTACCAATTTTTCCAGAAGGAATCACTCTGTAGTCCAACGAGGTGAAAGTAATTCCCTGAAAAACGTTGGGCCAATTCCTCTCGTTTACATTTAACCTTCAAAATGTGCCCATTTAAAACCATCCACTGTTCAGCTGAGAACTTCAGGAATGAAATGTGCTACAACCACTCTCTGGTTCTGTCCTTTTGACACAAAGTGTTCTGACTCTTAAAATGCCTAGAGGAGTTACGACCGGCCATACCTGACAGTGGCGTCTTCCCTATCTGAAAAGCAATTGGCGAAAACGTTGGTGAGGCAGCAGTTGACGGAGACTTCTCTGGAAAAGTAGGGCTAGTTACGCTTCCCAGACTGTACGCTCTCGCACCTCCTCGAATAGGGCTGGAGGAAAACTGACCCTGGGATTAAAAGATGACGATAAAAGCTCACATTGACAGAGCACTTGGTTATTAACAATTTTACAACGGCATAGCTGCAGGGTCTCTTCCTTCGATTTTTTTTAATTGAGGGTCTCACAAGGTAACAGATAGGATCTCCAATGAGAAGTGCAGTGCATTTTACTTTTTCAAGAGTCAAGTGTTAAAGAATTAAAGAATCTGCCAGGATTCATGAAATAATTTTTAGAACATACGGTTAGGTATATCCTAAGAAGAACTGAAAGATCTATGAAATTTCATAGCTAACGAGTAGGTGAATTTTTTCAGACTTTCTGAAGAAAGCTCCCATTTTGGTCTCAGGATGTCTCAAGCTTTGCCTCTCTTCAGCCGTGGCCCCGCCACCTGGAGGCTTAGGACAGTTTATAGCAACGAGAGAGACAGATATCAGCTGTCAATCATGTGACCTTCAGACCACTCAAGAAGCATCTACGCAAGCAAGGCAAACCCATGCCAGAACTTCTAGATGCACATGGAAGTGGCATCCGATCAAAACCATTGGAATGTATCTCACACAAACTACAATTACCCAATGTTATTACAAGTGAGTCTGCTAAACAATTTGATTTTTTCAGATTTCTGTGAGTTTACATAGAACTGAGATGACATAAAAAGAAAATGTAAAACAACTCAACTCGAGTGGAACCTCGTGTGGCCCGTCGGCTGGGCCGGCGTGTGATGAAAGCATTTTGTAATCAATTGTACTTCTCGAATACTTGTGAGTAAAGTCCCTGGACAGAACACTTGGGAGATTACAACTAAAAGCCCGCCAAACTCTGTCCTCAAGGACCTCGCAGCATAAAATGCAATCTAATTCACAGAACCCCCGAATCAACGGGGAAGAGAATTTGTGATCTTGGATGTTGCATTAAAAGACGATTTTCTCGAGTGCAGCACTTAAAACGTGTACAAGAGACACTGGCGGCATTTGACTCCCCCTTCCGTCTTAATCCGTGACTGCGGCTCTTATTTCCCTCATCCTCTGACTTCTACTCCACTCTTCTTCCCACGACTGCTACTCTGTCCCCATCAGTCTTTCCTGAGAATGCGGTTCCCAGGTCAGCCTGAAGTGCTGCTGGGCTGAATTCGTGTTCCTGGATCAGCCCACTGGGAACAGGAGAGAGGCTAGAGGAACTGGTTTAACGCCAGGAGTTGGATCGTGGGGTAGAGTCGGTTTGGCTAACACAGCAGGCCAGACAAATGAAGATTCAGATTTCCCTTTTCACCATTGGTGGTATCAATCAATTGACGATATTTACTGAGCACTTACTACATGCAGAACACTATGCTAAGCCCCTGGCGAATACAACAGTTAGCAGACATGTTCCCCGGCCAAGACACCATAAGAAGTGCAAAGCACTGGACTAAATCCTTAGGAGAGTACAACATAACAGTCAGTGGTACTTATTGAGCTCTATGTGCAGAGCATTGTACTAACCGCTTGGGAAAGTACAACACACCAGAGTTAGCAGACCTGTTTCTTGTGCCAAACATCCTAGTACATGTGAAACACTATACTAAGCACTCAGCACAGAAGCAAGACAATCAAGCTCTTCCCTGCCTTCAAAGTGCTCACAGTATAACGTGGGAGGAAGACAAACAAAATAAGGAGAATAGGATCTAGCAGGAAGTAGTTCAAGTACATCAGGAGGAAACGGCTGATTGATGAGTTGAATATACAAAGAGAACGTGTATGCCGTAGGCAGGGCCAAATTACAGCAGGTCCTGGGCTGGATTTCAGAGCAGTTTGCCAGGAATAAGCCCTCAGGCCCAAGGCAGTAGCTGGGCTGGAGAAGACTCCTGGCCATGTGAGACCAGCCCTCCCCTAAGGGTAGGGGAGGGCTGGAAGTCGGGGTCTGTCGGGATCGGGGAGAAGCCAAGGAGTTGGCCCTAATAATGAGGAGTTGGCCCTAATAATGACACGTAATGGAGTCCGAGGGAGGCTTAGCATGGCCCGGGACATAAAGGGCTAAGGAGAGGAATTCAAATAAACACACCTATGTACTAAAGGTTCTAACATTCTTGGGTGATAAACCATCTTTCTCCTTCTAGTCACACACCTATCTCTTATTATCGTAGTCCAAACCGACTATTGCAGGAATTCTTGCATTAAAAAGAGCTTTTACAAGCACCTCCCGATAAAGTGGATGTTTAGAAATCTCGCTCCCACACGTCTTGCCCCCAAATTACCTCGTGTTGGGTTTGGTTTAAATGTGGCTTGTCAAATGATATTTTAGCAGGGCAGAACACCAATACTCTGGAAGTTAGGAGATTTAATCTGTCCTCTTATAAAGGAAAGCTTGTGTCGTAGCCCTCTCACACACAAGCAAACATGCAGGCCCTTGGCCCTTTCTTCCGCTGCCGTGTCCCACAGTGCCCAGCCGGGCTCATGTTGCCAGGAGAACACACCTTCATTCTACAGTCTCTTTGATTCAGAGACCAATTCTGGCAGAATGAGTCCATCTTGGCAAATTCACATTTCCTCAAAAGGTACTGTTAAGCGCTTACTAGGTGTCAAATACTTTGTTTAGCCACATGTTCTTTTTTTTTTATGGCATTTGTTCAGGGCTGACTAAGTGTCAAGCACTGGGGCGGGTACTAGTTAATCAGGTTGGGCACAGTCCCTGCCCTACACGGGACTCACGTGGGAGAGAGGATGGAATCCCCATTTTACAGATGAGGCAACTGTAAAAGGCAGAGAAGGTAAGTGCCTTCCCCAAGGTCACACAGCAAACATGTGGCAAAGCTGGGATTAGAATTCAGATCCTCCGACTCCTAGGCCGGTGCTCTTTCCCATAGGCAGGCCACATGGGAAAGCTATGGCTCTTGATGTTTTGAAACTGATAAAAAGTTTCATCAACAGCTAATTGGATAATACCGCAGTATTCAGGAACAATCAAAACACAACCTGTGATTTATCTGAGACCAAATGATGTGAACTCGGCATGTTCCTATGCTGGGTCATTGGGGATGGCAACTTCCTACACATTTCATGGCATATACAGGTAGCCCTCCCCTCCCCATGTCTGTAAACTCGTTAAGGGCGGGGAACGTGTCTCCTAATCTGTTGTGTTGTATTCTCTCAAGTGCTTAGTACGGTGCTCTGCACACAGCAAGTACTAAATAACCACCATCAATCGACTGATAGCCGAAAGCCGGATATCACCACGGGTATCGCCACGGTCCAATATGTGCAAAGCAAGAAGGTGAAAGGTTTTCTTACCGAACTAGGCGTTTCCACTGGGCTTTTACAAGGAACGGGAGATAAATCTATTGAACAGAGGACTCCGAGGGATGCAGGAACATTACTCTGTGGACTTTCGGGGGATGCCAGGGACAAGCAGTCAGACATGCTTCCTTTGCCATCCAAAAACAGCTTCCTTCTGAGGGACGAGGAACTTAAATTCTCTTGAGACTGGTCTTCAAATTCATCGGCTCTGAAATAGTCACCTGAAACCATTTAACAGAAAATGGAGTGTTAAAGTTTTGAAAACATGACCCGGAAGAGCTTTCCAAAGGATCTATTCAGCAACTAAAAACACCTAGAACAGCATCCTAAGCCCCCTATGAACGTGATGCTTCCTACATTTTGCTCTCTCACCTCCAATCTATATCATTCATGCTTTCCCTCAACCTGGAACATCCCATTCCTGGGTTTAACCAAAAGACCACCGACCCCGACCCCTCAAAACCCTTCTTACAAGGGGCCTCTAGCTACTCCAAGAGGCTTTTCCCAATTAATTTCCCTGACCTTTCCAGTCATGACATCTCTGTAGCCACTTTTCTGTTTATATTTCTTCATTACTGTTTTAATTGATTTCATTTAATAAATGTTGAGAATAATGATAAAAGGAAAAGCAAAGCAATGGGGCATAAATTAATCCAAACTGTTCTTTAAAAATAGGAATACTAAAGTCTCATATTTCAATCCCCACCAGGAACATAGCCTGGATGGTCTGATTAATTTGTTTAAAGGAATAGGGGGAAAAAAAATCTATCCACAACTTAATTTTCACTCTTTTAGATTGGGAGTGATCTAAAAGTCTCCCCAAATCCCTAAATTTGCACTTAGAATTTTGGTTACTGTTAAATATGGACAGTCCCTTTATCCAAAAGGCTAATTTTACTAAAGAAACGTTTGGGAAGATAAAGGAAAGAAAGGAAGAGGAAGATTTACAGGAGAAAGGGAGGAAAAATACATCATGGACCTAGCTAACAAGGAGAACTGATATTTCCATGAATTTCCCGTAAGCTAAGCTACAGTCGCTTTCCACTGTGGCACCCTAATGTATAAATAGAACAATATGAATAAAATGCCATAGAGTGCACTATTTAGTTGAAATTCACTTGTACATGCATATACAGAGCTGTTTTGATATTAGAGTATTCAGTACAGCGCTTACCTAATATTTTCTCTAAATTAAAATCCACAGGCAAAGACAACAGGGTCTGACAAGCAGCTGCAATAGAAAATATATATCAAACAACCATGGAAACTGCAGAGGCTGACACATCCACATTTAAAATGAAACAAATATTGGACTTAGAAGAAATTCTAACATGGTTAGACTTTCATGTGACTGGTATAAGAGTGAAGTAACTGATCTGGTGGTGCACTGGGAAAGTCTTATTTTAAGCTCATGGTTTCACCCCATGAGGCAAACATGGGTTATCGAAGGCTACTTAGAATGAGTTAGGGAAAATATCAACAGTCCAGTTCTTACCAGAACCAGTTCTCATCTATAGGTCCGTCTAAGAACCCTGATATCGGTACCTCTGTTTGAGCTTAAAATAATTCCTGTCATCTTAACATTTTCCCACCCCCTGTTACAGTGCTAACTGCCTTAAGTAGTTCCCCAAACCCAGGGATGAGAGTAAGAGGATAAGGAAATACAGGATCTATGGGTAATGGTTGCCCAAGTCAATTGGACGGCACAAATAAAATTTTTAAACGCATGCATCAGCTCACAAGGCTTTATCTATTATGTTTATTGGAAACTCCCAAGCTACCTACTTCTCCATCCCTCTCCTCTCACTTTACCTACAATCTGTCAATTCCTCTTCACTCTACTTGGTTGTTCTGCTGGCAACTCAAACTCAACCAATCCAAAACAGAACTTCTCTCTCCTAAACTCCTCTTTAACTTCAGTTAGTCAAAAATGCCACCAATTGGTGAAGAGAATACACATTCTTCAGTAGTTCAGCATTTGTTTTTATTCTAACAGGGCTAAGCTTACAAGAACAATGGTGAGAACTCATTTAAAGTGCTTATTTCTATAATAATAATAATGGCATTTGTTAAGCACTTACTATGTTCCAGACACTGTTCTAAGCGCTGGGGTAGATATTAGGTAATCAGGTTGGACAGAGTCCATGTCCCACATGGGGCTCACTGTCGTAATCCCCATTTTACAGATGAGGTAACTGAGAAGTCACTTGCCCAAGGTCACACAGCCAACAAGTGGTGGAGCCGGAATTAGAACCTACATCCTCTGAATCCCATGCTCTTGCTATTAGGCCATGCTGCTTCCCCTATCTTCTACTTACAGCAAGCACTCAAACACCTTTTTTTTTAATGGTATTTGCTAAACGCTTACTCTGTATTAAACACCGTTTTAGGCACTGGGCTAGAGAGAGGATAATTGGGTTAAACAGAGTCCTCGTCTCATTAGGGTTCATAATTTTCATCCCAATTTTACAGATAGAGATTACCTGAGGCATGGAGAAGTGAAGTGACTTATCCAAGGTCAAACGGCAGACAAGTGGCGGAGCTGGGATTAGAACCCAGGTCCCCGACTCCCAGGCCCGTGACCTTTCCACTAGGCACACTGCTTCTCTTTGACTGATTGGGTCCGTAAAGCACAAATGCAAGTACAGAACCTATGAAGCTCCTGGGAGATGACCACAGAGGCTAAAGGGGGTGGAATCTTTCACACATTGAAATCCTATGATTTTATAACACATTCCCTAGGAATCAACCAGAAGGTGTCAGTTCAGGATCCTAGCAGGTTTTAAAAAAAAAAATAAGCTGCAATTGAATCTCTATCAGAGATAAATACATTTCAAAGAAATACAAGCAGGTGAACCAGCGTCTTTTTAAAAAGTTGAAAAATAGAAGTTAAGCCTATTTTTAAAACCTACCATTGCTTTTTCCAGAATGAAGTGATAGTTCTCTTCCAATTGGAGAAACACTATTTACATCTATACCTGTAAGACATTTTCTAATGTTAATCAGTACAAGAGCTGAAAAACTTGAGCCACAGTTAGGAGTGCATAGAAAGCGGAAGTAAATTTTACGTTATGGTGGAAAAAAAAACAACCCTTGCAATATTTCACCAATGCAAGTGTTGCATAGTAACGAATAAATAATAATAACGTTTCTAATCAGGACAGTATGCAATTGCAACACCAGAAGCAGAAGTTGTGCAAATGAATATGACACTGGACAGGGCAAATAGTTTTAGCTCAGGTTTCCTTAATACTGGGTTTCTTCAGGAACATAAGTCCCAGGTTAGAGCTGAACCGAGTGTACCCATGCCGTGGGAGAAAAGGTCTAACCCGAAGTCAAACACTTCTACAGTATCCATTTCCAAAGTTTCATTTTGCAATGTTTATTAGAATGGTTAGAATTTTGGAAAATCACTCTTCAGGAATAGACTGAAAGCTACTTAATTTTTATACACCATTTCCGTCATCGTAGAGGAAATCTGGTGATCGCTTTCATTGCCCAGATTCCAAGAGTTCTAATTGGAATGAAACACGGATGAAAAGATGTTAGTCTTTACTGCAAATTGGAATGATTGCACTGAGCTGAGGTGTAATTTTAATTTTCCTTAAATTGAAAAGGACCATGGGCTTCTCGGTCACAAATCAGGAATGCAATATTCTACTCTTCATTTCACCATTTATTCACTCAGGACCACCTTCAGTGACTCCTTTAAGTGACTCCCCTGGTCTCAATGCTTCAGGAAAAATCAAACATGCTAAAGTTGTGAGTTTGAAACACTGTTCATGAGGCATTCAGCAAGGTTCTGATAAAAGGCACGTGAAAATTAAAATATTATCTAAAGATACTTTTAATAAATCACATAAACAGGTTAATAATGCATCACATTTAAAATACTCTTCGGCACTTTGAAAGATATACTTCTAGACTGTGAGCCTGTTGTTGGGTAGGGATTGTCTCTATTTGTTGCTGGACTGTACTTTCCAAGCATTTGGTAAAGTGCTCTGCACGCAATAAGCGCACAATAAATACGATTGAATGAATATACTAAAAGCTAGAGATTGTTTTAGTTACTGACTTGAAAAGGAGACCACTAGAGAAAATGTAACATAGAGGGACCTAGGCTGCAGGTTTTAAAGAGATGCAGCACGTCACTAAAATGCTCCACTTCCAATATGAAAAAAACAAGCATCGCTACTGCTATCTAAACTAATACTTCATAATACCAGTTGGGTATCGGGAAACTCCACAAATGGCTAAGAGTTTCTATAGAAAGGTACCCAACAGCAGAAGAATTGAGGAGAGAGGCAGCCAGGGGAGTTTCGGGGAGAACTGGGACAGGACTTGGGAAAGAGTTTTTGAAAATCAGATTTCGGTGTCATCGGCACCCTCAAATCGGATCTCCCTCATTGGATTCCCCTTATATTCTAGAAGTGGAGAAGGACATTAATAAGTAAAGGAGGACTTAGTCATGGAAGGCCTCTTGAAGGAGATGTGCCTTCTACAAAGCTTTGAAGGTAGGGAGAGGAATTGTCCTGAGCGAGCATCATGATAGTTTATATTTGTATTCCACAAAAGCGACACTGAATAGAGTCACTGAAAAACTTGTGATTTACATTGCATTACAAATACTCAGCAGTTGGGTAAATTTAGGCAGTGGCAGTTCCAGGGATGGTGTCCACATATCTCAATTCTTATTCTAGTACTTTCTAGAATATTCTAGTACTTGTCTTATGCCTAACCCATAGCACCACCATGGACACATCTCTCTGAGAACGCCCCCACCTCCATCTGCAATCGTTCTGGTAGTGTAGCCAGAGAGTTATCTTGGTTAAAATATGGTATTTACTCTAGTACTTTTCCGTAGTACACCAACTTCTTGGACCAAATTATTTGAAAGAATACTGTGCACACTTACATTTACTAGAATGACATTGCGAAGGTTGCTTTCCTTCATGATCAGTCCAAGGAGAAGGAACAATGACACTTTTGGTGAAAAACTAGGGAAAATACATAATTAACTGTATAATATACATATGATTAACATGTAATCATCACACTATACTTTTCACCCGATAAACCACTTGATTGTTAGTTGGCTCATGCATAAAGTAAATGTAAAAGAACTGCATTTAACATAATAGGGTTTTTTGGGGTTTTTTTAACGGTATTTATTAAATACTATGTGCCAGGCATTGAACCAACCATTGGGACAGACAAAAGATAATAAAGGTGGACTCAGTCCATGTACCATGCGGGGCTCACAGTCTTAATAAACCCATTTGGCAGATGTGGTGACTGAGGCACAGAGAAGTTAAGTGACTTGCCCAAGGTCACATAGCGGCAGACAGGCGATTTAGTCGGGATTAGGACAAAGGTTCTCCGACTCCCAAATCCATGCTCTTTACACTAGGCCATACTGCTTCTCTGATCAGTTGTCAGTTTGTCATCAAGTTGACAAACGGACCTAAGTTAAGAGTGGTATATTAGCCTACTGAGCCAATTGACACCTAAATATCTGTCACACAACAGGCAGGTCTATTCTCAGCAGTTTCCTGATTTAAATGATATTAATGCATGCATGCCAAAATTCCCATAAATGACCAAATGGTAATTAACTGCTGGAAATAAGGACGTACTAAAAAACAAATGATTAGTAAAATTTTGCTCCAGGTCAAAAATGATTTCACTACTGAAGTGCATAATTCTCTTGAAATATAATTCCATTTTCAGGGAACTTTTTAAAACACGTTAATGAGCTACAGAGACCTAAAAGTGAAAAAGAAAAAGGAAAGAGATTCTGGAATCACATTTACACTTATTGAATGTAAGGTTAATTCACTATAGTAGAGATATTTTCCCCCCCTTCCTTTCAGAGGTTTAAAAGATGGTTCAAAAGAGACATATCAGAAATGTTGCAGGGATGTTTCATCCTAATCCTCTCGCCATCTTTCAAATGGAAAGAAAAAGCAGCATAGAAATCTGATGTAAAGGAATATTCAAGGCTCACATTAATGTTATGACTGCAGCTATTTTCAATGATGGATACTGAAAAAGAAAACCACCCTGAACATTTAAGCATCACCAATGACAAAAAGACCAGCAGTTCTTTTCTCTGTACTTCCGGACTAATGGCCCGCAGGACTGTTTTAGATTCTCCAATTTACAGGAGTAATGGTAATCTCCATAGTGTAAACATTTCAAACCAATTTGTATTTGATATTCTCATGTGGGGGAATGTTGCCCACAGGCTATTTCTCAGGCTAAAGCAAGTACACAATGTAACTAAACAATCAGAGCTGCCTGCACTGTACCGGTGGGGTTGGCGTTTTGTTACTTTCAAAACTGGGGTGAAGCATCAGGCTTCATTTCAACATGCTCCCCCTTGACCTGGTTCCCATTTTATTTGTACAGAACAAGTGTAACCGACTCATTTCTAAACAGAAGTTAAATAGATTTACCTCTTCAATGGCTTTTTGTCTTTTGTCTTCCACATCTTTATCTATCCTAGAAAATTCAAAGAAATAACCAAGTCGTTACTTCATCTAATTAAGTTCAAAACCATAAGTCTCACTTTCAAAGGACAAAATATAATGACGATGATAATAATTATAATAATAATAGGTACTTTCCATGTACCAAGCACTGTTCTAAGCACTGGGGTAGACAGAAGTTAATCGGGTCGGACAAAAGTCCCTGTTCCCACATGGGGCTCCCAATCTAAATAGGAGAGAGAACAAGTATTTCATTCCCATTTTACAGTTGAGAAAACTGAGGCACAGAGAAGTTAAAGTGAATCGCCCAAGGTCACACAGCAGGCAAGTGGCAGAGCTGGGATTAGAGTCCAGGTTCTCTGACTCTTTCCACGAGGCCACACTGCTTCAAGTCACTAATGAATCTGCAGAATCTCCTCCTCCCCAAATTTCAGGTTGTAGCATTCATGCTATGCTGGACGCTGCACGTGTTTGCAAAACCATTTCTTTCACGTGGGAGCTCCCTGTGGGCAGAAATGTGCCTACCAAGTCTGTCATACTGTTCTCTCCCAAGCGCTGAGCACAATGCTCTGCACAGAGTAAAAACTCAATAATATCACTGATTGATTCTGACATAGCACTGCATGCAGACACCACTGTCAGACAATCATTCCCTACTTGTCAATAGTATTTATTAAGTGCTTACTGTGCGGAGCATTATACGAAGAGCTTGGGAGAGGACAATATAAACAGACACATTTCCTGCCTGCCCACAGTGAGTTTAGTCTAGAGGAGGAGACAGACATGAGTAAAAATATGTAAATTATGGATATGTACATCAGTGCTGAGGGGTTGGGAGGGGGAGATGAATGAAGGGAGAAAGTCAGGGTGACCCAGAAGGGAGACGGAGAAGAGGAGAGGAGGACTTAGTCAGGGAAAGCCTCTTGGAAGAGATGGGCCTTCGAAAAGGCTTTGAAGTGGGGAAGGGTAATTGTCAGAAAATTCCGCAATATTGTTTTGTACAAAACCCACTTTGTGGCAAAGCTGAAGGTACTTGGCGTAATTCCGTGATTTTCATAATTTTCCTCTTGACTATAAGCTCGTTCTGGGCAGGGAACGTGCCTACCAACTTTGATATGCTCTCCCAACCGCTTAGTACAGTGCTCTGCACATGGTTAGCGCTCAATACCACCAATTAACCTCCTCAGTGTAAAAGCGACCTGTGATTACTTAAGTACATAAAAAACAATTAAAAAAGGTGAGGAGGCATTTCCCAAGATTTCCCGAATGTACCCGTGGCAGGAAAAATCCTGTTGGTTGGGAACAAGGCTTATGGACTAGAGGGGTTTAGGTAATAATAATAATAATAATAATGATGGTATTTGTTAAGCGCTTACTATGTGCCAAGCACCGGTCTAGGGTTTGCATCACACCTGGTGAAATTCAAATAAATTTGCGGTAATGAAACAAAGCACTGTAACCCTGTTTCGAGCTAGCGGGACCGCTCAGAGTTACTCTGGTAACGAGACGACAAACTGTTTTTCAGTGAATTTACAATAACACAGGGAGCCTAAATGGAATAACTTGAAATTTACTATTATAATTAAGTTCCACGGGCAGTGCTACTGAAAAAACGAAAGAGTGATGGAGAAGCACAATGCCGTCCTATTGTCAAAAGGAACTTGTTGATTCTGCCTATGGCTTGAATGGCGGAGGATTATCTGTGGCTATGGATAAGCATATCCATAGACACAGGGTGGCCTAGTGGATAGAGCACAGGCCTGGGAGTCAGAAGGTCATGGGTTCTAATCCCGGCTCCACCACTGGTCTGCTGGGTGACCTTGGGCAAGTCATTAGAGAAGCAGCGTGGCTCAGTGGAAAGAGCATGGGCTGGAGAGTCAGAGGTCATGGGTTCAAATCCTGGCTCCGCCGCTTGTCAGCTGTGTGACTTTGGGCAAGTCACTTAACTTTTCTGTGCCTCAGTTACCTCATCTGTAAAATGTGCATTAAGACTGTGAGCCCCACATGGGACAACCCGATCACCTTGTATCCCCCCAGCGCTTAGATCAGTGCTTTGCACGTAATAAGCACTTAACAAATGCCATCATTATTATTATTCTTATTTCACTTCTTTGGGCCTCATTTGTAAAACGGGGATTAAAACTGTGAGTCCCACGGGAGACATGGACTGTATAATAATGATGATATCTGTTAAGCGCTTACTATGTGTCAAGCACTGTTTTAAGCGCTGGGGTAGATACAGGGTCATCAGGTTGTCCCACGTGGGGCTCACAGTCTTCTCCATTTTACAGATGAAGTAACTGGGGCACAGAGAAGTTAAGTGACTTGCCCAAAGTCACACAGCTGACAAGATTAGAACCCACGACCTCTGACTTCCTAGCCCATGCTCTTTCCACTAAACCATGCTGCTATCTAACCTGATTAGTTTCTACCTACCTCAGCACGTATTACAGTGCTTAGCACATAGTAAGCATTTAGCAAAGACCATAAAAAACCAACAAAGCATATGTTCTCAACATAGCCTTCAGAAAACTGAGTGTGGATATTCAAAATCGTGAACGGGAAATCTGGCAAGAAATTTTCTAACACCGATCTTCCCTCTTCGAACCTTATAGATCCAGGAAATGCTTTATATATTAAAGAAAACCTCATTCTCCTTTCTGGTAACTTCACAGCATGTCTTTTCTAGCAATGTGCGGCAACTACTAACTTGGCGTAAAACTGGGATTGTCTTCCTCTTCCTATAATTCTTGTCAATCAATCGTATTGAATGAGCACTTACTGCATACAGAACACTGTACCGAGCGCTTGGGAGAGTACATAAAAGGATATATGACCTTCACTGGCAATTAGCACATGCCCCTTTCTAAAAGAGAACCATCATTTGGCAGTAATTACCAAAAACATTAATTGTTACTCATGTAGAATTCCCAAGGGTCAAGCCAAAGTTGGGTAATTTCTAAACGGATAAAGCTAACTGAAATCTGGCAAAAGGAATAGTGGCAGAGGAAGAGAAGTGTCGAAAGACAGTGAGCCGAACAAAAGTCGGAGTCTTTTTACTTGGATCTTCCTGCCAAGTTCACCGCTCCATAAAGAGCGCTGAACAGAAGTAAAACTTCAACCGCTAGAGTTCGTCGACGTAAATATCGCTGGCTGCCACGAATCCTCTGATAACTGAAAAGAGTGGAATAAGATTCCATACCGTAGACTTCCACCTGATGTTTCCGCTATAATAACTGGTATACTGTGTGCAGAGACCTCATGCAGACATCCAGAAAAGACTGCCTAACGACGCGTCAGTAATTTGCAAAACCCATGTTGTAGCAATCGGCCAATCTCCTGTTGAAATACACATCGAGTCCATCGGGAGAAGCCCCGTTGCTCTGGGATGGAGTCTTCTCTACCCAGACTCAAGGGCTCACTCCAGCACAAAGGGTTTCTACGGAAGTAGATTCCTTCTGGGAATGGCAGGAGTCCCAGGGCTCTCCGCTTCTCCAACCATCCCGGAGGACTGTGACCCTCTCTCCATCCCGGATCAATCCCCATTGCCTAGTGGATGGAGCACGGACCTGGGAGTCAGAAGGGCATGGTTTCTGATCCCAGTCCCGCCACTTGCCTGCTGTGTGATCTTGGGCAAGTCACTTCACTTCTCTGGGCCTCAGTTAACCTCATCTGTAAAATGGGGATCAAGACCGTGAGCCCACACTGGGACAGGGAATTTGTCCAACCCGATCTGCTTGTCTCCACCCCAGCAGTTAATGCAGTGGCTGGAACATAGTAAGCGTTTAACAAATACCATGAGAAGCAATTCTGCACAGCGTGGGAAGCTCTCCTGCTCCTCTTCTAGCAAGAACACTGGAAAAGGAAACCCTCTCTGGGAGCAGGAGAGAACCAAAATATCTGGAGGAACAAATCCCCTATGCAAAGCTAAGGCACCGTATATCTTGGGGCCACTCATATCTTCCTTTCGAAACAACATATCTACCCGATCAAAAAAGCGACCCTAGCCTTCTGCGGATGAGGGTCTTACTCAACTTCTAGCTTTTTATGGCATTTGTTAGGTGCTAACTATGTGCCAGGCACTGAGCTGGAGTAGATACGACTCATCAGGTTGGGCACAGTCCAAGGCCCACATGGGGCTCAGAGTTTTATCCCCATTGTACAGACGAGGTAACTGAGGCACCGAGAAGTTAAGTGACTTGCCCAAGGTCACACAGCAGACAAGCGACAATAGGTCTACTTTCTATTACTCTGTATTTCACTTAATCACTAGAAATGAAAACTTACCGGGAACGATTTAAATATAAGGCCTGACGGTGAATGTCTTCTGGATCTATTTCCACAGGATTTATCACGGCTAGTTGATCAATAGACCATCTAAATTTCCCTGGAGTCTTAAGAAAAGAAAGTGAAATCGTGAACAACTAGGTTTATAACTTTTATCACCCCGCCAAAACTAATAACAACAGTCTCCTTAAAAGTGCAACGTCAACAATCGCGCTCTGCAAAATAACATAAGAAATTGATCTTTCTCTGGGGAGCTTTAAGTCAACTTATGTAATAAAGAAGAGACGGCAATTAAATCGGACCAACCCGTTCTTCTCCATTCCCCCCCTTTTTTTTTTATAAAAAAAAAGCAACAACAAACACCACCAAAACAGGATCTGAAGGACCATGTTTTTACAGGACAAATAAAGTAGGGTCTGAATAAATGGTCCCGGGGGCTTTGGCTTAATCTCATTAAACCCTGAAAAGTCAGGTTCTACCCATTTCCAGTCAGACACTGCCACGGTAGCTGATAGCTGGAGTGGCTGGAGCTAAAACCAGTTTCGGCAGGAAAAAAAAAAAGGGAGGGGGTGGGGCTTGGAGGAGGGAAGCAAAAACTTGAAATGGCCTGCCTACAGATATTAGGCTGGGGAAAAGCCAGATATGTTCCTTTTCCTCTAGACAAAACAAACTCAGATGATCTTGAACCTGAACAAAACCCTTTCACCCTATCTTTCACAGGTCAAATATTTTCCCACTAGTACTCAAAATTGTTTACCCTGAATTAGCCGCTCCTTAGAGTCTTAGTGTAAGCTCGTTGTGGCCAGGGAACGTGTCCCTGAATTTTTTCTTCCATTAATAAGGCGCATTTCATCCAGAAGAAAATATTACCACCATACATCCTGGGCTCCGAATGTCGCTGCCTAGGTTACCCTTGGTTACCCTTTCACCTGTTTGAATCGTCTCCTAGGTTAACCTTCCACCTTTCCAAGAGCCCAGCTACGCTCCTTAACCACTAAAGCCAACTCAATTGCCCGTTTTAAGTGTCTCCTTTGATTGTTTTTTGAACACTAGGAGCATTAAAAGTACCAGAAATATTAGAAATAATTCAATCCTAGCTAAACACTCAAAAATGAAATATTGTGGATCTATCAGGGTGGTGCTAGTATCATAGCAGGGTCTGATGGTTCTGGATCGTTAACCAATGACTAGAGTCCCTCAGTGTGGGGCCTAGGTACCTCAAAAAAAAATAAATTGAAACTGATTCAAGACAGAGCTTACATTTGTAGAGTTGTGAATTTTTCATAAAATTAGGTTCTCAGGAGGAAGCAATCCCTAGAATGAGCATAAATTTCATACTTAAAAGCTAGAGCAATGTCTTGAATTTTTTAGATGGCGTTACCAGGGTTAATCAGTTTAGGTGGCCTTTAATTTTTTTAAAATCAGGTCTTTTGGAAATAATTTCTCATAATATTGATATTACTTTTTAAAAAAATGCATTAGCAAGTTAGGTCAGCGAACTAGCCAACCCGGGATTCTGTCACATTAGCACATATGTTCCCCACCCACAACACGATGGGATGGCATGTTTAAGAGAAGTAAGTGCAAATAATTTAAAGGGATTTTGTAAGTTAACCAAGAAAAAAGATCGATTCCTTCCAGTACATCAAACTAGCGGATCCTCTATTTCGCAGAGCTGGCTGACAAAATCTATACCAGTCAGGTCTCTGATAACCTGACAATTATGCTGTCAAGTCACCCCTCGCTAAGAAAAACTTCTATTACAGCACACCTGGCTTCAGGTGCTCAGCAAAGTAAAACACCGCTTCGCGGCGGTATGTTAACTGGAGCACTGCTTGGGATCTTCCAAAGATCACCACCACAAAATTTCTTTCAAAAGAAAGACTGCAAAGAGCAGCCCCGCCAAATGGAATGAGCAGGGATCTAGGCATCAGAGGTCCTGGGTTCTAATCCCAGCTCCACCTCTTGACCGCTGTATGAGTTTGGTCACGTCACTTCACTTCTCTGTGCTTAACTAACCTCATCGGTAAAATGGGGACTGTGAGCCCTACATGGGGCAGGGAATGCATCCAAACCGATTATGTGGTATCTACCCCAGCAATTAGTACAGTGCCTTGGCACATAGTTGGCACTGCAGAGTGGTCTAGGCAGACACAGTTTCGGAAAAGATTTTCTAAACCCATTGCCTCCATCAATAACGTAAACTCTGATTACGGAAGAACCGACTGCACAGTTCAATTCCCACAAATGCATTCGTGTTACATATTTCCATTAAGCAAAGAATCCACAAATGAAACATTTTAGCCCGGTAAATTTTAGTAGTGCTACTATGTATTTAATGCTAGGACAGTGATTTTTGAACACTTTCACCATTCGCACAATCAATGGTATTTATAAAGGGTTTACTATGTGCAGAGCACTGTACTAAGTATTTGGGAGAGTACAGTGAGACAGAATTAGCACATATGTTCCCCGCCCATAAAGCGATCAGTCAATCGTGCATTTGTTGATCGCTTACTGTGCAGAGAACAATATATTAAGAATTTGGGGAGATGGTAGACACATTCCATGCCTACAAATTTACAGTCTAGAATTCAAAACTGCTGTGACCTAAATTATGCTCCGGCAGAAGCATGGTGAAGATGCGGACTCAGTACGAGAATCCGATGGTTAGATCACGTGTTTCCTACGATTCATGTTTAAATTTGTATGATCTGCAAATACTCATGAACGAGTCTTACTGCTGAAGATTTTGTCGACTTAAAAACAGAAGGACTGGAAACGATCTGCTCTTGTAGCATAGAATAATCCGATGGACTTTCAAAAGGATTTAAGACCGTAGCCCGTCCTGGAGTTTCTGGAGTTATTTGAATTTTAGCTTCCTTAACATCTCCCATAGCACACAACTGTTCCTGAAAGAAAAGCATATCTTTTAAAATCGGTCTTTTGCGCGAATAATCCATATATATGTATAAAAAGAGCATGTCGATCGGTAGAAGCGGTCTGGTTGTGGTTTTGAGACTACTTATCTGTCAAATCAACAAGTCGGTCAATTGTATTTATCGAGTACTTACTGTGTGCAGAGCACTGGCCTAAGCATTTGGGAGAGTACAACGAGCAGCGTGGCTCAGTGGAAAGAGCCTGGGCTTGGGAGTCGGAGGACATGGGTTCTAATCCCGGCTCCGCCACTTGTCTGCTGTGTGACCTTGGGCACGCCACTTCACTTCTTCACATCAGGAAAATGGGGATTAAAACTGTGAGCCCCAAGTGGGACAATCTGATTATCCTGTATCTACCCAGCGCTTAGAACAGTGCTTGGCCCATAGTAAGAGCTTAATAAATACCATAATAATAATAATAACAACAACAAACAGACACAATCCCTGCTGGTGAAATGTAGGGTCAGTCTGTCAGGCCCGTCGGGTGGGAGAGTCCTTCCTTTCCCAGTGGATGGTAACACCCTATTCCAATATAGCACTTAGAACAGTGCTCTGCACATAGTAAGTGCTTAACAAATACCAACATTATTATAGGTTTGAAGGTTGAGCTCGTCGTGGGCAGGAAATGGGTCAGTTTGTGGTTTCTTTCTGTGCGCAGAAGGTGCCGTAAAAGGAGGCACTGGGGAGTTGGTGGCCACATTCCCTGCCCGCAAGCTTCCAGTCGAGAATTCAAAACTGCTGGGACCAAAAGTTGTTTTCCAGTGGGGCCTGGGGAGGACACAGACTCAGTATGCATTCACTATGATTTTGGGCCAGAATCCGATGGCTGGATTATCCGTTGCTTAATATTCATTCATTCATTCAATAGTATTTATTGAGCGCTTATTATGTGCTCTGCACTGTACTAAGCGCTTGGAATGTACAATTTAGCAAGAGAGAGAGAGACAATCCCTGTCCAATGATGGGTTTCCAGTCTAATTGGGTAAGACAGACGGACAAAAACAAGACAACATAATCACGATAAACAGAATCAAGAAGAGAACTGTTGAAGCCAAGGTTAGAGAAGATTCACGTTTAAATTGGCATTATCCGTAAATACTAATGGAGGGGGAGGAGGGGAACGCTGGCACAGTGCTCTGCACAGGGTAAGCCCTCAATAAATACGACTGAATGATCTCAGGGCCTTCGCGTTTCATCTAGGGAAGCAGCGTGGCTCATTGTGGCAATAGCCCGGGCTTGGGAGTATGAGATTATGAGTTCTAAACCCGGCTCCGCCATTTATCAGCTGTGCGACTTTGGGCAAGTCACTTCATTTCTCTGTGCCTCAGTTACCTCATCTGGAAATTGGGGACGAAGACTGTGTTGTCCCACGTGGGACAACCGTTTAGACCTGTGAGCCCGAGATTGTCCCTATCTGTTGCAGAGCCCGTCGCTGGGCAGGGATTGTCTCTTGTTGCCCAACTGTCCATTTCAAGCGCTTAGTACAGTGCTCGGCACATAGTAAGCACTCGATTAATACGATTGAGTGAATGGCGACCCGATGACCTTGTATCAGCGTGACTCAGTAGAAAGACCCCGGGCTTGGGAGTCAGAGGTCATGGGTTCGAATCCCAGCTCTGCCACTTGTCAGCTGGGTGACTGTGGCCAAGTCACTTCACTTCTCTGGGCCTCAGCTCCCTCCTCTGGAAAATGGGGATTAACTGTGAGACTCACATGGGACAACCTGATGACCCTGTATCTCCCCCAGCGCTTAGAACAGTGCTCTGCACATAGTAAGCGATTAACCAATACCAACATTATTATTATTATAAAATGGGGATTAACTGTGAGCTCACGTGGGACAACCTGATGACCCTGCATCTCCCCCAGCGCTTAGAACAATGCTGTGCACATAGTAAGCGCTTAACCAATACCAACATTATTATTATAAAATGGGGATTAACTGTGAGGCTCACGTGGGACAACCTGACGACCCTGTATCTCCCCCAGAGCTTAGAACAGTGTTCGGCACATAATAAGCGCTTAACCAATACCAACAGTATTATTATTATAAAATGGGGATTAAGTGTGAGCCTCACGTGGGACAACCTGATGACCCTGCGCCTCCCCCAGCGCTTAGAACAGTGCTCTGCACATAATAAGCGCTTAACCAATACCAACATTATTATTATAAAATGGGGATTAACTGTGAGCTCACGTGGGACAACCTGATGACCCTGTATTTCCCCCAGCGCTCAGAACAATGCTGTGCACAGAGTAAGCGCTTAACCAATACCAACATTATTATAAAATGGGGATTAACTGTGAGCCTCATGTGAGTCAACCTGATGACCCTGCATCTCCCCCGGCGCTTAGAACAGTGCTCTGCACATAGTGAGCGCTTAACCAATACCAACATTGTTATTATAAAATGGGGATTAACTGTGAGCTCACGTGGGACAACGTGATGACCCTGCGCCTCCCCCAGCGCTCAGAACAGTGAGTGTTCAGCACCGAGTAAGCGCTTACCAAAGCCCAGCGTGATTCTTACCCGCCGGTCCCGGAGGTAGCCACACTTGGGGGCGTCGCCAGCCCCGCGCCGGGAGCCCGCGGCCGCCGGGAAGTTGCAACGAGGAGGGTTAGTTTCCCTCCGGCCAATGGGGACGCGGCGGCTCGGGCCCGCCGGCCAATCGAATCCCTCCGTCCTCCTCCGACTGACCAATCAGAGAGGGCCGCCGCTTCTAAAATTCGAATGGAAAGCGGGAGGGGAGAGGGGAACCTCGCCGCCCCCTAGCGGCCGCGCTCCCAGCCTACAGGTGAAAACTGCCTCCGGGCGGCCCAGGCGGAGGAGGAAGGGGACGAGGAGGCCCAACAAAGGGCCGGGAGACGGGGAACAACAACAATAATAATAATAATAATAATAATAATAATAATAATAATAATAATAATTGTGTTGGTATCGGTTAAGCGCTTACTCGGTGCAGAGCACTGTTCTAAGCGCTGGGGGACATACATCAGGTTGTCCCACGTGAGGCTCACAGTCTTCATCCCCATTTGACAGATGAGGGAACTGAGGCACAGAGAAGTTAATAATCATGTTGGTATCGGTTAAGCGCTTACTATGTGCCGAGCACTGTTCTGAGCCCTGGGGGAGATACATCAGGTTGTCCCACGTGAGGCTCACAGTCTTCATCCCCATTTGACAGATGAGGGAACTGAGGCACTGAGAAGTTAATAATCATGTTGGTATCGGTTAAGCGCTTACTATGTGCCGAGCACTGTTCTGAGCGCTAGGGGAGATACAGGGTCATCAGGTTGACCCACGTGAGGCTCACAGTCTTCATCCCCATTTGACAGATGAGGGAACTGAAGCACAGAGAAGTTAATAATCATGTTGGTATTTGTTAAGCGCTTATTATGTGCCAAACACTGTTCTAAGCGCTGGGGGAGATACAGGGTCATCGGGTTGTCCCAAGTGAGGCTCACAGTCTTCATTCCCATTTGACAGATGAGGTAACTGAGGCACAGAGAAGTTACTAATGTTGGTATCGGTTAAGCGCTTACTCTGTGCCGAGCACTGTTCTAAGTGCTGGGGGAGATACAGGTTGACCCGCGTGAGGCTCACAGTCATCATTCCCATTTGACAGATGAGGTAACTGAGGCACAGAGAAGTTAATAATAATGTTGGTATTTGTTAAGCGCTTACTATGTGCAGAGCACTGTTCTAAGTGCTGGGGTAGACACAGGGGAATCAGGTTGTCCCACATGAGGCTCAGTCTTCATCCCCATTTGACAGATGAGGTAAATGAGACACAGAGAAGTGAAGGGAGGGAGGGAGGCAGGACACCTGGCTCTGCAGCCCCTTACCTGCACTGACCTTGTCACTGTCATTTAATGAATCCATCAACGATAAGAATAATAATTGTGGTAATTGTTAAGCTTCATCCAATCGTATTTACTGAGCGCTTACTGTGTGCGGAGGACCGTACTAAGCGCTTGGAAAGGACAATTCGGCCACAGATAGAGGCCATCGCTGCCCAACAACGGGCTTGCAGTCTAGAAGGGACTCATTCAGTCAGTCATTCATTCAACAGTATTTATTGAGCGCTTACTATGTGCAGAGCACCGGACTAAGCGCTTGGAATGGACAATTTGGCCACAGAGACCATCGCTGCCCAACAACGGGCTGGCGATCTAGAAGGGGCCATTCATTCATTCGATAGTATTTATTGAGCGCTTACTATGTGCAGAGCACCGGACTAAGCGCTTGGAATGGATGATTTGGCAATTGATAGAGACAAGTCCTGCCCACTGACGGGCTTACAGTCTAATCGGGGGAGACAGATGGACAAAAACATGACAACTTAATCACCATAAATAGAATCAAGGGGATGTACACCTCATTAACAAAATAAATAGGGTAATAAAACTATAGACAAATGAGCACAATGCTGAGGGGAGGGGAAGGGAGGGGAGAGGAACAGAGGAAAAGGGGAGAAAGGGGGCTTAGCTGAGGGGAGGTGAAGGGGGAGCATAGAGGGAGCAGAGGGAAAAGGGGAAGCTCAGTCTGGGAAGGCCTCTTGGAGGAGGTGAGCTTTCAGTAGGGCTTTGAAGAGGGGAAGAGAGTTAGTTTGGTGGAGGTGAGGAGGGAGGGCATTCCAGGACATTGTATTTACTGAGCGCTTCCATACTAAGCGCTTGGAAAGTACAATTCGGCAACAGATAGAGACATTCCCTGCCCAACGACGGGCTCACAGCCTAGAAGGGGTTTGCAGCCACAGTCATATGCTTATTGTGTGCCAAAATACAAGGTCATTAGATGGGACACGGTCCCTGTCCCAAGTGGGCTCATAGTCTCAACCCCCATTTTACAGAAGAGGGAACTAAGGCCCAGAGAAACGAAGTGACTTGCCCGAGGATACACAGCAGACAAGTGGCGGAGCTGGGATTAGAACCCACGACCTCGTGACTCCCGTGCTCTATCCGCTACGTCATGCTGCTTCTCAACGATATTTCTTGAGGGCCCACTGTGTGCGGAGCACTGTGGTAAGCTGGGGAGAGTACCCTACAAAAGAGTTGGTAGATCATGAGGAGTTTACAGTCATTTAATTTCTTGGGGCCTCGGTTTCCTCCATAAAATGGAGATTAAATAATAATAATAATTACGGTATTTGTTAAGCATTTACTATGTGCAGAGCACTGTTCTAAGCGCTGGGGTAGATACAGGGTAATCAGATTGTCCCACGTGGGGCACACATTTTTAAATCCCCATTTAATGCCTGTCCTCTATCTTCTTGGTAGAACGAGCCCTCCCCTTCCCCTGTTTTATGGTATTTGTTAATAATAATGATGATGATGGTATTTGTTAAGCGCTTACTATGTGTGAAGTACTGTTTTTTTAAGCTCTTACCCTGTGCCTGGTACTGTTGTAAGCACTGGGAGTAGATACCAACTAGTTGTGTTGGACACAGAGTCCATTTCCCACGCGAAGCTCGCAGTCTCACTCCCCATTTTTCAAATGTAGTAACCGAGGTCCAGGGAAGTGAATAATGATGATGATGGTATTTGTTAAGCGCTTTCTATGTGCCAGGCACTGAACTAAGCGTTGGAGGCAAGGAAATCGGGTCGGATACCGTCCCCGTCCCACGGGGGGCTCGCAATCTGGGACCCAGGCAGTGAGGTGAGCTGTCCAAAGCTCCATGGCAGACAAGTGGTGGAGCTGGGTGACTGAACTCTATCGTATCTGATGAAATCGCATCTGGCCGGGTGTTTAGCACAGGGCTCAGCAGGTAATAATAATAATGTTGGTATTTGTTAAATGCTTACTATGTGCAGAGCACTGTTCTAAGCACTGGGGTAGATTTAATAATAATGTTGGTATTTGTTAAGCGCTTACTATGTGCCGAGCACTGTTCTAAGCACTGGGGTAGACACAGGGGAATCAGGTTGTCCCATGTGGGGCTCACAGTCTTCATCCCCATTTTACAGATGAGGTAACTGAGACAGAGAGAAATTAAGTGACTTGCCCACAGTCACACAGCTGTTAAGTGGCAGAGCCGGGATTCAAACCCATGACCTCTGACTCCCAAACCCAGCTCTTTCCACTGAGCCAAGCTGCTTCAGGTAGCAAGCGCTTACATGAGAAGCAGCACGGCTCATGGCAGGAGCCCGGGCTTGGGAGTCAGAGGTCGTGGGTTCTAATCCCGACTCTGCCACTTGTCTGCTGTGTGACCTCGGGCAAGTTCCTTCGCTTCTCTATGCCTCAGTTATCTCATCTGGAAAATGGGGATTAAAACTGTGAGCCCCACGAGTGACAACCTGATGACCTTGAGTCTACCCAGTGCTTAGAACAGTGCTTGGCACATAGTAAGTGCTTAACAAATTCCATAATTATTATTATTACTCATATCCTGGGAGCCTGGGGAGGGAGTTTTGCTGTCTGTCTCTCCCCTTTTAGACTGTGAACCCATCGTTGGGCAGGGGTGGTCTCTATCCGTTGCCCAAACGTACTTTCAAAGCGGTTAGTCCAGTGCTCTGCAGATAGTAAGGCTCAATACCTCCCCTTTTCCTCTCTCCTCAGCGCTGAGCTCATTTGTATATATTATTTATTACCCTATTTCTTTTCTAAATGAGGTGTACATCCCCTGATTCTATTTATCATGATAATGCGGTCTTGTTTTTGTTTCGTTCTGTGTTGCTCTGCCATCTCTCTCCCCCGATTAGACCGTGAGCCCGTCATTGGGCAGGGATGGTCTCTATCTGTTGCTGAATTGTCTATTTCAAGTGCTTAGTCCAGTGCTCTGCACATAGTAAGGCTCAGTAATATTAATAATAATAATGTGGGTATTTGTTAAGCGCTTACTATGTGCAGGGCACTGTTCTAAACGCTGGGGGGATCCAAGGTGATCAGTTGTCCCTCATGGGGCTCACAGTCTTCATCCCCATTTTCCAGATGAGGTAACTGAGGCCCAGAGAAGTGAAGTGACTGGCCCAAAGTCCCCCAGCTGACAAGCAGCGGAGCGGGGATTAGAACCCACAACCTCCAACTCCCCAGCCCAGCCTCTTGCCACTGGGCCACGCTGCTTCTCATACCTCCCCCCTTCCCTTCCCTTCCCTTTCCTTCCCTTCCCTTCCTCTCCCCGCTGTGCTCATTTGTATATATTATCTATTTCCCTGTTTCTTTTCTTCATGGGGTGTACACAGTGCTCTGCACATAGTAGGTGCTCAATAAATACGATTGAATGAATGAATGAATGAAATACGACTGACTGAGGGAATGAATGAATGAATAAAATACGACAGACTGAGGGAGGGAGTGAATGAATGAATGAAATACAACTGACTAAGGGAGAGAGTGAATGAATGAAGGAAATATGACTGACTGGGGAAATGAATGAATGAATGAATTACGACTGACTGACTGACTGAGGGAGGGAGTGAATGAATGAAATACAACTGACTAAGGGAGAGAGTGAATGAATGAAGGAAATATGACTGACTGGGGAAATGAATGAATGAATTACGACTGACCAACTGACTAAGGGAGGGGGTGAATGAATGAATGCAATATGACTGACTGGGGGGATGAATGAATGAATGAAATGCGACTGACTGACTGAGGGAGGGAGTGAATGAAAGAATTACGACTGACTGAAGGTGGGAGTGAATGAATGAATGAATGAATGAATGAATGAATGAATGAATGGCGACTGACTGACTGAGGGAGGGAATGAATGAAATGCAACTGACTAAGGGAGGGAGTGAATGAATGAATGCAATATGACTGACTGGGGGGGGATGAATGAATGAATGAAATGCGACTGACTGACTGAGGGAGGGAGTGAATGAATGAATGAATGACGACTGACTGACTGAGGGAATGAACGAATGAAAGAAAGAAACACGACTGACTGGGGGGGAGGGGGGGCGTGAATGAATGAATGGCGACTGACTGAGGGAATGAATGAATGAAATACGCTTGACTGAGGGAGGGAATGAAAGAAATACGACGGACTGAGGGAGGGAAATGGATGAATGAATGAAATATGACTGAGGGAGGGAGGGCATGAATGAATGAATGAGGGAGGGAGGGAAGGAGCGAGGGGGCGCGCTTGGCGGGATTCACTTCCGGGTCAGGTTGTCGGGCGCCGCTGCCGCCTTGCCTGTCGTTCGTGGCCGCGCCTCTTTCCCTCGCTGCCTCCCTGCCTGCCTGCCTGCCTGCCTGCCTGCCTGCCAAGCCCGACCGCCATGGCGAGCAGCAGCAGCAGCAGCGGCGGCGCCGCGCTGAACCTCAACGCCGTGCGGGAGACCATGGACGGTGAGGGCGGCCTGGGCCGGGGCGGGGGGGGGGGGGGGGGTAAGCGGGGGGCGGGCTGAGGGCGCGCGCCCCCTCGCGCCCCCTCTCGCGCGCCCCCTCGCGCCCCCTCTCGCGCGCCCCCTCGCGCCCCCTCTCGCGCGCCCCCTCCCGCGCGCCCCCTCCCTTTCTCCCCCTCCCTCTCTCCCCCTCCCTCTCTCCCCCTCCCTCTCTCCCCCTCCCTCTCTCCCCCTCCCTCTCTCCCCCTCCCTCTCTCCCGCCCCCTGCTGGCCGCGGCCCGCCCCGACAACCCCCCGCACTAGTGAGGCGGACGGCAAGTGCCCTAAAGGATGGCCTCCCTTAATAATAATGATGCTGCAATTGCTTAAGCGCTTACTACGTGACAAGTAACGAAGATGGCATTTCTTAAGCGCTTCCTCTGGGCCGCGCACTGGTGTAAGCGTGGCTCCGTGGAAGGAGCCCGGGCTTGGGAGTCACAGGTCATGGGTTCGAATCCCTGTCAGCTGGGGGACTGTGGGCCAGTCACTTGGCTTCTCTGGGCCTCGGTTACCTCGTCGGGAAAATGGGCATTAAGACGGTGAGCCTCACGTGGGGCCACCCGATTACCCTGTGTCTTCTGTGTGCTCTGCACATAGTGAGCGCTTAACAAATACCAACATTACTATTATTATTATTATTACAAGGTAATGAGGTGGTCCCACGCGGGGCTCCCAGTCTTCACCCCCATTTTTCAGATGAGGGAACTGAACCACGGAGAAGTGACTTGCCCGGGGTCACACAGCTGATAAGTGGCAGAGAGGCAATTCGAACCCATGACCTCCGACTCCCCAGTCCGGGCTCTTTCCACTAAGACATGCTGCTTTTAGTGATTTAGTGCATTAGTGATAATGATAACGGTGACGATGGCATTTCTTAATAATAATACTGGTATTTGTTAAGCGCTTACTCCAAGCCAAAGCGCCGTTCTAAGCGCTGGGGTGGATACAAGCTGATCAGGTTGTCCCAGTCTTCATCCCTATTTTCCTGAAAAAGGAACTGAGGCCCACAGAAGTGAAGGGACTTGCTCAAAGTCACCCAGCTGACGAGTGGCAAAGCTGGGATTTGAACCCATGACCTCTGACACCCCAGCCCGGGCTCTTTCCATTGAGCCACGCTGCTTCTCTGTGCTGCTTTTCCATGCTGCTGCTACTTAAAGCGCTTACTATGTGCCAAGCACTGTTGTAAGCACTGGGGAGGATACAAGGTAATGAGATTGTCCCACGTGGGGCTCACAGGCTTCACCCCCATTTTCCAGATGAGGGAACTGAGGCCCAGAGAAGTGAAGCGACTTGGCCAAAGTCGCACAGCTGACAGGTGGCAGAGCGGCAATTAGAACCCAAGACCTCTGACTCCCAAGCCCAGGCCGTTGCCACTCGGCCACGCTGCTTCCTGATGAGGAAGACCTTGGTGTAGAGACCAGAGCCCAGGCCTGCGAGACAGAAGCTCCTGGCTTCTAATCCCGCCTCTGCACCGTGACCTTGGGCATATCACTTCACTTCTCTGGGCCTCAGTTCCCTCGACTGTAAAATGGGGATTAATCATGATGGTATTTGCCAAGCGCTATGTGCCAAACACTGTTCTAATCAGGGTGTCCCACATGGGGCTCATGCTTTTAATCCCCGTTTTACAGATGAGCTAACTGAGGCCCAGAGAATAATAATAATAATAATAATAATGATAATGTTGTTGTTAAGCGCTTAATGTTGTTAAGCGCTTACTATGTGCCGAGCACTGTTCTAAGCGCTGGGGTAGACACAAGGGAATCAGATTGTCCCATGTGGGGCTCCCAGTCTTAATCCCCATTTTACAGATGAGGTTACTGAGGCACAGAGAAGTGAAGTGACTTGCCCACAGTCACACAGCTGACAAGTGGCAGAGCCGGGATTCGAACTCACGACCTCTGACTCCAAAGCCCGTGCTCTTTCCACTGAGCCATGAAGTGACTTGCCCGGGGTCACGCAGCAGACAGGTGGCAGAGCCGGGATTAGAACCCACGTCATCTGACTCCCAAGTCCGGGCTCTTTCCACTAAGCCACGCTGATTTAGAGTGTGAGCTCCCATGCGGGACAGGGACTATGTCCCACCCGGCTACTCTGTACGTGCCCTCGTGCTCAGAACAGTGCTCGGCACGTAGTAAGCGCTTAACGAACACCATGATGATGATGATGAAACCCATTCCGAGGGTCTGGGCCCAAGCGGCTGAGAGGCTTCGCCGGGAAGGAGGGGAGGGTCAAAGGCGGGCCTGGAGGACTGCTGGGTGGAGGCGGCCATCGAGGGGAGAGCAGGCTGCCGCCTGGTGCCCATTGAAGCCTGGGCCCTGGGCTTTAGGGGCTAGAGAACGGCGGGGATACAAGGCGTTTGGGGGGCAGGTGATTTCATTTTCTATTTCCTACATATGTCACTGTTCGGCTACCAAATTAATAATGGCTAAGTCTCTCAACACAACTGAGCATCCTTAGGTACTTAACACCGGGACCGTACTCAACACGATAACTCTAGACTCTGAACTCGGTGTGAGGAGGGGTTTGTCATTCTATTGCTCCGCCGGACTTTCCCAAGCGCTTAGTACAGTGTTCTGCACACAGTGAGCGCTTAATAAATGCGACTGAATGAATGAACGAACACTTCGGAGCGAACGTGAGAAGGAAGAGTAGGCTGACGGATGAGAGAGAAAAGGAAAAGGGGCTTTTCCTCATCCGATGGGTCTCTTAGGAACGAGCTGCTGAGTTAAAGAAGGGTAATAAAGACGTCTTAAAACCCTGTTCAGTTAAGTTCTTCCCTAACACTTGCTTGTCCTGTGTGACTTGGCCGGGAGCTGTTTTAGAGAAACAGGGGTTGTCTCTTTGGCGGCATGTGCGTTTTGAGGTAGAAGGAAAGGTGGTCCTGGAAGAAACGGTCCTCATTAACACGGGGCTCATCAGGAAACCATCCTTCACCTCTAGAAGAGAACAAGTGTCTACCAAAGCTGACGTTCCAAAAGTTATAAAAATTCTTATCAGTCCCGTGTGGTCCATAATAATCATCTGTAGCCGTTGGTTGCTCGACCGTGCAGCAGCGTGGGCTAGTGGATAGGGCACGGGCTGGGGAGTCAGAAGGACCTGGGTTCTAATCTGCACTCCACTACTTCTCTGCTGTGTGACCTTGAGCAAAGTCTCTTCACTTCTCTGGGCCTCAGTTCCCTCATCTGAAAGATCACCTCCTCCAGGAAGCCTTCCCAAACTGAGCCCCCCATTTTCCTCTGCTCTTCCACCCCTCATCACTTCTACTCCCTCGGCTCTACCCCCATCCCCGCCCCACAGCATTTGTGTATATTTGTATATAGTACATATTTATTATTCTATTTATTATATTAATGATGTGTATATATCTATAAATCTATTTATTTTGAGGCTGTCGATACCTGTCTGCTTGTTTTGTTGCGTGTCTCCCCCCTTCTAGACTGTGAGCCCGCTGTTGGGTAGAGATTGTCTCTATCTGTTGCCGAACTGTACTTTCCAAGCCCTTAGTACCGTGCTCTGCTCATAGTAAGCACTCAGTAAATACAACTGAATGAATGAATGTAAAGTGAGATTAAAACTGTGAGCCCATGTGGGACATGGACTGCCTCCAACCTGATTAGCCTTGTGTTGACCCCCAGTGCTTAGTACTGTGCCTGGCGCATAGTAACTGCTTATCAAATACCATTTAAAATAATGCAGTCTGTTATTGTTCTTTTACCTGCACAGATTTCTTAAAAATCGTCCTCTCATAACACAAGTAGAAACATTTTTGGAGTTCCTCTGCCCACTGTATAAGGTAAAACAAAGGGATGAGAGAAAAAGAGCAAAGGTACATAGTTTCTTTTAGCTGCCTGGTTTCTTTTACATTCGGGGCACTGGGATCAGTGCTCATTTCACTTTGAGGTTACCTTATCATTGGGCTTATCTGTTCATACAGTAGCTAATGATTATTAAAAAAAAAACAAGGGGAATTAATGTAACAAAAGATGAAGGGATTTGTACCTTGGGGAGGGAGAATTGCTTATTGAATTTTGAAACTGATTTCCGAAAAGTGCTGTATGCCCGTGACTTTCTATAATATTGTACTGTGTTTTACCGAGCACTTAATCCAGCTCCCTGCATACAGTAAGGACTCAGCATTCAGGGTGCAGGGTAATGGAGTGCTTTAAACCAATGGTGAGGAGTGATTTTTTTTTGATGTGGAAGTGGATGGGCCACCACTGGAGTTTTTTTGAAGAGAGGGGTGACGTGTCCTGAACCTTTTTGTGGAAAAGTGATCTGGGCAGCAGAGTGAAGTATGGACTGGAGTGGGGAGAGGCAGGAGTCTGAGAGGTTGGCAAGAAGGCTGATGCAGTAATCCCACCTGGATTTTAGCGATGTTATGAAGTTGGGACCGACAGGATTTAGTGATGGGTTGAAGGGAGAGAGGAGTGTGCAGGATAACACCACGGTTATGGGCTTGTGAGACAGGAAGAATGATGGTGCCACCATGGCATAGGATGGAAGGGGAAAGTCAGTGGGAGGACAGTGTTTGGTTGGGGAGGTTGGTTTTGGACGTGTTAAGCTTGGAGTGGTGGGAGGAGAGATGTCTTGAAGGCAAGAGGAAATGGGAGATGGCAGAGAGGGAGAAAGATCAGGGGTTCTGCCAGTCTACGGAGTTCAACGAGGGAACAGGGGAGCAGAGAGCAAAGGTTTCGGTTTTTGTCTTGCTACTCATGGCACTCTTTTTTGGCCACAGTTGCTCTGCAGGACCACAGCTCTGTGAGCCAGTCGGCGGAGATCTAGGAGCCACCTTGCCTCCCAAGCTAGCCAGCGATTTCCAGGATGGGCCTCCTCGCCCCACGGGTTGGCCCGGGTGGTCAGTGGGCCAGGAACCGTCAGCGCTGACGCGGCCTTCGATTCCCAAGGCCGAGCTCATCCATCGCCCCGACAATGCGTCTCACGCAGTTCGGATGGCATGTAGTCAAGTGGAAGAATAGAGGGAATAGAATAGTGCCGTAGCCAACTCTGAATTGTCCAGAGAGCGATGTCTTCACCATTTCCGTGCACTTGGCCAGAAACTGAACTTTGGCCAGTTACAGATATTTTCCCTAGAAAATGCTTTTCCATCTGATAGAGTATCGTGGATTCAGAAACACAGTACAAGGCCCAGCGTGATTAAGTTGAATCTGCTTAACTGCTTAGAGCAGTCCCCTGAATTTTTCAGCCACTCCCTCATGGAAGGACCTCTTTATTTATTTATTAAACCCATCTCCATCTTTGTTTTCTTTGGACATGCTTTCCTTCTTTTACTGTTTTAGTGAGGGGTAGGCTAAGAGGACAAGGAGGAAGAGTTCAACCACATAGTTCTAGAAGGTGGAGAAGTATGTGGAGGAGTAGTCTGTCCCAACATGAACCTTTCAGGTTTTCAAAACTGCTCCCTCATGCACTCCCTCAAGGGGGGGGGGGGGGGGGGTGGAATCTGAGGAAAAAAGGTGTTAGGGATTGCTTCAGCTTTCATTTCCGTAGGCACCAACCCTGTATCCCCACAGTCAGCTTTTGACAGTTCCTCGGAGGGGAGAGGGAGGTTAGGTGAACAGGCAGTTTCAAACCGGTTGGTTGAACAGAGCACGTACTGGGCTTTCCACTGGCGATTTCAAGAATTTGTGCCATAACGTGTATCTGCATCACGCAACTCGGGTCGAATGCCCACGTGGGGTTACGGGACATGCTTCTGACCGTACGGTTCTGTTAGATAAAATGCAATTTTGCCCATGTGTCTGGTGTGGGACGATGAGAGTAATGCAGTGCAGATTTTCCCTAATGCTGGGTTCTTCAAGAACACAGCCCCCCCCCCGCTTTCTAGGAGAACTGACTGTACTAACGAGGTGTGACTTGGCTGCCACCACAGAAGAGAAGCTTCAATCTTGGGGCTTCTTCGCTTTTTCCATTCTGCAGCATGGTTGTTAATTTAATTAACTGAGAAGCAACATGGCTTAGTGGATAGAGCCCGGGTTTAGGAGTCAAAAGGACCTGCTTTCTAATCCCGGCTCTGTCACTTGTCTGCTCCAAGACCTAGAACAAGTCACTTCACTTCTCTGGGCCTCCGTTATCTCATCTATAAAATGGGGATTAAGACCGTGAGCCCCATGTGAGACGGACTGTGTCCAACCTGATTAATTTCTACCTACCCCAGTGCTTAGAACAGCACTGGGCACATTAAGTGCAAGTATTATTATTATTATTGTGGTATCTGTTAAGCACTTACCTTATGCCAAGCACTGCCCTAAGCACTGGGGTAGATGCCAGGTAATCAGGTTGTCCCACATGGGCCTCATAGTCTTAATCCCCATTTTACAGATGAGGTAACCGAGGCACAGAGAAGTGAAGTGATTTGCTCAAGTTCACACAGGAGACAAGTGGCTGAGTCGGGATTAGAACCCACCATTATCATTATTATTATTTAATTCTGGCCTATATGACACTTATGAGGACTGCAGTGAAGCTGTGAAAAGGATACACTTGACTACAGTCTAGATGATTTTTCAAACGGTGGCATATGCCATATGTGCTGTGTGCTAAGCACTGTACTGTTACGGTAGATACCAGATAATCAGATCTGTCCCACCCATCCTGTGCGCTTTCCATTAGGCCCGTGCATTGTACCTGGTATGTGTTCAGTAAATCCTATCATTTTTACGATTAATGCTACTTTAATTTGAAGTAATAGCAAAGAAAGTTCTGTATCTCACTTAAAACTCGGGCTAGTCTGAAGGAACCATTTATTCAGCCTCTTGGAAGAATTCAGGGAAGTAGTTTGATTGTAAAATAAGATCACATCTTAGAGCAAGGGTCTGGGCACCAGAAAGACCTGGGTCCTAATTCCGGCTCTGTTACATGTCTGCTGTGTTACATGCTCTGCCGTGTTGGGCAAGTCACTTCTCTGTGCCTCAATTCCCTCATCTGTAAAATGGGAAAAAGAGTGTGAGTCCCATGTGGGACAGGCACCGGATTAACTTGTATCTACCCCAGCATTTAGAACAGTGCTTGGCACATAGAAAGCACTCGACAAGTACCATAATTGTTATTATAATTCTTGTTGTGTGGGGATTTAAAATGTAAAGGTTAACATCTCATCCCTTATTTTTAGTTAACGTTCAAATTTCAGCAAATCCAATTGAACTTCAATGTGTCTGATCTCTCGGCTTCAGTAAACCTATCTTCTAAAGCTTTGATGTATCTATTTCAGTTCTGCTTGAGATTTCAAGAATATTGAATACTGGTTTGGATATGGAAACTCTTTCTATCTGTGTCCGACTCTGTGAACAAGGAATAAACCCAGAGGCCTTGTCTTCTGTTATTAAAGAACTTCGAAAGGCTACAGAAGCTTTAAAGGTGAGGGACAGTGATCATCTACAAAGCTTGTGGGGAAAAAAATAATGTTAATTTATCCGACTGGATGCAGTTACTGAAAACTAAAATCTGTACTTTTTTCCTCTCCCATTCTGCCTGGAACAAATTATCAATCGTTATTTTGCTGTTTGCAAAACTGATCTGTACTTTGCAAAAATTGTACATGATGTGCCGTCAAAAGATTTTCTTGAAATAGATGTTATATGTGTTTTCATATTTACAGTTGAGGCCACTAATCATGGCTGTAAAGCCAAAGCACGACCAGTAATCCTGCCTCGTGCTTCCACCGAGACCATACCCTTTTTCTACCACTATGTTTGCTGTCAGGACTGTCCATTACTGCTGTACAGTCTCAATCCCCATTTTACAGATGAGGTACCTGAGGCTCAGAGAAGTCAAGTGACTTGCCCAGGGTCACACAGCAGACAAGTGGCAGAGCCAGAATTAGAACCCCAGAATTAGATTTCCAGGCCCCTGCTCTATCCACTACACCATGCTGCTTCTCTAACTTCTCCTTTCCAGGACCTTACAGATCTCCTCCCTGATAAAGAACTTCATTCCTTGATTACAGCATGTCCGACAGGTCTCGCTACTGAACTTCTTTCCCACCATTCAGTTGAAATGCCTCTCGGATGATGTGCTTCATAGCAGCTGGAAACGTGTTTGTTTTTTTCTGGACCTCTTTCTCTGCCACTTTAATATTTTTGCCGAATTCTCTGCTTTTAATAGCCTCATTTCATCTGACCATAAAGGAACCTCCTTGTGAGGGAAGGATAGTTAGTGTCTCCCAATTCTTTTCAGTGCTTTGCACCAAGTAAGCACTTAATAAATACCATTGATTGATTGGGAAAGCACTCAAATCACTTTGCCCGCTCCTATCTAACCCCGCTGCTGTCCCACTACAACCCTGCCTGCACACTTTGCTCCTCTAATGGCAACCTATTCGCTGTACCTCAATCTCATCTGTCTCACCACCGACCTCTCGCCCACGGCCTGCCACTGGCCTGAAATCCCTTCCCTCTTCATTTCCAACAATGACTCTCCTTGCCTTCAAAGCCTTACTGAAGACAACTCCTCCAGAGGCCTTCCTTGACTAAGCTTTCATTTCCTCTCCTCCCACTCTCTTCTGCATCACCCTTGCACTTAGATGTGCTCCCTTTTTTCCACCCCTCCCTCAGCCCCACAGCACTTATATCCATATCCTTAATTTATTTATATTAATGTCTGTTTTCCTGTCTCGACTGTAAGCTCGGTGTGGGCAGGGACCATGTCTGCCAACTCTGTTATGTTGTTCTCTCCCAAGTGCTTAGTATAGTGCTCTGCATACAAGTGCTCAGTAAATACCATTGATTGGTAAAATATCTATTTGAATATCTTGCTATAGTTCGTAGTATGACCACCACCCACCCAGCAGAATTGCCCTGTCACGCTTGCACATACCTCAAGGTCATCTTCAGCAACACAGAACTGAAGGTATAGTAATAATAAAATAGTAATAATAGCATTTGTTAAGCACTTTCTGTGTGTCAAGCACTGTTCTAAATGCCGGGGTAGATGCAAGTTAATCAGGTTGGACACAGTCCCTCCCCGCAGGTGCTCACAGTCTAAGAAGAAGGGGGAACAGATAGCGAACCCCCATTTTACAAATGAGGTAACTGAGGCCCAGAGGATGTGAAGTGACTTACCCGAGGTCACACGGCAAACACATGGCAGAGCTGGGATTGATGGGAAATCAAAACCGAGAAGGCCCTATCAGATGGCATTGACAAGACTTCAAATTTTAAACCAGACTAAAAGTATAGAGTTATTGTGCTCTCTTGGATTTTGTGTGCTTGTTAGACTGTGCTGTGACCTCCCATTCTACAAGAGTTAACATCTGTTAATTGCCAAGCTGCTCTGCATGCTGGGGTTTTCTTGTTCCTATCTGTACCTCCACTCGATAGTCTGAGCTCTTCACTCTGTCTTTAATACATGCCTCTATTCTCATTCACGTGCACGTAATTCAGTTTACCATTCAACAGCTATTTGGATATCGTGTGCTAAATGATCAGCTCGGGTTTTGCCCGAGAACGGTATAAAGCAGTGGGTATAGTCGAATTAATGGCTCATGAGGAGCCCAAGGAAACCAACACGGCGGGGAGGGGTGGGTTTGGCTCACACCAGCATTTAGAAGGCGAGGGAGCCCGACAGGGTTTTAGATCTTCCATTTGCCCGAAGCAAGATGCTACATTTCTGCCACGTTGGTATTAGAGAGAGAGTCAAGGCTCCGGAACCATCAGTCAATCAGTGGTATTCGAGTGTTCGCTGTGTACCAAGCGGCGTACAAGGCGCATGGGAGAGGGCGGTACAATAGAGAGTCCCCTCTAGACTGTCAGCTCACTGTGGGCAGGGAACGTGTCTGTTATCTTGTACTCTCCCAAGCACGTCAGAGTGCTCTGCACATAGTAAGCCATCAATAAATACCACCGAATGACTGACTGACTGAGAGATGCCAGACCTGGTCCCTGCCCACAAGGAACTTGTACCCTAGAGGAGACAGGCATTAAAAAAAATTACCCATAGTATAAGACTATGTACAAAAGCGCCCTGGGGTATGGGATGGGATGAATGATAAGTTCTTAAGGTGTAAGCATCCAAATGCATAGACAGAATTTAGGGAGGGCAAATAGGGGAAGGGAGGGCCTATTCAAGGAAGGCTTTGTGGAAGAGGCTTAATTTCATTAGAGCTTTGAAGGTCTGTTGGAAGGGAGCGAGTTCCGGGCCACAGGGAGGATGCAGGCAAGGGGTCAGTGATGGGTCAGATGAGATCAAGGTTAGAAGAGTGGATGATCAGTTGATGTTTTTATTGAGTGCTGACTGTGTGCAGAGCATTATTCTAAGCAATTGGAAGAGCACAGAGTTGGTAGCCCCATAGAACAGTAGGGCCAAGACGGGGCAGGGAGGATGGACTCGATAACGGTTTAGATGGAGAGGAAAGGGTGGATTTTAGAGCTGTCGTGAAGGTAGAATCGACAGGATTCAGTGACAGATTGAATATGTGGATTGAATGAGAGAGATGAGACGAGAAGTCCAAGGTTCTGAGCTTGTGAGTCAGGGAGGAGTGGGTAAAAGAAGCCGAGGGAGAGCGTGTGGAGAGCAGGGAATGTTTTTACCAACTCTGTTATAGTGTACTTTCCCAACTGCTTAGTGCAGTGCTCTGTACACAGTAAACGCTCAGTCAATAGCATTGACTGATTGGTTGATAGAAGGAGAATCAGGAGAGAGACCAGTGTCAGTGAAGCCAAGTGAAGTTTCCAGGAAAGGGGGTTGATCCCCCAGTGTCAGGCAGCCAAGAGTTCAAGGGGGTGGCTGAACTTGCCTGACATCTTATCCTGCTGAACTCTTGTCTGTGCCCCTCCCGCCCCCCAAGTAACTCATCTGGGAGCCAGGAATCACCTCCAGGAAAAAAATAAAAATATTGCCAACATTTTCTCTATGGTTTATTCAATCAAGAAGTGTTCATTCTTGCCTACTGTTTATTTCAGGCCTTCTGAAACTCAGTCCCGTTCAAAGCCTCCACCTCCTTTTCTCATTTCTTGTTTTTCAATTCCCTATCCAAAATCAGAGTCAATAGATGAAACTTTTACTTTTGTTCTCTCGTGCCTTTGCCTTGAGTAGACAATGTGAAAGGTTGATGCGAGATATCTCACAACTAAGGTTGTTTTGTCAGGAAAGCCAGCAGGAAACTTTAAAAGTAACATTTAAGAATCATCAAAAACTTTTGGTGAGGATTTCCAAATCATCCACCATTGTTATCCTAATGGAGTAGCAGTAAGCAATGATCATGGGGTGGTGGCTAATTTCTATCCACAGAATGTATTTTTGGTGGATTTATTATAAAAAATTGTACTTTTTTTTTTCTTTCTAGGCTGCTGAAAATATGACCAGCTGACTCTCTTAAAAGATCTTTAAATGAGAGAAATATTAAGCCCCGGAAAGGGTTTAGAAGATTTGCAAGCATCGGAAAAAGAGAATGAGACTACTATTCGCAGCAATGTAGAACTCTTTCATTTTTTTTATAAAGAATGATACAAAGTTTTAAGAATAAGTGTGCAAAGTGGATTTTTGAGATTCATTAAATGACCCTTTCACATCATTTTAAAATTGGAAATAGCATATTATACATGTGCTCCTTATTTATGTATGAATGCTTTAATTTTATAAGCTATCTGCTTATCAAATGCTGCACATCTGTTGAGCCCAGTAGAAAGTATTGTGGAACACATCAAAATCTGATCTAGTAGCTATGAGTCATTGGCATTTCCATTATAAACTCTAATTTTGACTGGTTCATGCATAATAACTTAGCGTCTTTACTCTGCATTGGGCTGATAAGTTGACAATTCCAGATGCAGCTTGTGTGAATTTTGATTTAAATCAGTTGTGTTTGTCTGAAAAGTCATTTGTTTTTTACAAGGGCTTAGAAAAAGCATGTGTTATAGTCTCTTTGCACGTAGGACTAAAAGAATTAGTTTTAGAACAATTTCCGTTTAGTTGGCAGTTAATGGTGTGAATATGAATCACATACTTGTATTGAAAAATAAAAGTTATGGAAACAGTGTCTTAGATTTTTAAAGGAAAATCCAGGCATATCATTAGTGTCATGCTACATTTCATATCCCCTGAGGATATTTATTTTAGTAATGTTTTGCCTTGGGGAAAATATGGAGTGGGCCCAAATTCTAAGTCTTTCCATTTATTTAGAGGAAATTGATTAAAGGAGAGAGGTGGAATTTTCAAATCAGTGAGCAGATTAAATACTAAAACTGAGGCAGACATCAAAAATCACTAATCTGTCCCTTCCTAAAAACATTTGAGTTCATGATTTGCATCCTGAAAAATCATTTAATCTTATAAGTTCAACATAAAGTCATTTTGAAACATCTAGGCCTGGAAAAAAGAAAAATAGGCCACACATCACAAAAAGCTAATTTGAATTTAATATTAGAAAGCTCACTGATTCCCATACTTTGATTTTGGAAAGTCAACAGAAGGTGTTTGCATATGACATGGAGTGGGAGCTTCTCTGCAAGCGTTAGGCTAACTGTTATGGTTTTAAATCAAGTAAGGAAGATCCAAACCCTACTCCCTTCACCCTTGGTTTCAACTATGGACTGTAATTATCTTGCCATTTTTTCTTTCCAATGCAGTTAGAATTTATATTAACCTTGCTGTAAGCTCCAGAGGCTTAGGACAAAGGGGGCAACCATATCTGAGCCATATTTCTAAGATAATCATAAGAAGCTAATCGGTAGTATGTTGCCACTCGGGTCCATAAGGGACTATAACAATTCTGGGACCCTAGTACAGTGCTGTTTGTTCACCTTATAAAATTTATGTTGCATTTAAATGAAGCATGTTTGCCATCTAAGTCTTGGACCATAAAGTGAAAAGGAATTCATTACGTTCACATTAAATCATTATGCAATGGGGAGAGGCTTGGTATTCAGTTTTATTCCTACGACTGTGTCATATCTAAGTAATTTATAATATAGTAGGAGAGGGTTCACAGTGGGCTTCCTGAATGATACATTTATGAAATATAAACATATATTTTTAATGCAAACTTATAGTAATCTTTGAAAGTTAGTATCCCATGAGGGTATTTATTGTGTTGTTTTGCCTAAGAATATGGAACACACATTTGCCATGAAATTGCAAACTTGTGTACTTATCCGTGAAATAAAATTTTTCATTGTCTTTAAACTTTCTGACTTACCTATAACTTTGAGTAGTTCTAAATTGCAGTGATTTAGAGTTTGAAGCACCTCACAATACCTCAATTGACTGAATTTACTCTCCTTTTAGGATTAAGGGTGAATTAAACCCATTAGTTAAAACAGCCGTGTATTTAGGTTCTCAGATTAAACCAAGTTAAGATTATACTCTTTCTGCCAGAGGAATATGGTTTGAAGCAGAGTATGCGGTCAATGAAAAAGCCAGTGCCCTTGACACTGGCTGAAGAACTGAATTGCCCAGCCTCAGAGCGTAGATTTGAATCCAGGACTGCCAGCTGTAATGGTTGGATTGCTCTGAGGGAGGCTGATTTGCACAGAAGCCTAGTTTAACCAAGGATTAAATTTCACTTCATGAGAAATAAGGACCCTGGAACAGAAATGCCAAGAAGAGAGCTCGACGTCATGTCAGTCAAATGGCCCTCGTGACTCGTGCAGTAGTGGGCTAGTTTACTGTATTTCGGACAGACGGCAGAAACAAGCAACCAGTGGTCGAGAGCTTTGTCTTTGAAAAAGGTGATAGATGTTTCTTGCCTAAGAGGGAAAAGCCAAGCTCTCGTCCTTCGCCTTTACATCAACTACAGTTACTGGCTGCGATTACCACCTTTTCTTAGCTCTGAATATCTAAGCAACTGATGGTTTCTATCCTTCCTACTGTCATTCTTATTATCTACTATGATTCGCTGGTGCTTGAACATCCAGGGTGATACTCCTGCTTTGTTATATATCGGAATGAAACAATAAATATAAAGAGCAATGGAGACAAACTCATTAAGAAGCACACCTGTGTAGAGCAAATCACTTTAAACATAGGATTAAGTGATTCCAACAGGATTATAAAAACAGCGGGTGGAAAGAACAGAATACAGGGCCTAATTCTGTATTTTCTGAAGCATGGTGTTTAGGATATTTACAAGTAGAATATTTATTTGATCACCATGATTAAGAACAGCAATGTGGGACAACCATAGAAAGAGAAATATAACCCCGTAGACACTTATAAAAATATGTAGACAAACAAAGAGGGAAGTCTGAGAAGAAAAAAACACAATAAGTGGGGAATTATAGGAAGACAAAACCCATTGGTCTTTTGACCTATTTTAATCTGTGTGAGAGGGAGGGAAGCAATTGTAGAGGCTGGAGTGGGATGGGGTCCCCAGGAGAGAGGTAGCCAGAAGAAACGCCCCACTGCAGAAATGTGCAAACATGGAATAGTGTTTTTTTTGTTGTTGTTTTAACCCAACATATATTAGTTAATTTAAAACCCTCCAAAATACCTTTTTTTTGGTCCAATTAAAAGTGTCCTCTCCTCTATACAATCTTTTGGCATGTGCACTAATATTCTATGCTGAAGTGGCAAAATCTTATGTTTAGAAAAGGCAGTTCACTTTCTAAACCTACTAAAGCAACGTATTGCTCCCTAAGACTTCAGTGTGGTGCCGTCATACACAAGCATATCCACCCAGCAAGTTCTAGCTGTTACTGACAAGAACATTACAACTCCTAGAACATTGGGTCTCTCTGGTCGGCTCCTCCTCTGCCCTACCGTCCTCTAACTTTGGGTGTCCCCCAAGGCTCAGTTCTGGGTCCCCTTCTATTCTCTATCTCCACCCCCTCCCTTGGAGAACTCCTTCGCTCCCGTGGCTTCAACTACTACCTCTGTGCGAGTGATACCCAAATCTATATGTCCAGCCCTGATCTTGTTCCCTCTCTGCAATGTCACATTTCCTCCTGCCTTCAACATATCTCTACTTGAATGTCCCACTCACACCTCAAGTGTAACATGTCCAAAACAGAATTCTTTATCTTCCCACCCAAACCCTGTCCTCCCCCTGTTTTTCCCATCCCTCTTTTCTTGTCTCACAAGCCCATAACCTGTCAGTTCAACCTTCACAACATGGCTAAAATCCACCCTTCCCTTTCCATCCAGACTGCTACCATATTAATCCAAGCACTTATCCGATTCTACCTTGATTACTGTTGCAACCTCCTTGCTGACCTCCCTGACTCCTGTGTCTTCCCACTCTTACCCAAACTTGATTCTGTTGCCTGGATCATTTTTCTATAATAATAATAATGTTGGTATTTGTTAAACACTTACTATGTGCGGAGCACTGTCCTAAGCACTGGGGTAGATACAGAGTAACAGGTTGTCCCACATGAGGCTCACAGTTAATCACAGTTACAAATGAGGTAACTGAGGCACAGAGAAGTTAAGTGACTTGCCCACAGTCACACAGCTGACAAGTCAAGGGTCAGTTCTTGGCCCTCTTCTGTTCTCCATTTACACTCACTCCCTCGGTGAACTCATTCGCTCTCACGGCTTTGACTACCATCTCTACGCAGATGACACGCAGATCTACATCTTCGCCCCTGTCCTCTCCCCCTCCCTTCAGGCTCGCATCTCCTCCTGCCTCCGGGACGTCTCCACCTGGATGTCGGCCCGCCACCTACAACTCAACATGAGCAAGACTGAGCTCCTCATCTTCCCTCCCAAACCCGGTCCTCTCCCAGACTTCTCTATCACCGTCGATGGCACGACCCTCCTTCCTGTCTCTCAGGCCCGCAATCTCGGTGTCATCCTTGGCTCGTCTCTCTCATTCACCCCACACATCCTATCCGTTACCGAGACCTGCCGGTTTCACCTCTACAATATCGCCAAGATCCGCCCTTTCCTCTCCACTCAAACGGCTACCTTACTGTTACGGGCTCTCGTTATATCCCGGCTAGCCTACTGTGTCAGCCTTCTCTCTGACCTCCCTTCCTCCTCTCTTGCCCCGCTCCGGTCTATTCTTCACTCCGCTGCCCGGCTCATCTTCCTGCAGAAATGATCTGGGCATGTCACTCCCCTTCTTAAACAACTCCAGCGGTTGCCTATCGACCTCCGCTCCAAACAAAAACTCCTCACTCTAGGCTTCAAGGCTCTCCATCACCTTGCCCCTTCCTACCTCTCCTCCCTTCTCTCTTTCTACCGCCCACCCCGCACGCTCCGCTCCTCTGCCGCCCACCTCCTCACCGTCCCTCGGTCTCGCCTATCCTGCCGTCGACCCCTGGGTCATGTCCTCCCGCGGTCCTGGAACGCCCTCCCTCCTCACCTCCGCCAAACTGATTCTCTTCCCCTCTTCAAAACCTTACTTAAAACTCACCTCCTCCAAGAGGCCTTCCCAGACTGAGCTCCTCTTCTCCCTCTACTCCCTCTGCCACCCCCCCTTTACCTCTCCACAGTTAAACCCTCTTTTCCCCCTTTCCCTCTGCTCCTCCACCTCTCCCTTCCCATCCCCACAGCACTGTACTCGTCCGCTCAACTGTATATATTTCCATTACCTTATTTATTTTGTTAATGAATTGCACTTTGCCTCAATTCTATTTAGTTGCCATTGATTTTACGAGATGTTCTTCCCCTTGACTCTATTTATTGCCATTGTTCTTGTCTGTCCGTCTCCCCCGATTAGACTGTAAGCCCGTCAAACGGCAGGGACTGTCTCTTTCTGTTGCCGACTCGTTCATTCCAAGCGCTTAGTACAGTGCTCTGCACATAGTAAGCGCTCAATAAATACTATTGAATGAATGAATGAAAAGTGGCAGAGCTGGGATTCGAACCCATGACCACTGACTCCCAAGCCCGGGCTCTTTCCACTAAGCCATGCTGCTTCTCTAAAAGCAGTGTTTTTCACCTCCTCAAGCACCTCCACCTCTCCATCCAACAAACTCGTTAACCACTGACTTTAAAACAATCTCTCCTACCTCACTTCACTGATTTCTTACTGCAACCCAGCCACACATGTGGCTCCTCTAATGCCAACCTACTCACCGTACCTCGATCCCAACTGTCTCACTGCTGACCTCTCACCCACGACCTGTCTCTGTCCCGGAGCACCCTGCCTCTTCATATCCGACAGACAATTACTCTCTCTTTAAACCCTTACGGAAGGTGAATCTCCTTCAAGAGGCTTTTCCTGACTAAACCCTCATTTCCTCTTTTTACACTCCCTTCTGCATCACCCTGACCGACTCCTTTTTTTCATCCCTCAGCCCCAAAGCACTTATGTACAGCTCTGTAATTTATTTATCACTATTAATATCTGTCTCCCCATATGTACTTTGAGCTTTATGTGGGCAGGGAATGTGGCAACCAACTCTGTTATAGTGTACTCATCCAAGCATTTAGTACAGTGCTCTGCACCCAGTAAATATGATTGATTGAAAAAACGGCCACTTGCAGGATGGCCGCAGGAGGGGAACCTCAAGGAAAAGACTTGTAGCACCTGGGTCAGCTGTGACTGAACCTCCACAGATCAATCAATAATCAATCGATTGTATTTAATTTGTATTTAATGAGTGCATACTGTGTGCAGAGCACTGTACTAAGTGCTTGGAGCCAGACAATATAAATAGCAGATAATTTTAAATATATAATTTATAGACATGTGCATAAGTGCTGTGGGTCTGGGGTGGGGGGCAACTATCAAATGTCCAAAGGTCAGGTTCAAGTGCACAGACAATGCAGAAGTGAGAGGGAGCTGGGGAAAACGGGGTTTAATCAGGGAAGGCCTCTTGGAGGAAATGTGACCTAATAATGCTTTGAAGGTGGGGAGAGAGGTGATCTGGAGTATTTGGAGGAGGAGGGCGCCCCAGACTAGGGGGAAGATGTGGGAAAGGGGTTAGAAGTGAGATAGATGAGACTGGGGCACAATGAGTAAGCGGGCACTAGAGGAGCCCGAGTGTGCGGGCTGAGCTGTAGGAGGAGATCAGTGAAGGTAAAGTAGGAGGGGGTGAGCTGATGGAGTACTTTAAAACTGAAGGTAAAGAGTTTCTGTTTGATGCCGGGGTGGATCAACAACCACAAGGAGTTCTGGGGAGACGTGGACCAAGTTATTTTTAGAAAAAGGATCCAAGCAGCAGAGTGAATTATGAACTGGGGTAGGGAGAGACAGGAGGCAGAGAGGTCAGCAAGGAGGCAGATGCATTAGTGAAGGTAGGATAAAGATGAGTGCTTGGATCAGCATAGTAATGGTTTGGAAGGAGAGAAAAGGGCAGATTTTAGCAATGTGATGGTGTGCTGATGGTTGATGTGGACGGGGTGTTGAAAATAGTGGGTACTTTCTCAGCTTACTTGCTTCTGAAACTTTCAGATTACTTTGACATGTGTACGTGAGTGTCTCTCTGCTCCGCTCCTTTTATCTTTTTTTTTTCCTCCTTGCCTCTTCATAGGGTCTCTCCTCTAGGTTGCATCTCTTTATACCTCTGTCAGACTCTGTGTATCTGACCTCTTTTTTTCTGTTTTTCTCTCTCTTCTAACCTCCCCCTCTCTGCTTTTTTTCCCAATTTCCTTTTCTGCATTATTCTCTAATAGACTCTACTTATCTAAATCCTCTTGACCTCTCTGCTGCTTTAGATTCTGGACCATTCCCTTTTCCTGAAAGTAAGAAATAAGAGGAGAGCCAGGATAGAATACTACCTAACCTTGCTTGGTCTTACTGATACAGTTTACTCCTGGCTCTTCTTACTTCACCAGCCATCTGGTCTATTTCACAGGCTTTTCATTTGCCTCCCACATCCTAAATGTGGATTAGGCCCCATTTGGCTCTTCCCGCTTTATACTCTTTCCCCTGGGGAGTTCATTCCTCAATCGATTGTATTTATTGAGCGCTATGTGCAAAGCACTGCACTAAACACTGGAAAGCAGCATGGTGTAGTGGGTAGAGCATGGACCTGGGAGTCAGAAGGTCATGGCTTCTAATCCCGATTGCACCACTTAATATTATTCTGAGAGCTCACCTCCTCCAGGAGGCCTTCCCAGACTGAGCCCCCCTTTTCCTCTGATCCTCCTCCCCTCCCCATCTCCCCTACTCCTTTCTGCCTTACCCCCTTCTCCGCCCCACAGCATTTGTGCATATTTGTACATATTTATTATTCTATTTAATGTATTGATGTGTATATATCTATAATTCTATTTATCTATTTTGATGCTACTGATGCCTGTCTACTTGTTTTGTTTTGTTGTCTGTCTCCTCCTTCTAGACTATGAGCCCGTTGTTGGATAGAGATTGTTTCTATCTGTTGCTGAAAAGTACATTCCAAACGCTTATTATAGTGCTCTGCACACAGGAAACACTCAATAAATATGATTGAATGAATGAACTTGGGAGAGTACAATGCAACAGAATTAGCAGACATGTTCCCTGCCCATAACGAACTCTTCAACTACCCTCTCTGTTGTTGTTATTTACAGGATTTGTTAAGAGCTTACTACGTGCCAAGTACTGTACTAAGTGCTGGGGTAGAGACAAGCTAATCAGGTTGGACGCAGTCCCTATCCCACATGGGGTTCAAAGTCTTAATCCCCATTTTACCGATGAGGTAACTGAGGCTCCGAGAAGTTAAGTGACTTGCCCAAGATCACACAGCAGACTTGTGGAGTAGTCAGAATTAGAACCCAGGTCTTCCTGACTCCCAGGCCCATGCTCTATCCACTAGACCATGCTGCTTCTCCTAGGCCATGCCACTTCTTCTTTATGTGGATGACTTCTAAAGCTCCCCAGTCTCGCATCTTCTCTTGCCTCCACAGCATTTCTGCATAGATGGTTGGCTGGCATCTTCTGACTGCTTCATCTTTGCTCCCAAATCTCCTCCACCTAACTTTCCTATTATTATTATTATTATTAATTGATGCTTGAGAGAGTACAACATCAAACACATTCCTTATCCACAATGAGCTGGAAAGGGAGACAGGCATTAATATAAATAAATAGATAAATAAATAAGTTACAGATATATGCATATGTGCTGTAGGCAAGGGAGAGAGGTTGAATGAAGGAGCAAGTATTAGCAGCACAAAAGGGAATGGGAGAAGAGGAGAGGAAAGCTCAGTCAGGGAAGGCTTCCTGGAAGAGATGTGCCTTCAATAAGGCTTTGAAGTGGGGGAGAACAATTATCTGTCTGATCTGAGGAGGGAGGGTGTTCCAGCCCAGAGGTCAGTGGCCACATAGATGCGATTGAGGTACAGTGAGAAGGTTAACACCAAAGGAACCAAGTGTACAGTCTGGGTTAGTAGGAGAGTAGCGAGGTGAGGTAGGAGGGGGCAAAGTGGTTAAATGCTTTAAAGCCAGTGGTGAGGAGTTTTTGTTGGATGCAGAGGTGAATGGGCAACCACTGGAATTTCTTGATATAATATGAGAATATTATATATGGGGAAACAGGTCTGAATGTTTTTGAAGAAAAATGATTCAGGCAGCCGAATGGAGTATGGACTGGAGTGGAAAGAGACATGAGGCAGGGAGGTCACCTTGCTGACTTCCCCATCACCATAGACTATATCACAATGTTCCCCATTTTTGAAGCTCATAGCAACAATAATAATAATAACTGTGATATTTGTTAAGCGCTTACTATGTGCCAGGTATCATACTAAGTGCTGGGATGGGTACAAGCAAATCAGGTGGGACACAATCCCAGGCCCAGATGGGGCTCACAGTCTCAATCCCCATTTTACAGATGAGGGAATTGGAGGCCCAGAGAAGTGAAGTGACTTGCCCAAGGCCACACAGCAGACAAGTGGAGCCGGGATTAGAACCCATGACCCCCTGACTACCAGGCCCATCCACTACGCCATGCTGCTTCCCAACCTTGTGTTATTCCCGACTCTTCCTTTTCTTTCAGTCTCCACCTTTGTTAAATCCTATCACTAAAGCCTGGGAGTTCCTCCATGACATATCCAAGATCCACATCTTTTTGTCCATATAAAGGAACCGACACTGGTCCAAGGTCCCTGCTATATCCCATCTTGATTAATGCATCAATGCATCAGCCCCCTCACTGGTCTCCCTGTCTCCAATTTCTGTTCCCTTTCCAGTCTGTACTTCATCCTGCTACCCAAATCTTTTTTTTTTTTTTTTAATGTCATTCTGTACACCTGACTTCCCTTCTGCAAATCCTCAGTGGTTCCTCATTCCTCTTCACCCCAAACGGAAACTCGAGATCATTGGATTTAAAGCATTCCATCAGCTCTCTCCTTTTCCTTACCTATTTTCCCACTATGCCCCAGTACAACTTGTTGTTCCTTTCAAACTCACCTACTCTCTGTGCTTTATTCTTGCCTGACCCCTTGCTCACACCCTTTCCACTTGCCTGAAACCCCTACCTTATTTTCATCTGAATAAACCACAACCCAACCCATCAGCAAGGTTTTTCTGAAATCACAACTCCTCCAGTTCACACTTTAATCACTAATCTTTCCAGATGGCATCCCCCCAAAATTATCACTCACTATTTCTGTGCCACCTAAACTCTTCCGTACACAGAAACATTCTGGTACATTTCTTACATACCCTTTTATTTAAGAACTGTCTAATGTGTATATTTTTCCTCTATTTTTCCTATGGTAAATTAATTCATTGCCTGCCTCCCCCACAAAACCCGTACATTCTTTGAAGGCAGGGATCAGTTCTACTAACTTTATATTGTACACTCGCCCATGTCCTCAGCACAGTGTTCTGCACATTGTAGATTCCACTGATTGATTTTCACCCGGTGGCCACTGGCCTCACCCATGAGTCCTATTAATTCATAAAATGAGGACCATATACAAAACATATAAGGAAATCAAAACATCCCTGAGACAAATGAAAGAAAGCATTCCCTGGAAGTCTAAGATGTTTTTTGAGATACTGGTGATTCACTCGCTAGCTTGTGAAGAAGTTAGCTTTATAACAAAAAGAATGTATTTTGGGGAAGAAAAGATATATTGGGATATCGGCACAACCCTGTACAGCCAAGGATTCAGCCTTAGTTTTGAAGGAACCTAGCCAATTGACCATAAGAAGTAACTCAGAGGAAGGATTATAATAATAATGATGGCATATGTTAAGCTTTGAGCCTCAGGTGGTACAGGGACTATTTCTGACCTGATTATCTCGACTCTCCTCCAGCATTTGTACAGTGCTTGGCACATAGTGAGAGCTTAACAATTACTCTCTCCTCCTCCGAAATCTTACTGAAGGCACATCTCCTCCAAGGGGCCTTCCCAGACTAAGCCCCACTCTTCCTCATCTCCCACTCCCTTCTACATTGCCCTGACTTGCTCCCTTTGCTCTTTCTCCCTCTCCCAGCCCCAAATCACTTATATGTATATATAAAAGATATATATGTATCTGTCAGATTGTTGTGGACAGCAATTGTCTCTCTTTATTGTTGTAATGTACTTTCCCAGAGAGCTTAGTAAGTGTTCTACACACAGTAAGTGTTTAATAAAACCGATTGAATGACTAAATGAATGAACTCTTGAAGATCTGTATAAATTTCCTATGTATTGCCATGCATTCATCCAGCTATTACTGGAACTTCAAGCTTTATTCCCCCAAAGGGTCTACTCAATCACCAGAGAAGCAGAGGAGCCTAGTGGAATGTGACCTGGCCTAAGACTCCGAGGACCTTGGTTCTAAGTCCAGAACCACCCCTGCCTGCTGTGTGACCTTGGTCAAGTCACTTAACTTTACACCTCTGTTGCCTCATCTGTAAAATGGGAATTAAGATTATAAGCCCCATGTGAGCCTGTGTCTAAACTGATCAGTTTGTATCTACCCCTTTGCTTAGTACAGCACCTGGAACATAAGTGCTTAACAAAGCACACACACACACACACACACACACACACACACACAGAGGAAAATAAAATGATTAGCTTATATCTACCCCAACACCAAGTACTTGGCCTGTCACAGAGTAAGCACTTAAATGCCATTAAAAAAATAGTGAATAGTGAATTTACACCGACAGGACTGCAATTTATGAGGACAGTAGCAGCCAAACAGTTCCCTGCAACTTTCATGATAGTGAAGTTGGTATACTCTTTCGTATAACTTCTGTTGCACTAAAATAATAGCAAAGAGACACGTAAAAGTTATTCTCACCCACTTCATTTTCCTTTATTATCATATTTATCCTGTTTAGTGCAGGCCTTTAGACTACAGCAAAACTATTTCAACCCAATGCAAACAACGTGAGTGTCTCTTCAAAAGTGGCTTGCCCAACCCCGGTGACCTTTCATTCCTAGTCTTTAAGGTTGGAAAATGAAAACTGGTTTTTTCATTTTCATTCAATAATGCCACAATTGAATTCTCCATAAATCAATAATGGAATATCCTGTTACCATCTCCCCCCATGTTCTGTGCAGTGAGGAAGAGGAGTGTAGAAAGAGCATGGGCCTGGAAGCATGGACCTGGGAGTCAGCAGACCTGGGTTTGGAATCCAGCTCTAGGCCCCAGTAAGACCACAGCTGGATCAAGGTCCTCTAAGGTCTTTTCAAAATGGGGCTGAAAAGAGGATTGTAGGTAAGGGAGCAAGGATAACTGGCCCTGCAGTGCAAAAACACTGGTTTTTCCAAACTTTCCAGAAGCTATTGGGACATTCTCGGATGACCATGTCTGTTTTGCTAAGAGCGGAAATTCTCCATCAGGTGGTGATAAGCGCTCCCGAGGAGAGTGCAGGAAGAGGATCAAGAGTGGTAGCTTCCTGTCCTGCTGTGCTGAGTGCTTAGGGAACAACTCCTCACTTAGACCACAACATAAGATTTCAGCATGGTAAGAGAATTCTCTCTATTATAGTGTAAGCTATAGTTAGGGTAAAAAGGAAGCTAGGGCAAGTGAATTTGTGATATTTTAGACTAATGCCTTTTGCCCAATCACTCCTTTCTGCTTAAATAGTGCTTAGGGTAAAAATAAAGCTAAGACAAGTGAATTTGTGTTATTTTTAGGCTAAAACTTTTTGCCAGTCACTTCGCCAAGCAAAATCTTGTGGCAGCTGCATGGAGAAACACTTGGCAACTGTTTCTGGTAAACAGATCATCAATCTTGGCCCTTGCAGCTTTGAACCTCAGCTATTTTAATCATCTTGTAAACCTTGGCTTTGGAATTGTTCTGTGAATTTTCTTTCTAATTTTAGTACCAACTACATCCTAATTTTGGAATCTAGTTCGGCCATGACTACGGGGCCTTCACAGAGCTGTCGACTGGATCCCGGCTGGAGTTTTGAACCACACCATTTCTTTGGATTGCATCAGATGAAGGGCGGTCTGTGATAATGTCCTAGGTTGGTGTGGCTCCAATTTTGATCTCATGAAGTTAGAGCATCAGAGTCTAACATTCAAGCAGTGCCCTGATGTGGCATCAGGCCCTCCCACTGCCACGCCACCGCTCCCCGACTGTGGTGACCAGTCCGGCCTGCTCCAGCCTGTAGAAGCCAGGAGAAGAGTCTTTCCTGGTGCCCTTCCCTGAGGGACGTGTAAATTCATTCATTCAATCTGTGTGCAGAGCACTGTATTAAGTGGTTGGAAAGTACAATTCTACAAAGTTGAGCCGTCAGAGTGGGCTGGGGAAGAATTAGGGGATGGGGAGGAAAGGTAGTTGGAGAAGATAACCCTCAGCCATCTTAAAAAGGTTAATTTATTCATTCAATAGTATTTTTTGAGCTCTTACTATGTGCAGAGCACTGTACTAAGCAATTGGAATGAACAAGTCGGCAACAGATAGAGACAGTCCCTGCCGTTTGACGGGCTTACAGTCTAATCGGGGGAGACAGGCAGACAAGAACAATGGCAATAAATAGAGTCAAGGGGAAGAACATCTCATAAAAACAAAGGCAACTAAATAGAATCAGGGTGATGTACATCTCATTAAATAAACAAAATAAATAGGGTGGTAAAGATATATACAGTCCAGCGGACGAGTACAGTGCTGAGGGGGTGGGATGGGAGAGGGGGAGGAGGAGAGGGAAGAGGGGAGGAGAAGGTTTAGCTGCAGAGAGGTGAAGGGGGGTAGAGGGAGCAGAGGGAAAAAGGGGGGAGGTCAGTCTGGGAAGGCCTCTTGGAGTTGAGTTTTAAGTAGGGATTTGAAGAGGGGAAGAGAATTAGATTGTCTGAGGTGAGGAGGGAGGGCATTCCAGGACCGCGGGAGGACATGGCCCAGGGGTCGACGGCGGGATAGGCGAGACTAAGGGATGGTGAGGAGGTGGGCAGCAGAGGAGCGGAGTGTACGGGGTGGGCAGTAGAAAGAGAGAAGGGAGGAGAGGTAGGAAGGGGCAAGGTGATGGAGAGCCTTGAAGCCTAGAGTGAGGAGAAAAGGTTGGGAGCTGTGTGACTGGGTGAGCAGGACACAGGGAAAGCTCGCGTCATTGATCCTGTGTGCTTTGCACACAGTAAGTGCTCAGTAAATATGATTGATTGACTGATTGGTTGAGTGGAAAGACACAGGACACAGGGAGGGATCAGAGAGGATCTCGGGTGAGGAATTTGATGCCCTGGTGGTTTGGGGTCTGGCAGCTTGGACTCCAGAAAAGCAAGACTCCTGCCCTGAAAGGAATAAAGGACACCCTGTATCTGAACAACTCCAAGAGGGTGAGACTGGAACCTGTGATGTCCCCAAAGAAGAGGGGAAAGGACCAGAGGAATGTGAGTCCTGGGACAGTTACAGGGAAATATGTCTGTTTACTGTTATATTGTACTCTCCCAAGCACTTAATTTCACACACAGTAAGCGCTCAATAAATACAATTGAATGAGTGAATCAAATCATGAGGGTCCGAAGGGAGAAAGTATTAGATCTAGGAAAAGGCAGTTTAAACTGGAATTGATGTCATTGCTACCTAATTAAGACAACATATATTACTGAGCTCTCAGCTCTTGGTGTCTGCCTGCGGGAGGAGCTGGAGTAGAAACTCGGGGTACTGTAAAGATGAGGGGACCTGGGGAAGCTAGGACAGGGGAGAAGGAGCACTTTCTCCATGAGATTCCTGCAGCCAGACACTGAAGAGAGGTGGTAGGCTAATTTCTAATGAGCCCTTTCCCTTCGGGAAGACAGCTGGGTTTCAGTTGCAGAAAGATAGGTATGCCAAACATCCCTAAACCTGCATTAGAAGATTGGAAGAACTATCAGTCAGTCAGTCTTATTTATTGAGACCTTACTGTGTTCAGAGCACTGTACTAAAGGAGAGTAAAATATATTAATAACACACATTACCTGCCCACAACGAGGTTACAGTCTAAGGGGGAGACAGACATTGTGTGGCTCAGTGGGAAGAGCCCAGGCTTGGGAGTCAGAGATCATGGGTTTGAATCCCAGCTCTGCCACTTAGCAGCTGTGTGACTGTGGGCAAGTCACAACTTCTGTGTGCCTCAGTTATCTCATCTGTAAAATGGGGATTAAGACTGCGAGCCCCACGTGGGACAACCTGATTCCCCTGTCTCTACCCCAGCGCTTAGAACAGTGCTCTGCACATAGTAAGCGCTTAACAAATACCAACATTAACATTATCTACTCCAGCGCTTAGAACAGTGTATGCACATAGTAAGCACTTAAAAGCAACATTATTATTATTATAAATATAAACTGGATGTCATTAGGACCTAGTAGAAGCTGACTGAGGCGCAGGGGCTACTAAAGTGACTCTGGGGGAGTAAGGGGTGAGACCCCCCTAGTAACATAATACCGCAGCCTCTCACCCAAGCTCCGTCCTAAACTCTAGTTAGCCTGCACTCCAGGGCTAATGTGGCTGATGACTTTCGAAGGAGAGTCATATGCAGGGAATGCATCTGTTATATTATACTCTCCCAAGTGCTTAATACAGTGCTCTGCATCCAGTAAGCCCTCAATAAATGCGATTGACAGGCCGATTGACTCCAGTCTGTTAATGGCTTGGGTCCAGCTGGGATGAATCACCTGCAAGAGGAGCCTGGACATTCTTGGACATTAGGTATGTCTGTGGGAACCCCTCTGCATCCTCTCCCCTCCACTCTGTCCCGGTGAAATTTGTCAGTGGCCAGGAAAATCTGGCCAGTGGGGATTGTTACTAATTATTAGATCTCTGTCCTGTTTCCAGATTGAGACTGTTGATATTTTGACATCCCATTTTCTAAAGTCATCATGCTCTCTCTGGTTTCCATATTAATGATGGTATTTGATAGGCACCTACTATGTGACAAGCACTGTTCTAAGCACTGGGTTAGGTACAAGCTAATCAGGTTGTCCCACATGGGGCTCACAGTCCTAATTTCCATTTTACAGATGAGGGAACTGAGGCCCAGAGAAGCAAAATTACTTGCCTGAGGTCACATAGCAGAAAAGTGATGTGGTGGAGCCAGAATTAGAATCCAAGTCCTCCTGCCTCCCAGCCTTGTGCTCTATCCACCAGGCCATATTGCTTTCATACCCAACATATCTTCTCTAGACATATGAATCACACCCTCAACAGTTCCCTCAACTAAACAAAATTCCTTCACTCCCCTGTCCCTCTGCCTATCTTTTACCACTAAACCGTAGCTATGGATCAAATAATCCATGGATCATGGATTACCTCCATGGTGATCTGCTCTTGAGCACTATCTGAGGAGTTCTAATGGCAAGAATCTAATAAAATTAATAATGATAGTATTTTATTTATTGAGTGTTTACTATGTGCCAAGCACTGTTCTAAGTGCTGGGGTAGATACAAGGTAATCAGTTTGTCCCATGTGGGGCTCACAGTCTTAATCCCATTTGACAGATAAGGTAACTGAAGCATAGAAAAGTTAAGTAATTTACCCAAAGTCACACATCTGACAAGGGCCAGAGGCAGGATTAGAACCCCCGATGTCTGACTCCCAAGCCCATGCTCTTTCCACTAAGCCACACTGCTTCTCCATCTAGACACCAGGCCAACCTCGTTCATCTCAAATTCATCTCACCTGCTTTAATTCTGCCCTCTGAGCTTCCTGGCAACAGCAGCGTGGCTTAGTGGAAAGAGCAAGGGCTTGAGAGTCAGAGGTCATGGGTTCTAATCCCAGCTCCTCGACTTGTCAGCTGTGTGACCTTGGGCAAGTCACTTAACTTCTCTGTGACTCAGTTACCTTATCTGTAAAATGGGGATGGAGACTGTGAGCCCCACGTGGGACAACCTGATTAACTTGTATCTACCCCAGCACTTAGAACGGTGCTTGGCACATAGTAAGTGCTTAAATGCAAACATTATTAATGCTTCTCCATCTTTATTGACTCCCCTGCTCATTGTCCACAACAGCTGTTTTACACTTTGAACTCTTTCCTCGAACTCTCCTTCTGCTCCGCTCCCTATCTCTTTCCCCTAGTGATCTGACCAGATGCATCATTGATAAAATTGAAACCATTAAGGGTGACTTCCCTAAAATCTCCCCTGCTACTCCAGAGTCCTTTCCTCCTCAAATCCCGCTTCGACTCTCCCATCCTTTCCAGCAGTACCTAAAGAGGAAATCTTCTGTATCTTCTCAAATTCTACCTCTCTCCCCTGTCCTTCTGATCTCATCTCTTCATACCTTATCAAAAATTTCTCCCTCCCTTCTTCCTTTGCTGACCACCATCTTCAATCACTCACTTTCCAATGGCTCCTTCCCTACTGCTTTCAAGCATGCCCAGATATCCTCTATCCTTGGCCCTGACAGATCCCTCCTGTTATAGCCCCATCTCCCTTTTACTGTTCCTCATCGATCTCCTTGAAAAAGTTGTTTCCACTCACTGCCCCTTCCTCTTCTCTAATTCTCTCCTTAGCCCTCTGCAATTTAGTTTCCACTCCCTCCACTTCACAGAAACGACCCAGGTCACCATTTACTTTCTTTTTGCCAAATTCAGTGGCCACTCCTCTATCCTAATCCTCCTTGTCCTCTCTGCTGCCTTTGACACATTAGACAGTCCCTTTCTCCTGGAAATGCTATCTAACCTTGGCTTCACCGACATTGGTTCCTACCTCTCCTCCCTTCTCTCTTTCAACTGCCCACCCAGCACGCTCCACTCCTCTGCCGCTCACCTCCTCACCATCCCCCGTTCACGCCTATCCCACCGTCGACCCCTGGCCCACGTCCTCACACTGTCCTGGAATGCCCTCCCTTCTCACCTCTGCCAAACTAACTCTTTCCCTCTTCAAAGCACTACTGAGAGCTAACCTCCTCCAAGAGGCTTTCCCAGACTGAGCTTCCCCTTTTCCCTCTGCTCCCTCTCTGCCCCCCCTCACCTCCCCTCAGCTAAGCCCCCTTTCCCCGCTTTCCCTCTACTCCTCCCCCTCTCCCTTCCCCTCCCCTCAGCACTGTGCTCATTTGTATGTATTTTTATTACCCTATTTATTTTGTTAATGAGGTGTACACCCCCTTGATTCTATTTATCGTGATTAAGTTGTCTTGTTTTTGTCCGTCTCCCCCGATTAGAATGTAAGCCCATCAATGGGCAGGGATTGTCTATCTGTTGCCAAATTGTACATTCCAAGCACTCAGTGCTCTGCACGTAGTAAGCGCTCAATAAATACTATTGAATGAATGAATGAATTGTCCTCTCTTGATTCTCTTCTTACATCTCTGACCTTTCCTTCCCAGTCTCTTTGTAGGCTCCTTCTCTGCCTCCCACCCTTTGTGAGAGTCCCTCAAAGTTCAGTTCTGGTCACCTTCTATTCTTTAATTCCCCCAGTCCCTTAAAGAACTCATTCTTTCGACTACCATCTCTATGTAGGTGATTACCAAATTTCCGTATCTAACCCTGACATCTCTCTTCTGCCTGCAGTCTGATGTTTCCTCCTGCCTTCAGGACACGTTTTCTTGGCTATCCTGCTGATGCCTCAAATTAAGCATATCCAAAACAGAACTCCTCATCTTCCCGCCCTAACCCTGTCCTCCCCTGACTTTCCTATCACTGTAGAGAGCACCACCCTCCTCCTGTCTCAGAAGGCTGGCATTATTCTCAGCTCATCTCTCTCATTCAATCCATCAATCCATCACAAAATCCTGTCAGCTCCACTTTCACAGCATCTCAATAATCCACTCTTTCCTCTCTATTCAAAACTGCTACCACACTGACCCATGCACTCACCATTTCCCACCTTGATGACTGAATCAACTTAATGCTGACCTTCCTGCATTCCATCTCTCCCCTTTCCAGTTCATACTTCAATCTGCTGCCCTGATCATTTTTCTGTAAAACCATTCAGTCCATATCTCCCTACTCCTCAAAAACCTCCAGTGTTTGTCCCTCCACCTCCGTGTTAAACGGAATCTTCTCTTCACCATCAGCTGCAAGGCATTCAACCAGCTCCCTCCCTCCTTCCTAACCTTTCATTCAATAGTATTTATTGAGCGCTTACTATGTGCAGAGCACTGTACTAAGTGCTTGGAATGAACAAGTCAGCAACAGATAGAGACAGTCCCTGCCGTTTGACGGGCTTACAGTCTAACCTCACTGATCTACTATAACCCAACCCTCACACTCTGTTCTTTCAACACCAATCTACACTCTTACCTCAGTGTTGTCTATAATACTACTGATTCCTTTCCTACGTTCTCCTCCAGGCCTGGAATTCCTTCCCCTTTCTTATCCAACAGTCTGCCACTTTCCTCATCTTCCAAACCCTACTAAATCATGGCTCCTATAAGAGGCCTTCCCAGATTAAGCCCTTTTTCCCCCCCTTAGCTGCCCTACTTCTGTGTCCACTATGAATTTGACTCTAGAGCCTTTAAGAGCTTTTATCCTCACCCCGCCCCATGACACTCATTTAATATTCTTATTCATTCATTCAGTTGTATTTATTGAGCACATGCTATGTGCAGAGAACTGTGCTAAACGTTTAGGAGAGTACACTATAACAACAGACATTCCCGGACCAAAACGAGTTTACAGTATAGAGGGGGATGTAAATGTAAATATTCTTGTTTTCTACTCTTTCCCCTCTCCCTAATCAACTTTAATGTTTTTATCCCCTGAGTAGTAATAGTATTTATTAAGTGCTTATTGTGTGAAGAGCACTGTATTAAGTACTGGGAAAAAATACACAAGTGGGAATTAAACACGGTCCCTGTCATTCATTCCTTGTAGGCGAGGATCGCATCTACAAACTTCCATCATTGTAGACAGCACAACCATACTTCCTGTCTCACAAGGCTGAACTTTGGTGTCATCTTTGACTCCACTTTCTCATTCAATCCACATATCCAATCCGTCACCAAATCTTGTCTGTTTCACCATCACATCGCCAAGATCCGCCCTTTCCTCGCCATCCAAACCACTACCTCATTAGTACAATGATTTATCCTATCCCGATTGGATTATGACATCGGCCTCCTTTCTGCTCTCCCAACCTCCTGCCTCTCCTCACTTCAGTCTATACTTCACTCCGCTGCCTGTATTATTTTTCTACAGACACGTTCAGGGCATGTCATCCCCCTCCTCAAAAGTCTCCAGTGGTTGCTTATTGCCCTTCCATATCAAACAAAAACTCCTCACTATTGACTTTCTGGCTCTCCATCCTCTTGCTCTCTACTTCACCTCCCTTCTCTCCTTCTACATCCCAGACTCCACCCCTCTGCCGGTTAATTTCTCTCTGTGCCTTAATCTCCCCTGTTTCTCTGCCGAACCTTGGCTCACATCCTACCTCTGGCCTGGAACACACTCCCTCCTCAAATCTACCAATCACACTACCCCCCTTCAAAGCCCTAGTGAAGGCGTGCCTCCTCCAGAAGGCCTTCCGGGACTAAGCCCCACTTTTCCTCAGCTCCCATTTCCTTCCACCCCTTCCCGGCCCCATAACACATGTACATATGCATATATCTATAATTGCATTTACTTATATTGTTGCCTGTTTACTTGTATTGATGTCTGTCTCCTCCCTCTAGTCTATAAGCCCTGTGTGAGCAGGGATTGTCTCTATTTGCTGTATCATACTTTACAAGCACTAGTACAGTGCTCTACACACAGTAAACCCTCAGTAAATATGATTGAATGAATTGTACTTTCCAAAATGTCTAGTACAACGCTCTGCACAAAGTGAGTGCTCAATAGATACCACTGATTGACTGATTGTTGATTGGTTCATTGCCTCTTCCCACCTGAGTCATTTTCTTTACTTTCACTCTTTGTCTCACCCCACTTTTAGGGGCAAAGTTGGAGCCAGGCCCTGAAAAAGTCCTTTGCTTACAAAGGAGTTCCCTCTAGACTGTAAACTCATTGTGGGCAAGGAATGTGCCTGCCAACTCTGTTGTATTTTACTCTCCAAGCATTTAGTACAATGTTCTGCCAGAGTAAGCACTCAATAAATATCACTGATGGTTTGAGTTCCTTCATTTCTTAAAGAGGACTTTGTTTCCAGAAGAATACATGCAAGAAGATTAATTCTTCTAATGCCGTCGAGTCGTTTCCAACCCCTTGCTACTCCATGCACATAGCTTCTTCAGAATGTCCCATCTTCTTTAATAAAGTCATTCTGGTATATGCTTTCATAGACTTTTCTTGGTAAAGATTTGGAAGTGGTTTACCACTGCCTTCTTCTAGGCAGTAAAAGCTCAAGCCACTGCTGTTGTTGGTATTTATTAAGCTCTTACTATGTTCAGAACACTGTGCTAAGCGCTGGGATATACAGGGTAATCAGGTTGTTCATTCAATAGTATTTATTGAGCGCTTACTATGTGCAGAGCACTGTACTAAGCGCTTGGGATGAACAAGTTGGCAACAGATAGAGACAGTCCCTGCCGTTTGACGGGCTTACAGTCTAATCGGGGGAGACGGACAGACAAGAACAATGGCACTAAACAGCGTAAAGGGGAAGAACATCTCTTAAAAACAATGGCAACTAAATAGAATCAAGGCGATGTACAATTCATTAACAAAATAAATAGGGTAACGAAAATATATACAGTTGAGCGGACGAGTACAGTGCTGTGGGGATGGGAAGGGAGAGGTGGAGGAGCAGAGGGAAAAGGGGAAAATGAGGCTTTAGCTGCGGAGAGGTAAAGGGGGGATGGCAGAGGGAGTAGAGGGGGAAGAGGAGCTCAGTCTGGGAACGCCTCTTGGAGGAGGTGATTTTTAAGTAGGGTTTTGAAGAGGGAAAGAGAATCAGTTTGGCGGAGGTGAGGAGGGAGGGCGTTCCAGGACCGTGGGAGGACGTGACCCAGGGGTCGACGGCAGGATAGGCGAGACCGAGGGACGGTGAGGAGGTGGGCGGCAGAGGAGCGGAGCGTGCGGGGTGGGCGGTAGAAAGAGAGAAGGGAGGAGAGGTAGGAAGGGGCAAGGTGATGGAGAGCCTTGAAGCCTAGAGTGAGGAGTTTTTGTTTGGAGCGGAGGTCGATAGGCAACCGCTGGAGTTGTTTAAGAAGGGGAGTGACATGCCCAGATCGTTTCTGCAGGAAGACGAGCCGGGCAGCGGAGTGAAGAATAGACCGGAGCGGGGCGAGAGAGGAGGAAGGGAGGTCAGAGAGAAGGCTGACACAGTAGGCTAGCCGGGATATAACGAGAGCCCGTAACAGTAAGGTAGCCGTTTGGGTGGAGAGGAAAGGGCGGATCTTGGCGATACTGTAGAGGTGAAACCGGCAGGTCTTGGTAACGGATAGGATGTGTGGGGTGAACGAGAGGGACGAGTCAAGGATGACACCGAGATTGCGGGCCTGCGGGACGGGAAGGATGGTCGTGCCATCCACGGTGATAGAGAAGACTGGGCGAGGACCGGGTTTGGGAGGGAAGATGAGGAGCTCAGTCTTGCTCATGTTGAGTTGTAGGTGGCGGGCCGACATCCAGGTGGAGACGTCCCGGAGGCAGGAGGAGATGCGAGCCTGAAGGGAGGGGGAGAGGACAGGGGCGAAGATGTAGATCTGCGTGTCATCTGCGTAGAGATGGTAGTCAAAGCCGTGAGAGCGGATGAGTTCACCGAGGGAGTGAGTGTAAATGGAGAACAGAAGAGGGCCAAGAACTGACCCTTGAGGAACTCCAACAGTTAAAGGATGGGAGGGGGAGGAGGCTCCAGCGAAGGAGACCGAGAATGATCGGCCAGAGAGGTAAGAGGAGAACCAGGAGAGGACAGAGTCCGTGAAGCCAAGGTGAGATAAGGTATGGAGGAGGAGGGGATGGTCGACAGTGTCAAAGGCAGCAGAGAGGTCAAGGAGGATCAGAATGGAGTAGGAGCCATTGGATTTGGCAAGAAGGAGGTCACGGGTGACCTTAGAGAGAGCAGTCTCGGTAGAGTGGAGGGGACGGAAGCCAGATTGGAGGGGGTCTAGGAGAGAATGGGAGTTAAGGAATTCTAGGCATCGATTGTAGACGACTCGTTCTAGGATTTTGGAAAGGAAGGGTAGTAGGGAGATAGGACAATAACTGGAGGGGGAAGTGGGGTCAAGAGCGGGTTTTTTTAGGATGGGGGAGACGTGGGCATGTTTGAAGGCAGAGGGGAAGGAGCCCTTGGAGATTGAGTGGTTAAAAATAGAAGTTAAGGAAGGGAGGAGGGCAGGGGCGATGGTTTTAAGAAGGTGAGAGGGAATGGGGTCCGAGGCGCAGGTGGAGGGGGTGGCACTTGCGAGGAGGGAGGAGATCTCCTCTGAGGATACTGCAGGGAAGGATGTGAAAGTAGGGGAGGGGGTTGGTGGGGGGGAGGGGAGAGGCGGAGGGGTGACTTTGGGGAGCTCAGACCTGATTGTGTTGATTTTCGTGAGGAAATAGGTGGCCAGATCATTGGGGGTGAGAGATGGGGGAGGGGGAGGAACAGGGGGCCTAAGGAGAGAGTTAAAGGTCCGGAACAATCGGTGGGGGTGACGGGCATGGGTGTCGATGAGGGAGGAGAAGAAGCTTTGCCTGGCGGAGGAGAGGGCAGAGTTAAGGCAGGAAAGGATAAATTTGAAGTGTGTGAGGTCGGCTTGGTGCTTGGACTTTCGCCAGCAACGCTCAGCAGCTCGAGCATAGGAGCGTAGGAGGCGGACGGAGGAGGTGATCCAGGGCTGTGGGTTAGTGGAGCGAGAGCGGCGGAGGGAAAGGGGGGCGAGAGAGTCGAGATGAGTAGAGAGGGTGGAGTTGAGAGCGGAGACCTGATCGTCGAGAGTGGGAAGAGAGGACAGGGCGGCAAGGTGAGGAGAGATGCTATTGGAAAGACGGATGGGATCGAGAGAGCGGAGGTCTCTGTGGGGCAGTAGCGAAGATTTGCAGGGGGAGGGAGTGTGAGAGATGAGGCAGGTGAGAAGGTTATGGTCAGAGAGAGGGATTTCAGAGTTGGTGAGATTGTCCCACATGAGGCTCACAGTCTTAATCCCCATTTTACAGATGAGGTAACTGAGGGACAGGGAAGTTAAGTGACTTGACCACAGTCACACAGCTGGCAAGTGGCAGAGCTGGGATTCGAACTCATGACCTCTGACTCCCAAGCCCGTGCTCTTTCCACTGAGCCACGCTGCTTCTCAACATTTGATCATCCCTCTTTGACTCTTCCCCATGCTGCTGCTGCCCAGCATAGGTGAATCAACTTTGATGTTTCGGCTTAGACCTTTCCATTATGGATAGGCCCATTTGGCATAGCTCTAAACTTCATCAGCCTATGTAAACTTTCCTGCCATGATTAGGCATCGATTCATAGGAGAGACAAGAAGATTTGCTGGTTATTATAAAGACCTTTTCAGAATTGTCTAATGCTGTTGAACCATCTTCGACCTATAGAGACTTCATGGAAACATCTGTCCCAGAACGCTCCACCTCCATCTGCAATCATTCTGGTAGTGTATCCATAGAGTTTTCTTGGTAAAAATAGAGTGGCTTACCATTGCCTTCTTCTGTGCAGTAAACCTGAGTCTCCGCCTTTGACTCTCTCTCTTGCCTCTGCTGTCCAGCATGAGTGAGTTTTGACTTGTAGCAGATTGCCACTGGCCAAGCTAGGAATGGAATGGGTAGGCCTGTGCTTAACTTTCCCTCCCGCAGTCGAGACTGGGAGAGTACTGGAAACTCCCCATGTGAGATCCTGAGAAGACCTCAGGGGTTTTTCAGAATTAGCTTAGTGCTATTCACTGGCTATTGTCCTGAAATAAACTGAAATTTATTAGCTACCCCTGATAAATAGTTATATAATCAACATTGGTGACACAGAACTGAATGTTCCACTGGATCTACTCCCAAGTTTTCATGTTCAATAATTTTTGGATGGGCAATGCAATTCAAAAGTGAATCAAGAATGTGAGAGTGTCCTTGTAAAATCCTTGAGGGCAGGGATCATGTCTACCAACTTTGTTGAATTATACTCTCCCCAGTGCTTAGTATAGGCTGTGCACTCAGTAAGTGATGAATAAACACCACTGATTGATTGGTCAAACATAAGCAGAAAAAATTAGGGCTTTTCAAATCTGAAAAGATAAAAAAAATCTCATAGTGAACATCACTGAACTCTCCCAAATCAGGAAGACTGCAGAAAGGAGGAATACGGAATTGTTGCTCATTCTCCCACACCATTAGGACAGTAGGTCCGTAATGACTATGAGGAATTCAAGGGTTTAAAGGAAAAAGTTAAAGTACCACCTTAACCACGAGGATAAATGTTGAAGAGCACAACAGAGTGTTTGCAAACTCTGTCGTATTGAATGTGCCCAAGAGTTTAGTACAGTGCTGTGCACAAAGTGCTCAGTAGTACTGATCAATTGATTGATTGACACACTATAGCATTTTTTACATTCTTTGGTTTCTAAAATCCTAGCTCCTAGGTGACCCAACTCCTATTCTTGGGAAGGCAGCATCTCAGCAAAACCAGTGCAGTAGTTTTTCTTGTTTGGGCCAGTCCAACCTGAAATAATAGGGCACTACCTAGGAAGTAAGAGTTAGTCGAGGAACAGGAATTAAGAACCATTTAGAGATGGTGAGGCATTTTGGTATGTTTAATGAATGATAGGAGATTATAGGTGAAATAATATAGTGTACAAATTAGGATCTACTGCTTTAACGTCAGAATGTTGTTCTTATACACCTAGTAATCCTTCATTTTCATCTGGAGCATTGCTTTCTCCCATCCTTTTCCTTTAGGCTTCCTTCACATCCCTAAAAATTAAAAAAGATTCCCGCAACGGACATTGCCTTCTCATTAAGTCTATGTCTAAGAAGGATTTAGTATCACGTTTAATTCTTATTTCAATCTGATATTCGCTGAAGTTTTTGAGGTGATGAAATGCAAACGGAGATAGAAAATGTAAATTGTACTAAGCTTGGGCTCCTTATTCCACTAGATGGCAGGAAAGCATTTATAACTAGTTTAGCATGGCATTACACCCTAATCCATTATGTAGACATTTTAATAAATGGAAATCTCAATTTCAGTGTTAACATTGAGATGTGCTTATAAACTTATAGTTTCATAATTAATTTAAGCCTATCAATCTTAGAGTCAAAAACATTCAAATTTGTGCTTATACATGCATACACATAGAGTGAGATTCCTTTGATTAAAACTTCTTTAAACTGGCAAAACGTTATGCTGAGCTTTGCTAAAGAAAATGATTGCGCTTATTGCCATTGAAAGATAGGCACAAATGATGTGTGTTTTATATATGCAAGTAATTGCACATACATGTAATGTAATTATTATGTTGAGTGAACATACATAATGCCAACAAGACATCTCTTGATAGTTATTCAATCCCCCAAATGTTATAAAAATGAGAAAATAGAAAAAAATTTGCTAATATGCTAATGCCATTGTTCAGTTTTCTTGCATGATAGCCAATTTTTTCACTGTGAATTGATGACAATAAATAAAAATGACCAAGTATCCGCTCCAGGCAGAGCATACTGCTAGGCATTTAGGTAGGGTAGATTAACAGACATAATCCTTGATGAGACAGACTTTCAATATGAGTCAGACAAAATGGCTGAGTTGACTCTCTGGTGATTCATTACCCAGGAGGCATTTTGCTTGGCCTCTTTAATGGCCGGGGGGAATGGTGAACTCTTGATGGAGTACTGGACATTTTGGTGGGTCTTTCACAGGGATTTTCCCCAAAGAATTTTCATCCATGGATGCAACTTTAAATTTACTGGAAAGCTTCATGAAGAGAGAGATTCGTCTCTACCCTCCCTGAGTTCTGGATTCATTCATTCATTCAGTCTTCTTTATTGAGCACTTACTGTGTGCAGAGCACCGTACTAAGAGCTTGGAAGGTACAATTTGGCAGCAGATAGAGACAATCCCTACCCAACCATGGACTCTCAGTCTAGGAGATGAAAAAGGAGGCTGCTCTCGCTACTTCTCCTCAAGCCCACATGGGCGCGGGCTGGTGCTAGGCCATCCTGAGCCGATCTGACCTGAACTTCCTCCTCAGGGGAGGGCGATGCCAGCGTGGCACATCTCCCAAATGAGGGACCTGAACCAGTGGGCAGGTAGTACACTGCAGACATTGTACTGCACGCTGGCCCTGGACCTGGAGACCCTGGGAGACTACTGGAAGACTGGAAGCTTGTTATAGACAGGGAATGTGTGCTTATTGTTGAATTGTACTCTTCCAAGCGCTTTGTACAGCACTCTGCACACCAAAAGTGCTCAATAAATATTACTGAATGAATGATGAGTTTAGATGGCATGAATGCATCAGCCCTGATGACACCCAGCGCTTCTGGAGGGCATGGGGGACAGCTGCCTGCTACCTGCTTTGAGAAGCAGCGCGCCTAATGGATATAACATGGGCCTGGGAATCAGAAGAAGCTGTTTTCTAATCCTAGCTCTGCCACTTGTCTGCTATGTGACCTTGGGCAAGTCACTTGAATTCTCTGTGCCTCAGTTCCTTCATCGGTAAAAATGGGGATTAAGACCATGGGCCTTACAGGGGACAGGGACCGTATTTAACCCTATTAGCTTGTATCTACCCCAGTGCTAAGAACAGTGCCTGGCACATAGTAAGTATTTAAAAAAATACTCCTATCATTATTATTTTAGATGGAGAAGCTGAGATGTTATTTGCACTGATTAGACTCAGACCCTGGTCAGGCCCCACGTAGCAGAGCAGCCTCTTAGAAAATATTTTTCACAGAAAATTGTGTTTGGTACATTGTGCCCTCCCATCGAAACCCTACAAGGGTTGCCTTAATCCTTCTGCATCAAATGAATACTCTTTACTTCAAAGCTCTCCAATAAATCTCTCTTGTCTCTCACCATTCCCTACACTCCTGCATGCACACTGTGTACCTTGTGCAGGATTTCTTCTAGTGCCTGTCTTTTTATGCTTTCTGTTTTTATTGTTTCATCTTTCCATATATATCCACTACCATCCTTTCTAGACTGTAAGCTCCTTGTGGACATGGAGCTTGCCTACATCTACACAAAATAAGCATTCAAAAATTACAATTGATTGATTGTGAATGCCCTGAGAATCTGAAACTGTGTCTAATTATCATCTGCATACATTCCCCAGTATGGACTCAATCAGTGGTATTTACTGAGCAGTATTTGTTTGGAATAATGTATTAAGCATTGAGGAGAGCACAGTACAGTCTGACCTCAAGGATCATATAGTCTAGTGAGGAATTTCCAGTCAGTGGGCACTTAATAAATAACAATAATAATGATGATATTTAAGTGCTTACTATGTGCCAAGCGCCATTCTAAGCACTGAGGTAGTTGCAAGGTAATCAGGTTGTCCCACTTGGGGCTCACAGTCTTCATCTCCATTTTACAGATGAGGTAACTGAGGCATAGAGAAGTTAAGTGACTTGCCCAAAGTCACACAGCTAAGTGGTGGGGTGGGGATTAGAAACCACGACCTCTGACTTTCAAGCCTGTGCCCTTGCCACTAAGCCATGCTGCTTCTCTACTATCACTACTATTATACTGCTACTAACTACCATTGACATTGAAGAGGATAAGGTGACACCCTTCATCGTTCAAACACTTATCCCCTCACAATCTGAAATGCACTGGGATGTCAAGAGAGAAGGAAACCGTGAATGAAGTGAGTTGAAGCCGTGCCGTGGGGAATTTGAAATAAACACATTGTGATGAGAGGAACTTGTGGAAAAGAGGAGTAAAGTCTCGCGTGGCTCAGTGGAAAGAGCTGGGGCTTTGGAGTCAGAGGTCATGAGTTTGAATCTCAGCTCTGCCACTTGTCAGCTGTGTGACTGTGGGCCAGTCACTTCACCTCTCTGTGCCTCAGTTACCTCATCTGTAAAATGGGGATTAAGACTGTGAGCCCCACGTGGGACAACCTGATTCCCCTGTGTCTACCCCAGCGCTTAGAACAGTGCTCTGCACATAGTAAGCACTTAACAAATACCATCATTATTATTATTAAACCTCTTCACTGAGGACCGGCAAAGCAACTGCAGTAATTACTGCCTTCTCTCTCTTTTTAATGGCATTTGTTAAACACCCACTATGTGCTAGGCACAGTTCTAAGCACTGGAGTAGATAGAAGGTAATCAGGTTGGGCACAGCTCATGTCCCACATAAGACTCACAGTCTTATTCCCCATTTTACAGATGATGTAATTGAGGCAGAGAAGTGATTTTTCCAATAACAGCACAGCACAAACAGCAGACAAGTGAGGGAGCTGGGATTAGAACTCAGGTCCTTCTCGCTTCCAGGTCTGTGCTCTATCCACTAGGCCACACTAATTCCCTGAAGCCCACCACTCCCCACCTGCTTTGTGATAGCCATATTGCCTTCCTGGGAACTGGCACCAGCTCTCCTCCTCTGAACCTTTGAGAGACTCGATCCTATCCTGCCTTTCACCGCTCTGGTGGGAAAGAGAAAAGAGCCTGCAGCATAAGGCCGCCACAAAAGTCTAGGAAGACAGACTGGTGGCTTCTGTGGTGTTTGCTGTGGTTAAATGATTAATGATGATGGTATTTATTAAGCACTTACTATGTGCCGAGCACTATTCTAAGTGCTGGGGTAGATACAGGGTAATCAGGTTGTCCCACGTGAGGCTCACAGTCTTAATCCCCATTTTACAGATGAGATAACTAAGGCCCAGAGAAGTTCAGTGACTTGCCCAAAGTCACACAGCTGACAGGTGGCAGAGCCGGGCTTAGAACCCATGACCTCTGGCTCCTAAACCCATGCTCTTTCCACTGAGCCACACTGCTTACCATGTTAAGTGCTTACCATGCATCAAACACTGTTCTAAGCGCTGGGGTAGATACAACTTAATCTGGTCGTAGAGAGTCCCTGTCCTATATGGGTCTCACAGTCTAAATAAGAGAGAGAACAGGTATTTCATTCCCATTTTACAACCGGGGAACCTGAGGTATGGAGACGTGAAGGTTACTTGCCCCAGGTCACCCTGCCGGCAAGTGGCAGAGGCAGGATGAGAATCCAGATCCTCCGATTCCCCCTTTCTACAAGGCCATGCCGCTTCCCAGTTTCTCTGCCCTCAGCCCAGACTCTAGACTAAGTTTCTTTTTGACCATGGAGTGGGTTTTTGTTTCTGATTGGGTCCAAGAAAAATGGGAGGACTGTTGAGTAGGATCCTTGAAAGTGCAGTGGCCTGTATCTAAAGTAATACTCAGCACATCTCCAGTGAGCTCAGGCTGGTGACAGTTGTGATGAATACCAAGGCAAATTCTCAGATAAGATTATATCCAAATGTAGCTACATTTCCTTCATAGTTTCACAAGCCATTCATTATTGCTCTTAGGAAAGGAATTCTATGAGGAGAAAATAGCTGATTAAAACAACCTCTGACAAAGAAGATACTTACACTCCCTTCTTCTCCTCACACCCCATATATGTAGATAGGGTTATATTAATGTCAGTCTCCCCCTCTAGACTGTAAACTCATTGTAGACAGGAAGAACTGTTTACTAATCTGTTGTATTGTACTCCCTCAAGCACACAGTATAGGCTCTGCACATACTAAGTGTCCATAAATATCATTGATTGATTATTCAACACATCTCAAATTCTTCTTCAAAAACTCCATTTCTTACCCACTTCCCACCACATCCCCTCTGACTACTGATTTTAAGGTTCTCCATAAACCTTGGAAATACTTTCATGGGCTGCAATACTTTTTTGTGCCTGTGCTGCATGTGGTTACTTAAATTTGGCTAAAGTTTCATATTCACACTCAGAAATATTCACCAAAGCATCTCTGCAATGAACAACCCTCATGTGGCACATATTAAAAACCTGAAGATGCTGTACACGTGTGAAAATCCTTCTCTTTTTTGTACTTTTTTTCCTTCCCTTTCTCTCTCTCCCCATACATACTCATTCAAACACGTCACAAATTCACATGTGAAGATTATTCACTTGAAATGACACCTGTGGAAGCACAGTGACCTGGACCTCACATTTGCCCTTTTTCTCTTCAGACCACCCCTTCTGGGCTGTTTCGCCTCTAGGCCTGCTGGATCACCACCTAACCATCTTGTTTAAGTGAAGAAGAATAACTTCAGTGACTGGAGTCCCTAGGAGTGGCAGAATTCCAGGAGTTGGAATGTGATGGGTCTTTAGGCTCAGACTCCATTTTGTCTTTTGAACCTGACCCACCATTTACTCAAACTGAGCACATCACGTATCCACTCCTCCTTTATTTCATCCTTTCCAATTGTCTACCTCACCGGGGTGTCTGGCGTGACAAGGTCTTGAGACAGGATCCTCCCTCAATATGCATGGGACCCCCGTCCAGCTAACCAAGTAGTAGTAAAAAATTATTTCTGCTTGTCTTAGAGTACCTTGTATTGTGCTCTTTTATTCCATGTAAAGCTCGTACTCTGTACCAACTGTATATAAAGAAACTCTGTATTGCCTGGAGTGGAATTGGCTTGACTAGTAGAAGAAACTCTGCCTGTCAAACACCTCTCCCTACCAAGACTAGTAGAAATAAACATATCTCTGACATACCCACTTAAATACCACCCAGAGTCGAGAAGTTTTCTTTGACACACCCTAATTCACCTGTGTGGTTGTGGTGGGAAAAGAAAACATGTTTGACCAAGAGTCCCTTTGACTCTGAGACCCTTTGACAATGAATGATATTGGCCTGTAGCTAGAATCACTTGGTTCATTTCTCGTGGATTTCCGACCTACTTAGAGTTTGGAAGAGAAAAGAGACTTCATATTCTGAATGCCTGCCAGATAGGTTGGATTATTTGCTGTTATTTCTCATTAGTTCAAAGCTATTGTTCACCTAGTTGCAAACTACAACTGTAGAAATGGAAACCTTGTCCGTTACACCTTCCGCTCTTTTTCCTCATTAGTTAGTTCTACTTTTGACTAATCGGTAAGCAATCAGGGCTGCAGTAATAACGATGGTATTTGTTGCTCCTACTATGTGTCAAGCACTGTTCTAAGTGCTGGGGTAGGTACAGTCCAATCAAGTTGGACATGGTCACCTGCCCACATGAGTCTCACAATCTTAATCCCCATTTTAAGATGTAGTAACTGAGACACAGAGAAGTGAATTGACTTGCCCAAGGTCACAGAGCAGACAAATGATGGAGCTGGGTTTAGAACCAAAGTCTACAATTGTCACTATTTTAAAGTCTTAGGCAGGGAATGTGTCTTCCAGCTCCGTTGTATTGTGCTTTCCTGAGTACTGAGTATGAAGCAGCATGGCTTAATGGAAAGAGCATGGGTTTGGGAGTTAGAGGTCATGGGTTCTAATCCCCGCTCCACCACTTGTCTGCTGTGTGACTTTGGGCAAGTCACTGAACTTCTCTGGGCCTCAATTATCTCATCTGTAAAATGGTGATTAAGACTGAGCTCCACGTGGGACAACCTGATCACCCCTGTATCCTCCCCAGTGCTTAGAACAGTGCTTGGTACCTAGTAGGCGCATAACAAATACCATCATTATTACTCAGCTCATAGTAAGTGCTCAATAAACACCGTTGTTTGTTATATGCTTGGCACATAGTAAGTGCCTAACAAATACCATCATTATTATTACTCAGCTCACAGTAAGTGCTCAATAAACACCATTGTTTGATATAAAAAGTGACTTCCACATAAAGCTAAAACAGATTTCAGCTCTGCACAGAGTAAGTGCTCAATAAGTACGAGTGAATGAATGAATGAATTCAGGCAAGTTGCAGTATAATTCAGCTTGCAGAAATTAAGCACTTGGGACCCTCTAGACTGTAAACTAGAGAATGGACAGGGCAGGGAATGTGACCCTTTATTGTTATAGTCTCCCAAGCACTTAGTACAGGGCTCTGCACACAGCCACCACTCAATAAATGACTGATTAACTGCTCTACACACAGTAAGTGCTCAGTTGGTTGTAAGAGGTGAATTTTAGCGTGGCATAGTGGATAGAACATTGGCCTGGGAATCAGAAGGATCTGGGTTATAATCCATCTCCACCATTTACTTGCTGGGCGACCTTTGGCAAGTCACTTCACTTCTCTGTGTCTCAGTTCCTTCATCTGTAAAATGGGAATGTAGGACAGGGACTGTGTCCAACCCGATTTACTTGTATCTACCTCAGCATTTTGTACAATATCAGACACTTATATACCACAGTTACTATTATTGTTATTGTTACTACTTTCTTGTGAACACTAAGAGAAAGGTGAAAAGAAAATAGAACAAAGAACAGCAGCAGTAATAAAATAACTAGGCTGACCAAAGCCAGGAGGAAAGAAGGCATTGCAGAGCTTGGTAGACAAGGTTGATTCTCTGGGACTAGGGTAGTGACACCAGTCAAGTCTAACCACTGTGAGTTTGGAACTCTCTGTCTCTCTGTACACTGAATAGATGTGGATTTTACACCCTTGTTCATTCATTCAATCCTATTTATTGAGTGCTTACTATGTGCAAAGGACTGTATTGTTTGTGGGAGTACAATATAACAATGAACACATTCCTGCCCACAGTGAGAAGAAACTTTAAAAACCTAAGACCTTGAGATCCTAACTCTCACCACTGCCCATTTACTTAATGACTCAGAGAAAAGAATTTCATAAAAAACATAGAAATTACAATGTTATGCAAATTTAAACTAACCACATCAGTGACACGAGGGCTCTTGAAAAACTTCACCGATGGTGATGATTCCATTATACCATTCAGGAAATAGCCTAAAATAAGTTTTCTACAAGCGATTCTGATTCAAGATGTAGCATGACCGCATAGATTAAATGGTTCATATTAGGGCTGAGGAAACATAATTTAAGTGAACTAGAAATTAATATCTCCAAAGACTCTTTAACAGGGGAATGTTGCTGTTATGATCATAATATTATAGACGTGAAGTCTTTGGTGCTAGGTATTGTTTTACCATTTAGAAATGAATGCCAGTAGATGTGTTTTCTCCATTTAGACCTGGCATTCTGGTGGATTATTGCAACATCTGTCCAGGGTTTTACCAGATCATAATTTTTCATTTTATTTTGTAAAAAATGATGAGGCTCACATCGTTTTCACTCCAAACTAAATTTGCACACCATACCAGTCTTTTGATTCTGAGTTTGGCTGCTGGTTAGTGAAGTACATAGCTATAATAACGATGTCATAATAATAATGTCATAATAATAATAATTACTATTGACAGTTTGAGAGATGTGATATCATGATGATGAATTTCAGTCTCAAGGTTTAGTAATTTTAGATTTTAACCAGTACATTTTATAATGCAGCCCGCTCTTTAGTCCAAACTGGGTGTGTCTTGTTTATCAAGTTGAAGTTGTTTGCTGGCAACGTCACAGCAGTACTTAAAATTGCTTTTTAAAAATGGGCCTGGCAGGAGTATTGTGAAGAGAGTGGGGCGCAAAGCTACAACGTCCATAGGAAAAAAAAAAAAGACTGGTTTGCCTGCAGTTCCCAGAAGCTTTTGGAATATTCTGAAGAAGTCTGGTACCTTTGTCAATAGTAGGAAAGCCCCATTTCAGGTAAGGCCAAATTTTCACAAGGCAAAAACTTGGAAAAGGTAGAGAGCTTGAACTTTAGATGCTATACTATGCTTGCTTACTTGCTCCTCAAGGGTAAAAAAGAAACTAAGGTGAGTTCATTTTTTCTTTAAGCCTTTGGCCCAGGACATTCCCAAACAACCTGCAAGCAGCAGCTCAGTAAAACACATATTGCCTGATTCCCGGCAATCATGTTATCCAGCTTGGCTCTTGTGGCTTTGAGCCTCAGTGGCTTTAAGAACAGTTTTCTAACTTCAGCTCTAGTATTTTTCTATTGATATTTTTTTTTCCCCAATTTGCAGTACTGATTAAACCCTGATTTTGGTTATCTAGTTTGGGAATCTGGCATTCAGCAAAGATTACTGGGGTCTTCATGCAGCTCTCAACTGAAACCTGCCTGGAGTTTTTAATCACACATCTTTCTTGACTGTACTGAACATTGGGTAATCAGTAATTTCTGTTCTATCTTGGTGTTATGCAGCAAAGGCGCTCCAATTTCAATTTCAAGAAGCTCAAGTTTTGGAGCTCAACAGAGATTCAGAGCTAGAGCATCTAGAACTTGGTTGTAATAATTCTAAAAATACCTCAGTTCTGAATATAGATAATAAAATTGTAGGTTTCTACGATTTGAAAACCTATTAGGTTGTTTAAATCATTTCACTTAATGATGCTATGTAATGCTATTATGATTAAGCCCATCATTGGGCAGGGATTGTCTCTATCTGTTGCTGAATTATATATTCCAAACGCTTAGTACAGTGCTCTGCATATAGTAAGCACTCAATAAATACTACTGAATGAATTATTAATAATGATAAAAATATACCTATAATACACCAATAAAAACAAGTAATTTTAGGTTGCTTTCCCTACATATATTTTAGAAATATTGGACTCTAACCTCAAAAGGATTGAAGCAGTGAGAGTTTTTAAAAATATTTCTTAAGTGTTTACTATGTGCCAGGCACTGTACTAAGCCCTGGGGTGTTTACAAGAAAATTGGGTTGGACGTAGTCCCTGTGCCACATGGGTCTCACAGTCTCAATACCCATTTTACAGATGAGGTAACTGAGGCACAGAGAAGTGAAGTGACTTGCCAAAGGTCACACAGCAGACAAGTGGGAGACACAGGATTAGAACCTATGACCTTCTGACTCCCATGCCTGTGCTCTATCAACTAGATCACACTGCTTCTCTTGGTTGACTCTATTAGAATTAAACAAGGCACTCAGAGCAACATTTCAACATTTCATTTCAGGGAGAAAAGCAAAATGACATTTCAAGCCATAAGGGAGGGGGTGTACATAGATAAAATATAATCGCCTGATTTGGAATTTGGCCAAAAGATTAGTTTTAACAGTATTTATAACCAAAAAAAAAAAGGCCATGATGACTCTTTAATGACCACAACTGTACAGAACATTTGGTTTTATATCTTATCAGAATGATCACATGCCTATCAACATAAAGCCTCTAATATCATGTTCAAGCATTAGTGAAAGCAGTTTCCTACAGCACCTGAGACCAGATGAATAAATTGGTTGAAGTGTACTCTAAACATTCTTTTTTTGATATGTAGTATTTGTTAAGACCTTACTACATGCCAGCCACTGTACACTAGCCCCTGAGGTATGTAGAAGCTAATCAGATTGGACATAGTCCACATCCATGTCTATGTGAGCCATAGGGAGCTCAGTCTTAAACCCCATTTTACAGTTGAGGTAACTTAGGCACAGGGAAAGGAAGTGACTTGCCCATGGTCATGTAGCAGACAAGCAGCAGAGTCAGGATTAGAACTCAGGTCCTTCTGCCTCACAGGTCCATGTTCTATCCATTAGGTGTCCCTGTTTTATCCACTAGGTCACACTGCTTCTCCTCTTCTTTTAAGCAAAAGAAAACCAACCCCGCAAGAATAGTCAGCCCATGATTCTCCCAGTGCAAACTTACCTTGTCTCCACCACAGGACTTTGCTAGCTCATCTAAATGAAGACAGTTAGCAGCTGAAAATAAGGAAAAGGGATGGAAAAGGGAGATGATTGGAGCCAAAAACCTGTCTTTTACCTTGATTTTTTCCTCTCCTCTCTCTTCTTTTTCTTTCTTTTCCTTTCTTTGTAGCTCTCTCTCTTTCTCACTGGCATTCTCTCTCCCTTTCCTCCCCCCTGCCCTCTATCCTTTGTATCCCCTTCCTCTTCCTCCCTCAGCCTGCCCTGGCCCAGGCTGGTTTCCAGGTGTGCCATCCCTGGCAGCTGCAGCTGGGGAAGAGGCTAATGGGAGCAATGGAACCAAAAAAATTAAAGGGACCACGAGTTGGGTGGATTTGGGAGTGTAAGGCACAAAAGATTCCCTCAGAAGCTACAAGGAAATGGGGGAATAATTTTAGAAGGGGTGAGAGGAGGGAGGGAAATTTTAAAGAGGGGCGGGGAAGGGTGGATTTTTGGATGACAGGGGCTGGGGTGGAGAGGATGGAGGTTATAAAGTTTGCTAGTCTGGTTGGGAGGAACTTACCTGGTCCCAGCGAGGTACACTATGTATGTCCCAGTTCTGTCTCAAATGCCATTATCTCCTTCAGCTGTCACATGCAATCAATAGTTCAATCCTGAACATTTTCTGTCCAAAAACAATAGTCCTATCCTGAACGTTGTCTGTCCGTAACATATGGATCCTCCCCACCTTCCGGCTCTTCAGGAAATGGTGGAAGCAGGGAGCTTAGAGCCTCCTGCACCTAACCTGATTTCTACCCAGTGAAACTCCTGGCCACTGGGTCAGGGTGGAGAACAGAGGTTTCCCTTAGCACAGTTCATATCTAAGCTCTCTCCCAGGGTGCTGAGGAGGAGGAAGCCAGCCTTGGCTGGGAATTTCATGTTTCATAATTTAAAATGCGCTAGAATCTCGGAAGGAAACAAAATCTAGTTTTTGTTGGAAAATATGCACAGTGAAAACTGTGCAATCCAGTTGGGTCTGGGTGGGGAACAGGGGAAGAAAGGAGGAGAGACGGGAGATAAGGGGGATGATGAGACCCAGGAGGAAGATGTGGAAAATGGAGCTTGGAGTGGCTGGAGGAGTGGGGATGTGGAGCTACATGGCGGAGAGGGGTGGATTTGGCAGGGCATGGGGGAACCTGCCAAGATTCGGGTGGGGGGGCAGGAAGATGATGCAGGACATAATAATGTTGGTATTTGTTAAGCGCTTACTACTTTCAGAACACTGTTCTAAGCGCTGGAGTAGATACAAGGTAATCAGATTGTCCCACATGAGGCTCACAGTCTTAATCCCCATTTTACAGATGAGATAACTGATGCCCAGAGAAGTTAAGTGACTTGCCCACAGTCACACAGCTGACAAGTGGCAGAGCTGGGATTTGAACCCATTACCTCTGACTCCCAAGCCCGGACTCTTTCCACTGAGCCACGCTGGACATGGGGGGATGTGGCAAGATGTGGTGGAAGATGTGGGAGTTGAGAAGAGGCAGGGGGACATGGGTAGAAACCGAATGGGGGCAAGAAGCAAGTCCAACTGTGCTGCTTACCTACTCTTTGCTACTACTGGCAAAAGGGACTCTTGGGAAAGCAATGAGTCAGGGATGGGAGACGTGGACTGGTGGAGACAGTGGATCTACTCTTGTGCAGCCTCCCTGTCCCTTCTGATGTGAGTTTGCTTGGTGGCCATTTTGGAAGGACTGGTTCTGATAGGGGAAGCAGTCAGGTGGAAAGGGCAAAGAGGCGTGTCACTGCCTATGAAGGGGAGGCAGCCTAAGGCATGTAACTATGGGAGGTGAATCAAACCACTCCTTCGTGGCTTAGTGGAAAGAACCCGGGTTTAGGAGTCGGAGGCCATGGGTTCTAATCCCAGCTCCACCACTTGTCAGCTGCGTGACTTTGGGCAAGTCACTAAACTTCTCTGTGTCTCAGTTACCACAAAATGAGGATTAAGACTGTGAGCCCCACGTGGGACAACCTGATAACCTTGTATCTACCCTAGTGGTTAGGACAGTGATTGGCACATAATAAGCACTTAAATGCTATAATTATTATTATTATTAACCCCAGGCCCAAAACTTGTAAAACCTCTGCATTTTATCCACCCCTAGCCTTGACACTGCCCTTTAGCATGCTCTGGTCTTCCACTGTTACTAAATCCTGTAGGTTTTCCTTCAGAACATTTTTAGGATCTGACCTCTCCTTTCTATCCAAATAGCCACCCCATTGGTCTAAACACTTGTCCTAACCCAGCTTGTCTAATGCATCAACTTCTTCACCAGTATGTTGCCTTCAGCCTCACCCTTCTCCGACCTATACTTCCCTCTTCATCCAGATTATTTTTCTAAAATGTCATTCTGCATTTGTCTCTTCTCTCCTCATAAGTCTAAATGGTTGCTCAATCTTCTTTGTATTAAGCAGAAAATCCTCACCACTGGCTTCAGTATTCCTCCTCCTCCTAATCATGTCATTTGTTTAGTGCTTACTACATGTCAAGCATTGTCCTAAATGCTGGGGTAGATGCAAGAAAATCAATCGATCAATCATTGGTATTTATTGCCTGCTAACTGTTTGCAGAGCACTGTACTAAGTACTTGGGAGAGTAGAAGATAATCAGGTTGAATGCAGTCCCTGTCCCACATGGGACTCACAATCTAAGTGGGAGGGAGAACAGGATTTTAATCCCCATTTTCAGATGAGGAAATTAAGGCAGAGAAGTCAAGTGACTTGCCCAAGAGTTCACAGTAGGCAAACGGCAGAGCCGGATTAGAGCCCAGATCCTCTGACTTCCAGGCCCTTGCTCTTTGCACCAGACCATTTTGCTTTAAGACACTCAATCACCATTTTGCTTCCTACTTTCTGTCCCACTGTGACCACCAGTGGCCTCCTTAAAAACCGAATCCAAAGGGCTATACTCCATCCTGATCCTCCCCAGTGTCCCTGCTGCTTTTGAAGCCGGGGACACTCTCTCTACCTCAAAAGACTGTTAGGACTCGACTTTGCTGATGCAATACTCTCCTCGTTCTCCTCCTACTTCTCTGACTGCTTCTCCTCCAACACCAACCTCTCTCCTTGGCTGCCTCTTGCTCACCTCAACACCATTGTCCTCTCCCGTTTTCTCACCTTGAATTCCTTGTCTCCAGTACTTGCCACCACTCCATTCTGAGGGCAAGTAGGCTTTTTTTCTCATTTAAAACCAGTTTGTAAGCCTTGGTCACATTTGACATTTACGCTGATGAATGTAAAAGATTTGGCCATTAAAGCAGAGTGACAGTGGAAAAACTGAGCCTGAGAGTCAGAGGACCTGGGTTTCTAATCCAGGCTCTGCCACTTGCCTGCTGTGTGACCTTGGGAAGTCGCTTATCTCCCCTGTGCTTCAGTTTCCACATCTGAAAAATGGGTATTCAATATCTGCTCTCCCTATTACTTAGACTTTGACTTTGTGTTAATGGTAATAATAATAATAGCACTTGTTAAGCACTATTATAAGACCTGGGGGGATACAAGATAATCAGGTTGCCCCACATGGCTCACAGTTTTAATCCCCATTTTACAGATGAGGTAACTGAGGCACAGAGAAGTGAAGTGTCTTGCCCAAAGTTATGCAGCTGATAAGTGGCGGAGCCAGGATTAGAACTCATGAACTCTGACTCCCAAGCCCATGTTCTTTCCACTGAGCCACGCTGCTTCCATACGGGACAGAGATTGTGTCTGGCCTGATTATCTTGCCTCTACCCCAGTGTTTCAAACAGTGCGGGCACATAGTCAGCGCTTAACAAATATGACTATTTTAATATAATTATTCATAGGTAATAACAAACCATTTGTATTCTCTTGTCTGGTGTCCTTGAAGCTTATAGGAAAAATCACATGTTATCCATCTGTGCTAGGTGTGTTGGCCAGATCGCTAAACAGGGAGAGGATATAATATTTTGACTCCTGCATGGTCTCTTCCTTCACATGTAGAATACTGAGGAAATACGCGAGAGAACTTGAAAGATTTTTTCATCATCATCAATTTAGCTGTGGATACTTATTCCTGACAAGCTACAAGGCTGTTATGTTGTGTGGATGACCGGGGGAGGGTGGGGATGTCCATACACCCAAGCCACCCTCAGCCCTTGTTCCTTAATTTGTCAACCAATTTCCTTCTCTCCTAGATAGAGGCAGAGGAAGCCAGTGATTTGGGTTGGCAACTGTCCCCATCTTTTCTCTGCTTCCCTGAGTGACTGCAGATCTCTCCAGGCCCACTCACCAGTCATTTACACTTGCACACCCTGAAAAAAATCTCACTATCCACCAGACAAGCATATATATTGATTATCTTTCAACCCTGAATAATAATAATGATGATGATATTTGTTAAATGCTTACTATGTGCCCTGCTCTGTTCTAAGCACTGGGGTGGATACAAGGAAATCAGGTTGAACACAGACCCTGTCCTATGTGGGGTTCACAGTGTCAATCCCCATTTTACAGATGAGGTAACTGAGGCACAGAGAAGTGAAGCATCTTGCCCAAGGTCACACAGCAGGCAAGTGACTGAGCCGGGATAAAAACGAATTATCTTTTAACTCGGGCCCCTGCTCTATCCACTAAGCCATGCTGCTTCTCACTTTGAAGTGCTGCTTCTTTGAAAGCAGCTTCTCTGCTATTTCTGAAGGTCAGCTGGGTTATCATTCCAAAGGTTAGGCAACAGAAGAGTTTTAAAGTGTACAACTAAGTTGAAATCATGTCATTATTCGTTTCAACATTTAAACCAATTTTCCTATGCTGTTCAGGGTAGATTTTAAATGCTTTTCTCTTTATTAGCTAGATTATTCGTAGAATCTTTAAATCAAAATGTAAATGAGATAAATAAATACTGCATGCTTATGTGCTTATTTACACCCAATCAATCAGTCGTTTTGGGTTTTTTTATGGTATTTGTTAAGCGCTTACTGTGTGCCAGGAACTATACTAAGTGCTGGGGTAGATACAAGGTAATCGTGTTGGACACAGTCCCTTTCCCACAACGGGCTCACAATCTTAATCCCCTTTTTACAGTTAAGGTAGCTGAGGCACAGAGAAGTTAAATTACTTGCTCAAGGTCACACAGCAGACAAGAAGCAGAGCTGCAATTAGAACCCAGGTCCTCTGACTCCCAAGCCCACCCTCTGGCCCAGGCACTGGGCCACGCTGCTTACCGTGCGACAAGCACTGCAATAAACTCTGGAGAGAGTACCATATAGCAAAGTTGGTGGACATGTTCCCTGCCCACAAGGAGCTTGAAGTTTAGCCTTATAGACAGGTATTCTAATGATGGTTTATTTTCCATATATGTTCCCAGGCTCTCTTTCCTGCACCTGTACCTCAAGTTGATTTGAATTTGAAAGCATTATATACTTCTGAATGTTAATGGTTGTCAGACCAAGATAATTTTACCTGAGATATCACATTCAATAGAATAGTAAATTTCAAGAAGTGGTGATAAAGCAGTACTAATCAAAAATGGAAATTTTTAGAAACTGCAGAATTAAAAATGAGATATAAATATCAAATAAAGATTTGATAAATTTGTAAAGGCTAGCCCATCATTCATCTTTTCAAACTATGAACAATAAAATTGAGGTCATTACATATGTCTTAAAATTTGACTTTTACATTTTAATGAAAGAAACAATCAGCAATCTAGCCAATAACCCAGAATTAATTTATTTCCAAGAAGGCTTTGAATTAGAAATTCAAGTTAAATCTGCTTATTCTGGATCTCTCCCCAGTTTTATTTTGATTTTGAGAGGAAACACTATTTTTTCTTAGTAAAATAAAACCATTTCCTTATTAACAAAGATGATAACAAGTGAAATGATAGAAATATTTGTTATTATTTTTGAACTTTTGTGGACAGAAAACATCTAGATTGCTATCAAAGTCAAACTCTGCAGTGTAACTCAGAGTATACATCAGACTATTTCAGCATACAAGAGTTTTTTCTCTGTGATTTGATTTTCTTCATATTTTACAGTGAAAAATTCTTACTTGACATTTGAAATGTGGTAAAATATGTGGTTATTTATTTCTGGGAAATTATAATGCATTTAATTCTAAAGAATATGAAGAGTTTTCTGGATCTCCCATCCCTCTTCCTCCCACTGTCCACCCCTTTTATTTTTAAGTATTTACATAAAATTAGATAAAATAAAATGAAAGACAGATGTTAAAATTCTTAGAAGTTTTTCAAAAGGTGAAGTTTAGGATAAATTCTGGAGAGAGACTATCAGATCATGTCAAATGTTTGGCATTGAATAAAATTATACTTTATCAAGTACGTTTTTTTATAAAGAGAAATTTGCCTGGCCAATGTTTTTTTTCCTTAGTATTGGAAATCAGGAGTTACATAACTATGTTTCTCGTGCTCTTGCAACTCATTCTCTTTCTCTCTCTTCTCTCTCTCTCTCTGATCTTTGAAGTGTGTCACTCTTTCATTTTGCCATTCAACAGCCTGACATGCAAAAGCTTTGTTCAGACAGTTTAATTTAATCACTGCCACTGGTTCAACAAGATGATAAAATCCCCCGTGCTGTACAACATCCAACATGCAGCTCACTGTTATCTGATACTGTTTGAAGCTTCTCTCATGAATGCATACTGATAACACCAGAACTCCAAACATGTCATAAACAATATATTAATACCCCTGTTTGAATTCCATTAGAATAAGAAGTAGATGAAGTTTAGGCCATCCAAGCAGGCCAATGTAATAAAATGTAATTTGGACTAATCTTCCCAAAGAATGTCTCCTGTTTGAAGCCGGCAGTCCCCCAGCCCATCCAACAGTAATTGGTTGTTGAGGACACCGCTGAGGACTCTTTTGAACCCTTGGCCTTTGTACTTCATCTACCTTCCAGGTGTGCTTTTCCAGTTGACAATATGCTCTTTGTTTGAATGGAACGATGTCAGAGCTACAAATAATAAAATACACAGTGGGAACTTGAGCGAACAGAGCTGGGGCAGGTTGGAATTTTGGAAACCGGAGAAAGGAGTTGTGTAAAGTCATGTTTTGGTGGGGGTGGGGCGGGGTGGTGGTTAAGGGGGAGGGGGTGTCATTATTTGAAATGAGAATTTGGAAAATCAGGTCTAGAAGTCATGAGGATGTAAAAATAAGTTAAAGTATTTAAGGAAGCCAAATACCTAGAATGATTAAGAGTTTTAATGCTTTTTAAACAAAATGGGGACATATAAATGAAACGCATCATGAATCTCCCAATGATTCAATGGTTTTTAATGAGCACTTTCTATGTGCAGGGCACTGTACTAAGCACTTGGGAGAGTACTAAGTACTAAGTACTAAGCACTTGGGAGAGTACAACACGAAGTGTAGGGACAGACGTTCCCTACCCACATATAGGTATTTTCAATCTATTTTTTTTAAAAAAAGTTAAGAAAGATGATTTCTTTTAGTCAAAATAATTAATGTATGCTTAGGGGATTTAAATTCAATCCAGCCTCTTTTCACTGCTCCTAAAGAACAGGGGTGCCAGATTTGGCAGTGAGGGAGAAGAGGAGAATAACAAAGTTGCCCTCAAAAATGGGAATGGCTTTAGGATAGAAAAACCCTTTTGGTCAGGGAGGGCAGCCCTCTTTCTTGTTGCCCGGTAGAGAGCACCAAAATGCTGTCTTGCCCCTTCGATGGGAGATTCCAGATTAGGGAAACATCCATTCTGGAGCTCATAATGGAATTTCTTCTAGTGCCTATCCTTTTGTGCTTTCTATTTTTATTGTTTCATCTTTCCTTATGTATCCATCATCTACTCTTCCACCACCCCCCTAGACTATAAACTCATTGTGAACAGGGAATGTTTCTACCAACTCTGTGGTATTGTAAAAGGCTTAGTTTAGTGCTCTGCACAGAGCAAGCACTCAAGAAATACGGTTGATTGAAAAAAAAGAGGGGAGTCGCTAAGCCCATAATAATTCTAAAGACATGGGAGCTCTTGATTCTCATGCCTGCATTTGTATCTCAAGCTCCTCTGCTGAATCCTGGGAACTCACGGACTCGCAAGGAATTTCAGACATTTTTGCTAACAACCCTGTCAAACTACTTTGATGTCCTAAAGGATGCTATCAGGGACACCCCCGAGTCCCCGAGGCAAAGGTAGGTTAGTGGTATTCCCAGGTATCATCTACCAATCTGGAGATATGTACATATCTTTAAATCATATATTATAAATTATTTATTTATGTAAATGTCTGTCTCCCCTTCTAGACTGTGATCTCATTATATCTGTGTCTGCTAACTCTGCTGTATCATTCTCTTCCAAGCACTCAGTACAGTGCTCTGCACAAAGTAAATACTCAATGAATACGATTGATCGATTGATTGGTTGATTGAGGCACACACGCTTTGGAAACACACACTATCCTGGAACTGCTCCCCTTTCCTCCCAAACCTCACTGAGTATTTTCTAGGAGACAAAGTGGGGTTAATTGTAACGATAATCATCATTCCTAAATTGTGTCTCTCTCCAGTCCATTCTCCCTACTTACACTTTTAGATTTTGAGGCCCCTGTAGGTCAGGGACTATGTCTAATTCCCCTTTTGGTATTCTCTCCAAGCACTTAGTACAGTGCTCTGCACCCAGTAAGCGCTTAATGCATACCTTTCCACCTCTCACAGGGTGAAATATAGCTGTGACTTGTAATGTTCATTTATCAGCAGGCTATATCTGTACAGATTATTTTCTTTTTTTAACTCCCCTATTCCTTCTCTGGTGTGGAAATCATCAATCAATCAATCTCAGTCAATCAAGTGAATCTGTGGAGTGCTTAACGTGTGCAGAGCACCATACTTAGCTCTTGGAAAAGTACAACACAAGCCCACAGACCTTACAGTCTAACGGGGAAGACAGACATGAAAATAAATTTTACAGATTGAGGAAATAGTAGAGCATATGGATGTGCACATACCAGGCTGTGGGGTTGGGTGTTTGTCAGAATGTCTAAGGGGGACACAGCCAAATGCATAGTGGATGCAGAGGGAGGGTGGATAGAGGAAATGAGGACTCAGGGAATGCTTCTTGCGGGAGATCTGGTTTTAGGAGGGTTTTGAAGGTGAGTAGAGTGGTGAAATGGAGGATATGAAGGTGGGGAATCCTGGGGCAGAGGGGGGCGGGTGGCAGTACCAGGCCAGAGGGAGGACATGGACAAGGGATTGGAAATGGGATAAATGAAATCAAGGTACAGAAAGTAGGCTGGTATTAGTAGAGTGAAGTGTGTGGGTCGTGTTGTGGGTAATATGAGAGCAGCGAGGTTAGGTAATTGGGTAAGAGCTGACAGTGGCTGAAAGCTGATGACAAGGAGTTTCTGTTACCCGAGGAGGTAGATGGGTTACCATTGGAGTTGTTGAAGGGTGGGGAGATACGGACTGAATGGCTTTTCAGAAAAATTACCTAGATAGCAGAAGGAATCACTATGGACTGGAGAGGGGAGAGACAGGAGGCAGGGAGGTCAGGGAGGAGGATGATATAGTAGTCAAGGTGGGATAGGGTAAGTGATCGGCGTGGGAGCAGTTTGAATGGAGGGAACAGGGAAGATTGTAGTGGTGTTTTGAAGGCAGAACTGACAGGAATTGGTGACAGATTGAATGTGCAGTTGAATGAGAAAAATAAGTCAAGGATCAAATCAAGATTATGGGTTTGTGAGACAAGGAGGATGCTAGCGGTGCCTTCAGTAACAGGAAAGTCGATTGGAGAGGCCAGGGTTTTTGCGGGAAGCTGAGGAGTTCTGTTTTGGTCTAGCTAATTTTGGGGTAAATATAATTAGCAACGGGATGGATATGCCTCAGCTAAAATGGAATTATTTTTCACTTTTTAGCTTATTTGGGTTTTACCAGTTAACACCAATGCTCTTCATTAACACATTGGAAAACAAAACAAACTATGCAGTGGATGTCAGTTTCAGTCCTCTAAACTCATAACATATATCAACAGTGATTAAAACACTCTTTAGGAAAGAATTCCAAGAGATTGATTGCTTCAGTTTCTCTCTTAGGAAAGTGACCAAAAAAAAATCAATCAGAATTGTTTTATAAATATGCCTACTATGCGCCAAGTTCTTGTTTTCTGTTTTAACAAAATTTATCAATCCATTAAGGGATAGACAAGTAAACAAAAATGAATTGTCATTTGTGTTATTTTATTAGTGTCATATGAGATTAGGGCATATTATTGACTTCTTCAAGAATATTTTACCGAAGGAGGTACAGTTTAACATGCACAAATCAAGATCAATATTGGATATGCATTAATTTTTGTAAAAATGCTGCAAGGCAATTTTTCTTTACAAACCCCCAGGCGATATTTAGAGTTCTATAAAAAATTATCATTGTGACCAAATGATAGTTTAGCTGAGTTTTAATTAGAAAAAATGGATTATTATTTGCATTGCTGCTTTGCATCCCAGATGTGTTATTTTCTGATCACTTTAATTTATTTGTTCACCCTTTTCTAATGTGAGGTTCCACAACAGTTTTGCTGACTCTATTCTTTAATAGCATTATCCATTTGTTTTTTTTCTGTCAGAGATGGCAAAAGACTTTAGGAGTTGTAATCTGGGTCTTACTTCTGAAGGATACATAAAAAGCCATCTGACACATTTTGAAATCTCGGCAATTTAAATTATTTTACAGACATTAAAATTACATTTACCAATCCTGACATTCCAAAATTATTTATTTTACTGTGGTCGATACCCTTAATTAACACATATGTTTAGTACTTTGCGTGAGCAAATATTATCAAATAATTCTGGATGCATTATTTTTCTTTGTTTTGGCACTTGTCATCTTTCACCCAATTTATTTTGCTTTTATCATTTTATTATTTCAATTCATTAATTTATCTCTAAGGGGCCCTTATTTCTTCTCTCTCTACTGTCCAATTAGTTTAAAAACAGTTTGTTTAAATAATCTATTTTAAGGTTACAGTATTTTAGGCTCTGAGCCATTGTTTTTCAAGTCTCTCCTCTCTGATTTCCATCACGATCCAATTCAAGCTTTTCTGCTTAATTTAAAGGCTCAATTCCCATCAGCCTATGCCTAGAGTAAATGTTTAATGGCATCCCCTCTCCTGTTTGCTCTGCTCAGCTCGGGCTGGTTCTCTAACCTTTTAATTTGCTTGCTTTCACACCCATCTCCAGGTCTTCTTCCACACTACACCTTTGGGATTGGATTTTCATTTTCTTTTTTTCTGTGAGGTAACCCTCTTTGAATCTCCCTTCAGTTTTTTTTCTTGTGAATTTTCTATTTGATTATTCAACCTGACAGAGCAAACATTTTTAGGATATTTAATCTTTGAAACAGTTGTATTTTCTGTTTCTATTTAACCATCGTAGGGCAGGAACAGCCTTGGCAGAGGTTGGGAATAGCAGAGTGATGTGGTGATGAGGGAAGAGAGAGAGAGAGAGAGAGAAAGTCTGACCAGGCTGTAGGAGAAGCAGACTGGTCCCTAACTGAAGGTTTAGGCAAAAGGATGATGAACCAGGATCATCAACAGGCAGATGTTAAGACAGGTGATAGACAAAAAGGGACAAAATCAGCAAGAGGTTGAGTCCTGGAAACAGGAAAGCAGGAATTAGCATCAGGTTAAACCGAGGTGAGAATTGACTCATCTGTCCAGAGAAACGGACACTGAGCATACTTCTTAGAGCTCTTAAAGAAGGTTGTTTTCTATTTGTTTTTATAATAATCATAAAAAATCCCCAAACTCACAAAAACAAAATTATACTGAATGACCCTTAAAAGAGTTTTCTCTTATTTCTGTTGAATTAGCTGTCATTCCTTCTTGCCCTTTCCATAGCTCCAAACCTTAAACAAGGCATAAAATGTCCATCTCATGGGAGAGTTTCAAGTAATGTTCATTGTTCTTAGCTTTAAAAACATCACATAGTCTTTCTTTAGGGGGAAAAAACCCCAACCTAAACACTTTTGAGTTACCCAACCCTTCAAATGTTCCTGAGTTTCTATACCTATACGTGTGTGTGTGTGTGTGTGTGTGTGTGTGAATTTCCCCTACTTTCATATTTATTTTTCCTCTTAGTTCTTCATGCATGGCCAGCCATACCACATCCATCCGTTTTCCGCTTGGGCTCAGCTACTCCATATTTAAAAAAAAGTTTTTTCTGATTTCCTCTGCCTCACAGTCTTTCTACTGTACCTTATATTGATTTTTCTTTGAAAAGTTTTTTCTAAAAGTGTTATTATTATTAGTATTATTATCTCAAGATCACTCTTCAGTGGGGCATTTTATCTTCTAATGTGTTAGGGGAGTGAAATTGCAGATGGATCAAAAAAGAAGGGGGAGGGAGGAAAAGAGGCATAGAGAAAGGGGAGGGAGAGGAGGAGGTGGAAAAGAAGGAGATAAAGGAATGGGAGGTAGAAAAGAGGGCAGTTGAAGAAAGAAGAGCAGAGGAAGGAGCAGACAAAGGAACAGCATGGCTTAGTGGATAGAGCATGGACCTGGGAGGCAGAAGGACCTGGGTTCTAATCACAGATCCACCACTTGTCAGCTGTATGAAGTTGGGAAGTCACTTAACTTCTCCACACCTCAGTTTCCTCATCTGTACAATGGGAATTAATGATAGTAATAATAATAATGTTGGTATTTGTTAAGCGCTTACTATGTGCAAAGCACTGTTCTAAGAGCTGGGGTAGATAGAGTCAGCGCTCTAGCTGACTTTGGAGTCAGCGCTCATGAGTTCGAATCCCAGCTCTGCCACTTGTCAGCTGTGTGACTGTGGGCAAGTCACTTAACTTCTCTGTGCCTCAGTTCCCTCATCTGTAAAATGGGGATGAAAACTGTGAGCCCCACGTGGGACAACCTGATTCCCCTATGTCTACCCCAGCGCTTAGAACAGTGCTCGGCACATAGTAAGCGCTTAACAAATACCAACATTATTATTATTATTAGAGGGTAATCAGGTTGTCCCATGTGAGGCTCACAGTCTTAATCCCCATTTTACAGATGAGGTAACAGAGAAGTTAAGTGACTTGCCCACAGTCACACAGCTGACAAGTGGCAGAGCCGGGATTCAAACCCATGATCTCGAACCCCCAAGCCCATGCTCTTTCCACTGAGCCACACTGCTTTTCTGGATTCAGACTGTGAGCCTCATGTGGGACAGGGACTTTGTCCAACCTAATTAGCTTGCATCTATCTCAGAGTTTATAACAGTGTCTGGTGCATAATCAGTGCTTAACAAATGCCATTAAGAAAAAAGAAGGAAAAGAGGAAGGAAAGAGGTCAGTTGAAACTGTATTTCTTCTATTGTACTCTAACAAGTGTTTAGTACACATTCTTTGTGCAAATGAATGAACGTCCCATCCCTGCTCTCTTGTCACTATCTTATCATCTAACCCCCTCCCACTCTTTCCTTCTCCTCTACCATCTGCCCTTCAACTATCACTTAGCTCAACCTCAGTGGCCTGTGAAGGTGGACCAGAGAGGCTTCTTCTACTTGGACTCTGGATGTCAGATCCTGTTCAGAGCTGAATGTTCTCCTCTGTATGGCTCCGCTAAGGCCTATCCACAGCTAACATCAGTGAGCTGTAGTGATGCCAAAACCACCCCCGGCTGGACCAGCTAAAATGGACCCACGGCTCTACTTTGGGAAGGGCAATGAGGTGGTGGCCACTCCAGCTCGACTGGGTGATCCTGTGTTGACCTGGTGGAGCAGCTGCTGATCGATGGTAGAGGTGAGGGGGCTGAGCTCACAGGGAAGGGCTGCCTTGGTTCTGTTGGCTCATCCTCACAGGCTCCAGGCCTTCCTAGGCCTGGGCTTGCTGATGACACCTGGGTCTCCATGGGCTGGAGATGGCATCTTGGAGGTTTTCTTTTCTTTTTTTTTTTTTGGTATTGATTAAGCACCTGCTCAGTGCCAGGCACAGTTCTAAGCATTGGAGTAGATAAACGATAATCAGGTTGGACATAGTCCATGTCATTCATTAATTTATTCATTCAATCATATTTATTGAGCACTTACTATGTGCGGAACACTGTATAAGTGCTTGGGAAAGTAGAATAAAGCAATAAGAAGAGACCACCCCTGCCCACATGGGGCTCACAGTGATAATTCCCAGTTTAGAGATGAAGAAACTGAGGCCCAGAGAAGTGAAGTGACCAAGGTCACACAACAGACAAATGGCAGAGCCAGGACCAGAACCCAGGTCTTTCTAACACCCAGGCCTATGCTCTATCCACTAGGCCACACTGGTTGCATTCTGGGAGTAGCATCTTGTTGACAGAGGGCTAAAGTTGAATCTTTCCATCAGGGTTCTTATTGCCCCATTTCATGTCCAATGATCAGTCAGTCAGTCAATCAATCAGTGGCATTTACTATGTGAGGAACATTTTACTAAGCACTTTTTTTGATATTCATGAATCAATTACTATATGTGCCAGGCTCTGTACTAAGTGCTGGAGTAGATACAAGGCTGTCAGGTTGGACACAGTCCCTGTCCCACATAATAATAATAATAATAATAATAATGTTGGTATTTGTTAAGCGCTTACTATGTGCAGAGCACTGTTCTAAGCGCTGGGGTAGATAGAGGGTAAACAGGTTGTCCCACGTGAGGCTCACAGTCTTCATCCCCATTTTACAGATGAGGGAACTGAGGCACAGAGAGGTTAAGTGCCTTGCCCACAGTTACACAGCTGCCAAGTGGCAGAGTTGGGATTCGAACCCATGACCTCTGACTCCCAAGCCCGTGCTCTTTCCACTGTGCCACGCTGCTTCCCTCTGCTTCCCACATTCTTTCCCCATGGGGCTCACAGCCTGGTAGACTACCATACAACAGACATGTTCCCTGCCCACATGGGAGCTTACAGTTTAGAGGAGATGCTTTCCAAAATTTAAAATGTATAAACATCAACCTCTAAAAGAGACAATCCACTGTCCTTTGCAGCTATATCAGTGATTTCTGGCTTCATAATATAAACTCTGTGTTCCCTCAAGTAAAAGATTCCCAGCACTGTCTGTGCTGTCTACAAAACAGTAGGGTTGAGAAAATTGCTTGATCCACTTCATTCTGTTTCCAAAAGATAGTTGCCAATTCCCTCAGCTTTATCACTCTGGAGGCTTCTTCCAACTTTGCTCCTTAAGAGTTTTTGGCTTCATAACCTCCCCGAAAAGAGAGTTATAAATTCTTGACAGGTTCTTCCAGTGGATTTAGACTACTGTTTGCTTTCTGCTGGGCTGACCCGCTCAGCCTCTCATGCCTGCATTTTTCTTTGTTTATCCTTGCCACTGATCGACCTGCCTATTCTTCACCCAGTGATAGTCAATCATTCCACAGACAACATTTGTTGAGTACTTGCTGTGTGTGGAACACTGTACTAAACACCCTAGGGGGACCCGAGAATCAGAGAATCTGGGTTCTAATCCTGGCTCCGCCACTGTTGGTCAGTCACTTCAGTTATCTGGGTTTCAGTTCCTTCATGTGTAATGTGGGGATTCAACACCTATGTTCCCTCCTACTTAGACTGTGACCCCCTTGTGGGAGCTGTTTCTATATTTATCCTAGTGCTTAGTACAGTGCTCAATACCTAACAGATACCACTATTATAGTTATTATTATGATACTGTTGGTGGACATGAACCCTGCCCCCAAGAAGCTTGCAGTCTAGTGGGGGGGAAACAGACAAGAAAATACATGACAGCATCCCACTTTTTATTTTTCCGAAACGGGCAAAGGAGAGGTGGCAGGGCTGCTAATTCACCGAGACCTGCATGGCTGAGGGAGAAAACCCGGGAGAACAGGGAGGGAGGGAGAACAGACCGGAAACCCAATCAGCCACAGAGACACTGCTGCATTATCTCCTTCAACTCAATATAGCATATTCCTGATGCATCAGGTGCAATGAAGAGAAAAGATCCAAGTCTCCTAAACCTCCCTTTCTGGAATTGCAAAATCAGGTCGGGACTGAAATGGCTGTTCAGTAATAGGGGGTATCCTTGCAGAATCTTTTATCTTTTCCTCTCCACTACTTGCCCGAAAGGCACAATACACAGGTCTTTTCACCCATGTCTTCCAACGGGACAACAGAAACCCTGGAACAGAAGCATAGGGCAATATGGGAAATCGTGTACCGCACTGAGGAAACAAGGATTTGGGCATGGTAATCCTTCACACTTCATATTTACTAATAATGTATGGTTCTCCAAAACATTAATCGTGGCTGGAGCGGGACGTAACGGGCCAAACAGAATCACTCTGGGCCACGGAAGTAAGTGGTTGTTAATCAGGTATGGGCAGGGTGGGTCCAGTTGAAACTCATCTAGAAAGCGAGCTGAGGCAGTTCCAACCTGATTCTTTTTAATGTCACAGTTCATTTGCAGAACCATAACTGGAATCAAGAATTAAAAAGCCTTGTATAAAAGTCAGTAACATTAAACCTTTAAGACTCATGTTTCATGTGTCATAAAAAGTCTATGAAAGGGTTTTATATTCTGTACAGTGTTTTAGCACTTTCAATCATTTTTTTTTCAACATAACTTTTGTGAACACTTTTATAGCCTCTAAATGAAAAACTAAACTATGTGTCATTCAAAAAAGGGTTTTATGGATCACAGAATTTAATAAAAAGTTCTGCACCATAACAAGCAACTGATAAACCTTTATTAAAATTCATTAAATCCTTGAAAAATATTTCCAAATGAATTCAAACCATCCACATTTTGCAAACGAGACAAACCACTCAAAGAAGAGTCAAAATGTTTACCACATCTGCATATTCTAGGGTGGTAAACTTTTTTTTTTAAAGACTTAAGTATTCTCTAATCCAGATGATGTGGATTTATCGTTTTCTCTTCATAAAAAATGTAGATGAAATGAATACATTTGACAATGTTAATTTGTGTAAAAAACAAGAGAAAAACCCTCCAAGAGCTGATTTAAGATTATTCTGAAACTATACACTGCAGTTAACCTTATGCATAGGGAAAATCTAATTTCTCATTAATATTTATCATTAAATTCATCATTCCTTATCAAATGACAATATTAACACTGCATTCTTTGGGCATTTGGTAAATCTAATTTTCATCTGAAGAAATCTCTGAGAGCATATGTGTACTTCACTCTAATAGGGAATTCTGATAGTGTATTATATAGATAATAGGGGTCTCTGATAGCATGGACCTACTTTACGCTAATAGGGTTTAGCTGTCCTTTACTACACTCTCATAACTCCTATTAATGTCAGTGAGACATGTATCAAGGAGAGGTGAAGACCCTCAATGAAGAAGTATATCATAAAGAATATCCTCTGCATATGTTTCTAGTCTTAGGAATGAAAATGGTGTCTCTATTTTTCTTATGGGATAACAGAGACCACTTTTGACATATATTTATGAAGAAAAAACCAAGGGCTCACAATCATTTCAAAGTTTGGCTAATGTAAACCTAACTGAGTCTCGCGTTATGTTTCCAAGCTTCGATGTTAATGTCTATGGGTTGGGCAGTGGCCATAATTTATTCTTTTAATTATATTTTTTCGGCTGTAAAATCACATTCTTTCTTTGTGGTATTAGAGTCACTGTCCTTGTCATAAGGCAGAGGGACATAATAAAAGCACGAGTGGAAAAGAATCATAGGAAGAAAATTAAGCGATAGTTAAAGTAAATGAACAAATTTAAACTCCCTACCCTATGTCCAAGTTTCCACCCGACCCCCAAGAACTTAGGTACTCACCTTATATTTTCCCCACCTCAAGACACTTATGTATTATATTTATACTCCATTCCCTCTCCTTACCTATAATTTATTTTAGTGCCCATTTCCCCCACTAGATTGTAAACTCCTTGAGGGCAGGGAAACAGCCTACTAATTATAGGGTATTGTTCCAACACCTAGTACAGCGTTCAATAAGTATGACTGACTGATTAATCTGTAAGTAAATAAAAAAATAAACGAAGCAGAGAATCTATTTGAGTAGAATGAAAAACTCAACAACACATTTTAAAATGATTGATTGCAATTTACTGTGATACTTGCTCATCATAATTATAGAATCATATATCTGGAAATGACCTAGTCCAACCTCACCCTCAGGCTGCATTACCCTGTCAATTCTCTTTGTAGAAAAGGAAGCTATCATCTCCGTGTACCTATTTGAATGTTTAAACAAGTCTCATTGTCAGGCTGTGGTTCATTTTCATTTAACCTTAAGAATACACCGGGAGAACAAATGTTTAGCTCCCTATACTTTATTAGATCTTGGAATGTGGGACATTTTATAAGCTTTATTATCCCTAGTTATGTTTACGGTACAGAGTGCGTTTTCACATATTCTCATTATTTTCTATCCAGCAAAAGTATACTGCAGTGAGAACTGCCTCCATACCAGTGCCCTGATACATTCTGGGACCTCATTCTTGGTGATTTTGTATGCGTGGTTCACATAGCACATAGGGGTTGGATGTGCCCTTTGAGGCTAGTCAACCTAGGTGGAAAATTGAACAATATCCCAACTCTGTAGTCTTTTAATTTGGTATGAACCTTTATGACCCACTGTGGCCACAATCTGTCATTATCCAAATAGACATACTGTCCTTCTTGATTCAGTTTTCTACTTCTTTGCTCACTTATGAGGGCTTAATAAATGCCATGATCAACATTCCACAAATGTTGGAATTCCCAAATGCAGGATGGCCCATTATAATAATATCAATAATAATAATAGTATTTGTTAAGTTCTTACTATGTGCCAAGCACTGTTCTAAGCACTGGAATAGGTACAGGAAATCAGGTCGTCCCCTGTAGGGCTCACAGTCTTAATCTCCATTTTACAGATGAGGGAATTGAGGCTCAGAGTAGTTAAATGACTTGGCCGAGGTCACACAGCAGACATGTGGCAGAGGATTAGAACACATGACCTCTGATTCCCAAGCCCGTGCTCTTTCCACTAAGCCATGCTGCTTCTCCCTTATCTCTGGTTCATTCAGGCTTATTCCCACCCCACAGCACTATGGTGGGTGTCCGAAGCACTCCATAATCCTTTGCAGCTAGTCTTTTGAATCATCAGCAATCAGCAGCCATTAGATAATTATTAGAAACAGTGTGGCCCAGATGAAAGAACCCGGGCCTGGGAGTCAGAAGACCTGAGTTCTAATACCGACTCTGCCAATTGATCTGCCAGTTGCTTACTGTGTGATTGCTTACTGTGTGATCTTGGACAAGTCACTTAACTTCTCTATGCCTCAGTTTCCTCAACTGTAAAATGGAGATTCAATACCTGTTCTCTGTCCTACTTCAGACTGTGATCTCCTTGTGGGACAGGGACTGTGTCCAACCTTATTGACTTGTACCTAATCCTGCACTTAGAACAGCATTTGACACATAGTGAGAGCTTTACGAGTACCATGAAACAAACAAAAAAATTTCTACCACTTTCTTTGATGTTAGAAGAGCAGCTTGGCCTAATGGAAAGAGCACAGGCCTGTGAGTCAGAGGACTGAGTTCTAATCCTTGCCTCTGCCACATACGTCCTGTGTGAACTTGGGCAAGTCACTTCATCTCTTTGTGCCTCAGTTACCTCATCTGTACAAGGGAGAATCAATACCTGGTCTTCCTATTTAAATTGTGAGTCCCATGTGGGAGAGGGATTGTGTCTGACCTGATTCTATTGTATCTTCCCCAGTGCTTAGAACAATGCTTGACACATTGTAAGCACTTAACAAATGCCTCAATAATTATTACTATAATTGTTCAATGAATGCCGATTGGAAAAGTTTCCTGGTGGGTAAGAAGCGTATCCTGACCCCAGATTACAGGTCACAGTTACACCTTCAAGCTGGGAAAAAACGAATAGATTGATAGAAGTGTCCCTACTTCATAATCAGTGCAACGATACTGGAAAAGGAACCTGACATTGATGCAGCTTGCGATGGTAACTGGGGGACTTGGTGTAATTTTTTTTCCCCTTCTTCCCCTGCTGGAAGCAGATCCTCCAGGAAATTCAGGTGGTCCTGTACAGGCTACAGCTTTCTTTATGGGGGTAGGGATGAGAGAGAACCAGCTTCAGAAATAGTGGGAGTAAATGAGTGGTCTTCAGGAAGAGAGGGGGATGGGGTTGGGACGAAAGGGGCAGGACCACATTCCCGACGACATTCCCCCCTTGCCTCACCCCACTCTTTCCTATTATAATTGATCCTAGTTGGACTGGAAAAAGGGAATAATCGCTTCGTAAAGCTACCTACGAGATAGCGAGTGACAGTCAATTAGCCTAGTATCATGCTCACTCCCGAGAAAGTCCATTTTTGGTCAATTATCTTACTGTGACCATTCTGCCCCGGGGTTTCACTCCCAACTATTAGGGAGAACTGATACTTGCTCCTATATATAAATGTTAGCCACTAGAAAGGGACTGGGAAGTCAGAGAAAAGTGATTGGGGGATCCAACCTCTAGACTGTAACCTCCTTTTGGGCAGGGAACTTACCTACCAACTCTGCTATATTGTAATAATAATAATAATTGCAGTATTTGATAAATGCTTTCTTTATGCCAGGCACTGTACTAAGCACTGGGTTAGATATAAGCAAATCAGGGTGGACACAATCCATGTCCCACATGGGGCTCACAGTCTTAATCCCCATTTGACAGATGGAGGTAACTGAGGCACAGGGAAGTTTAGTAACCTGCCCTAGGCCACACAGCAGACAAGTGGTGGATCAGGCAGTAGAATCCATGTCCTTCTGGGTCCCAGACCCATACTCTATTGACTACACAGCGTGGTTCAGTGGAAAGAGCCCGGGCTTGGGAGTCAGAGGTCACGGGTTCGAATCCCGGATCTACCATTTGTCAGTTGTGTGACTGTGGGCAAGTCACTTAACTTCTCTGTGCCTCAGTTACCTTATCTGGAAAATGGGGATTAAGACTGTGAGCCTCACCTGGGACAACCTGATTACCCTGTATCTACCCCAGTGCTTAGAACAGTGCTCTACACATAGTAAGCACTTAACAAATACCAACATTACTATTATTATGCCATGCTGATTCCCAACAATAATTGTGGTATTTGTTGAGTGCTTACTATGTGCCAGGCACTGTACTTAGCACTGGGGTGAATCCAAGAGAATTGTATTAGAGACAGTCCCTGTCCCATGTGGGGCTCGGAGTCTTCATCCCCATTTTACAGATCAGGGAAATAATAATGATGGCATTTGTTAAGCGCTTACTATGATGCCAGGATCTGTTCTATGCACTGGGTAGATATAAGGTAATCAGGTTGGACACGGTCCCTGTCCCATATGGGGCTCACAGTCTTAATCCCCATTTTACAGATGAGGTAACTGAGGCCCAGAGAAGTGAGGTGACTTGCCCAAGGTCACACAGCAGACAAGTGGAGGAGTCAGGATTAGAACCCATGACCTTCTGATTCCCAGGCCCGTGCTCTATCCACTGTGCCATGCTGTTTCTCAGTAAGTGTTCAATATAAATGATTAATTGATGGGTTAATCCACTCTGGGAAGGATCTCATCCTTGGGATCTTAATCAGGAATGGTTAAACAGCACAGTAACAGTGATGATGATACTTTTAATGGCATTCGTTAAGCATTTACTATGTGCCAGGCAATGTTCTAAGCGCTGGGGTAGATACAGAGAAATCAGGTTGGACAAAGTCCATGAACCCATTGGAGCTAACAGTCTTAATTCACATTTTATGGACAAGTAAACTGAGGCACAGTGAAGTGAAGTGACTTGCCCAAGGTCACACAGCAGACAAGTGACAGAGGTGGGATTAGAACCCAGGTCCTTCTGACTCCCAGGCCCGTGGTCTATCCATGAGGCCGTGCTGCTTCTCAAGCACTACCAGCTAATCTCAGCTCTGCCACTTATCTGCTGTGTGACCTTAGGCAAGTCACTTCACAGTGAGCCCCTTGTGGGACAGGGACTGTGTCCAACTTGAGAAACTTGTATCTACCCCAGTGCTTAGAACAGTGCTTGGCATATAGTAAGCACTTAACAATTATCATCATCATTATTATTATTATGCACTGCAATGGACACTGGAGTAGATACAAGATAGACTGGATACAGTACCTGTCCTGCATCAGGCTCAAAGTCCAAGATGGAGGGAAAATGGGCATTTTATTTCCATAGATGAGGAAACTGAGGCCTCAAGTGGTTAAGACACTTGTTTATTAAGGTCACAGAGCAGGCATGGGGCAGAATCAGAACCAGAACTTGAGTCTTTTGACTCCTAATCAATCAATCGATCCATCAATCAACCGAAGGTATTTATTAAGTTCTTATTGGGTACAGTGCACTATACTAAATGCTTAGGAGAATATAAAACAGCAGAGTTGGTAGAAATGTTTCCAGCCTAGGAGACCCCATGCATGTTTTTTCCACTAGGCAACACTGCCCCCCCAAGTAGTTCTGTTTTTTCAGGAACCAGCCAGGTATCATCATAAAGCTCTCCTGACTAAGCCCTCCTTTCCTCTTCTCCCACTCCCTTCTGCATCACTGTGACTTGCCCTCTTTATTCATTCCCCCTCCCAGCTCCACAACACTTATGTACATATCTGTAATTTTAAAAATTTATATTAATGTCTATCTCCCCCTTTAGATTGTAAGCTCCTTGTGGGCGAGTAATGTGTCCATTTATTGTTATACTGTACTTTCCCAAGCTCTTACTACAGGGCTCCGCATATGGTAAGCGCTCAATAAATACGACTAATTGACTGATTGAAAGTGCACATTGGAAAAGCCATGTTCTACAAAGGCTTTTTAATAAACTTCATTCAATTTCACACCACAACAAACATCTAGTTAAAGAACTCTATGTATTCTCTGGGCTGTCAAGGGTAATATCTGCATTATTTACCTTTATACATTTGATGTGTAAGAAGATTTAACTTAATCTGCAGCTGTGATTTAAGCTGTTACACAGCCATTTGTAACACAGCCAGAGCAGTAAGAAAAAAAATAACCAAGAGCGCTTGGTAGATTCGGACTCACATTCCTGCTAAGGCCTAGTACTCTAGTGCCACAGTTTAGTCATTTGTCCAGACCGAGAATCCTGGTGTTGTGATAACTGCAAAAGACACGTTTAGTTCACCCAAAAGACTGAGTTACATTTGTGAGCTCCTCTGCTCTAGGAGATTTCTGTGTGATGTCCATGCCTTGTTTTATTGAGGGTTAACACACAGTAAGAACACCAAAACAGCTGACCTCCTAGTTAATCTAGAGCAAGAGGCATGTAACAAATACCAAACAGTTATTTAACAGTGCTTGGCAGATAGTAAGCGCTTAACAAATACCATCATTATTATTGCTATTATTCTCCTTACTGCATAATTTGACAGTGCTTGGCATATAGTAAGCACTTAACAAATACCATTATTATTATTATTATTATTCTCCTTACTGCATAATCCTTGGTGATGATGATGATGCTGGTATTTGTTAAGCACTTACTATGTGCCAAGCAATGTTCTAAACTATGTGCAGAGCATAGTACTAAGAGCTTAATATACAAGGTTATCAGGTTGTCCCACGTGGGGCTCACAGTCTTCATCCCCATTTTAGAGATGAGGTAATTTAGGCACAGAGAATAATAATAATAATAATTATGGTATTTGTTAAGTGCTTACTAAGTGCCAAGTGCTGTTCTAAACACTGGGGTAGATACAATGTAATCAGGTTGTCCCACATAGGGCTCACAGTCTTAATCCCCATTTTACAGAGGAGGGAACTGAGGCCCAGAGAAGTTAAGTGATTTGCCCGAGGTCACACAGCAGGCAAGTGTCCGAGAGGCATTAGAACCTACATCCAGATACCTTAGCTGTGAAATGGGATTAAGACTGTGAGTCCCATGTAGGACAGGGACTATGTCCAACCTGATTAGCTTGTATGTATCCCAGCATTTAGAACAGTGCTAGGCACCTAATAACAGATACTTAACAGATCTGGTGCTTAACAGGTGCTTGACAGATACCATTATCATTATTATTATTATAATCCCACATAACATATTTGCTCTATTAACCTTATAAAAATCTATCAGCCATCAGTAGGACTTGTGAACTTACTTGGACCCATTCTCAGTGCTAATTTATGTACTCTTTCAATTTTACATGTGACATGTGATTATTTATTTTGGTCACTCTATTTTTAAAATTTTTAAATAGAGTGACCAAAATAAATGATCACATGTCACATGTAAAATTGAAAGAGTACATACTTTTTTAAAAATTAATATATATCTATATTTAATATAGCATTTGTTAAGCAGTAACTACATGCCAGGCACTATACCCGCTAATCTGGTTGGACACAGTTCATGTTCCACCTGGGGCTCACAGTGTTAATCCCCATTTTACAGATGAGAGAAGTAAAGGCACAGAGAAGTGAAACGACTTGGCCAAGGTCACACATCAGACAAGGGGCGGAGCTGGAAGTAGAGCCCAGGTCCTTCTGTCTCCCAGACCTGTGCGCGCTCCACTAGGGCAAGCTGTTTGTAAATGCTTATAATGTCTGTCTCCCCACTGGAGTGTGAGACAGTGGTGGGCAGGAAATGTATCATTTGCTTGCTTTGTGTTCCTCTGTGAGGTATTCAGCATTCCAGACGAGGTCCCTCTGAGCAAAGAGACTTTCCCTTCTAGCAGTATAGTCTTTGCCTAGCGTGCAAGACCATGGAATTCATTCCCTATAGTCCTGACACAATGAAAGTAGTATCCTACTGGGAACTATTACAGCCCTTTGGAAACCATGTCTCCTCCAGGAGGCCTTCCCTGATTAATATTTCAACTCCTCACCCTATTTTCCCCCAACCGCCACTTCAGCACTTCTATATTACTTTTGGGGCAGGGAATATGTCTGCCAATTCGGTTCTTCCCCAAGCATTCTGCACACAGTAAGGGCTCAACAAATGCCTCTGATTGATTGTTTGACCGATACCTTGGCATTTGGCTACTCACTCCCCTCACCCCTGCACGTTGCTTCCCTCTACTTGTAATTTATTTTAGCCTCTATCTCCCACATAATAGACCGCAAAATTTTCGAGGGTGGGGATTGTGTGTCTACTCACTTTATTGTACCCTGCCGAGTGCTTAGTAGAGTGCATGTACTAGGTACTCAATAAATACTATTGCTTGATTGATTGACCTTGGCCTCCTTTCAATGACTTTAGGAAACTGGCTATGCCATCATTTTCCAGAGAGCGTTCAACTCCTCTTGGATTCAGCTTCACCTGACTTCTGGAAGATTTTCCCTTTCATAGCTCTAAGAACCCTTCCCAGGATCTCTAGCTTCCTAGCACAGTTTTCCTAAGGGCTAATCATTCTAGATGTATTCGGGCTCAGTTTCAGGGTCTTTATTCTGTTTTCCATTTGTCTAGAAGGGTGCCCTTCCTCTGGAAGGGTAATCTGCTTTTTCTAAACACGTACCTAGGCATATACACACACACACAAGCACACACACAAACACACACACAAACACACACACATACAGCATTCCTAGATTTGAATAGCCATCATGCCAGCAAGGGATGATCCTTGTGTGCTCCAGGGAAAGAGATTGTCCGGTCAGTCACCCATCATTTCTATTAGCCATATTTGCACACCCTGATAAAAACTCACCATCAGCCATGTACTTATAAATGGGATTTAAGAGGATGCATGTTAGAAAATGAAAAATGTGGAAATGAAAATCCAAAGTGCCACATTTTGCAAAAACAGATCATTTTTCACAAGTTGAAAAATCCCACAATGGAGACAGAGTTCTTGAGCTTCGCAAGTATTATAAAAACCAGAAATGTTTGGGCTTTTAATGAAGTCCCTAAATTTCATAATAACTCATTTACTCAGATATTTCCAAATGTCCCTATTGTATTTTCCTTAGAGTCAAATAGGTATATTTAGTCTATGCCATTTTATCCCCTTCATGCATTATTCAATAACTAACCCAAATTAGCCTACGGTTGTAGAAGTAATGATATTTATTGAGCATCTACTGACTGCAAGTGTTTGGAAGTTATAAGCACATGACACATGCCCACCTGCAAGAAATTTATACTCTAAATGGGGACACAATAGAAATATTGAATAAGCGCATGAAATGCTGAGGATAGACATTAATAAATAAGTTCAAATGTGTCAGATGGGTCTGACTTTAGCTCTGTCACATTAGGATGTGATTTTATGAAACAACTAATTTTGATTTCCTTTGTTTAACTATGTAACATTCAGATCCTAAGCAATTCCTAACTCGAGCATTGTTTCTAAAGTGACTCGTATATCTGGCAGTTTTTCTACATATTTTGACAAATGACACATTTCCTTTGGTGCTTCCTTGTGGGTAACAGTGTGTGAGGATGTGGTGGTGGAAAAATTTATTACAGTTATTTTGTAGTTGATATTAAAGAATGTGATGTATTATACCAGGTGTCTGACCTTTAAATATCTTAGGACCTAATTCATTACAACATAAAATTTACATATTATTCAACTTTGCTGCAGACATTTATGAAGAAGTCTTGGTGCACACGTATATCAGATTGAAGGAAGAAAAGACCCTTGCGACATCTGGTTAGGGCTATTCAGAGCAAAATTCTTCACACACATCACCTCTAGAGAGGTGGGCAACCATATTAAGGTTGGATTTGACCTAGAAAAAGAGAGGAAGAGAGGAAGATATATAGGCATCATGAAGAGAGAAAATAGGACTGAAAAGAGTCAGTGTGATATACTCCAAAACTAACCTCAGGGATTATAAGTGTAATTTTTAGACAAAATGGAAAATCCCACATAAATAAACCCAAGCAAACACTGAAAGAAGCAGAGGTTCATACTATACACTCCATTAAGGACAACTCTACTTCGCTTTACTATATTTTTTCACTTTGCTCTAAAAATGCAGTATTGAAAATCCTCTAAAAGCAACAAAGAAATAGTGATTTTACCCTAAAGCACTGCAGCACAAAAACAACTGAAATTCCTTTCAAATGTTTGTCATTACCAGCCTTTTAAAGGGGCAAATTTGAGCATATATATGAGTCAATTTAGGTTTTAGTATTGAATCAAGTGCTTGAAAATACTAAAGAGGAGTGCTTCTTAATACTGTCGGGGGCGGGGGGGGTGGGGGGTGGGGGGAGGGTGTGTGTGTGTGTGTGTGTGTGTGTGTGACTGAATGGTGCAGGAAACTTTTTTTCTATAGCCTACTTCATTTTTACTTAGAGGGCATGATGCAAGATAAACCTGACCATACTTATTAAATAGTGAGGCACAAATTTAAAATGAATTGAGCCTAACTGTATGATAGCAAATGAGTCCACTTGGGAAGCCCAGACTTCTACAAACGACCTTGGATCGTTGTATGATTGCAGAGCACTGATAGATATTTAGTTCTTGTTCTGACTACGAACTATTCCTAGCAATCATTTTACTGGTTGTGTGTGTGTGTGCGTGTGTGTGTGTGTGTGTGTGTGTGTAGAGATGCATATATTCATTTATCAAGCTAGAAGTTATATGATGAACAAGAGCAGAGCTAATAGATGATCAGCTTGATGTGGTTGGAATAATATTTCAAATCTCAGATCCTCGTTCTCTTATTTATTTACACGTGGTGCAGCCGAGTCCAACCAAGCAACAGGAATCTGTTGGAGTGTGTATAAACGGTATTCTGTAGATTCAAAGAAGAATTTAAGGGGGAGCGCTCACTCTAAAAACCCAGGGTGATGACCACGCGCATTCACGTTGGTCCTAGAAAGTGCGAACCAGAGTTTCTTGGACTAATGGTAGTCTGTGAAGAGAAATGCTGTGTGTTCTCAGTAGAGGGTGCTGTCATCTAGTTCTAGCCCAAGTGAAAATAGAAGGTCACTCAGCCTATTGATAAATCACACTGCCGTGATTCCTAACTGACAGCTCAAACTAACATCAAGCTGGATGAGAGAGAACAAAAGGCCATCAAGCAGCCATTTTCTTGACACTTTTATTCAATCACCAGCAGATTGCTTACGACAGCAATAGCAGCTGTTTTGTCTTCATCTTTCCACATTTGATAAAAGGTGTCAACTCAAATTTTTGTAAATAATTCACTTACCCCTACTGCGCACACTAGCACTGTTCAGCATATGTATTCTCCGTGAGCGGATCACTGAGGCAGGTCAGGCCTCAATGATATCAGCTGAAGGTCATCTGTGATTTAAAAGGAAATACTGATAAAGCTTCAGTTCCTCAAGGTCAAAGATAAGAACTCCGGAGAGATATTTGAGAAGTGAACAAAAGGTGAAACAATAGAGAGAAAGCTATGCTATTGTTTCAGCTAACTCTGTAATGATTTTCTTTTGTTCTCTGAAGCATTACTAGCTCATTAACCCTTTCAAACAAGGGCATATGTCCTGTGTCTATATTTGGATACTGGTATATATGGTGCAGAAAAGAAAAGAGAAAGGAGTATTTGATATATATATATATATATATACATATATACGTAGTTATGTATATTTTCTATATATGTATATATTTACTCATGTGCATAATATATATATATATATATATGTACATCTACCAAATTAATTTTTATGTCTTCTTTTCTCCTAGTATACTATTTATACCTAATTTTAAATGACCAGAGCTACAATTCGTACTACTAAAAGAGGATCGTAAAAGGATGTCAACAGTTAATGTGGTTAGCTAGTATTCTATTTACTTGGTTTCTTTTCAACCTGCCTAGTATTTAGGACTTAGATTTGAGGAAAAGTAGAGGAAAAATAGGTTTTAGATCATATAAGCCTCATTTACTTTAGAAGCTTGGAGGAGCAAATAGAAAAATCATTGCGTTATTACATTATGATACTTGACCTAGTGTTAGTAGTAGCTAATGGTGCAGAGATTAAGAAGGTACATCCTTTGATGCTGAGTTTTTTTCAGTTACATTACTCCCAAAATAAATCTAAACAACAGATAGTTCCGATTTGCTTTATTCTTTCTAACGGGAGAAGGACATGGCTCTGGCGATGCCGTCCTAGCTGGGACCGTGCAGGGATTTATTGTGCGGAATTGATGTACCTGCAGATCAAAGAGCAGCTTTCTTACATTTTCTCCTAGCCCTTCTACTTCAGAAAGAGGGTGGCAATATTTCTTGTAATTTCATCTGCTCCCGTGACAAAGAGTGAAATGAATAAAGATATGTAGGACATTCCTTTAACAAGACAGAATATTTTTTCTACTCGCTTGTCCCCCCCCACCCACCAAACTCTTGTCTACATTAAAAATAAATTTCAAACTTGTAGAATGGATGGATCTTAAAACACAAACATTCTTAATTTATATTACATCCAGGTTAAAGTTTAGTTTATTTTCCCCCTCTTCCTTTACTGACTGGAGGGCACCTTTACATTGATTGTACTATGTACTGTGTACTCTGCACATAATAAGTGCTAAATAAATACAATTGTTTGGTTGATTGTATCTAACCTAGTGCTTAATACAGTGCTTGGCGCATAGCAAGTACAAATGAATATTACAGTTATCATGATCCAGGGAGTAGTAGGGGAAATAGTCATGATTTTATGATTTGGAATCCTGCTTCTAAGCCTTAAGACAATCTGCAGAATATTTCTTATTTTTTGTTACTTGAGGGCAAGTAGTTACCTACTTGCATGGGGTATTTTTTGTGGGTTCTCCATATTAATTATTATTATTCTAGATATTTTTCTCCCTCTGGGTAATATCATACAAGGATATAAAGATGATGCCAAACATACAAGCACAAAACACACTCTTCCATACCTTACAGAATTGAAGATCAAAGGGAATAGAGAGGGACATCTAAATCCACCTCTTCCCGTCACCTGAATCTGGTTCAAGTGACTTATTATTGTTGAACTGTAATCTGTATTTATTATTGAATGCCAACAATAGGCGAGATGAAATAGTGAACCTTAATGGACCCAGACCCAGTTTCGAAGGTTTACAATCTATATTTATGGTAGGTTAGATGGGAAAAGTATGGGAGAAAGAATACAATCACGGGAAAGTGATATTGAGGTCAATGTACAGGTGCTCTCCACACAGTAAACCAATGTTTTAGGAGGGGAGTACACAAAAGGTGGGCATATGATTGTGTATAGCGGTGTGCTAATATCTAAATAGGTCCTGCAATTTTCTCATCTTCGTTTTTAACTGTGCTTCCAAATTATGTTGCATTTTCCTGTAGTTAGGGGAATTTTACGGGAGGCTGAGAGGGAGGTGAGTGGCACTTGGAGTTATATCCCTTAAAGCACGTGATGGTCACCTCGTCCCCAGCTCTAAAGCACTTATGATCATATCCTTACACTCTCCCATTTCCCCTCTCTGTAATTTCTTTTAGTGTCTATCTCCCCCTCTAGACTGTAAGTTCATGTACTTGTATGGTTCTCAAGTGCTTAGTACAATGTTCTGCACAAAGTAAATGTTCAATAAATGTCACTGAATGCTCTCCCTTTTTATAACCAACAGACAATTACTCTTCCCACTTTCAGAGCCTTATTGAAGGCACATATCCTCCGAGAGGCCCTCACTTCCTCTTCTCCCACTCCCTCTTGTGTCACTTTTGCACTTGGATTTTCTCTCTTAATTCACCCTTCCCTCAGTCCCACAGCACTTATGTGCGTGTCCATGATTTATTTATTTATATTATTGTCTGTCTCTTCCCCCTTAACTGTAAGCTCATTGTGGTCAGGGAATATGTCTGCTATATTGTTGTGCTGTACTCTCCCAAGAGCTTAGTCTAGTTTTCTGCACAGAGTTAAGTGCTCAATAAATATTATTGACTGATCAATTGATTGAGAGGAATCAGGGACGGGTTCAACAGCAAGGCCCTGCTCTGGCCCTACCATGTGCTCCAGCCGAAAAGGAGATGCTGCCACAGTTTTCAGTGTCATAAGAGAGAACGGGACATGGATTCTGCCATCAGCGTGGGGGAAGCAAAGTTCCCAACTGCGCCACAGCCACAGCTCTGGACCTGGGGAGTCGCTGCTGAGCCACTGCACCCCCTCCGAGGGGCAGGACCTCTACTCAGGGCGGGAGTGGCACAGGGGCATCAACCTCCTGTTCCTTGGTTCCTCTGACTCCGCCTCAGCAGCAGAGCCACCAGGGGCTAGGAAGGAAGAGGGAAATTAATGGGGTCTTGGGCTTTTTAGGTGAGGGAGGGAAAATGCGCTAATGATGCCTACAGGGAGCAAGGCAGGTGGGTACTTTTAGGGGGAAAAGAAGAAATCCGGCAGCAGGTTTGGTAAACGTTGATCTCCAATTGCTGCCTTGCTCCCCTAGCCCACCACTGCTCCCCTTTGCATACTAATCCCTCAGTGTTTGGGTATTAGTGTGTTCCGGGTTAGGGAAATCAGTGCAAAAGTCTCTAGACTGCAAGCTCCTTGTGGATGGGGAAAGTGCCTACAAACACTGTTATACTGCATTCTCCCAAGTGCTTAGTTCAGTGCTCAGCCTAAAATAAGCTTTCCATTCATTCAATCGTATTTATTGAGCACTTACTGTGTGCAGAGCACTGTATTAAGTGCTTGGGAGAGTATAAACAATAAGCAGACATATTCCTTGCCCAAAATGAGCTTACAGTCTAGGGGGATTTATTGGAAAAGTAGAAAACCAACATATTGGTTGGGTCCATTAATACTGCAAAACTGACTAGCAGAGACATGACATCACTTGATTTCTGCCTGTCTTGAGTTTAGGGCAATGCAGCAATGTTTCGGTTGTGATTCTACGTCTCCAACCCTGACTCTCTCCTTCCCTGCAATCTGGTATTTCCTCCTGCTTTCAGGACATCTGTTTGGATTTCCTTCTGATATCTCAAACATAACCTAACCAAAACCGAACTCCTAATTTTCCCACCCAAACTTCTGTCGTCCCCTCACTTTCCTATTACTGTATGTAGGCAGAACCACCCTTCTTCCTATCTCCTAAGTCTGTAACCTTGCTGTTTCATGTGGCTGATCTCTTTTATTCAACCCACATATTCAACCTGGCACCAGATCCTATTGGATCAACCTTCACAACAACAGTCTTCACAATGCTAAAGTCCACCTTTTCCTCTCCATCCAAACTCCTATCAAGTTGAACCAAGCCCTTATCTTATGCTGCCTTGACTACCATGTCAGAATTCTTGCTAACCTCCCTGAATCCTGTCTCTCCCTACTTCAGTCCATAATCTCAAGTATTGACCGCACCATTTTTATGCAAAACTCATTAGTCTTTGTTCCTCACTCCTCAAAAACCTCTGAGGGTTGCCCATTCATCTCCACATTAAGCGGGAACTCCTTACCATAGACCTTAAAGCACTCAATCACCTTGCTCCTTCCTACCTTACCTCTCTGATTTCTTACTACAACCCAGATGGCACACTTCACTTCTCTAATGCTAACCTACTTCCTGTCTCTTGATCTCGTCTGTCTCACTGCTGACCTCTTACCTGCCTCTGGCCTGGACCTCCTACCACCTTCATATCTTGACAGACAACAGATGAGCATTCTTCCCATTTTCAAAGCCTTATTAAAAGCACATCTCCTCCAAAAGGCCTTCCTCAACTAAGCCTTCATTTCCTCTTCTCCCAATCCCTTCTGTGTCACCTTTGCACTTGGATTTACATGCTTTATTCACCTCACCGTCAGTCCCACAGAACTAATGTATATAGTCATAATTTAGTAAGTGCTTAACAAATACCACTATTATTATTATTTATTTATATTACTGTATGTCTCCCCATCTAGACTGCAAGCTCCTTGTGGGATCCTTGATTGATTAACTGAAAAGAAAATTATGTTTGGCTAATCCACTGACCAGGTCAGTTCTTGAACAAATCTCTGCCCTATCCTGTCTCTTCTTCCAGAAGATGAGGGTTAAGGGTTAATTTAGCATTTCATAAATACCCCTTGAAAAAGTAGTGAGGGCAGGATGTTGAAGGACAGCTCACTAGACCAATCAGATCTGGCAAGGTGGGGTGAGACTGGGAGGATTCTTGTAATCTGCCAAATGAAACAAAAATTTTTCTGTTTGGTGTTGATTCTTTTTACAATGTTTGTCCCTCATCTTTCATTTGAAATCAAGTCATTTTGTTTGAAAAACTCATAGTTGCTGGGAACATAGTGGGAGAAGAGTGCTCTGCACACAGTAGATGCTCAATAAATATGACTGAATGAATAAATGAATGAAAGGCTAGTGAGGAAATATGCTAACACTAAGCAAAGGGGAGCATGGGGGAATGAGGAAGGAGCTCTAGGGAGGCCTGAAGAGTTTCAAGCTCTCGAAGGCAGTTAAAAGCAACAGAAAAGAATTGGGAACCATACCAAAAAAATTAAGGAATGGAAAGAATTCCCAAAATAAGATTTTCCTGATAAAACAAAAGCCAATATAAGTCAAATTTTAACTTATGAGCTTTAAATTCTTTACTGCCATTTATAGGGAGGAGATTATTACTTATTTTATAGTTTGTCTATAGAATTATCTTAAAGGTGGTTAAGTCACTCACTTTTTCATGAGATCCAGACACATGGAATGGACAGAAAATGAATATTATCTAAGCCAAAACAAACCCCAAAACATCCTAAAGCATTAAATGTTTCCCATAAGAACATACTCAGTTCTTCCATAAAATGAGTTTCCACTATGCATTTTGGATAGATCGCTATTGGGAAACTAAGGAACTTCCTTTGAGCAATGCACACCTATCCAGGTAGAACATCATCCAATGTCAAAAGAAACGATTAGTATATGGGGGCGATGCTCTCAAGGAACTGCATTAAAAAATTTGCTTATAATTTTACTAATGCAGTCTCATTGAGAACGTCACCCCTATGTTAAGGAGAATTGAGTGAACCACACTCAATTCACTTACTGTATCACAGGGGGCAAATTCTTGGTTAGACTTTTTAAAAACAATCTAGTTTAAAAAAGGACTTTGTTTCAGCAAATCTGGATTTATCCAGGTTTTACAAGATTTCTTTTAACATATTTTATTGTATAATTACCAGGTAAAAACAATGGGACAATGAGTTCTTACTTGAGAAAGAACAAGAAGGCATGAGAAATTTGAATTTTAAATAAGCAGAACTAAAAAAGTTTTGATTTGCAAACTTGGCCAAGTTACTTGAGCACATTGTGCCTGAGACCTTCAAGTTTAAAATTGCATAAAAGACACTGACTTGGAATAAGGAGACATTACTTTGGCTAAATAGCTAATGGCCTTATATTGTCATAAAGCAAAAGTAATTTTTGATGAGAAGGTTTAAAATCAATCAACCAATGGCACTGAGCATTTACAATGACACTGAGCACTTACTCTATGCAGAGCCCTGTACTAAGCACTTGGGAAAGTGCAATACAGTAGAGATGGTAGTCACATTCCTCACCCAAAAGGACTTTACAGTACAGAGCCTTCTCCAGGATAGAGAAGCAGTGTGGCTTAGTGGAAAGAGCATGGGCTTGGGAGTCAGAGGACATGGGTTCTAATCCCGGCTCTGCCACCTGTCTAATGTGTGACCTTGGGCAAACCACTTAACTTCTCTGGGGCTCAGTTACCTCATCTGTAAAAGGAGAATTAAGACTGTAAGCCCCACTTGGGACAACCTGCTTATCTTGTATTTAGCTCAGCACTTAGAACAGTGCTTGTCACACAGTAAGCACTTAAATAGCATTATTATTATTATTATTTTCCTCCTGCTTCCACCCTAGGCTTCTCCCTCTAGTTTCCCAGATTATTGCAGAGCTCTGTGTAGTTAGTGCAAAAAAGAGCTGATTTGTGAAAATGATTGAGTTCAAAGGACTACTTGAGCAAAGCAAAGAGTGGATCAGCTCCTCAGGACTCCATTCAGAGGAGTGTGTATCAAAACTTCCCTCTTGTAAATTCTGTTTCATGGAAGCCTGGAGAACGTAGACTCCAGTTATTAAGTAAATTTGTTGAGTTGGCCCCAACTGGCATCCTTGACTTGTGATTATCAATCAAGCAATCAGTTGTATTTGTTGAGTGCTCAGTGTGTGCAGAGTGCCATACTAAGCGCTTGGGGTACAATGTAACAGAGTTGTTAGACATCTACCCTGCCCATACTGAGCTTAACATCTAGAAGGAAGGTGAAACCCCTACATCCTACCCCCTCCCCATCTCCTGTCCTCTTTCACTCATCTCCTCTGCCCCCTCTCCCTCTTTATAAAACAAAAAGGAAATCCCTAAGTATGCTGGACACATACTTAAATGACTCTTCTTTCAAAGAGCAAAGTCTTAAGAAGGCACAGAGAAATCTAAATGGTAAAAGGTTCATTTGTCTCTCCCCTATTTTAACCGACCAAGCTTAAACCCATCACCATTTTTCAGTGGAATTGATTTAGTGATGTGGAAGAAGGAAGTGGTATGGGTTTTAAGGCAGAGGAAACTAGGCCATATCTAATAACAGGTTCACCTGCTTCTCATCCAAGCAAAAAGCCAAAGTAAAATTGGTTCCATCACTTTTCTTGTATTAATCCAAGGGCTCCCATTCCCAATATCTGTGATCCTTGGAAAAAAAATCTGTTTTACATTCAAATTTGGAAGTCTGGCTACAACTCTGATTGGGTCATTTAAATGGATCGTTATTAGAAGAGGTAGGACAAGGGCAAGGAGATTGGGAGAATTGCCTAAGATGGAGTCAAAAATGTTGTTCATGAGGAATTCTCCCTCTCCATCACCTCAATCCTTGCCCTTTGCCAATGACTGTTACAGAAAGAAATAGATTAGAGGAGGGAGCAAGGTTGTCATCACCACTATCGTGAGTCTTCTGGGGCCTTGGTGCACATCAACCTCCAGACATTACTGGGAGAATCAGGGTTACCAAGGGGTCAGTTCTGGTTTCGGTTCAGCTTCTGTCTGGTATTGCCTGAAGCAGACCCAATCTGCCATGAACAGGATTACCTCAGTCTATCTGGAGCCCCTGCAGTTCACCTGCAAGAGACACCTTCAGGACATCTCTACTTAAATATTCTGCTGATGCTTCGAACTTAATATGTCCAAAACAGAACTCCTTATCTTCCCACCCTAAACTTTCCTTCCCCACAACTTCCTATCACTGAAGACAGCACCACTATCCTCCCTAAAATGTTACCTGCACCTTGCTAATCCTACCCTCTTCCTGCCCCTCTTCCACTTTCCATCCTGCTCATCAGTATCTCAAGAAGAGATTTTCTACCTTCTCTTAAAATCCACCCTTTCAACTTACTTCTTTGATCCCATCTCTTTTCACCTCTTCCCTTCTTCCTTCTCCAACCTTTCACACCACCTTCAACCATTCACTTTCCAATGACTACTTTCCTCTGCTTTCAAACATGCCCATGTATCCTCTAACCTAAAAATACGCACACCTCACTTGACCCCACTGCCCTCTCCAGTTATTCCCATGCCTCCCTCCTACCATTCCTTTCCAAAATCCTTGAACAAGGAGTTTACACCCACTGTTTCCTCTCCATCTTCTTCACTTCTCTTTGACCCTCTCAGTCTATCTTTGGAACTCTTCGCTCATCTGAAACTGCCTTCTCCAAAGTCACCATTAGCTCCTTCTTGACATACCCTCTGGTCTGTGCTCCACCATAATCATTCTAAATGTCGCGAGGACCTTCTGGAACATGATCTAACCTTGACTTCACTGACACTGTCCTCTCCTGGGTCTCCTTTCTCTTTGGCCTTTCATTCTCAGTCTCTTTTGTGGGTTCCTCTGCCTTCCCTAACAGTGGGTGTCCCCCAAGACTTACTTCTGGGTCCTTTTCTAGTCTCCATAGACACCCACTTCCTTGGAGAACTCATTCACTCCCCAGCTTCAACTACTCTCTCTATGTGTATGAAACCAAAATCTATCCCTTCAGATCCAGACTCTCTCATGCTCTCTAATCTCACATTTCTGCTGACTTCAGGACATCTCTACTTGGATGTCCCTTGGATAACTCAAATTTAACATGAACAGGAACATGGACATACAGGACACCTCATCTTCCCACTCAAACCCCTCCCTACCTTGACTTCCCTATCATATAGGTAGCTCCAGCATCCTTCCTGTCTCACAAGCCCATAAACTTGACATTATCTTTGACTCATTTCTCTCATTCATTCTACATATTATCACGTGTCAGTTCTACCTTCACAACACCACAACATTTCTAGAATCTGTCCACTCCTCTCCATCAAAATTACCACCACTTGGTCCATGCACTTGTTATATACCACTTTGACTACTGCATTAGCCTCTTCACTGACCTCCCTGCCTACAGTCTTTTCCCTTTCTAGTGAATGCTCTACTCTTTGGTTTGGATTATTTTTCTAAACAATTCCTCAGTGCTTCTCTTCCTAGACCTCCAAAATCTCCAGTGGTTTCCCATCCACCTCCACATTAGGCAGTAACTCCTCACCATTGGTTTTAAAACACTCCATCACCTTAATAATAATAATAATATTTAAGTGCCTTATATGTACCAAGCACTGTACTCAGTGCTGAGGAAGATACAATGCAGTCAGACATGGTCCGTGTCCCACATGGAGCTTCCATCTAATGGGGAGGAAAACAGGTATTTAATCTCCATTTTATAGATGAGAAAACAGGTCTGAGAAGTTAAATGACTTACCCAAGATAACACAGCAGGTATGTGGCAGAGGTGTGATTTGGCCCAAGCCTGTGGTCTTTCTATTAAGCAATGCTGGTCTTTTCCTCCTACTTATCCTTTCTCCTCTTCTCTCCTACTCCAGCAACTTCATTGCAATAATGCCAACTTATTGTTCCTTGAACTCATGACCCCTTGAACTCATGTTCCTTCCTGACTAGAACTCTCTACCACTTCATTTCCAACTTCAAAACCACTACTAAAAGCATATATCTTCCAGGAATCATTTCTAACTAACCTCACATCTTCCCATTCAATCAACCAATGAATCAGTCTTATTTATTGAGCGCTTACTGAGTGCAGAGCACTGTGCTAAATGCTCAGGAGAGTACAAACAACAATGTAATAGACACTTTCTCTGTCCATAACGAGCTCCATAGAGGAGGAGAGAGACATTAATATAAATAAATAAATAAATTATGAATATGTACATAAGGGATGTAGGGCTGGTGAATAAAGGGAGTCAGGTAGGGTGATGCAGAAGGGAGTGGAAAAAAGAGGAAATGAAGGCTTAGTCAGGAAAGACCTCTTGGAGAAAATGTGCCTTCAATAAGGCTTTGAAGTGGGGGGGAGTAATTGTCAGATTTGAAGAGGGAAGGTGTTCCAGGTCAGAGGCAGGACATGGGCGAAGGTTTGGGCGGTAAGATAGATGTGCTCGAGGTACAGTGAGTAGGTTGGCATTAGAGGAGCAAAGGTTAAGATGGAGTGAGATAATTGGATTTGATAAAAAGGAGATCATTTCTGACCTTTAAGAGGGTGTTTTCTGTGGACTGAGGGAGAGGAAAGCCAGATTGCAGAGGGTCAAAGAGAGAATTGGATAAGAGGAACTTGAGTCAGCAAGTGTAGACAACTTGCTCAAGGAGTTGTCACCCACCCTATTCTCCCTCCATTCTGTGAATGCACTATACTCTTAGCATTTCAATACTCCACTTCACCCTTAGAGCAAATAAATATGCATGTGAGTATACATGCATATATTTCCCTATTCTCTGTTACTTCCGTTTTCAGCAATTTAATTCATTGCCTATCTACCCATTAGAGTGCAAGCTCTTGGTGGGCAAGAATTGTGTCTATCAACTGTATTATACTCTCCCAAGAGCTTAGTACAAGGATCCCTGCATAGTAAGTGCTTTATAAATAACACTGATTGATTGACTAAAGAAGGAAACTGATTAGAAAACAAAAAAGTATATGTCTACCATTCTGTAAGACCACCATACACCTGTGCCTAGAATACTGGAGCAGTTCTGGTTGCCTTTCTAGGAAGAATATGATAGAGGTGGAGAAGGAATCGAAAAGAGCCATCAGAATGATCAGGAAGATGGGTTAGCTTTCAAATAAGGGCAGAACTTAAGGAAGAGTGTTCTGGTCTGGAAAGGCAAAAGCTGAAAGTGGACACGACTGAAATTCAAACTCATGCAGGGTGTGGACAAAGTCATTCATCAAATGCACAAGGCCAAATTAAAGAGATGCACATTGAAAGTTGAAGATTGCATATTCAAAATGAACCAAAGGAAAGCATTTCTTTTCACAGTTGATGTGAGTTATATGGAATTCTTTACCCAGGATTTTTCCTGGGCAGAAAATATAAATAGGTTCAAGGAGAGTTTGGATAAATTCATTGGTGGGAGGAAACGATTAGATGGGCTCTCCCTAACCATGATGATGAGTGTAAGGAGGGCAACCATCACACTTTTCTTTGATGTTATTTGTTGGGCGCTGTACTAAGCACAGGAGTAGATATGAATTTGTCAAGTTTGACACAGTCCCTGTCCTGCATGGGGCTCAGAATGTCAATCTCCATTTTACAGATGAGGTAACTGAGGCAAAGAGAAGTGAAGTGACTTGCCCAAGGTCCAACAGCAGACAAGTAGAGGAGCCAGAATCAGAACTCAGACCCTTCTAACTCCCAGGTCTGTACTCTCGCCACTAGGCCACACAGCTTCTCATGGTTCCTCCAAAAATCCTATGGCCATTGTTGGAGTTAAAATCCTGGACTTGTAAAATACTGCTTTGACTCAGTAATGACATTTATTATATCTTAAGTTTGTAGCTAAAGAATATAAAAGTGAGAAATGCATTTCAGTTATGCTGGTATGTTGCTTACACAGTAAAATCGGTTCTGACTATTAATGGGTTTCATCATTAGTCAGAAACAATTTCATTCTTTAGACAACACACCCACATGGCAGATTTGTTTCTCAATTTATTTCTTTCCCTAAGCTTCTGTTTTTATCAGGTTTTAAAACCTTATAATTTCAATAAATAAATAACTCTATGAGGAGAGTCTAGGAGGGAAGGAAATGGTGGATAGGTAAAGGTGGAAAGGAAGGAGAGATGATTGGGAGAGCAAAATGATTTTCTTAGTACAATCCCATTGCTGAATCATTCACCCAATTAGTTTCTTCCTTTAGATGAATTCTTTTAGCCCCAGGGAAGATGAAATTAGGATTTCGGGACTGGGTTTACCCAAGAACAAGGAAAGCTTTTGTTGCCAAGCAGTAACTGCCAGATAATCAACCAGTGGCTGATATTCAATCCGTCAATGGCATTTCATGGTTGCTTATTATGTGCAGGGAACTGTACTAAGCACTTAACATCTTTCTCTCTTGAAACTCCTTGACTACAATTAAACAGACCATCTTTCTCAGCAAATGCCATTAAAATGTTTTTGTTGGCCCAAACTCTCTGCTATTAGCATGGTTCAGCCGTCTGTTAGTTTTAGATGTTTATAGGTTTTGTTTTTAGCAGATACAGAAGTGTTCTGTCATTTGTCCTCTGAGTTGTTGATGATCGCAGGTATAATCTAGGACCTGTAAAGATTTTCTTCTGTTTTAGTTCCAAGTTCCGCATGGTAGACAAAGGAGTGGAGATATAGAAACCAGATATCAGTCTAGTCAGCATACCCAAAGGTGCATTGTATTAGGAGATGCCTGTTTTCATTTGGTTTTGTTTGAACCTGAGCTGAAAAAGTTCTCTTTGATCCAACAGATAGTGTAGTTTTTATTAAAAATTTAACACTTATCTCATAGCAATATTTACTTTAATGTGGAAAATCAAGATATTCTTCTACTTTTTACTAAGATATTGTGGTAAGATAAACACAATGCTGTAAGATAAATATTAACTTTATAATGAAAACTACAGTATATCTTATCTCATGCATTGTATCAGCATTTCCCTAAGGAGACAGAAATGCTAACAGAGCTACAAAGACCACCGCTTATGGTAGGTAATGGGACAGGGAAATTGTATAATTCCCACCAGTGTATTATCTCCCAGGATTTAGTCCAGTGCTCACCACACTGTAAGCACTTAATGAATACTATTACTACTAACAGTGCTGATATTAATCCCTAGTCATCCATCACAGCTCATCAGATAGTAACAACTCATCTTGCTAGTTCTGCAGGATCAAGTATATTTTTAACAACATTAGATGCCTTTACTCAGGCCAGAGGCAGTCATATAATTTCTATCATGAATTTCAATCTGAGAATTGTAAGAGTTCAGCCACTGACTGCTACAACTACAGGGTGAGCTTCTAGGAAATATTAGTTCATGTTAGATGAAATAGATGGAAAATCAATAAGGATTCTTGACAGCTATTATTTTTATCTTATCGAGACTCAAAGGAAAGACAGAAACTAATCTGAAAATGTTGGGTGGAATTCTTGTCAACAACTTTTACTGATAAATCACCTGGTCTTGATAAAGTTGTCACTTTGGAAAGAAGGTTCGTGCCCTGAACATTCACAGAGTGATATTAGTTATAGATCTTGTGAGTGACCTATAACAATCATAATATGCTGGAAGTGTGGTATTCCAAAAATGCAGCTGATCAACTAATATGAAATAATTCTTATGCAACAAATAAAGTTCAACAAAGTGATGTCACCTAAAAACAAAACACCAAAATGCCTAGAGATTAACACATTAAGTTACTCCTTCAGTTTACACACTAAAAATATCCTTGTATTGGGGTTAGTTCAGAACCTTAAAAGGTGTTAAGCAAAAGGAGAAACTGGTCCTCCTTTTCATGTCTCAAACTTGGGTAAGGAAAAGGGAACTGGATGGTTCAGTGTAAACAGTCTCTATGATTTCAAGATTTTCCTTTGCTGGCAATTTTCCCACTGAAACATTTTCAGGTAGGTTACCTAATTCTATATACCCCAAACTTGTTTTCAGATCTTAAGTTCTCTTGGTCTAAATTTGTCAAGAGAAGCAGCGTTGCCTACTGGAAAAAAATAAGGGCCTTAGCATTAGAGGACCTCAATTTTAATCCTGGCTCTGCCATTGCTGTTTGACCTTGGACAAGTCACTTACCTTCTGTGGGCCTCACTTTCCTCATCTGTAAAATGGGAACTGTTTTCCCTCCTCTAGGAGCCCTACAAGGCATATGTCTAGCTCATTACCTTGTATCTACCCCATTGCTTAGTAAAGGTCAAGGCACCTACTTAGCGTTTTTACAGTTTAACGAATACCATAATTATTAAAGTCTTGTCTCTTTCTGCTTCCTTCATTAAATCTCTCTTCTAATTATAAACTTCAAACCTCTTATCCTAATCCCCCATCCCTTCACCCTAGGGTACTTTCCAGTTATCTCCCTCGCCTTCCTATCATTATCCTTCAAGTTCCCTAAGCGAGTTGTCTACACCCACTGCCTCCAATTCTCTTCTTGACCCCCTCAAATCTCACTTTTACCCCTTTTGCTCTATGAAACTGCCCTCTCTAAGGTCACTAATACCTCCTTCTTGTCAAACCTAATGGTCTCCACTCTATCCTGATCCTTCTGGACCTCTCAACTGCATTCAACACTATGGACCACTCCTTGAAACTTGATTTCACTGACACTGTCCTCTCCTGGTCCTCCTCCTGACTCTGGGGGTTCATTCTCAGTCTCTTTCACAGGCTTCTCCTCTGCTTCCCACCCCTAACTGTGAGAGTTCAGTTCTGGATCCCTTACTATTCTCCATCGATACCCACTCCCTTAGAGAACTACTTCGCTCCCAAGTCTACAACTACCATGAAGATAGTACATCTCAAATCCTGTTTTTTCTCCTTCTCTGCAGTCTTATACTTTCTCCTGCCTTTAAGACATATCAACGAGATGTGCTGTCAATACTTCAAACTTGACATGTTCAAAACATAACTCCTTATCTCTCCACCCAAACCCTATATTCTTCTAGTCTTTCCCATCATTGTAGACAACACTACTACCCTCCTGCCTGACAAGTCAGTAACCATGGCATTATCTTTATTCAATCAATTAATCAGTAGTATTTATTGAGCACTTACTGTTTGCAGAGCACTGTACTAAGTGCTTGGGAGAGTACATTATAACGATGTTGGTAAGCCTGTTCAAGGTCCACAGTGAACTTACCGTCTAAATGGGGAGAAAGACATTAATATAAATAAATAAATTACAGGTATGTACACAAATGTTGTGGGTCTGAAGGTGGGATGAATAAAGAGTGCTAATCCAAGTGCAATGGTAATACAGAAAGAAGTGAAATAAAAAGGTTTAGTCAGAGAAGGCCTCTTGGAGAAGATGTGATTTTAATAAGGCTTTGAAGGTGGGGACGGTGATTGTTGAATCATCTTTGGCTCATCTCTCCTATTCAACACATATATTAAATCTGTCAACAAATCCTGTCATTTCTACTTCTACTACATCACTAAAATCCATCCTTTTCTCTCCAACCAAACTGCTACTCCTCTGATCCAAGCACTTAGCATATCCTATCTTGACTATTGCATAAGCCTCCTCACCGACTTCTCTCCCTCCTATCTCTCCCACTTCAGTTCATATTTCACTCTGCTGCCCAGATCATTTTTCTAAAAAAATATGCAGTCCATATCTGCCCAAATCTCAAGAACCTCCAGAGATTTTCCATCCACTTCCACTTTAAACAGAAACTCTAAACATAGCTTTAAAGCTCTAAATCATTTTGTCAATTTCTACCTCACCTCACTGATTTCCTACTACAATCCAGTCTGCAGACTCTACTCCTCTAACGCCACCCTACTCATCATACCTCGATCTTGTCTGTCTACCTACTGACCCTTGCCTTGACCCTCCCTCTGGTCTTGAATTCCTTCCCCTCCATATATGACTGACCACCACTTTCCTACCTTCAAAGCCTTATTAAAATCACATCTCCTCCAAGAAGGCTTCCCTTGATTAAACTTTCCTTTCTCCTATTCCCTCTCCCTTCTTCATAAACCTGTACACTTGGATCTGTTTGCTTTAAGCACTATTCACCCCACAGCTTGCACATAGTAAGTGCTCGTAAATATGATTAAACTGATTTGAACCCCACTGCCAACCCCACAGCACTTATATTTGTACCTTTAATTTATCAATTTCTATTAATAATGCCTGTCTCCCCCTTTAGATTGTAAGCTCCTTGTTGGCAGGGAATATGTCTACCAACTCTGTTGTATTGTACTCTCCCAAATGCTTAGTATAGTGGTCTTCACCCAGTAAGTACTCAAAAAATACCATTGATGATTGACTAACTGCAACATTTTAGAACACTTTGCATAGGGAAGAAACCACCTTTCTTTCCTCTTATTTCTTTCCTTTCTTTTACCAAGTATCTTCTTTTCTTTTAAGGATGTTTTATTTGAGGGAATCTTTTTTAACTATGTTAGTGATTGAGAAAGGGTAAGAAACTTTTGATACCTCCAATCATACCAGTGTGAAATGCCCTTAGGATCTTCAATGGACAGACACATTTCATTCATTCATTCAATTCAATAGTATTTATTGAGCGCTTACTATGTGCAGAGCACTGTACTAAGCGCTTGGGATGAACAAGTCGGCAACAGATAGAGACAGTCCCTGCCGTTTGACGGGCTTACAGTCTAATCGGGGGAGACGGACAGACAAGAACAATGGCACTAAACAGCGTCAAGGGGAAGAACATCTCGTAAAAACAATGGCAACTAAATAGAATCAAGGCGATGTACAATTCATTAACAAAATAAATAAGGTAACGAAAATATATACAGTCGAGCGGACAAGTACAGTGCTGTGGGGATGGGAAGGGAGAGGTGGAGGAGCAGAGGGAAAAGGGGAAAATGAGGCTTTAGCTGCGGAGAGGTAAAGGGGGGATGGCAGAGGGAGTAGAGGGGGAAGAGGAGCTCAGTCTGGGAACGCCTCTTGGAGGAGGTGATTTTTAAGTAAGGTTTTGAAGAGGGAAAAAGAATCAGTTTGGCGGAGGTGAGGAGGGAGGGCGTTCCAGGACCGCGGGAGGACGTGACCCAGGGGTCGATGGCGGGATAGGCGAGACCGAGGGACGGTGAGGAGGTGGGCGGCAGAGGAGCGGAGCGTGCGGGGTGGGCGGTAGAAAGAGAGAAGGGAGGAGAGGTAGGAAGGGGCAAGGTGATGGAGAGCCTTGAAGCCTAGAGTGAGGAGTTTTTGTTTGGAGCGGAGGTCGATAGGCAACCACTGGAGTTGTTTAAGAATGAGAGTGACATGCCCAGATCGTTTCTGCAGGAAGATGAGCCGGGCAGCGGAGTGAAGAATAGACCGGAGCGGGGCGAGAGAGGAGGAAGGGAGGTCAGAGAGAAGGCTGACACAGTAGTCTAGCCGGGATATAACGAGAGCCCGTAATAGTAAGGTAGCCGTTTGGGTGGAGAGGAAAGGGCGGATCTTGGCGATATTGTAGAGGTGAAACCGGCAGGTCTTGGTATTTCCTTACTTATCATCAGAGAACATTCCTTACTTTTACATTTCCTTACTTATCATCAGAGAACTCATCTCAATGTGTGATCAGTGGTGGATTTACCCAGAGGCCAGCTAGGCTGTTGCTAAAGAGCAGGTGATTTAGGGAAGATATCCAGTGAAACATTTTCCAAAGGCCAGAGCTGATTTTATACTGTCCAAGCTCTCTCTTTCTTTCTCTGCCTGCATGTGTAAAGTCTCAGAGTGGAAACTGCTAAAGATTTAGACTCCATTGACTTAGTAAGATTGATCTAGGACAGTACATTTATAAGTCCACTGCTTCCATTGATGACAAAAGGCTTCATAAGATCTATAAAATCAGCAGAGAGGTCTTAGTGTTGATTCCCACATTTCTCTTGGCTCAAATTTGAAGTGAACCTTATTTTTGCTATGCAGCATTATCATCTAAAGAAGCATTATGATTCACATATTACATAGTTGATGATGTTCTCTGTCAGACCAGAAGGTGCCTAGCTAGAATTTTATCAACAAGAGAAACAAGATGAAATGATACTTTCTGCAGAAAACTCTACCTTATTTCCTAGCTGTTGACTAACTTTCCCACATATGTAAGACAAACTGTACAGCACAGGACATTTTCCCGGACACCAAGATAAAGTCCAACGGTTTTGGTCATTTTATTTTAGAGGTGACCAGGACTTTTCATTTAATTGTTAATCACACAATAGTTCTGAGAAAGGATTTTTAAGGAAACAAATTCTCCCATTTAAATCTGGTGACCAACTAGGAATTAGGGGAGATAACGCTTTTGATGTGACATGACACCCACATGCCTTGTGGCTAAGTTTTGAAATACTTTGGTAGAAATCAATGTCTATTTCCATTTGATGCCTTTAAAAATTAGCCCTAACTCCAGTTTCTACACTGACTGTTACAGACTAGAGGCATGTATATTCCGTGTGACTTGGATTGGAGGGGGAGAAATTTGTGGGCCAGGAAGAGGCGACTGGACCAGTATGACTATGAGTCAGATATTCTAAATTAGAGTTATGGATGTGGGAATGGAAGAAAAGAGCAGTTCCAAGAATATCATGTATTTAGAATCAGTAGATCTTGGCATTAAATAGGATACGGTAAAACCTTAGTGGAAGCCTCATGACCTAGTGGAAAGAGCACTAGTCTGGGAGGCAGAGGGACCTGGGTTCTAATCCCAGGTCCACCACATGTCTGCTGTCTGACTTTGGATAAGTCACTTAATGTCTCTGCAACTCAGTTTCCTACCTGTATAATGGGGATTAAGACTGTAAACTCCATGTGGGGCATAGACTGTGTCCAACCTGATTATCTTGTATCTACCACAGTGCTTAGTACAGTGTCTGACACAAAGAAAGCACTTAACAAATATCATTATTAATAATAATAATAATAATAATAGTAATAATAATAAAAACCTAGGTGCAGCACAATTCACCCCCACCCTTTTGGGTTCCTGAGAGTCTGGATGTGTCCCCCTCTGGTACTGCCTGGGCTTCTGGGCTGCCCAGAACAGCACTTCTGATGAGACAACTAATAAGAGATGCTGTGTGGGCAGTCACAGTGATTTTTCCCAGGAATGTGGTCTTGAGGGCATTTGATCCTTTTATCATTCATTCGGTTGTATTTACTGAGTGCTTACTGTGTGCAGAGCACTGTACTAAGCACTTGAGAGGCTAAAAATGACAATAGACAGACACATTCCCTGCCCACAGTGAGCTTACAGTCTAAAGCACCCCTGATTGTGGGCACATTAGAGTGAAGGGGACTCTGGCCTAGTGGATAGATCTTAGGCTTGGGAGTCAGAAAGCCCTGGGTTATAATCCTAACTCCACCACTTGTCTGCTGCATGAGCTTGGGCAAGTCAAAACTGCTCTGTGTTTCAGTTATCTCACCTGTAAAATAGGATTAAAACTGTAAGCCCTATGTGGGACAAAGACTGTGCCCATCTAGATTAACTGGTATCTACCCCAGTGCTTAGTACAGTGGCAGGGAATGTGTCTGTTTATTATTATATTATACTCTCCCAAGTGCTTAGTACAGTGCTCTGCACAAAGTAAGCCCTCAATCAATGCAATTGAATACAGTGCCTGGAACCTAGTAAGTGCTTAATACCAAACAAAACAAAACAAAACCGCCCCCCGCAAAAACCATGGTACTATGGGGTACAGGTACTGTCTCCAATCTGTGTCCAACCTGTTCAACTGCAGTACTTAGAACAGTGCTTGGCACATAGTAAGTGCTTAACAAGGACCATAATTAAGTTAGTATTAAGAGAAAATATTTCTAAAGATGTAAAGCTGTGGGCCCCGAAGGGCTCATATTTTACCTTAAGAGTGCATTAGGGACAGCCTTATAAAAGAAACTATTGCTAAAAAATAAATGAGTGATATATTAAGTATATTTCAAAATTCATGACATACAGTAATCAGGATTGTGGTATTTGTTCAAATGCTTACCTTGTGCCAAGCACACGATTAAGCCCTGGGGTAAGTTCAGCACAATCGGAGCACATGGGGTCCACAGACAAAAGGGAGGGAGAACAAGTATACATATATATTACGTTAATAGGAGTAATGTATTTGCCAAGATTACATATAGATTAATATGCTTATTAATATAAGAAATGGTAGCACATTAAGAAAAACTAAATTAGAATTTGATAGGCATTTATTTTGTAGCTATAGCAGCTGAAATAGCTCATCAATATTTGATGGTCTATCATACTTTGCATTAATGGAGCATCTTTTTTCCAAGGAGATCAGAGGCTTTCTCTTTTCAAGAGAGTGTGGATGTATTCAAAAATAGAGGAACCAATCAATGAAGTAAATATTTTTCCTAATCATCACCATCATCAACAGCATTTATTACACTCATTGTTCTAGATGCTTGGGGGACATTATCTAAAAGAATAAAATGATATCGCTTTTGTGAGTTCAAAATAGCAAAGCTCTGTGGTGGTCATTCCAACTAGAACCCAGGAGAACTGTCTTTCTCTGAAGGAAGTTTAATAATGCCTTACATGGCATTAACTTGTAACCAGTCAGAGGGAGGGATTGGGAAGCAGGTACGGGTTCTAAAGTTGTAAGGGAAGAAGACCCTCAGCCATTTTGAGGCAAGACGTTTGGAGCCATGTAACTGGCATAATGGGATATAGGGAGGGATTGGAGATGATCTTAGGGGGTTTGGAATACCCTTAAGGTTGGGGTCCAGAGAGTAGGATTCCTGAAGAATGAGGCTTCTATCCTTGAGGGAGAGAAAGGACCAGAGGAATGGAGGATACATATGGGCAAATACTGAGCGTACTGGGGGAAAAGTATTAGAGCAAAGGAAAGCTGTTTGAAGTGGAATGCTACTTGATTGTTATCTGATTAAGAATACTTGAAAGAAGTCTATTAAACGGTTTTGATAATGCTGACCTTGGTGTCTGTCTGCAGTAAGGCTAGAGGAGAAGCTTTGAGTGGAGGGGAGTTCTGTTGCCCTGGGAAGCCACAGGAGGGACTGATTTCTCTGTGAGTTTCAAATAGCCAGACCCAGGATGAGTAAAATGGGATGTAGACTGTGAGCCTCATGTGGGACAACTTGATTACCCTGTATCTACCCCAGTGCTTAGAATAGTGCTCTGCACATAGTAAGTGCTTAACAAATACCAACATTATTATTCTTCTTCTTATTATTAATGTAGGCTAGCCACCGATGAACCCCTCACCTTTGGGGAGGACTTGAGTTTAAGACAGAAGAGAACCAGCATGGTTTAGTGGATAGAGCACGGGCCTGGGAATCAGAAGGACCTGGGTTCTAGTCCCAGTTCCATCACTCGTCTGTGTGTCCTTGAGCAAGTCACATAACTTCTCTGTATCTCAAGTCACATAATTTCTCTGTACTCAGTTACCTCACCTGCGTGGCTCAGTGGAAAGAGCCTGGGCTTCGGAGTCAGAGGTCATGGGTTCGAATCCCGGCTCTGCCACTTGTCAGCTGTGTGACCGTGGGCAAGTCACTTCACTTCTCTGGGCCTCAGTGTCCTCATCTGTAAAATGGGGATTAACTGTGAGCCTCACGTGGGACAACCTGATGACCCTATATCTTCCCCAGCGCTTAGAACAGTGCTCTGCACATAGTAAGCACTTAACAAATACCAACATTATTACCTGCAAACGGGGATTAAGACTGTGAGCAGCGTGTCTTAGTGGAAAGAGCCCAGGCTTGGGAGTCAGAGGTAGTAGGTTCTAATCCCAGCTCCTCCACTGATCAGCTGTGTGACTTTGGGCAAGTCATTGAACTTCTCTGGGCCTCAGTTACCACATCTGTAAAATGGGGATTAAGACTGTGATCCCCACGTAGGATAACCTAATTACCTTGTATCTTCCCCAGGGCTTAGTACAGTGCTTGGTACTTAACAAATGCCATTTATTATTATTATTATTGTTATTATTTGGAACAAACTGATTAGCTTGTGTCTACCCTAGCACTGAGAACAGTGCCTGGTACATAGTAAGAGTTTAACGTATACCATAAAAAATATGTCGGTGGTAGCAATAGAGATATAGGCATTTGGGCAGTGATAATGATAATAATAATAATAATAATTATTATTGTGGTGCTTACCATGTGATAAGCACTAAGTACTGGGGTATACAAAATAACTTGGTTGGACAAAGTCCCTGCCCCAAAGTCACACAGCAGATAAGTGGCGGGGCCAGGATTAGACCCAAGGTCCTCAGACTCGCATGCTCGTGCTCTTCCCACTAGGTCATACTGCTCCTTAGCTCAGCTCTGATTCTCAAACTGCTGGCCTAGAAAGAGAAGGCATTTTAGGATCCAGCAGAAGCTAACAGGGGTCAAGGGGCTCCTAAAGTGACTTTGGGGTGAGAGTACCCCTGGGTACATCACAAGCTCTGAAAGAGAAAATCAGAAAGAACCGAATTCACTTGCACATAGTATTTACCACTACCTTTTTTTGGCTAGAAGAGCAATTTGGGAATAGACAATTCAGATTTACCAGCTCAAATGATACCTCTTTGTAGAAAATGAGGCTACTTTCAAGTCAACAATGAAGATTAGTTAGTCCATTCACATTTTAAGTTGAGAATAGCTCAGTAAGGTGTGAAAGCTTTAGATTGGATGCAATGCCAAACAAAATGGTGGTGAACAATTAGTTTACAATGAGTTCTCTTGAAGCAATTAATTGCAGCACTAGGACAAGAAAGGGATACAGACTAAGATAAACTCTCGAAAGGGCAACATTTGGCTAGAGCACTTTCATATATATTTAAATCAATCTATTATATGCATTGAGTGCTTACTGTATGCAGAACAGTGTACTAAGAACTAATATGCAAGTAACTTCTCCACGGTTACTGCTAAGAGATTCACTTTTCTATTTAGTTTCCTTTCTCTTATGCCTTGAGCAATGGCGGTCCTGAAGGGTAGCAGGAAAGCTTCCATTCCAAGATTCTTTTCATTTAGTTTCGAATGTCCTGATAAAAGCGTTGGGCGGCTTCCCATCGAAAATTATTCTACAAACAGTTTTCAACATCAAAGAGTTTTCCAGCTAGCCTGAAGCCTACTTTACGTAATTTTAGGCCATCTCTTCTAGATGCATACCCTTCGGTGCCAAGCGGAATAATTCGTCTACCACGGTTTCACCTTTCAAATATTTGTGGAATAGTATTATATTCCCCTTAGTCATCACTTTGCCTAACTATATATTTATCTCCTTTAATCTTCCCTCATAAATTAATCCATCCGTTCTTTTAATCATTTAAATTGCTATCCTCTGGACTCCCTCCAAATTGTCTTCAAATTTATGGTACCAAGGTGCCTGAGACCAAACACGATTTTCCCGCTTATAGTAGCAGTTCTGTATGTAGCCCAAATAACACTGGCCTTTTATGGCTTCCTTAGCCAGCTGCAAACACCATTACAAAATTAGAAACCTGGCAGTATCGCACTTCAGGTGTCTCTGCCAGTCAATTGTCTATTGTAGTAAGACCTAACTGTCCACAAGGCCATGCAAGAGTCTACAATGGATCTTTTATGGACAACAGAAACAAATAATTACTAAGAGATCTTTTGTCCTCAGTGCTTCACTAGTTACTTCTCAGTAACTCTAACGACTAATAAAAAAAAAGAATCAAGGCATCTGCATACATAGAGCAATTAAACTTCTACAAATACAGGGACAAAATATAAACTGTACATAAATATAGAAACTTAACTTTAGGCTGTAACATATCACTTCTAAACATTGTCCCATAACAACTGTGTTCCCTACATGATAGGGTTGTGCCATCAATAGAGAAGCAGTGTGGTCTAGTGGATAGAGTATGGGTCTGTAAATCAGAAAGACCTGGGTTCTAATTCTGGCTCCACCACATGTTGTTGTATGACCTTGGGCAAGTCACTTAACTTCTCTGGGCTTCAGTTCCCTCACTTGTGAAATGGGGATTAAGACTGTGAATCGTATGTGGGACAGGGACTGTGTCCAACACAATTATCTTGTATCTACCCCAGGGCTTACAACAGTGCCTGGCACATAGTAAGTGCTTAAAAAATACCATTATTATTATTAATAATAACTAGGGAGAGCATGAACCTGTTTGGATGCATTGCACTGCAGTGTCAGAAGAAATGGTTTGTATGCATCGGTCAGTCAATTGAGAGAGTATAATAGAATTGGTAATAATAATAATCACATTTGTTAAGTGCTTACTATGTGCCAAATAGTGTTCTAAGCACAGGGGTAGATAGAAGGTAATCAGGTTGTCCCGCATGGGGTTCACAGTCTTAATCCCCATTTTATAGATGAGGGAACTGAGGAACAAAGAAAGCAAGTGACTTGCCCAAAGTCACACAGCTGACAAGCGGCAGAGCTGGGATTAGAACCCATGACCTCTGACTCCCAAGCCCGTGCTCTTTCCACTAAGCCACACTGCTTGTTAGATACATTTCCTCCCCCCATTGTGTACATATAAACAATGACTTTTAGGAAGCAAGCAAGAACACAACCCCTCTTTTATAGGACAACTGTATGTATATCACCAAAAGAACTGAAATGAATAATAATTGTTTAAATTTCTACTGTGGAGTGAATGAGTAGTAGTACAGATGGAATATTTATCTCACAATGGAAAAAGTAAGAGGGTAGATAAGAGATAGGATCAGACACTGTTCCTGACCCACATGGGGCTCACAGACTAAAGGGGAGGGAATATTTCCTAGATAAGGAAACAGAAGATAAATGAGTTGCCCGTTTCACACAACAGACAAGTAGCTGAGCCTGGATTAGAACCCACATCTTCTGTCTCCCACTCTTGTGCTATTTCCAGTAAGCCATGCTGCTTCCCAAGGGTGATGGTTTGTTCAGGTCTACCCACACCCTTGGCTAATCAAGATCAAGAGTTGGATATGTACATTATTTAAAGCTATTGATTATTTAAATGTCACAAGAAGCAGTGTAGGCCTATTGGATAGAATATGGGCCTGGGAGTCAGAGGACTTGTGTTCTAGTCCTGCCGCTGCCACTTGATTCCTGTGTGATCTGGAAAAAGCCATTTAAATTCCCTGTGCCTCAGTTTAGTCATCTGTAAAATGGAGATGAAATATCTGTTATCTTTCCTTAATGAATGAGCCACATGTGAAAAAGGGACTGTTTTAACCTGTTTATCTTGTATCTTGTAATCCCAGTGCTTAGTACAGTGCTTGGGACATAGTGAGTGCTTAGAAAACGTCATGATAATGATTATTATTACACTTTTCAAGAATTCCTTTTAGGCACTCTGGTTCTTGGGAATTTTATTAAGGTTTTAATTACTCCTGAGCTTTCCAAAATCTATTTCAATCGCTCTGATTTAAGAGATCAATTTAATATCATAGCCATTTTGGATCCCTGCACTCTGTTGCTGGAGAGAATAAACCATAAATCGGATTAAAGTGGATCTTGTTACAAAAGTAAACTAATGCTACTTGCCTCTAAGAAATATTGGACAATTAAATAGCAAAAGCTCTTTCTCCTCCTAGCTGGAAAGATTGACTCCAAACTGACAATAAAACCCTAGGTGGGATATTTAAATTTTAAGTGAGTGGTCAGTTAAGTGCCTCTAGAGGTAAAAGGACAGATAACATATTTGGTATTCTAATAGAAACCTATTTACTATGGGAAGTGACAAAAACATCAATCAAATCAGAGCGGCTATTAAGGATTGTTAACTCCCTTTCAGATGAGCAATGATTTCCATTGGGATTTAAATAAATATTCATGAAAAGACCAGTGACAGAAATTTATCCCAAATTATACTACAGAGTAGCTTCTAAGGGTTTGGGATAGGGTGAGGGGTTGTCGAGGGTAGGGGAGGACTAAATTTTTTTAGCACTTGGCAGAAACTGTTTTTCCTAGAATTCTAGTAAAGGAATACTTTCTTTAGTTTCAACAACAAGGATTGGGTAAAATGAAGCTTTAAACTGACTTCCTCACATGAATCAATATCACTGACATTTTATCCCACTTGTCTAAGAAAATAATGTTACTATCTCAGCCTTGCTACCCAATATTTTTTGTAATTACTAATATGAAGGCCAAACATACTGTGATGAAGTGGAAAGAACATGAGACTGGAAGTTGGAAGACCAGGAAGCTTGTCTCAGTTCTGCCACTCATCTTCTGTGTGACCTTAGAAAAGTCATTTAACCTCTCTGTTTTCCAGTTTCTTTTTCTCTAAAAAAAAATATATATATATATATATATATGACACAAAGTGACTGTATCCAATTTAGTAATCTTGAATTTATTCAGTGCTTAACATGTAACAAGTGTTTATTAATTATTTTTATGTTACAGCATTAGAGGGAAACGTGTGCTAAGTCACGGGAAACCCATCTAACTCACTGTAGTAAACCAAATTAATTAATTAATTAATGTTGGTATTTGTTAAGCACTTACCATGTGCAGAGCACTGTTCTTAGCACTGGGGGAGATACAGGGTAATCAGGTCATCCCATGTGAGGCTCACAGTTAATCCCCATTTTACAGATGAGGTAACTGAGGCACAGAGAAGTTAAGTGACTTGCCCACAGTCACACAGCTGACAAGTGGCCGAGCCGGGAGTCAAACCCATGACCTCTGACTCCGAAGCCCAGGCTCTTTCCACTGAGCCACACTGCTTCCCAAATACTAGAACCAAATACTAGAACCTTCACAATGTCAGAGTGAATGAATGAAACTTAGATTCTATAACTTGTAGAAGGCACAGCATTTATGTAATTGTCCAAAATTTATTTATTTATATTAAGTTCTGTCTTCCCCTCTAAACCATAAGCTCGTTGTGGGCAAGGAATGTGTCTTCCAACTCTATTATATTGTACTCTCCCTCTTTTCTAAATGCTTTGTACAGTGCTCTACACACAGCAAAGACTCAGTATAAATCTGACTGATTGAATTCATTTTTTTATCACTTTCTTTTGCTGCCATTTACTGTTAGAACTTGCATGATTTGTTAAAGTAGGGTTCCTTGCTGAATGGCAGTGAATGAGGAATAGAAAAGCAATGTGGCATAGTGGAAAAAGCATGAGCTTGGAAGTCAGAAGTTGTGGGTTCTAATTCCACCTCTAACACCGATAAGCTGTGTGACTTTTGGCAAGTCACTTGACCTCTTTGTGTCTCAGTTACTTCATCTGTAAAATGGGGATTAAGACTGTGAAACCCACGTGGAATAACTTGATTACCTTGTATCTACCCCAGCGCTTAGAACAGTGCTCGGCACATAGTAAGCGCTTAACAAATACCATCATCATTATCAGAAATATTAATACTATAGCACCCAGAGGATTCAAAAGCATTAAGGGGGGGTACAGCATCTGGCCGGAATCTGGATGGAAGTTCTACAAAAGCCTTGGTAAACTTGACTGAAATAGTTTCCCCAGCATAATGAAGGTCAGCATGTTTAATCACAATTCCAGTGAAACAGAAACAGTGGATAGAACACAGGACTGGGAGTCAGAAGGACATAGATTCTAATCTGGCATCCACCACTTCTCTTCTTGCTGTGTGACCTTTGGTAAGTCACTTCACTTTTCTGTGTCTCAGTTCTCTCATCTGTAAAACGAGGATTAAAACTATGAGCCCCATGTGGAATTTGTTCTGTGTCCAACCTGTTTAACTCTTATCTACCCCAGCACTTAATACAGTGCCTGGCATATAGTAAATGCTTAATAAATGCCATAAAAAGAAGGCGAAAGGAGATTCACCCACAGAGATTTAAAAATAAACACACAAAGATTGAATTATTTCTTACAATGGCATCTTACACATCCTGAGAGCACGTGCCCTTTTACTCTATAGCTTTTGTCTGGAAAAGAGATAGAATCATAAATCCTCAAAGTGAGTCCTTATGCCCTGTTGCCCAGGCAGATAGTTTCTGGCCTCTATTGAGGGTGGTGGGCACCACCCTCTAGAGCGGTGCTGGTTGTCCAGATGGGCAGCCCCTATTCATTCATTCATTGTCATAGTTATTGAGCACTTACTGTGTGCATAGGACTCTACTAAGTGCTTGGGAGAGTACAATATAGCACTAAACAGACACATTCCCTGCCCACAGTGAGTTTACAATCTAGAGGGTGAGCTTATGGGATTCCAGCCAGGACAGGACTCAGTGGAGGGGGATCATGATGGCTGGTGTGGATGGAGGGAGGAGTATGACTGTAGGCTCCTCGTGGCAGGGAACTTGTCTGTTACATCATTCTATCGTACTCTCCCAAGTGCTTAGTACTGCACTCTGCACTTAGTAAGTGCTCAAAAAATATGTGACTGACTGACTTTCGGCATTGCCGTTTTGGCGGGCGAGTGGTGTCAGTGGACAGTGCAGGGCCTGTGACGTGGGCAGGAAGGCAGGCAAGTGTGCTCAGCGGGCTGAGAGCTCAAAGTGCTGAAACGAGGCCAGTGGGCAGGGCTGCCTTGCATCTGGGACCAATGTGGGAACCTCTAGATGGCATTTCCCTTATCTAGATTGTAAACTACTTGTGGGCAGTGAATGTGTCTGCCAACTCTGTTTACCGCGCTTTCCCAAGCACTGTGGGGCTGGTGTCCTCTTCCCCTTCTCCTTGGAGATTGGCACCCTGGTCCTCTAGACTATAAGTTCACTATGGGCAGGGAATGTGTCTGTTATACTGTTGTGCTGTACTCTCCCAAGTGCTTAGTAGAATGCTCTGCACACATAGTAAGTGCTCAATAAGTACAATTAACTGACCAACTGGCAGCATGGTTTAGTGGATAGAGCACAAGCCTGGGAATCAGAAGGACCTGGGTCTAATCCTGGCTCTGGCACATGTCTGCTGTGTGACCTTGGGTAAGTCACTTAACTTCTCTGGGCCTCAGCTACCTCATCTGATATGTGCCGGAACCTCCTGGAAGGGACTGGGAATAAAAGCCTTTGGACTGGAACAAGCTGCAGTTTGGGTGTTTTCTGTGCTTTGCTCCTCTGGGTAACGGTAGCATGTCCCTGGACTATTTCATCACAGGAATTAGTTACTCATCACATATACCCTTAAGTCAAATTGGACTAAAGTACAGGCTAATCTCCTAACGGGATCTCAAAGCAGATTCATTCATTCATTCATTCATTCATTCATTCAATAGTATTTATTGAGCACTTACTATGTGCAGAGCACCGTACTAAGCACTTGGAATATACAATTTGACAACAGATAGAGACAATCCCTGCCCAGTGATGGGCTCACAGTCTAATCGGGGGAGACAGATGGACAAAAGCAAGACAACATAATCGTGATAAATAGAAACAAGGGGATGTACACCTCATTAACAAAATAAATAGGGTAATAAAAATATATACAAATGAGCACAGTGCTGAGGGGAGGGGAAGGGAAAGGGGGAGGAGCAGAGGGCAGAGGGTGAGCAGAAAGGGAGCAGAGGGAGCAGAGGGAAAAGGGGAAGCTCAATCTGGGAAGGCTTGTGGAGGAGGCTGAGCTCTATGGTACAGAGAGATGCCTGGAGTCACAGGAATTACTTAGAAAGGTTTGTCTCGGCCCCATATGTGGAGTAACTTTCACATTATGAAAGTCAATCTCCTCCCAAAGAGCTCCAGTGGCTGCTGGGAAAAGTAGGCAACCAATCCCATTGTTTCCTTTCCTTCCTTGTAATTTCCTTACCAGCTCTCAACCAGAAAGCATATCTCTCTTACCTAAAGTCTGAGACATAACTGTCACCTGCAGTCATCCTTTATTTTTCAGAAATGAAACTCCATCAGCAAACAGTTAACCATATGGATAAAAAAAATCAATTTCTCTTTGAAAAATAAGAGGAATAGGAATCTTAACTGCTAGGAATTTTCATCCTTAAAGTTCAGTACAGCAGTTTTCCCATGATCTCAACCTCCCAACTGTCTTCCAGTATAATGGCAGAAGGTATGAAGTGCTCATTTTGATGATATTCATTCACTCAATCGTATTTATTGAGCTCTTACTGTGTGCAGAGCACACAGTACAATTTGGCAACAAATGGAGACAATCCCTACCCAGCGGGCTCACATCACTGATTGGTTGTTGCCACTATAACCATAATAATAACAATAATCATAATGTATTTAATAATTATGGTATTTAAGTGCTTACTATGTGCCAGGCACTGTCCTAAGCGCTGGGGTGGATACAAGCGAAACAGGTTGGACACAGTCCCAGTCCTTAATGGGGCTCAAAGTCATAATGCCCATTTTATGGATGAGGAAACTGAGGCCCAGAGAAGTGAAGTGACTTGCCCAACATTACACAACTGACAAGTGGCAAACCTGGGATTAGAACCCTTGGCCTTGAAGTAGATGTCTTGAAGTGTGTCCCCTTTTACTGTAAATCTTCCATAAGCACATGCTGTACCATGTGCTACCTTACCTATCTACCTGAATTTACTGTCCTGTGCTTTCAGGTACAATACATGTGAATGTATTGGCGCTCTGCTACATACATTCATCTCTACTACTTCCAAACCATTAATTATGCCTTTCCTCTCATTAGGAAATTTCTCTCCATCCATCTCACTTAAACCATGCCCCCTCTTCAAAATTCTGCCTGTGACTTATGCCTTTCAAGTCCATGTTACCAGTGACAAGATCTCTAGCTAGTATATCATTGGTGAAATATTTGGCAGTTGTTTTACAGGCTGAAGGAGTCCAGCTGTGTGTGTACAACGTTGGGCTGTACCCGTGGGATGAGAGAAATCTCTCAGGGCATTCCATTGCACTTAAGATAGCTGCGATGAATATAATCTAGCCAGCTGGAATGATTGCAAAGAGATTAGGTTCTCCCAGGTTGAGCTGGCACTCTAGAAATCCCAAATAGGATTATGAACATTGCAGCAAAGATACAAATTCCTAGGTCCCCTGGAAATCCATTGAAACTTTTGGAAACTTTACACAGAAAAGGCTCCAATCTGCCTATATAGCCATACACAAGTAGAAGCCTAGAATGGTCTTCCTCTTCTCCTTCAAAGCCCTTCTAGAAAGGGCTAGCAAATTCTCTTTGTTACTATTACTATTTTTTATTTCAATTTTTATGTCCATTACCCATTGCTACCACTCCCAGAAAGGCGTAGCATAGAGAACACAGAGATAACAGCTGGCTTCAAGTCAGGCTCCTTTAATCTCCTCACTGGCGGTCTCAGCTCAAGGCCGCTGGTCCAGATACTGAGCACTTACAGGGCCGCTCACATGGATGAAGTTTTAACACATCCATTTTTTTTTACATAAGCCCACCCTTTGGCTCTCTGAAAGATGCTCCCATAGGAGCAAACCATCCCCGCGCTGTCAGTTGAGTTCTGTGGCTTGTCACTGGTGATTGAGCAGGAAAGTTAGCATCACTCAGTTTGCAATGGTCCCCATTCATCACTCTTAGTCCCTCCTCTATTTATTGCCAGTGTTCTTGTCTGTCCGTCTCCCCCGATTAGACCGTAAGCCTGTCAAACGGCAGGGACTGTCTCTATCTGTTGCCGACTTGTTCATTCCAAGCGCTTAGTACAGTGCTCTGCACATAGTAAGCGCTCAATAAATACTATTGAATGAATTGAATGAATGAATCCTCCAGTGGTCCATTGAGCTCCATCTCATGGCTTGATCTGCCATCTTGGAGCCACTTGACCTGGGGGAAAGAGAGGCAAGGACACGGTCAATGCTGAGATGGGGTGGGGTTTGGAAGTGTCTCATGGGCTATACTCTAGGGCAGGAACTAGGGAACACACCATGGCCTGCAGTGTTGGGGTCTGTATGGGAAGAAGATGTAAGTCCTGGGCCTCTGGAGCCAGTCGGACAATGGAGCCAGGCCCCAGAACTGGTAGGGAGTTGGTTGGGGAGGGGAGGAGGGCAGGTGGGTGGCAAAGGCCCAGAGGCACCTGCTGAACACCATGGAGGTGCTCCAAAAAGCTAGTGGCTAAGGCCCTCAACCCGCTGCAGAGCTCAACCCAGATCATGCGGAGGGAACAAAAGGGGTGCGGGTGCTACAGCAGCCTGGGGATGCCCTAAGGCGGCAGAGGGCCTATGCTCCGGACTCTGTGGTAGAAGCATCCTGGGGCTAACCTCTCTGCCACAGAGCTCGAGCCTGAAAAGGTCAAGGGAACACAAGTCATTGTACAATAATAATTTTAATTTTGATGGCATTTATTACATGCTTGCTATATGTCAAGCACTGTGCTTAATGCTGAGGTAGATATCAAATAATCAGGTTGGACACAGTCCTTGTCCCACAGTGAGGCTCACAGTTTAAGAAGTAGAGAGATGAGGTATTGAATCCCTATTTTACAGATGAGGAAACCCCAACTGGATGGTCAGTTTTCTGAGGGTGTATCCTAAATGTTCTCCCGATGGTTTCTACCTCAAAGGCACCAATCCCATGGTGCTATGTTCCCCTTCAGCCCCATGGTATTTTCATCATTATGGAACTTAACTAAAGTACTTGTTAAGTGCTTACTAGTTCCCAAGCATTGTTCTAAGCATCAGGGTAGACACAAGTTAAGCAGGTTAGACACAGTTCCCGCCCCACATGGGGCTCACAGTCTAAGTAGGAGCGAGTAGGTTTTAATTCCGATTTTACAGATAAGGTAACTGAGGAACAGAGAAGTTAGGTGAGTTGTCCAAGGTTCCAAAGCAGACCTTTCATTCATTAATTCATTAATTCAATCGTATTTACTGAGTACTTACTGTATGGCAGAGGAATATACTAAGCATTTGGAAAGTACAATTCAGCAATAAAAAGAGACAATCTAGACTGGGCTTACAGTCTAGAAGGGAGGAAACAGACAATGAAACAAGCAAACAGGCATCAATATAAATAAAATAGAATTATAGATATATAATATCAAAACAAGTAAATGTGCATCAATATAAATAAATAATGTTGGTATTTGGTATTTGTTAAGCATTTACTATGTGAGAGCACTGTTCTTAGCGCTGGGGTAATAATAATAATAATAATGTTGGTATTTGTTAAGCGCTTACTATGTGCAGAGCACTGTTCTAAGCGCTGGGGTAGACACAGGGGAATCAGGTTGTCCCACGTGGGGCTCACAGTCTTAATCCCCATTTTACAGATGAGGGAACTGAGGCCCAGAGAAGTTAAGTGACTTGCCCACAGCCACACAGCTGACAAGTGGCAGAGCCGGGATTCGAACCCAGACCTCTGACTCCCAAGCCCGGGCTCTTTCCACTGAGCCACGCTGTAGATACAAGGTCATCAGATTGTCCCACGTGAGGCTCACAGTCTTCATCCCCATTTTGCAGATGAGGTAACTGAGGCCCAGAGAAGTTAAGTGACTTGTCCAGTCACACAGCTGACAAGTGGCAGAGTCGGAATTCGAACCCTTGACTTCTGACTCCCCAGCCCGGGCTCTTTCCACTGAGCCATGCTGCTTCTCTAGCCATGCTGCTTCTCTAGAAATATAGATATGTATATATATATATATGTATACAAGTGCCTTGGGGTAGGGAGAAAGGGATAGAGCAAAGGGAGTAGGTCAGGGTGATGTGGAGGGGAGGTGGAGCTGGGAAAAAGGGAGGCTTAGTCTGGGAAGGCCACTTGGGGGAAGTGAGCCTTTAGTAGGGCTTTGAAGGGGGGGAATTGTGATTGTTTGGCAGGTTTGAGGGGGAGGACGTTCCAGGCCAGAGGTAGGACGTGGGCCAGGGGTGGATGGCAAGACAGGCAAGCCGGAGGCACAATGAGAAGGTTAGCACCAGAGGAGTGGAATGTGCAAGCTGTGATATAGAGGGAGAGAAGGGAGGTGAGGTAGAAAGGGGCAATGTAATGGAGAACTTTGAAGCCAATAGTGAGGAGTTTTTGTTTGTTATGGAGGTTGATAGGCAACCACTGAACATTTTTGAGGGGGGGGTGACATGCCCAGAATGTTTCTGTAGAAAGATAATCTGGGCAGCATTCATTCATTCAATAGTATTTATTGAGTGCTTAGTATGTGCACAGCACTGTACTAAACACTTGGAGTGTACAATTCGGCAACAGATAGAGACAATCCATGCCCAATAACGGGCTCACAGTCTAAACAGCAGAGTGAAGTATGGCCTGAAATGAGGAGAGTCAGGATGTTGGGAGGTCAGAAAGGAGGCTGATGCAGTAATCCAGTCCAGACAGGATGAATGACTGTACTAATGTGCTAACATTTTGGATGGAGAGGAAAGGGCGGATCTTGGCGATGTCGTGAAGGTGAGACCTGCAGGCTGTGGTGATGGATTAGATATGTGGGAGAATGAGAGAGTGGAGTCAAGGTGAAAAGGACAACACCTGTGACAGAGGCTTGATTAAAACCCAGGTCCTCTGACTCCAGTAGGTCATGCTGCTTCTCTACTTCATCTATGATGTCTTTCCAAGTAGCACATCTTGAACAATTAAGAGGTTTTCTTTGTTAGCTATTTGCACTCCTCCCAACATAGCCTGTAAAATGCTTCCTCTCCTCAAACCCTAACATTCCCTAGTGTCCACATACACATCGAGGATTCAGTAGGTGCTGATAGCAACTGATCCCAACACTCTCTGTCTCTCTCAATATTCATTTGCTCCCCTGCCAGGTTTGATCTTCACAAACTTTCCAACATGATCTGTCTGGGTGGCAGAAGGACGGTCTGTGAGCTGTTTGTGGGCAAGAATATGTCTATTTGTTGTTCTATTGTAGGCTCCCAAGTCCTTAGTACAGTGCTTTGCACACAGTAAGCACTCAATAAACACAAATGAATGAATTTGTGGGCTTGTAGGAAAGGAAATGGGATCCTCACATTTCCCCACATCCAAGTAGAGGGGTCAAATAATGGATGAAGGAGACAAAGCTGGGGAATTCCGGTTTGCCACTCTATCTTCTTTCTGAGCTACAAGATGATGGGAATTCAACTCCTGCAACCAGCTAGGAGGACGGGTGGTAGTTTGTCAGGCCTCCCCTCCCTTTACCTCTGCCTACTGCAGGTTGTAAGACTGAGGCTTAAGTTAAAGATGGATAGGAGAGAAGTTTCACTAGTCCTGTAGAGTTGCTGAATTTGTAAACAGCAGTAATCACAAAATCAGGCATTTGGATGCTTTTTCTGGGGGAGGGGGAGGGGATTTCCACTGATGAAATTTATAAATTTGTTATTTTGGAATATTTTGATTTAAGCAAATACTGTATAACTGCTTTGCCATCTTTCTGGTGTCTTTGAAAAAAGGTTTTCATAGAAGAGTTTGCTAAAGAGTTTCTGGTGAAAAGAAAATCTATTAAATTATAATCTTCACAGCGCTGGGGTAGACACAGGGGAATCAGGTTGTCCCACGTGTCCCACGTTGTGTCCCACGCTGTCCCACGCTGGCTCAGTGGAAAGAGCACGGGCTTGGGAGTGAGAGGTCATGAGTTAGAATCCTGGCTCTGCCACTTGTCAGCTGTGTGACTGTGGCCAAGTCACTTAACTTCTCTGTGCCTCAGTTACCTCATCTGTAAAATGGGGATTAAGACTGTGAGCCTCATGTGGGACAACCTGATTACCCTGTGTCTACCCCAGCGCTTAGAACAGTGCTCGGCACATAGTAAGCGCTTAACAAATACCAACATTATTATAAACAGTTAGAACTCAAATCTCAGTATTCCCAAATAATCAAATTTACCTATGGATACATGCCCTTACTGGTGTAGTGGATAGAGCATGGCCCTGGGAGTCAGAAGGTTGTGCGTTCTAATTTTGGTTCTGCCACTTGTCTGCTCTGTGGCCTTGGGCAAGTCACTTCACTTCTCTGGGCCTCTGTTACCTCATCTGTAAAATGGGGATTGAGACCGTGAGCCTCATGTGGGGCAGGGATTGTGTTCTGTCTGATTAACTGATATCCACTCCAGTGCTTAGTACAGTGCCTGGCACATAGTAAGCGCTTAACAAATACTGCAATTATTATTCTTACCTTGATTACCATTTGTCCTCGGCATACATTGAGGAAGGGCGTAAACCCATCAATAGGCAGGGATTATTTCTATCTGTTGCCGAATTGTACATTCCAAGCGCTAAGTACAGTGCTCTGCACATAGTAAGCACTCATTAAATACTATTGAATGAAGGGCGCTCTTCCTAGAAATGTTTTCAATCAGCAATTCCACATCAGTTTGAATAACTCTTTCACTATTCTTAATAACAATCTGAGGAAATAGACCATTATGCCATTTGTTATTTAATAGAGTCATTAAAACTACTGGCACTGTAATACTGTCTGGATTGTAGATGTCGGATTATACTTCCGTGTTTGTACACTTTCCGAATCTCTCTGGCTAAGGAAACTAATGTGCATTAAAAAGAATTTTGTCTTCTGATCTTACTAAAATTTAGAAATTCTAAATTTGAGTGACAGAATACGAGAGCAGGTAATAAAAATACCTATTTTTAATGGTATTTGTTAAGCACTTACTATGTGTCTGCATCGTACTAAGTGCTGGGGGAAATATAAGATAATCAGGATGAACACAGTCCATGGAGGTCACAGTCTTAAATCCCATTTTACAGATGTGGTAACTGATGCACAGAGAAGTAAAGTGACTTGCCCAAGGTCGCCTGGAAGACAGATGGTAGAGCTGAAAGTAGAACCCAGGTCCTTCTGACTTCCAGGCCCGTGCTCTTTACCATAAGGCATGGTACTTCCCTAGGCCACACTGCTGCCCTGCTTTCAACCCAAACAGGAGCAAATGTTTTCACTGTTGGAGATTCCTCATTTTCCCAAATTACTAAACCTAAACAAAGTTTCCAAATGAATTTACATCATAGCTCAGACAGTAGTTTTCAAAAGTACAGGGGTGCAAGAAAAATGAGACCTTTTCCCAATATTTTTGGTTTTAAATAATTCATGATCATTGACAACTTTTCAGATTTGATTCAGTTTGCTTTTTAAATGCAGGGAAGAAATAACCAGTTTCCATTGTATCAGTGCTGCTGCTGTGCTCTGATATTGTTCAGTGTGTTATTTTCTTTCCAGGGGAAAAATTAGCAAGTGGTACTTAGACTAAAATATAATCTTATCAGTTTTACATAAAATATTGATAAGAAATAAAAACAGCATCCCTAATGTGAATTCACTGGACTGCATAAAATACAAATATATGGATTATGAAAAGTTAACATAATCCTTTTATGGGAACTAAAATCAATTACATGTCAGTTTTGTAGTATTATAAATGTATTTAGTCAGCATAGAATTTTTTCAGCAGTGCTTCCTGTAGATTGAAATTGACTAACCAGATGTTAAATATTAAATAGAAATAATCAAAGCATGGTTCAAGAGACTTTAAAACAATGATCAAAGGGAGCTATTTATTACCCAATTTATGTTACTACTGAAAAATTGGTTCCGTGAGGTTACCTCTGGGTGTGTAGGCTTTTTTCAAGTTCTTAATTTTTAATTCAACATGACAAATACATAGTATTAATAAAGCAACATGAAACTGTTCTATGTATCCTTTGGGCCAAAGTTTATGTACATTAAATTTAAGAATGAAAAATCTGGTTACTAGTGAGCACATTACTGACAATTAGGGCCAGATGTACTATTTAGTGCTCTGAACATCAGTAAAAAATAGTGCCTTAGTGTGGTCAAGCTTTCTAAAAAGTCAAAGGAGAGAATGGAAACCGTTTCTCAACTTACATGAAGTAAAACTTGCCGAATTTTCCAGCTAAATGCCACCGTTTTTTCTTAATTTTCTCAAGCACATAAGTGTAATTCCAGGTTTGGGCAAAGTCTGAGTTAAGAAATATTCAAAGCTCTACTGGAGGTGGAGACACAGCTAAAGGATCTTGAAGAGGTAGTAGGAAGTTTACTGTATTTCTGAAATTACCCCTTTTTGGTAACTTCACTTCCCAGGATCCTAGAGAACTACATTTCCCAGAACTGCCTGTAAGAATGAAATATCACAGTGGATGGTAGGGCTGGCTAATACAATCCGTCAATCAAACAGATCTTTTAAATGCATGGCAGAAGGGCCTGGTCCTCCTCTCTCTCGCTCCTCTAACCCTTTTCCTCTCTCCCTTTCTGAAATAATTGGAAGAATCTGGCAGTATTAGCTCAAGACCACAGTTCATGATACAACTAGAATAATTGGGATGCATTTGAACAAATCTTTTAAAAGATAATTCTTCAGATTCATGAACAAATTAAACCAGTGCAAGAGGAAGGGTAGGAAGAAGAACCTGACAGGTAAATGGATAGCTCAAAAAAAATGAAAATTAGGCCAAGTCACTAAAGAAGAGAACAAAGAAGTAGCGCATTTAAGTAGGGAGAACTTCTAGAAGAAAAGGCTGAAAGGAGTGGGTGGCATAAACAGTAACCAACAAAAAATTTTTCAATTATATCCATCAGGCACAAGAGAAAGATAAAGAAAAAGAATCAGCTCTTGGGAGACAGGCATGGAAAGCTGATGCCAATTGATTATGAGAAGGAAGAGGCTTTTCTTTTTTTTACCTTTTGTCTTTGCAGGAAAGATTAAAACTGAACACCTGAAAAGGCCAAGTTCCATGTGGAATGGAAGCTTGGAAATCCTACCTAGACTGAAGAAACTGTTCGAAGGAACAAAAACACCCCCCAAAATGGAGACATTTAAATGGGCAGAATATGATTCATTCAATTGTATTTATTGAACATTTACTGTGTGCAAAGCACACAGTACTAAGTGTTTGGGAGAGTATTAGATAGCAACGACATGCTCCTTAAAATATGTATTTTATGGATGATTTTACACAGTAACTAGCTATTGACGACTTCTAAGGATTCACAGAGGACTGAGGGAGTCTCCAAGAATTAGCAAATTGCTAATTCATTCATTCATTCATATTTATTGAGTGCTTATTGTGTGCAGAGCACTGTACTAAGTGCTTGAAAAGTACAATTCGGCAACAGATAGAGACAATTCCTACCCGACAACAAGCTCACAGTCTAGAAGATTGAATAGGGGAAGAGAAAAATTCAGTTACCTCCCAGATCTCCTCTAATGCAAAGAGTTACATTCTGGAGAAATCTTCCATTCATGAAAACTCGCTTTATTATTGTCACCTGCACTTGGATCTGTGACCTTTGGGCATTTGGTATTCATCCCACCCTCGCCCCATAGCACTTGTGCACATATCTATAAATTACATAGTATAAATTATTTATTTATATTGATGTCCATCTTCCCCTCTAGACTGTAATCTAATTGTGGGCAGGGAACCTGTCAGCCAATACTATTGCATTTTACTCTCCCAAGTGCTTAGTACAGTGCTCTGTACACATTAAGCACTCAATAAATAACATTGATTGATTTACAGACCTGTTCCAATGCCATGTGCTTATGCCTAAAGAGAGTTTATTCCAATAATGCAGCATACCAAGCCCAAACAGGCTTATGTTCTAAAGTAACCAAAATTCCTAACTAGAAGTCTGGCAGGATTTCCCGTTGGTCTGGTGGATGGATGGAGAGAGCTTCAGTCACCATCCTTTCCTCTGCTCCCTCTCCTAAGCTATTCCAGTCTTCTCTTATACCAGATCTGAGTTCTAGCCAGTTCCGCTTTGCTTCCACACAGCCTAATTCCTGAAAGCATTCTAACTGAAACATGTTGAAACCATGTTATGGCAGTACTGAATGTAGTTACAGAATGGCACCTTAAAAGATAGTAGAGACAAGTGACCAAAATATTAATTCACTACCACCAAGCAGAGGTTAGTAAACAACAAGCAAGCAAACATCTTTGTGAAGACTGCATTTTTTCCAGACATTTAATTGCCCTCTGTGATAGAGTGATATACAATGGAGAGACAATTGAAGAACTCAGAAAGGCTTTTGATTCAGTTCTACATGTCACCCTCATCAACAAATTGTTTTGAAAATATAATTTGGTGTGCAGCCAGTAGGTTCAAAGATAGTAATCAGGGGCTTGGGGACATAACAAATAGATCATCATTAACATCATTATCATTGTCAACAGTGGTATTTATTGAGTGCTTACTGTGAGCAGAATACTATACAAAACATTCGGGAGGACATGATACAACAGAACTAGTAGTCATACCCTGTCCACAATGATCTTTACAGTCTAGAGAGGGAAGGCAGATATTAATATAAATATAAACACTTTACAATACATGCATATTTACATTTGTAGTATATAAATGAGGTGGGGCTGAGGGTAGGGCAAATATCAAATGACCAAAAGTCACAGATCCAATTGCAGATGATGTAGATTATGGGGAGAAGAGGGATTAATCAGGAAGAAGGCCTCTTGAGAGAGATGTGACTTCAATAAGGCTTTGAAAGTGGGGAGAGTGTATATGGAGGGGAAGGAGTTTCAGACCAAAGGGAGGATGTGGAAAATGGGTTGGTGGTGAGATAGGTAAGATCGGGGCACAGTGAGTGAGCTGGCCTTAGAGGAGAAAAGTATGTGGTCTGGGTTGTAGTAGGAGATCAATGAGGTAAGGTAGGAAGGTGATAAGGTGATTGAGTGATTTAATGCCAATCAATGAGAGAGAGTTTTCTGGTGAGTCCACAGAAAGCTGCCTTGTTAGTGACTGCTTGTGATCCTGTGAACAACAACAACATAGAGACTTTGCCAAAGCACAGATGCGCTCTACCTGAGGCAGGTAATTGTGGGCCTGTGGGGGTGGAGTATGGAGGGAGGCGTGGCTTTCTCTCCCTGTTCTACCCAGTAACGGGTCTGGATCAATCAATGACTGCACATAGATCCTCAGCTGCCACACCTAAAGTGGATTAAAGGCAGTATCTTTGGCTCTTTAGAGGGTATTTGTAGGTAGTGTGGAGTTTCTTGCTTAGAGGGAATCACTTGTAGCAAGAGAACATCATTTGGAAGCAGAAAGGAGAAGCATTGGCAGAAGGGGCTCTTTTGACCACAGACTGGTATTGGACCCCTGGTGGAATGGAGTGAGTGAGAGTATGTATGTTATTCCCTTGCAAATTGGTAAAATTAAGTAAAAAAACTTTCCACATTAACCTTGGTGATGAGAGGTGTGGTTTGACTTCTACTATGTGTCACTGAGGTTCCTTGGGGTCCAGGAAAGTCCTGGTTGGTATGACCTGGGGGCCTTGTGACAAGTTTCTGCTTGATGCAGAGTTTGGTGGTCAATCACTGGATGTCCTTGAAGAGTGGGGAGACATGGGCTGAACTTTTTCATGAAAAATGATCCATGCAATAGAGTGAAGCATGAACTGGGGTGGGGAGAGACAGGAGGCAAGAGGTCAGTTAAGAGGCAAGCTGTGGTATTTAAGGTGGGATAGAATATTTTTTGTTGAATTGTATTTTCCAAGTACTTAGTACAATGCTCTGCACACAGTATGTGCTCAATAAATATGATTGAATAAATTCATGAAATGCTTGGATCAGTATAGTAGCAGTTTGGATAGAAGTGGAAGAGTGGATTTTAGTGATCAAGTGAATTGTTGCAGAACCAATATTGTTTTGATGAACTAGGCAAAGAAATCAAGATCATACTCCTTACATTTGTAGTTTTATACTAAATTAAAAAGAGCTGTTAGTGGAAATTTTGGAAAGATAGGGCAGAATTCAATGTGATTTAAACATTGGAAAATGGTTCTGCCAAAACAGAATGAAAGTCAACAGGGTAAAGGCAGTTCTTTTAGGTATAAACAACACAAATGTGGAATGGGAAGAGCAAGTAGACTAAGGCTGTGTGTTTGAAACAACAGGTAACTGGTAATATCGCAAGTGCCTCAAGGTGTTTTCTGGTTTTTCCTATCTTTGAAAACACTGGAAATGCCTCTCCTTTCAATCTTCCCAACTACAGTAAGTGTGGAAACATTTTATAGTCTTGAATTTACATTTACATTTTAAAAGCTAAAGTAATTTCAATTCATATTTCAGAGTGTTTCCAATTTTAATTGTGCTTCTGGCTTAGCTCACCAAAAATACTGACATATTTTCACTCTTATGTCAGTGCTGAGCTTTATTAATAATAATGGTATTTGAGTGCTTACTATTTGCCAGGCACTGTATTAAGCATTGCAGTGGATACAAGCAAATTGGGCTGGACACTTCCTCACAGTCTTAATCTCCATTTTACCCATTGGTTCACTGAGGCACAGGGAAGTGACTTGCTCAAGGCCAAACAGCAGACAAGTGGAGGGGCTGGGATTAGAACACATGACATCTTCCTTGTTATCACTGTTGGTTGTTTCATAATTTTCAGTTGGTAATAATTGTGAATATTTCCTATTCTATCTGTAGATGTATCCTTTTTTTCACTTTTTAAATTCATCCAATCTTAATCTTCCCACATACTACTAAACTTACACATCTAGTATTTTCCACTGAGGAACCCACTTATCCTTCTTCAGTATGGGCAAACTATCAGAACCCCTGGAATATCATACATTTTAAACATTTTCTTGGCATTTTATCTTTAAATGTCCTCTTTTTCAATAGTTTCATTTCCAAATTTTTCTCCCAGAGAGGGAAATGAGTATCAAAATCTGGTTAAGCTTGTTGTGGGGAGGAAATGTATCTGTTTTATCATTGTAATGTACTCTCCCAAGTGCTTAGTACAGTGCTTTGCATACAGTAAGTGCTCAATCAATATGAATGAATGAACTGTTCCCTTTAACACCGCAGAAACTGGCTGTCCCCAACCTATCTTCTCCATAAACTCCTGCTGCAGCCCAATCAATCAATGATATTTATTGAGCACTTACTGGGAGCAGAGAATTGTACTACATGCTTGGTATAATGCCGAAGAGTGGGAGGACACACAGACCCCAGTAGAGATAGACCCCCAGGCTGTCCCTTACCACTAGAGAAGTTATCTATCTGCATTCCACTAGTGCTGCTTATCATCCCAGCTCTGATCTGGAGAGGTTGAGAGAGTCCTGACATCATGAAAACTTCACACTTTCAAAATGTTTGTAAATCCATGGTTGTGGTTATGACTGTTGTGACTCTCTGAGTTGACAGCTTTTGCTTAAGGGATTGAGGGAGCTGCTTGGCAAATTGACATACAACAAGGATTAGATGTTATAGGAAACACCTTATATTCAAAGAAATCAATCAATCAGTGGCATTTATTGAACACTTACTTTGTGAAGATTACTGTAGTAAATTCTTGGGAGAGTACAGTATAACAGCGTTGGTAGACATGTTCCCTGCCCAGAATGAGCTTGCAGTCTAGAGGGATCAATCATTTATTGAGCACTCTGTGCAGAACACTGAACTAAACACTTAGGAGAATAAAATAATAGTGGTATGTGTTAAGCACTTACTATGTGCCAAGCACCATTCTAAGCAGTGGGATAGATATAAGGTAATTAGATTGGACAGAGTTCCTGTCCCATATGGGGCTCACAGTCTTGTCATTTTACAGATGAGGTAACTGAGGCACAGAGAAGTTAAGTGACTTGCCCAAGGTCACACAGCACACATGTGACTATCCTCTGACTCCCATGCTCTTTCTCAATAAAACAATAAGACAAAGTTGGTAGAGGGATCCAGGGGAACAGATGCATACTGGCCAAGATGGATTTGCTAACTCTGTGAAAGCCCCAGTTGTAATTATGTGTAGCTGGAGCAGGTTCCCAAACAGAATAATGATGAAAGTTTAATCAGCATTACCATTTGGAGAAAATTCCAACCAGAAGATTCAAAGAATGAGATTTACAGAATGATAATAAAACCATGAAGATTGAAACTGTGAATGCGAAATTAGTAGGCTCTTTCACCATGCGTTAAGTCATGGGAATGTCCTGAGTCTAGTGTTTTTACTTTGGAAAGGTGGTGGAAAAGGTTTAAATTGAAATATCTCTAAACTAGCTCACCACAGCCTCTTTACCTCAATTAGGGCTTTAGCAGAGGAAAAATGAACTCATTACTGGAAAAACTAGGAGATACGTAGGTCAGAGCCTGTGAAGGAGTCCAGAAGGAAAGTGGCTCAAAGCAGTACAGCAAACTGAAACTTCCTGTGGTCTAGTGAATAAAACATGGGGCTGGGAGTCAGAAGAACTGTGTTCTAATCTTGGCTCTCAGTTGTCTGCTCTGTGACCTTGGGGAAAGTCACTTCACTTCTCTGGGCCTCAGTTACCTCACCTGTAAAATGGAGATTAAGACTATGAGCCCTATGAGACAGGGACTGTGTCCAGCCTGATTAGCTTTCTCTTCCTCCAATTTTTCTGCCAACTTTCAAATGGACATGGTTTGGAGGATTTTACAGCAAATCACTATGGTAATAAACTAGTAGTCTAACAATGACTGTACTCTCAACTGTGTGGAGTCTGAAGCTCTGCTTCTCTAGCCACAGGACCTGCTCTCTCATTTTATTAATCATCATCCTGTTCTTTTATATTTTGTCTTAATTTTCCCTATGTGTTTGCCCCTTGCCTCAGTAAGCACTCAATAAATATTCCTACTACTACTTATTCTACTGCTATAAATTCCAAAGACCTGGAAATGCCCTCCTTCTAAAAATGTCATACCCCTGTTGACCCAATTTCAAAATTTTGCTAAAATTTCTCCTCCAGGAAACCTTCCTGATTGATTTATAAAGCCGAGTCATGTCAACAGCCTTTCTTGGCACTTATGAATTTTATATGTATATTTCTTCAACTATTTCATTCTGATCTCTTCAAAATATTACCTACTACACCCTTGTGCTTTTTTCTTCTCCCTCAATTTGTAAATACATTTTTTCTGCCTAGTTTAGACTGCAAAATTATTGAGGATAGGTAACGTATTCTCCTTTTATACTCTCCCAAGTACTTGATACAGTACTTTTCTCTCAGGAGGTGCTCAATAAGTGCCATTGATGAATTGATAGTTTTTCTGCTAAAAATATGGTTCGGTAATTCAATAATAACCGGTATCTCCCTAATGTTTACCAAATAATCTCATAATGATTATGAATTACTTTCTGCTCACTCATTTGACAGAATACTCCAGATTTGAAGTCATGCAGGTAGCTCCATTGCAATTAAAATGTCAAGCCTAGAGATACTAAATTGCATCTGATGATCTGTCATAACCTGTTATTCCACATTTTGTGAATTACACTTCAAAATAATCTGGTCCCAGTGTGCTTACAGCTTTTATATCAATGGGCCCCTGGGGTGTTTAGGACACTGCCTGATGGGTAGATTAGCCTCCATACTCCCATCCATCATGGGTGGACTAGCTTCCTACCTCCCATCCAACATAATGGAAGAAAGGCCCACCTCTTTAGGAGTTTATTCATTCTATAGTATTTTCTGAGCATTTACAGTCTGCAGAGCACTGTATTAAGTGCTTGGGAGAGTACAAAATAACAGTAGGCAGACACAGTCCCTGTCCACAACGACCTTATCGTCTAGAAGTGGGAAGACAGACATTAATATAAAAAATTACGGATATGGGCATGTTTTGTGGGGCTGGGAGGGGGATGAATAAAGAGAGCAAATCAGGGCGATGCAGAAGGGAGTGGGAGAAGAGGAAAGGAGGGCTTAGGGAAGGCCTCTTGGAGGAGTTGTGCCTTGAACAAGGATTTGAAGGGCATGGAGAGTAATTGTCAGATTTGAGGCTGGATGGTATTCCAGACCAGAAGCAGGAGGTGGGCAATGGGTTGACAGCGAGATAAATGAGATCAAGGTCAGATGAGAAAGTAAGCATTAAAGGAGCCAAATGTGTAGGCTGGATTGTAGTAGAAGAGTAGCGAGGTGAGGTAGGAGAGGGGCAAGGCGATTTAAGTGCTTGGAAGCCAATGGGGAGGAGTAGATATAGGGGAGAACTGGACCTATGTGGTATGGAGTTTCTCTGATACCAGGGCTCTGAGGGCCATTGAGAGCCACTTTCTGCCCTTGTAACTCCTTCAGAACTCCAGAGTGTAAGTTCGTTCTGGGCAGGAAATGTGTCTATTGTTCTACTGTATGCTCCCAAGCACTTAATACAGTGTTCTGCACACAGTAAGTGTTCAATCAATATGGCCGTGGGAGTCAAGTCTATCCTCAACCAAGAGCAGAGGATAAACAGAACCTTGTGGAGGAAATGTAGAATGTTGTGAATGCTAAAACAATTTCCCATTATGGAATATTTACCTGTAAAAATGAATCACCTCAAGAGTTCCTTCCTTTTTTTTAATGGTATTCTTAAGTGCGTACTATGTGCCAGGCACTGCTCAGTCTCCTTGGCTGGCTCCTCCTCCCCTTTCCATCCCCTAACTGTAGGGGTGCCTCAAGGGTCACTTTTTGGTTCCCTTCTATTCTCCATCTACACTCACTCCCTTGGTGAACTTCATTCACTCCCACGGCTCCAACTATCATTTCTATGTGGATGATGCCCAAATCTACATCTCTTCTCCTGTTGTCTGTCCCTCCCTCCAGGCTCGTATTTCCTCCTGCCTTCAGGACATCTCAACTGGATGTCCTCCTGCCACCTAAAACTCAACATGTCCAAGACTGAGTTCCTTATCTTCCCTCTCAAACCCTGTCCTCTCTGACTTTCCCATCATTGTGGATGGCACTACACCATCCTTCCTGTCTCACAAGCCCACAACCTTGGTGTCCTCCTTGATTCCACTTTATCATTCACCCCATATATCCAAACATCACCAAAGCCTGCTGGTCTCACCTTCACAACATCACCAAGATCCGCCCTTTTCCTCTCCAGCCAAACCGATAGCTTGTTAGTACAATCACTCATCATATCCGTTTTTGGGTAGGGATTGTCTCTATCTGTTGCCAAACTGTACTTTCCAAGAGCTTAGTACAGTGCTCTGCACACAGAAAGTGCTCAAATATAACTGAATGAATCCCAAGTGAATGACTGCATCAGCCTTTTTTCTGACTTCCCAACCTCCTGTCTCTCCCCACTTCAGTCTATACTTCACTCTGCTGCCTGGATTATCTTTCTACAGAAACACTGTAGAAAGAAGAGAAGTAGTAAGTTCGTTGTGCGCAAGGAATGTGTCTACTGTTCTATTGTATTCTCCCAAGCACCTAATACAGTGTTCTGCACACAGTAAATGCTCAATCAATATGACTGACTGTGGGAGTCAAACCTATCCTCAACTGAGAGCAGTGGATGGACAGAACCTTGTGGATGAAATGTAGAATGATGAATTGATAGATTATTGTTTTCTGCTGAGAAAAATCCTCAAAAATCTCCAGTGGTTGCCCATCAACCTTCATATGAAGCAAAAACTCTTCACTATTGGCTTTAGAGCTCTCCATCACCTTGCCCCCTCCTACCCCAACCTCTCTTCTCTCCTTCTACAGCCCAGCCCACACAGTCCACTCCTCTGGTACTAGCCTTCTCACTGTGCCTCATTCTCTGTCCTGCCGTCGACCCCTGGCCCACATCCTACCTTTGGTCTGGAATGCCCTCCCTCTTGACATCTGCCAAACTAGCTCTCTTCCCCCCCTTCAAAGCCCTACTGAGAGTTCACCTCCTCCAGGAGGTCTTCCCAGACTAAGCCCCCCTTTTCCTCTGCTCCTCCTCCTCTCCCCATTGCCTCTACTCCCTTTCTCTGCTCTATCCCCTTCCCCTCCCCACAGCACTTTATATATTCATTCAATCATCTATTGAGCGCTTACTGTGTGCAGAGTACTGTACTAAATGCTTGGAATGTACGATCTGGCAACAGATTGATAATCCCTGCCCAACAATGGTCTCATGTACATATTTATTTTTTATTCTATTTATTAATTTTGTGTATATATCTATAATCCTATTGATGCCTGTCTACTTTCTGTCTCCCCCACTTCTAGACTTTGAGCCCATTGTTGGGTAGGGATTTTCTCTATTTGTTGCCAAAATGTACTTTCCAAGCACTTAGTACAGTGCTCTGCACACAGTAAGCACTCAATAAATACAATTGAATGAACTATACTGAGCCCTGAGGTAGATACATGATACTCAGGTTGACAAAGTCCCTCCTACATGGGACTCACAGGCTTACTCTCCATTTTACAAATGAGGTAACTGAGGCACAGAGAATTTAAGTGACTTGCCCAAGGTCACACAGTAGACAAGTGGCAGAGACAGGATTAGAACCCAAGTCATCTGATTCTTAAGCCTGTGATCTATACACTGTCATGCTGCTTCTCAGCATGCCTCAGGAATGTTTAGCATACGTTTTACTGTAGTACTTTGAATTGCTGAATTTGAATGCTTTTGGTATTATTTGAGTCTTCTTCCCATTTGATTTATTTGCTTGCAGTAAACTCGGAGTTTTACATAGCATGTATTGAAGAAATGGTTAGAATAATTATAATTATTACACTTTTTTTCCAGGATTGCCATTTCTGGAAAGCTTGAATATATGATTTTCATTTGTAAGTGAATTTTGTTCAGTATGATATTTTCTACAAAAATATTCTACCTGCCAATCTATACAATTTTTAAGACATCCATTTTAGAGTCTGTTTGCATCATTTTATCATGCCATTACCACTTCATGACATTTACTGAACAGATATTGAGTGCAACACATTGTAATAAGCACTTGGGAAAATACAACAGACGCAAAACACATGTTGTCGTCTTACAAAGAGCTGTTTTGTTTAGTGTGCTTACAATGGGAGTATCAGAACCAGCTTCAAAATAAAGGGTAGGAGCAGAACTCCTGCAAAAGCCACTCATTGATATTGTTTGAGCACCTCATGCAGAGATCTGTACTAGACATTTGAAAAAGGCATGGTTCCCATCCTTAAGGACTTTACAACATTGTAGTTAGACCATTTGTCATACAGCTTATGTACAAAAATTTTTACACTGTGGAAGTGTCACATTTTTCTTAAAAATGGTTACTGGCTGTTTATATTCCATTTCTATAGGGAATGAATTTACATAGAAAATTACATGACATTTCCTATTTAAATGAAAACTCTAAAATTTACTTCTCTATTGGAACTTAATTCTGACCCGCATTCCTGTTTTCCCCTCTAGATTTTAAGCTTTTTGAGAGCATGAGTCACATGTACTAATTCTATTATCCTCTCCAAAGCACTTAATACAGTGCTGAGGTGTATTAATACAGTGCACTGAGGTTGGGGTGAATAAAGGATAGAGATCAAGCTGTATGTTCTATTTATGTTTTGGTTTTCTGTTATATTTCACAAGAGGGACACCCCTATTCAATGTATCATCAATATAGGGACTTTTGATACCTTCTATATTCTCCGGCATTTGTTGCAGCCTTTTATAGAAAGCCTTAGGTGCAGAACACATCCTAGTAGTAGTGGTATAAATTAGGCATCTACAGTGCTGTCGAGTCATTTCCAATTCATTGCGACTCTGTGGATATACTTTCTCCAGAATGTCCTTTCCTCTGCCATAAACCGCAATCTTTCTAATGGTTCTTCTTGGGAAGCAGCGTGGCTCAGTGGAAAGAGCCCAGGCTTGGGAGTCAGGTTGTGGGTTCTAATTCTGGCTCCACCATTTGTCAGCTGTGCTACTTTGGGCAAGTCACTTCATTCTCTGTGCCTCAGTTACCTCATCTGTAAATGGGGATTAAGACTGTGAGCCCCACATGGGACAAACTGATCACCTTGTATCCCCCCAGTGCTTAGAACAGTGCTTTGCACATATTAGTGCTTAACAAATACCATTGTTATTATTATTATTATTCTGTTTTCATTGTTACTGTCTATCCATTCAATGGTATTTTTTTGAATGCCTTACTGTGTGCAGAGCACTGTACTAAGTGTTTGGAAAGTACAATTCAGCAATAGAGACACAATACCTGCCCATGACGGACTTACATTCTAGAAGTCGGGAGACAGATATTGAAACAAGTAGGCATCCATATAAATAGAATTATAGATATATACACATCAAAACAAGTAAACAGCCATTAATATGAATAAGTAGAATTATAGATATACATGTATGCATCTTCTGTTTGTGGTGGAGGGGGGAAGGGCAAAAAGAGTGTCGTGACATGGGAGGGGGAGCTGAGGAAAAGGGGGCTTAGTCTAGGAAGGCCTCTTGGAGGAGGTGCGCCTTCGGTCAGACTCTAAAGGGAGGGAAGTGTGATTGGCAGATTTGAGGAGGGAGAGCATTCCAGGCTAGAGGTAGGATGTGGGCTAGGGGTTAATGGCGGGACAGGTGAGAATGAGGCACAGTGAGGAGGTTAGCGGCAGAGGAGTGGAGTGTGTGGGCTGAGATGTAGAAGGAGAGGAGGGAGGTGAAGTAAGAAGGAGCAAGGTGATGGAGAGCTTGGAAGCCAATAGTGAAGAGTTTTTGTTTGATATAGAGGTTGTCAGGCAATCGAGGCAATCTACCTCTTCCTCATTTTCCCCGGACTTACCCTAGCATTAGTGTCTTCTTCAGAGAATTAATCCTCCTGATTGTGTCCCAAATATGCTCATCTAAGTCGAGTTATTTGGTCTTCCAAAGACCAGAAGCAGCGTGGCTCAGTGGAAAGAGCCCGGGCTTTGGAGTCAGAGGTCATGGGTTCGAATCCCGGCTCTGCCACTTGTCAGGCTGTGTGACTGAGGGCAAGTCACTTAACTTCCCCGTGCCTCAGTTCCCTCATCTGTAAAATGGGGATAAAGACTGTGAGCCCCACGTGGGACAACCTGATTCCCCTATGTCTGCCCCAGCGCTTAGAACAGTGCTCTGCACATAGTAAGCGCTTAACAAATACCAACATTAATTTGCTCTAAAATTCATTTGTTTTTCGGACAGTCCATGTCATTTGCAAAAGTCTTCTCCAATACCACATTTCAAAGGAACTGTTTTTTCTATCCTGTTTCTTCACTGTCCAGCTTTCGGATCCATACATTGTCATTGAAACACCAAAGAATGGGTAATTTGTATTTTTGTGATGATTGTTACATCAGCACATTTTATTACTTTTTCCAGGCTCTTCATAGCAAATCATCATAGCAAATAACATTAATCTCTGGCATTTTTCTTCATTACTAGTTCCTTTGGTACTGATTATCGATCACAGGAGAGAAATTGTCAACTATTTCAATCTGCTCTCTGTCCACTACAAATATGTTAAAACTTCCAGTTGTCATGATCTTTGTTTTCTTGACATTCAAATGTTGGTCCATCTTTTTATTCTGTTCCTTAACTTTTAATAATAAGCTCTGCAAATCTTCACTAATAGGGTTGTATCATCAGCATAAAGGTTGTTATTATTCCTTCCTCCAATCTTTACTCCCCATTCATCTTCATTGATTCCAGCTTCTCTCATTAGGTATTTGGTATTAAGGATGAACAGATAAGGCGATGAGATCCATCCTTGTCTTATACTCTTACTAAGGAGAAACCAACCTGTTTCTCCATATTCTGTTCCTAGGTATTAATAAATATGCATCCACTAGACTATAAGCTCACTGAGGGAAGGAATTGTCTATACTCTTGTACTGAACTCTCTCAAACACACAGTGTGCTCAATCATTATTAAGTGATGTGCTACAGATGACTGTTAGGTTGATAGAATAATGTTGGTATTTGTTAAGCGCTTACTATGTGCAAAGCACTGTTCTAAGTGCTGGGGTAGATACAGGGTAATCAGGTTGTCCCACGTGAGGCTCACAGTTAATCCCCATTTTACAGATGAGGTAACTGAGGCACAGAGAAGTTTAGTGACTTGCCCACAGTCACAGAGCTGCCAAGTGGCAGAGCCGGGATTCAAACTTATGACCTCTGACTCCCAAGCCTGTTCTGTTTCCACTGAGATATGATGGGGTATTGATAAGTTATAAGGAAAGACTTGAAGGAAGTATGATTTTAGGAGAGCTTTAAAGTTGGAAAGGGCTGAGGTCTGATGAATTCACTGTAAAATGGATTTCTGTTGGGGAGGTCAGTGTGAGAAAGGGTTTGGAGGTGGGCAAGATGAGAAACTAGTAGTCACAAGACAAGTACTTCTTAGATGATACAAAACTTCCTAAAGAGTAACACTTGTAGATAGGGAAAACTGGAAGTACCAGCCCATTTAGTGTATTCTTCTAATAATATCCACTGAAACTTGGAAGATGTTTTACCGAGGAAAAAATCCTTGGCCCTTGTCCTTTGACCCAAAACTGCATGTAATAATTATGGTATTTCTTAAATGCTAACTCTGGGTAAAGCACTCTTCTAATAATGGTAAAATGGTCTCTTTTAAAGTAGTTATTCTATTCGTTGTTTTTGGAGCACAATCTAAGTGATCAGTTCTTTCTGTCAACTCTGAGTGCTTACTATGTGCCAGACATTGTACTAAGCACTGAGGTAGATTCAAGATAAATGAGTTGGACACAGTCCCTATCCCACATAGGGCTCTGTCTCAAGGTCACCCTGGGGTACCGACCATCTCAAGGTCAAATGTTATCTCGTGACCTCCTGAGCCAGTAGGTGGAACTCGGAAGTGAGGGTGGGACACCGCCCCCACAACCAAAACTGCCAGATTGACAGCCCAAGCTGGGAATACAGAGGGTGTCCCTTGCCCCCATGCCAATCAAAATAGGGATGGAGGAGGGGGGAGAGCAGAGATGCATAAACTGAGGCTGGAAGCTGGAATGGCCTAAGAGCACAGGAGATAAATACCTGCCGCCTCTAACCTTCTGTGCAGAGGAAGGAGACTTGCAGCAGCCAGCTGCAGGTCGCCTCTGTCCAGAGCGTGAGAAGGCCGCTCTGCCTGAACTGAGTGAGGAGCTGTGGGATGGGGGAATGTCCTGTCCTGCTGACCACTTGTAGGGTTGGAAGCCATATGCTTCGCCATGGGTATGTAACGTTTAAGAGGATTTGGTGCCTAAGTGGGTGTCTTCTGAGTGGGATGTGAACATGGTGGGAGCTAGCCACCTCACCAAGTGCAAGTAACACATAAGTGGGTAATGCATAAATGGGTTTAACGCATAAGCGTATGTAACGCATAAGTGGATACCTCCTGAGTGGGGCGTGCACATGGTGGGAGGTAGCTGCCTCACCACGTTGTGAGTAAATCATAAATGGCCACCACACCTGGGTGGGCCCGGATGTCCGGTTACAAGCAAGTAACATATGAGCATATTCTTCCCATTAGGGAAGCTCTAACACCATATTCCTCTTGAAAGGGAAGGCCAATTTGTGGTTTCTAAATAACCAAATAATTCAATTCACCCTACGGAATAAATTTTATACAAAACTCAGGTTTTCCGTCCCCGGCCCCTCTCTGTCTCTGTCTCTGTCTCTGTCTGTCTCTGTCTGTCTGTCTGTCTCTCTCTCCCCACCAATTCTGAACGAACCTGTCCCCAGCACTGGTTGACAGGTTCACAGTCTTAATGCTCATTTTTACAGTTAACTGAGACAGAGAGAAGCTAAATGACTTGTCCAAGGTTGCACAACAGACAAATGGAGCCAGGATTATAATTTAGGTCCTCTGACTCCATGCTCCTTGCTGACCTACCAGCCTCCAGTTTCTGCCCATACCAGTCCATTTGTCACTCTGCTGCCTAGATCATTCTTCTCTAAAAACATTCTGGACATGTTCCCCCACACCTCAAGAACTTCCCCCTCAAGAACTTCCAGTGGTTGCCCATCTACCTCGGCATCTTGGGAGTTGTATAAACTGTTAACGCCCAAGCATTGAAAGAATAAGCTTTGAGACAACTTTAGAAAAAAAAAAGACATTTTCTAAGTCACCAAAAATTCTTGTTGTGCAAAAAAAGGAAATTGAAAATATGATTGGAGGCTAAGTTCCTAGTGTCTTCTGGTTTTCTTTTCAATCATTTTTTTTGAGTGCATATTCTATGTACAGCACTGTACTAAACTCTTGGGAAAGTACAACACAACAGAGTTGGAAGACATGTTACCACATAGAGCTGAGAGTCTAGAGTCTTTTCAATAAAACATAGAATCAATTTGAAATGCACAAACTTATATTTTAATTAATTAGCTATGACTATCCAAACAGGAAATTATTTTTGGAGCTCTGCAAGCACCTGGGTAGCGGAGATAATTTCTAGAAGTCTAAAAGTGAGTGGATCCAGAAGGAACTAGAGAATGCAGGAAACAGAATGAGAGGGGTGAAAAATGGGAAGGTATATAATTTCCATGAGCCAGTTTGCAGAATTACCACAAAGATCACCTGATGCTGAGGCTCAACTGTATAAGACATTCCTTGTTCCAAGCTTCTGTTTTCTTCCCTACTCCCTCCCACACTTTTTCTCATGACCAACTATGGAAGGAGATGGGAGCTGAGTTGTCTCCCTTTGTCAGCCTTCTCTCTGACCTCCCTTCCTCCTCTCTCGCCCCGCTCCGGTCTATTCTTCACTCCGCTGCCCGGCTCATCTTCCTGCAGAAACGATCTGGGCATGTCACTCCCCTTCTTAAACAACTCCAGTGGTTGCCTATCGACCTCCGCTCCAAACAAAAACTCCTCACTCTAGGCTTCAAGGCTCTCCATCACCTTGCCCCTTCCTACCTCTCCTCCCTTCTCTCTTTCTACCGCCCACCCCGCACGCTCCGCTCCTCTGCCGCCCACCTCCTCGCCGTCCCTCGGTCTCGCCTATCCCGCCGTCGACCCCTGGGTCACGTCCTCCCGCGGTCCTGGAACGCCCTCCCTCCTCACCTCCGCCAAACTGATTCTCTTTCCCTCTTCAAAACCTTACTTAAAAATCACCTCCTCCAAGAGGCCTTCCCAGACTGAGCTCCTCTTCCCCCTCTACTCCCTCTGCCATCCCCCCTTTACCTCTCCGCAGCTAAAGCCTCATTTTCCCCTTTTCCCTCTGCTCCTCCACCTCTCCCTTCCCATCCCCACAGCACTGTACCCGTCCGCTCAACTGTATATATTTTCGTTACCCTATTTATTTTGTTAATGAATTGTACATCGCCTCGATTCTATTTAGTTGCCATCGGTTTTTACGAGATGTTCTTCCCCTTGACGCTGTTTAGTGCCATTGTTCTTGTCTGTCCGTCTCCCCCGATTAGACTGTAAGCCCGTCAAACGGCAGGGACTGTCTCTATCTGTTGCCGACTTGTTCATCCCAAGCGCTTAGTACAGTGCTCTGCACATAGTAAGCGCTCAATAAATACTATTGAATGAATTGTCCCTCTCACCAGATGAGACATGAGTGTTATTTATTAAGCTCTCACTTTGTGCCAAAGAGCTGTTCTAAGCAAAGGGAAATCAAAGGTAATCATTTTTGTTCATATTCTCTGCCCTGCACTATTCTCCCAGTTAAAGCTGTAGGTTTATTATCTCTGCTTTGGAAATGAAGAAATTGAAGGCAGATTAAATGACTTGTTCACAGACCGACAGCAGATGAGTGGTAGATTCTGGTTTTCCTTTTTCTCAGTCCCCCTTTCTTTCCACTAGGCTATGTTGCAGCTTTCGTCTCTCCTTCGAAGGAGGGGCCAGAGAGATCCTCAAATTTCGGGTTCATCCTGCTAAAATTGGGATGTCTGTTGACCTTAATTCCAATCTGTCTGAAGGTCCCAATCTTGATTGGGTCACTGCTCAGGTTGTTGAAAAATACCTCTAGTAACCTTGTATTGAGGAATGATGTTCCACTGATGACCCCTCACACTTCTCTTTTTGGGGAATCCTCCACTCCAAGGGTAGTGGGTGATGGGCAGGGCAGAACCATCATCCACCAGGTGAAATGAGGGGGCGGAGAAAGGGGGGTAGTGGTGAAATGTGGACATAATGGGTCAGAGCCATTATAGCTCAAATCACTCAATCGTACTTATTAAGTTTTACTATGTGCATAGCACTGTACTAAGTGCTTGGGAAAGTCCAATACAACAATAAACAGTGAGATTCCCTGCCCACAGTGGATTTATGAGCTACAACTTCTGCCAGAGACAGGGATGGCTGGGGATGCTAGCTCCCGTGCAACTGTGTAACCTTGACCGTACACTGAGGAGAGTTTTGGCACAGCTATGAAGTCATGGATTTGGGTGGCCAAAGAATCTGGCTTGTGCAAAGAAAGTTCTATGCTGCAGTTGATGTATCAAAAGAGCTTTTAGGAACTTAAGCCTGGGACAGGGAATGCAAAGCCTAAATTAGAAGCAGAAGCTAAAAACTGTTTTTTGCTTGATCAATTTGTACACTTGATGATATTTGGACATATATTTACTTCCTTGAGTTAATTTTTCTGTAACTATTTTAAGAGTTGATTACAATTAACCATCATCAATTTAAAGTGACGCTAGTCACATCTGCTAGTTTCAAAGGGAATATTTCTTTGCTCAAATGTAACTTTTTGATACGCAAGCATCTCTGAAAGTAAAATATATTGGCTATTATTCAACATTAGAAAAAAAAATCCAGTTAGCTATGTATAATACAGGCCTTGTGGTTAATGGATTAACTGTACTTTTCTCTTGTTTTCTTTCTCTCAGGATTCAGGAAAAAAATGATGCAATAGGTTTTGTTCTCTAGGATTATGATAAAACTCCTTAGTCGAAGGCAGTGGCTCCTTGGGAAGTAAAGACTGAACTAGCCTATGTTCCTACAAGTTACAAAATAATTTACATTTATTACTCTTGCACATTGAGGCCCCAAAGCCTCAGAGCTATGATTCTTCAAATCACTGCATTCTAAGCTTGACTGATTGGTTTACAACCTTATGAGAGACTTATAGTGATTCACTTGTAATGCATATGGGCAGGGAACTGTTTTTAAATGATAGTTTACTTTAGGCTCACATTGGATTCAGCAGGTAACTAACTGTTTTCTTAGATTTAGAAAAAGATAAAGAACAATATCATTTCTCTGGAGAGGCTTGAAACAAGAGTTTTGCTAAATGTACACACACTATTCTCCCAGCAAAAGTTACATGTAACTATTCAACTATTAACTCTCTCTTGATTAATCAATTTTATTTATGCCTGGATATATGCAAAACTCAAAACAAATTGTTACTTTTGATCCCTTGCTTATTTGCTCTGGTAAGCTCTCATTTGTTTCTTAAATTCTACCTATTTCTAAACATCATCTATCACAATAGATTTAACTGTACTTTGACCACTTTTTGTCCCTAGTGCCCAGTGATGCTTGCTAGTAACATGTAACTGCCTTTTTTTCCCCAAAGAATGGTTTGACTTTAGCACTCAGTGAAATGTAAGTTAACATATTACATGATATTGCCTCTCTCAAGTGGAAGAATTGGCTGTTAAAGATACACAATTCCTTTGCAGCATAAATACCCCAATAGTAGCTTGTCCCCTCCCTCTCAGGGTGACACTTGAAGAGTTTCCAGTACTCTACCAGTCTTGACTATGGGAGGGAGAGTCAAGCAGAGGCCCGTCCATTCCTAGCTTGGGTAGTGGCTAGTGAGGGGCAGGCAATCTGCTACTAGTCAAAACTCATCTGTGCTGGGCAGCAGTGGCACAGGAGAGAGTCAGTGTTGGAGACTCGAGTTTACTGCGTGGAAGGAGGCAAGGGTAAACCATTTCCCCATTTCCATATTTTTACCAAGATAACTCTCTGGATCCACTACCGGAACGATTGCAGATAGAGGTGGGGCGTTCTGGGAGAGATGTGTCCATGGCATTGCTATGGGTTGGAAATGACTCGACAGCATAAAACAAGACAAACTTGTCCCATTCCTTTCAGGAGCTGGCTCTGACCTATTATGACCACAATGAACTTCCCTCTTCCCCCCACCCCAACCATTTCCTTGCTCCCTCATTCCAGCACTTTTCAGCTCTGGAACAGGCACTGGGTCGAAACCCAAAGACTTCATGATGGAGTGGTCAGGGAGTGGTCAGGGCCTATGGTAAGGGGTGTGGAGAGGTAGGGCTATCCATGGACATTTTTGCGGTCCCAGATTCCCTGGCCTTATTTGCCATTCCCATACATGCTCTTTTTCTTTTCTTATCAATCATTTAAATTTATGGAGCACCTATTGTGTACAGAGCACCACTCTAAGCAATTAGGAGAGTATGGTATATCAGAGTTGGCAGATACATTCCCTGCCCCCATAGATAGCTTGTATCTATTCCAGCATTTAAAAGAGTGCCTGGCACATAGTAAGCACTTAATAAATACCATAAGAAAAAAACATTTTTTTCTTATCATACTGTCTAGGTAGACTGCCTATTATAACAGTGACTGTTACTATAATTATTACTTTTATTGTATTTTGAGATCCAGACAATGCAGGCCCTCTGGCTTGCTCTCCCCATGACCTGGAGCGGGGCAGAGTTGAAGATCATTCATCTCTTAGCACAGGGCTACAAAATGCCCAACTTCCCCAGGTGTGGAGACCTTGAGCATCTTCTGCTTGTGGGAAGGGACAAGGCCTGGGAAATAGTGTTTATTAAATTCAGGTCTCCAATATCGGTAGCCTCAGTCAACCACCCTTAGCACAAGCCTTCAAAATGTCTCTGCCACAACACTGTCTTTCTCCCACATCGTCCCTCTGGTCTGGAACTTCCATAACACCAGATCACCTCTCTCCCCACTACCAAAGCCTGATAAAGGTCATATGTTCTCCAAGAGACCTTCCCCAATTAAGGCTTCTTTTCTCCAACTCCCTCTCCCTTCCGGGTCATCCAAGCTCTTGGATATCTACCTTTTAAGCACTTGATATTCACCCTACAGTGCTTATGGACTAGATTAGTAGTAGATTAGTTATACCAATATCTGTCTCCACCTCTAGTTTGTAAGCTTAATGGGGGCATGGACCATGACTACCAACTCTTATGTACTGCAGTCTCCCAAGAACTTAGTTTAGTACTCTGCACACATAAGCACTCAATAAATACCATTGATTGAACACATTTGGGGAGTTTGTACAGGGATGGGAGCATGGGGAAGGTGTGATAGATGGAAGGGGTAAGAAGATCCAGTAGAGAAATAGAGGATATTTGAGTGTGTTTTATGGCAGAAGGGAATGAGTCAAAAGGTTAAGAAGAGAAAAAGGATGGAACAAGCTAGTGTGACAGGTGATGGGATCTGGAGCATTAGTAAAGGGAGGAGATCCTGAGATCAGATGGAAGACCACCTCCTCAGAAAATGGTGGGGAAGAAGATGAAAAAGATGTGAGGATGGGAGAATATTGGGCCGGGGAGCATGTATCCTGGAAAAACAAATGCCCAGCAGCATCTATTTTACTCAGAATGTAGCTTGTAGGTTCACTGGGGCTTAGTGAGGGAAAAAGTGGAAACACTGAAGGCTTCAGGAATGTGTTAAAGAGTTGGATCAGTTGGTGGGCAGTGTGGACAGTGGAGTGAGTCTATGAGGATGAAAAATAGCATTGCTGAGTGGAAGAAAAGATTGAATTATAATGGGTCAAGATGAATTGGAAGAAGCAAAAATGTGCCTTGATTTTGAGTTTCTGCCACAGTACTGAGTTATACAAGTGCAGGAGTGAAGGAAAGCACCAAAAGTGATTAGAGGCATGAAGCTGATAGTTTGGGAGCAACAGAGGAGAAGGCAAGACAGTTGCATTCTGGAGAGAGAGAGAGGTGGTGGGGTGTGGACCTTGGCATTGAGAAATAGAAGAGGGGGTATGTGTTCCTGTGGGCCATGATTATTTTTATCAAATGGAGAGAATTCAGCATTCTGAGGCCAAAGGGTCAAAGGACCAATATAGAGGATGAGGTGATGTGGGTGGAGGCTATGGTCAAGGAGTTATGGTCAGTAGGTAGAAAGTTGAGAAATGGTGCAGTCTGCTGTTGAGTTATAAAGTAGACCTATGTTGGGGCAGGAATGACACAAAGTGGATCAAGAAATCTGCAAAGTTGAGTAGTGTGGGTGTAGAGTAGAGAATTAAGTAGTGGGGCCTAATGGAAAGAGTATGGGCCTGGGAGACAGAGGAACTGTCTTCTTGTCTGCTGTGTGACCTTGGACAAGTCACTAAATCTCTCTGGGTCTCAGTTACTACCTCTGTAAAAATGAAGATTAAACCTTTCTCACGCTCAGATTAATTATCTTGTATCTACACTGCACCCGTCTACGCTACCTGGCACATAGTACGTGCTGAAAAACTGCCACAAAATAGTAGTGTGTAGAAGTGGGTGACTGGACGGGTCAGCAGGATCAAAGTCTCTGAAGATTAATATAGATCAGAATAAAGATAATAGAAAGAAGAGAAATAAATCAGGCACTTAAAATGCAGAGGTCATGTAAAAAGATCCCCTTAAGTTGAGAGCAGTGGGTGTGGGGGTCAATAAGAATGGAGAAGTAATGTTGCTGGGTGGAGGAGAGGAGGAAGTTGAGATGGACAAAGTCAGCTTGATATGTGGATTTCCACCAGCAACTCTCTGTGGCTTGTACGCAGGGGAGAAGAAAGCAGATGGTGGAGGTGATCCAGGCCTTTGGGTTAATGGTACAAAATTGGTGAAGGGATAGGGGAGTGAATGAGTTGAGGTCAGTAGAGAGTGTGGTGTTGAGAGTGTTAATCTGGTCTTCAAGTGAATTGGAGATTAAATGGAGCATGAGAAAATTAGTGCCGGTCAAAAGTTTAGAAGTCTCTGTTGGGTAACAGGATAGATATACGTGAGGGGAGTGAGAAAGAAGGCAGCTGAGGAGATTGTGGTCATGGTCCAGTAGAGGGATTTCAGAGTGGGTGAGGGTAAAGATGATGATAGAGTTTGTGTCCAAGATGGTGAGTGGGTGAGATGGAATGGAGCAGAAGTTCAGCACACTACCAGGTGCTAAGTATAATGCTCTGAACACAGTAAGCACTCAATGTACACCACTGATGGGTGTGGGCAGAGCACACTGATCCATTCCAGAAAGGCATCTTACATGTTTGGGAGAGGGTGGACTGGTTACAAGTATTTCTTCTTTTTATCTCCTTCCCGTCCTATGCAGCAAGTTGCCTCATGCAGGAAGAAGCTGAATCAAGGCATAGAGGCACAACTTGAGACAAGAAGGATCTGACCTAGATGAAATAGGCCACTTTCTCTTTCCCTCTTCTTTCCATAGCCTAGGGGCCAGGCAGACCTAGTCTTGAGGCGTACACTACAGGGGTGTGTATTGCATCAATTGTGTTAGATTATAGTACTATCTGGGTGCCCCTGACTTTCCCGTCACTGTGGACGGAACTACTATCCTTCCCATGTCACAAGCCCGCAACCTTGGTGTCATCCTTGACTCCGCTCTCTCATTCACTTCACATATCCAATCTGTTACCAAAACCTGCCCATCTCACCTTCACAACATCACCAACATCCGCCCTTTCCTCTCCATCCAAAATGCTACCTTGTTAGGACAATTACTCATCATATCCCGACTGGATTACTGCATCAGCATCCTTTCTGATCTCCCAACTTCCTGTCTCTCCCCACTTCAGTCTACACTTCACTCTGCTGCCCAGATTATCTTTCTACTGAAATGCTCTGGGCATGTCACCCCCCTCCTCAAAAATCTCCAGTGGTTGCCTATTGACCTTCGAATCAAGCAAAAACTCATCACTATTGGCTTCAAAGCTGTCCATCACCTTGCCCCCTCCTACCTCACCTCCCTTCTCTCCTCCTACAGCCCAGTTGGCACACTCCGTTCCTCTGCCACTAACCTTCTCACTGGGCCTCGTTCTCTCCTGTACCGCCGTCGACCCCTGGCCCATGTCCTACCACAGGCCTAGAAAGCCCTCCCTCCTCACATCCGCCAAACTAGCTCACTTCCCCCCTTCAAAACCCTACTGAAATTTCACCTCCTCCAGGAGGCCTTCCCAGACTGAGCCCCCCTTTTCTTCTGCTCCTCCTCCCCTCCTCATCACCCCGACTCCCTCCCTCTGCTCCAGCCCCCTCCCTGCCCCATAGCACTTGTGTATATATGTACATATTTATTATTCTATTTATTTTATTAATGACAAGTATATATCTAATTCTATTTATTTATATTGATGCCTACTTGTTTTCTTTTGATGTCTGTCTCCCCCCTTCTAGACTGTCAGCCGTTGTTGATAGGGATTGTCTCTATTGCCGAATTGTATTTTCCAAGTGCTTAGTACAGTGCTGGGTACACAGTAAGCGCTCAATAAATAAGATTGAATGAGTAACCCATAATCTGAGTTGATTCTTGATTCAAGACATGGTAATGAGCTCCATTTTTTGATTGGTTTTTTCAGGCACAGTTTGATGCATATATGGGTGGGGGGATAATCTGGGCAATTTCAGAATGATACTAATCCTTCATGGAACCATGTTGGGTTGCAAAGGGGTACACCAAAGTATTGCTGAAGTGGACATTTGAGAAATAGAAACATATGGAAAGTGTAGTGAGTATGGTGGGATTTATCCTAAAGGAAAATAAGAATGTTGGGAAAGGAGTCTTAACAACAAAAACATAGTAAGGTTTGGTAGTATTTTTATTCAAATATAAGGGAGAATTAAATTTTTTCCAGGTTGTTCAGTAAAACTAAAATCTTATAAAACCAATGCTTAAGGCATACACTTTTTTCTTTGACAGTGAAGCGTATTTTAAAACCATTTTCAGTATCAAATCTTTTCAGTGGTTCTTATGTTTGATAGTAAATGTAAGTAATTAATAATTCCACGTCCTTAGAAATCCTGATTTGTTTCATGCCCAGGGATGTGAGCCTATTAAGAGGCGATTAGGGAGGGTCTCCTTGAAGTCTCCTTCACACAAGGAATCTCCCTTTTTTTTTTGGTTCACTTAATTTAATGTGGGAGTTGCCTGTGATATTTTCTACATTTCACCTTCTGAGGTTATGGGCACCATTCATATGCCATATCTCCCTTTCAGATGAATAAGTGTGACTTTTATGAATTTTTCTTCACTTGTAGAATTTAATTTACATGAATAATTAGAAACGGAATGAGTAAAACTTCTTTTCCCAACCATAAAATAATGCTAAGCCCTCCTGGGGATACATGTATCTTTCCTGGAAATTTTTCCCTTAATATTTTTTCTGACATTTTGCAACAAAAGAAAGAGTTATAAAAGAAAAGGTTGTACAAGAAGAAAATTATTTGGCATGTTGACATCTGCATAATTGTCTCAGGACACATTGAGTTGTGCTGAAAAGTATCATCCACCAGGAGAGTTTGCCTTTTTAGACTGTTCACTTATTCAGCGTACAATTAAGGTATTTATTAATGTCATTAAGAATGGAACTGGGACTCAAACAGTGAGTCGCTCTTGTGCTGGCAGCACAGATCACAGGATGTTTGGTTGTTGTTGCCATATGTTGGAACAATTATAACAAGCCGGAATCCTATCGGCCTAGAAAGACCAATAAACTGGGATCTTCCAGAAAAATGTTTAGCGCTGTAATATGAAACTTCATTTCTTTACATTTTATTTCATAAGGGGTAAAAATGATCATTATGCATTTGTTATCTGTAATCTGAAGGACATGTGATTGTCTTACACAGCTTGCTAGATTATAAATGACTGCTACATTATCAGCTCTTGGAGGACAAGGATTGTGTCCGTTGTAATCTCCCAAGTGTTTAGTTGAGTGTTGTGGTTAGTGTAAGCACTCAGTAAATACAGTTGATTGACTGGGCTTTGAAGATGGAGAGAGCAGTGATCTGCTGGATATGAAAGTGGAGAAAGTCCCAGGCAAGAGGGAGGGAGTCAGCTATGGGGAGGTGGTGAGGCACAGCATATGTTTGTGTGTTTTACGTGTACATGTTGAAACACAATCAGGTCAGTTCCTATATTTAAGAATATGTTTCACAAATCTCAACGCCTCACCTGTAACTGTCCTGACCTTTAGCAGAGACCACTGACAAAATGGTTAGAGAAATGGACTTCTCCTTTACACTTAGAATTTACAAGGAAGTCTGACCTCCTTGGGGGCAGGGAATTTGTCTACCAATTCTGTTATATTGTACTCTCCCAAGTGCTTAATACAGTGCCCTGCACTCGGTAAATACCATTGATTGATTGATTTAATGCCTGTATCACTCACTAGATTCCTTGATGGCCAGGACCATGTCGTTTTCCTTTATTTAACTTCTTCCAAATTTTGAGTTCAGTGCTCTGCACATAATAAGCACAGTGCCATTGATTAAAAATAATGATGATGGCACTTGTTAAGCGCTTACTATATGCCAAGCACTGTTCTAAGCGATGGGGTAGATACAAGGTAATCAAGTTGCCCCATGTGGGGCTCACAGTCTTAATCCCCATTTTACAGATGAGAGAACTGAGGCACAGAGAAGTGAAATGTCTGGCCCAAAGTTAAACAGCTGACAAGTGGTGGAGTCGGGATTAGAACCCACGACTTCTGAGTCCCTGAGCCACGCTACGTCTCACTACTACTGTGACAACTACTATTAGTACTTGTGTTACTAAAATACAAATATTTGACAAACCATGTTGTGAAAGGTAATAAAACTGATTCTATTTCCACTGAATGCCAAGTATTTGTATGAAATAATTAGCTCTGGTTTTTTTATAGTTTCAATTTTTATGAACATTTTTATCCTCAATGGCAGTAGTAAGATTTTCAAAGGAAATGCAGTTTTGTCTAACACTACACTAAGAATCACTCCAAATAGTATTTCAAATTTAGGTCACATTCACAGTTAGATTAAAGAGGAGAGAATAGATCCTGGAGGTATTTGGCTCTGGGGGGAAATGTTTGTTGCTGTTTGTCTAATCAATCCGAAGGACAACTCTACTGATCAGTTAATTAGAACCTTGGTGTTAATTGAAGTGTTTTAATTGAGTGGGCTAAATATAAAAGAGGTTCAAATGTAATAGCGCTCAGCGCTCTCTAGTGGCTCTTGGGATTCCTGACTCTGTTACCTGATGCTATGTCCAATTCAGAAAGCTCCTCTAATAATAACAATAATAATTATGGCATTTAAGTGCTTACCATATGCCAGGCACTGTACTAAGCACTGGAATGGATACAAGCACATTGGGTTGGACAAAATCCCTGTCCCATATGGGGCTCACAGTCTCGATCCCCATTTTACAGATGAGGTAACTGAGGCACAGAGAAGTTAAGTGACTTGCTCAAGATCACACAGGAGACAAATGGTGGATCTGGGATTAGAACCTGTGACCTTCTGACTCTCAGTCCTGTGCTCTATCTACTATGCCATGATTTTCCTCTCTCCTCTGCATGGACCATCAGACACTTAGCTGCAAGCTGAGTTTCAGACCTTCTGAGATCCAGGGATGGGGAAACCCCATGGCAACCCCAAACTTGGAATGGTGTGAGACATAGATCCCAAGGCTCAGGCTAGCAGGGCATGCTTCTGTTATCTCGTTCTTAGTAAATATAATTGATTGGATGGATTCTCTCTCTCTATTCTGTTTTCCTCTTCCGCTCCTTCCTCTTCCCAGAGTCCTCCGATCCAACTCCCCACGGAGGATGGGAGATGCTTCCTGATATAGGCCTGAATTTCTTCCTTGTTCAACTCCTCCCATCAACTCAGATGTATGTGGGCTTATTGGTGGCCATTTTTTAAGATTCTGTCGCAAACCCATACCCATCTCCCTGATGGGTGAGAGGTTGAGATACACCATGTTAGATATGGAGAATATTTTCACTCTTTTGAGGAAAGACCTTTTGAAAAACCAAGGCACATGCACATGTCAATTTGAATTACAAGATCTAAGTCATTGGTTTGAATGGAAAAAATGAAGTCAAGGTCATGTCAGCTGGGCTAGTATTTATCCCTGACTGATAATGTTGTATACAAAAATTGGCAGAAGTCTCACTCTTTCCCCTTCTCTCTCTTTAGAAAGTGTGATCAGTCAAATAATAGTGACATATATTTAGACAAACTGTAAAGTTAAAATCTCAGGTAGAAAGCCATGTGGGATGGTACAATGGAAGAATATGCTTCAGGTTTTGCTTTGCTGTTGTATGGGGTAGTTACCTATTCATCTTCATATCAAGCAGAAACCCCTGACCATTGGTTTTAAGGCACTCAATTGGTGCTCGCTCACTCTCTTCCCACAGATTATCCTCTCTCCTCTTTGGCTATAACCCAATTCATATGCTTCCTCCTCTCAAACCAAGCTCCTCAATCAGCTTTCCCCTTCTTACCTAGTCTCACTAATATCTCCCTTCAATCTGGCCTGCTGCTATAACACCAACCTGTTCACTCTACCTTGATCTCATCTGTCTCTCTTACAACCCCTTATTATGTTCACCTTCCCTCTTCATATCTGACAGACCATCACTCTTTCCACATTAAAAGTCCTACTAAAATCATATCTCCTCCAAAAGGCCTTCCCTGACTAACCCTCATCTCCCCACTTTTGTGCCATCCCTTCTAAAATTGCCTATGCACTTGAATCTGTAGGGCAGGGATTATATCTACAAACTCTTTGTACTCTCCCAAGGGCTTAGAAGAGTGTCTTGCACTTAGTAAATACAATTACCTACTGTGCTTCATTCTTGACTTTCTTGCCACTGATGTCTTTCTCACAAAACCTCCCTTATGCAGGGATTTTCTTCCCCTTCACAGCCAACAAACTTCCACTCTCTCCATCTTCAAAGCCCTTCTAAAATCTTATCTCTTCCAAGAGCTTTCTCAGATTAGCTCTTCTTTCTCCCACCCTACTGTCACCTCAGCACTTCCACCACACCTTCATACGTAGGGTACTTACCCTGCAATACTCGATTATTCCATCAGTAATAATAATAATAATGTTGGTATTTGTTAAGCGCTTACTATGTGCAGAGCACTGTTCTAAGCACTGGGGAGACACGGGAATCAGGTTGTCCCATGTGGGGCTCACAGTCTTAATCCCCATTTTACAGATGAGGTAACTGAGGCACAGAGAAGTTAAGTGACTTGCCCACAGTCACACAGCTGACAAGTGGCCGAGCCGGGATTCGAACCCATGACCTCTGACTCCAAAGCCCATGCTCTAGCACTTGGGCACCGTGGTCTAGTAAAAAGAGCCCAGGTTTAGGAGTGAGAGGATGTGGGTTCTAACCCCAATTGTGCCACTTGTCTGCTGTGTGACCTTGGGCAAGTCACTTAACTTTTCTGTGCCTCAGTGACCTCATCTGGAAAATGGGGATTAAGACTGTGAGCCCCACGTGGGGCAACCTGATTACCTTGTGTCTACCCCAGTGCTTAGAACAGTGCTTGGCACATAGTAAGCACTTAAGAAATACTGTAATAATTATAATATTTAAATAATATTGCTTTTCCTACCTGTAATTTATTTTATTTCTAAAGACTGTGAGCTTCTTGAGGGCATAGACCATCTCTGCTTACTCTATTGCACTCTTCCAAACAGTACAGTGCTTGGCACCGAGTAAGTGCTCAGTAGTTACTCTTGATCAACCTACTGATGAAGCTAAAAGGACCTAGTTTCTGGCAGTTGTTCCTGAATATCTCTTTTAGAATAAGACAAACTGAGTTTGCTGCAGTTTTCTTGGTGATGGGGTCCTTTTTACAGTATGCTCAAAGATAGAGAACTGATGTTCTCTGCACACGCAGTAAGGGATATTTCTCACCCATCCTAAAAAAAAATCCTCTCTCGACCCCACTTCCCCTTCCAGTTATTGCCCTAACTCCCTACTACCCTTCCTTTCCAAGATCCTAGAACGAGTCGTCTACAATCGATGCCTAGAATTCCTTAACTCCCATTCTCTCCTAGACCCCCTCCAATCTGGCTTCCATCCCCTCCACTCTACGGAGACTGCTCTCTCTAAGGTCACCTATGACCTCCTTCTTGCGAAATCCAATGGCTCCTACTCTATTCTAATCCTCCTTGACCTCTCAGCTGCCTTTGACACTGTCGACCATCCCCTTCTCCACATTTTATCTCACCTTGGCTTCACGCACTCCGTCTTCTCCTGGTTCTCCTCTTATCTCTCTGGCCGGTCATTCTCTGTCTCCTTCGCAGGCTCCTCCTCCCCCTCCCATTCGCTAACTGTTGGGGTTCCTCAAGGGTCAGTTCTTGGCCCTCTTCTGTTCTCCATATACACTCACTCCCTCGGTGAACTCATCCGCTCTCACGGCTTCAACTATCATCGCTATGCAGATGACACTCAGATCTACATCTCTGCCCCCGTCATCTTCCCCCTCCCTTCAGGCTCGTATCTTCTCCTGCCTCCAGGATGTCTCTACCTGGATGTCTGCCTGCCACCTAAAACTCAACATGACCAAAACTGAGCTCCTCATCTTCCCTTCCAAGCCCGGTCCTCTCCCTGACTTCCCTATCACCGTGGATGGTACGACCATCCTTCCCGTCTCTCAGGCCCGCAACCTTGGTGTCATCTTTGACTTGGCTCTCTCGTTCACCCCACACATCCAATCCGTCACCAAAACCTGCCGGTCTTGCCAAGATCCGCCCTTTCCTCTCCACCCAAAAGGCTATTTTACTGTTACAGGCTCTCGTTATATCCCAGCTTGACTACTGTGTCAACCTTCTCTCTGATATCCCTTTCTCCTCTCTCTCCCGGCTCCAGTCTATTCTTCACCCCCCTTCCCGGCTCATCTTCCTGCAGAAACATTCTGGGCACGTCACTCCTCTTCTTAAAAATCTCCAGTGGTTGCCTATCAACCTCCACACAAAACAAAAACTTCTCACTCTAGGCTTCAAGGCTCTCCATCACCTTGCCCCCTCCTACCTCTCCTCCCTTCTCTCTTTCCAGTGCCCACCCCACACGCTCCGCTCTTCTGCCACCTACTTCCTCACCGTCCCCCGTTCTCGCCTATCCTGCCGTGGACCCTTGGGCCACGTCCTCCCGCGGTCCTGGAACTCCCTGCCTCCTCACCTCTGCCAAACTAATTCTCTTCCCCTCTTCAAAAGCCTACTTAAAGCTCACCTCCTCCAAGAGGCCTTCCTAGACTGAGCTCCCATTTTCCCTCTGCTCCCTCTACCCTCCCCTTCACCTCTCCGCAGCTAAACCCTCTTCTCCCCCTTTCCCTCTGCTCCTCCCCCCTCCCGTCCCATCCCCTCAGCACTGTACTCGTCCGCTTAACTGTATTACCCTATTATTACCCTATTTTTTACCCTATTTATTTTGTTAATGAGATGTACGTCACCTTGATTCTATTTATTTGCCATTGTTTTAATGAGATGTTCTTCCCCTTGATTCTATTTATTGCTACTGTACTTGTCTGTCTGTCTCCCCAGATTAGACTGTAAGCCCGTCAAAGGGCAAGGACTGTATCTGTTGCCGATTTGTACATTCCAAGCGCTTAGTACAGTGCTCTGCACATAGTAAGCGCTCAATAAATGCTACTGAATGAATGAATGGAAAATATAATTGATAAGTACCACTGATTGAGTCAAACTGCCCTTTCCCCCTCTGCTCCTGAATTTGACATACTTTTTATTTTGATACTGGGATTTGATAAGATGCTCTTGAACTAAGTAAGAATGGCTTTTCTGTACTCTTGCTTTTCAGGAGGCCTTTGTCCAGTATCAACAGGTCCATGCCACCAGGTTGTGGAGCTTGGAAAGGGGGTTCCATGATGATCTGACTGCCTCAGTATCCTTGTGATAACAAAACAATTAAAGCAGTCACTGAGTTTCACATAAATCAATCAGTGGTATTTACTGAGCACTTACTGCGTGCAGAGCACTGTGCTAAGCACTTGGGGAAGTACAAAACAGCAGAGCTGGTTGACAATTTCCCTGCCCACCAGTTGTTTAAAGGGGGACGCAGACATAAAAATAGTTTACAGATATGAACATGAGTGCTGAATGGTGAATCGATCAATCATATTTATTGAGCACCTAGTGCAGAGCACGGTATTGAGTGCTTGTGAAAGTACAAAACAGAGTTGATAGATAAATCACTGCCCACCAGGGAGATAGATAGTAAAATAAATTACAGATGAGTACAGAACTGCTGAGGGTGTGATAATTATCAAGTTTCAAAAGGGATAACTTTATTTGTAGAAGCCACGTTTGGATTAAAATATACAAATCCTACTAATTCCTAAATACTTGAAAATTTCAGCACAAACTGATCTTGCCACTGGAGTGAATGAGACTGTAAATTCTCCAGGGGGCACGGAGGGAAGGAGGCTGGCACTAGGGATTGCATCACATCACTGGGGAAGATGGGGGAGGCATCATGGAGAAGAGTAATTCAACACCTTCATCTGAAATTTTGAAGGAATTGATAAAAATATGCCAAGACAACCTCAGAAGCCAACAACTCAAATGTCTTGCAAATATCACCTCCATTAATAATAACAATAAAAATTGTGGTATTGGTTCATTGATTCAATCGTATTTATTGAGTGCTTACTGTGTGCAGAGCACTGTACTAAGCACTTGGAAAGTACAATTCAGCAACAGACACAATCCCTGCCCACAATGGGCTCAGAGTCTAGAAGGGGGGAGACAGACATCAAAACAAGTAAACAGGCATCAATATAAATAAGTAGAATTATAATATATACGTATTATATAATATATTGATATTCATACACATATCAAAACAAGGACACAGGCATCAATATAAATAAATAGAATTATAGGTATGTACATATATATACAAGTGCTGTGGAGAGAAGGGGGCAGAGTAAAAGGAGCGGTTTGGGGTGTAAGGGAGGGGGAGTTGAGGAAAAGGGTGGCTTAGTCTGGGAAGGCCGCTTAGAGGAGTTAAGTACATTTCAGTAGGGCTTTGAAGGGCGGAAATGTGATTTGGTGTATATGAAGAGGGAGGGCATCCCTGGCCAGAGGTAGGATGTGGGCCAGGGGTCGATGGCAGGACAGGCAAGAATGAGGCACAGTGAGAAGGTTAACCCCAGAGGAGCAGGGTGTGCGGGCTGGGATGTAGAAAGAGAGAAGGGAGATGAGGTAAGAAGGGGCAAGGTAATGGAGAGCTCTGAAGCCAAGAGTGAGTAGCTTTTGTTTCATATGGAGGTTGATAGACAACCACTAGAGATTTTTGAGGAGGAGCGTGACATACCCAGAACATTTCTGTAGAAAGCTTATCCAGGCAGCAGAATGAAGTATGGACTGAAGTGGGGAGAGACAGAGGCTGGAGAGTCAGAAAGGAGGCTGATGCAGTAATCCAGTCAGGATAGGATGAGTGTACTAACATGACCCTTAGTATGTTCATTCATTCAATAGTATTTATTGAGCTCTTACTGTGTATGTGTAGAGCACTGTACTAAGTGCTTGGAATGAACAAGTCGGCAACAGATAGAGACAGTCCCTGCCGTTTGATGGGCTTACATTTTTGATTGATTAAGATGTGCCTAGCACTGCTCTAAACACTGGAGTAGATACAAGGTAATTAGGTTGAACACAGTCCCTCTCCCACATGGTACTCACAGTCTTAATCCCCATTATGCAGATGAATAACTGAAACAAGAAGTTAAGTGACTGGCTCAAGGTCACACAGAGGACATGTGGCAGAGCTGAGATTAGAGCCGATGTCCTCTGATTCCCAGGCTGTGTCTTTTCTACAAATCATGCTGCTTCTTTCGCTGAAGCACTGGAAAGGGTAAAGGGCCTGAAACCCACCAAGGGGTATGCCTATGAAGGTGGGAAAAGATCAGGGGAACCAGTAATGTTGGTCCAGTAGGGGGCTAACATGCTGGATATGGTGGAGCCATGGATGCCGCTGCTGACTGTCTAGATGGGGGGAGCAGTGAAGGTATTACTCAGCATGTATACGGAGTCTCAGATGGAGGAAAACTTCCTCTCCAATTTATCAGAAAATCAGCCTTCACTTACAGGAGAGGTTTGCTGGATGAGGTTCACGGGGGGCAGTACACTAGGGAATGAATGAAAGACCCCTGTGGGTCCAAAAGTGGGCCAGAGAAAATATCCAAAATATCCCAAAGCTTTAACTTTCCCCCTCGAGGAGTAGCATGGATTCCCCCTAATTTCAAGATATAGTCTGGAAAGCCTTCCCTCTTTATGAAAAAGAGGTATACAAATATTCTATGCACAGAAAAAAATATTTTATACAATTGTACATCTCTATTATTACAAAAGAGAAGCAGCTTGTCTTAGTGGAAAGAACCCAGTCTTGGGAGTCGGAGGTCATGGGTTCTAATACCGACTCCGCCGCTTGTCAGCTGTGTGACCTTGGGCAAGTCACTTAACTTCTCTGTGCCTCAGTTACCTCATATGTAAAATGGGGATGAAGACTGTGAGCCCTACGTGGGACAACCGGATTACCTTGTAGCTAGCCCAGCACTTAGAACAGTGCTTGACACAAAGTAAGCACTTAAGAAATACCAACATTATTATTACTAAAAGAAGAGCAATGGAAGAAAAGCAGTGTGGCTTAGTGGAAAGATCATGGGCCTAGGAGTCAAAAAGACCTGGGTTTGCCACATGTCTGCTATGTGACCTTGGGCAAGTCACTTAAGTTCTCTGGGCCTCAGTTACCTCATCTGCAAAATGGGGATGTAGACAGTGAGTCCCATGTGGGACAGGGACTGTGACCAACCTGTAGTGCTTAGAACAGTGTTTGGCACATAGTAAGCAATTAACAAATGCCATTATTATTATTAACTTTTATCTACCACAGTGCTTAGCACATAACTTAGCACTTAACAAGTACCCTAATAATAGTAATTATTATTATTAAGAAACTTAGAAATGAAATCTAAGTTTAATGACAGCCTGACCCAACCCTGGTACTTGATCTTAATCTAACCTGAGTTTCCCCAAGTGACGAATATCTACTTATTCTGGTGAAAACTTTCCAAAGTGACTTGTGGCCTCCATGGTCACAGCACAACCTTCAGTGAGGGCAGAGAGCAGAAACTAAAGGGCAGCAAAACCTTCAATCAGGGCAGAGAGAAGCCCAGAAACAAGATAGGAGGGATATGTCTCCATGGCTACTGCCTTGTCTTTTCTCCTTTTCTCTTCTCCTTTTCTCTCATTTTTGTCAGGTCCTCTGGTGCAAGTGGCCTGGCTTCTGCTATCATCATTAGGCTTACAGGTAGAGTGACCCTGCTAAGGTTGATTATCAGGGCTACCTACATGGCCTCCTCTATGACCAGAGTCAGGTATGTCACATGATCTGCTCTAGTGTCCAACAGATGAAGTATCTCAATAGAAATATCATGAGAGATAGCAACAGAAAATCACAGACCGTTAAAATTTTAGAAGGCTGACAACGTTTTTCTACTTGCCTTAAATATTTTTTTCTGGGGTGTTGGTCACAGTTATGAATGCAAAGCCATTCATGGTCTAATGGCCATGAATTATGCTTGTTTCCATCCTATTTTTGTTACTGTGCTTTGATCATGCATAACTTGTTTTGTTTTGCTCTCTGTGTCCCCGTTTTTAAACTTTAACTTTCTCCCTTTTAGACTGGGAGCCCGTCGATGGGCAATGATTGTCTCTATGTGTTGCCGAAGTTTACATTCCAAGCTCTTAGTACAGTGCTCTGCACACAGTAAGCGCTCAATAAATACGATGGAATGAATGAATATGTCTATTTACATGAAAAAAAGTAATACTCTTCATCTTTCTGTAAAGCTTAAGAGACTTTGGAAAATCAGATACAGAAAAGTGCACATTTTATTTGCAGTGGTTATGTTAACGTTACATTTGGTATCCACTAGATGGTCAACCCACTAGATCGTAAACTTTAAGGGTAGGGATCATGACTAGAAATTCTGTTGAACTGTACTCACTCAAGTGCTTAGTACAGTGTTCTTGAGCCAGTAACTACTTAATACCACTGGTAGATTAATTTTTATGTACACATTTGTGTATCTGGATGACTATAGCAGATATGTCAGTCTACATGAAGTCCTGCAGTTAAATATATTTCAACATACGGTTTTGAAGAAGCTTAATCAATACTTACTTTGTCATTAGCAAATATGAGGGAATGGTTAATTTTTCATAGCTTAGAGCTATTAAAATCTCTACCATTACCATAGAATGAAGCAATATTTAGAAATAAAAAGCATTCAATACTCCATAATTGGTGAAATTTCCCACTTTTCGGGCTCAACCCTAAAGCAGATTATATATCCACATGTCACAGGATGTTCACTTTTAATGTATTTTAGCTGGTTAAAAAAAACCCCCACTAAAAATCACACATTCAGATGGCCTAACTTTCATTTTGGTCAATACTTAGTTGTTTGGTAAAGATGTTTTGATATTCACTGTGAATACACTAGTGGTGATTTCCCTTAAAAAACTGGGAGGATGTCTGACAATAAGAAATTCTAACCTTGGAACTCATTTGTGGCAGAAAAAAAGCATTGAAAATATGGCTGTCCTTGCTGACTTTCTGCTCAGAGTAGTAATTTACAGCTAAGATATAAACTCATAAAAAAGGTGGAACAGAGACTTAAGCATATAAGTATTAGTGGTTACCAATATTGCATACCAGTTAGCTACTGATTATCTTTAGATGAAGGAAGAGCTTAATCAGCCATCTCACAATGACAATTAAATAGAACTAGCAGAAATTCAGAGTCTTAAGAAACTTCTGTGGAGATGAGATAATGAAGTTAATGTTAAATCCAAGTATTTTAAGGGCATTGGACTTTTTTAGGGGCTAAGATGATAAATATAACCAGAAGACAGCCAAACAACGATAAAATCATCATTTGTTCATACTGATCACTTGTGTGCCCATAGTAATTTTTTTAGATTTACGACTTTGCTTCTTTGCACTTCAGCGACAAGCAGATTCATTATGATCATTAGTTTCCTGTGGTGTTGTTATATCAGGTACATTTTCATCAGGACTGCTGGTGAAATCATCAGCCATAATACAAAGATGAGAATAAACAAGAGATTCTTTCCTCTTATAATCAATTCTTGCTTCCATTTCATTAAAGTGTAAGGGAACAGTGTCACCACACTGCTATTTAGATTATTCCCAGGCTGTGTTTTAGTCTTAATTCATTGTCAACACATTTTAATTTTTGTTACTATTCCTTTAACATTCCCTAAGTTTGTTTTCATGAGTTCTAATAGTGAACTGTGCGCCTATGTCCTGCTTCTTTCAGTCCCAATCCAAATGCAAAATCACAGTGTGACTTCAGACCAAAATATAGTAGAGCAGATATGATCTTTGGAGTGCAACAGATACAGGATAAATGAAGAGAGCAGCTCCAAGTCCTCTGAAACACCTTCACTGACCCTATAAAGCATTTCTCAGGCTGGGGCTTGGGAAACTGGGGCTTTTGTTATCTCTAAATAATTCTTGACTGTCTTCCATTAGATTGTTCATCCTGAGGGCAGGGAGAGTGTATCTTGCTACTGTTATACTCTCCCAAGCACTTTGTATCAATTAGTGGTACTTATTGAGTGCTTACTGTGTATAGAACACTGTAGTAAGTGCTTAGTACAGGGTCTAACTCTCATTAGGCAATTAATAATTGCCATTTATTGACTGAGCACCTTAAACACCCTTTGAGACATTTGTTGATGCTTTATGGTTGAGACTTTTTGCTTTATGCAAAATGACTGTGCTGGAGAGACTTTTTAATGGTATTTGTTAGGGACTTGCTATTGGTCAATGACTGTTCATTCATTCATTCATTCAATAGTATTTATTGAGCGCTTACTATGTGCAGAGCACTGTACTAAGCGCCTGGAATGTACAAATCGGCAACAGATACAGTCCCTGCCCTTTGACGGGCTTACAGTCTAATCGGGGAAGAGAGGCAGACAAGAACAATGGCAATAAATAGAGTCAAGGGGAAGAAGAACATCTCATAAAAACAATGGCAAATAAATAGTATCAGGGTGATGTACATCTCATTAAACAAAATAAATAGGTTGATGAAGATATATACAGTTGAGCGGACGAGTACAGTGCTGAGGGGGTGGGACGGGAGAGGGGGAGGAGGAGAGGGAAAGGGTTGGAGAAGAGGGTTTAGCTGTGGAGAGGTGAAGGGGGATAGAGGGAGCAGAGGGAAAAAGGGGGGAGCTCAGTCTGGGAAGGCCTCTTGGAGGAGTTGAGCTTTAAGTAGGGTTTTGAAGAGGGGAAGAGAATTAGATTGTCAGAGGTGAGGAGGGAGGACATTCCAGGACCGAGGGAGGACGTGGCCCGGGGGTCGACGGCGGGATAGGTGAGACCGAGGGACGGTGAGGAGGTGGGCGGCAGAGGAGCGGAGCTTGCGGGGTGGGCAGTAGAAAGAAGGGAGGAGAGGTAGGAAGGGGCAAGGTGATGGAGAGCCTTGAAGCCTAGAGTGAGGAGTTTTTGGTTGGAGCGGAGGTTGATAGGCAACCACTGGAGGTGTTTAAGAAGAGGAGTGACATGCCCAGATCGTTTCTGCAGGAAGATGAGCCGGGCAGCAGAGTGAAGAATAGACTGGAGTGGGGCGAGAGAGGAGGAAGGGAGATCAGAGAGAAGGCTGACACAGTAGTCTAGCCAGGATATAACGAGAGCCCGTAATAGTAAGGTAGCCGTTTGGGTGGAGAGGAAAGGGCTGATCTTGGCGATATTATAAAGGTGATTTGGTAACGGATCAGATGTGTGGGGTGAATGAGAGACGAGTCAAAGATGACACCGAGGTTGCAGGCCTGAGAGATGGGAAGGATGGTCATACCATCCATGGTGATAGGGAAGTCTGGGAGAGGACCGGGCTTGGGAGGGAAGATGAGGAGTTCAGTCTTGCTCATGTTGAGTTTTAGGGGGTGGGCAGACATCCAGGTAGAGACGTCCCGAGGCAGGAGGAGATACGAGCCTGAAGGGAGGGAGAGAGGACAGGGGCAGAGATGCAGATCTGTGTGTCATCTGCGTAGAGATAGTAGTCGAAGCCGTGAGAGCAAATGCGTTCACCAAGGGAGTTAGTGTAAATGGAGAACAGAAGAGGGCCAAGAACTGACCCTTGAGGAACTCCAACAGTTAAAGGATGGGAGGGGGAGGAGGAGCCTGCGAAAGAGACCGAGAATGACTGGCCAGAGAGATAAGAGGAGAACCGGGAGAGGACAGAGTCCATGAAGCCAAGGTGAGATAAGGTGTGGAGGAGAAGGGGATGGTCGACAGTGTCAAAGGCAGCTGAGAGGTCAAGGAGGATTAGTGTGGAGTAGGAGCCATTAGATTTGGCAAGAAGAAGGTCATGGGTGACCTTAGAGATAGCAGTCTTGGTAGAGTGGAGGGGATGCAAGCCAGATTAGAGAGGGTCCAGAAGTGAATGGGAGATAAGGAATTCTAAACAGCGAGTGTAGATGACTCGTTCTAGGATTCTGGAAAGGAAGGGTAGTAGGGAGATAGGGAGATAACTGGAAGGGGAAGTGGGGTCAAGAGAGGGTTTTTTTTAGGATGGGGGAGACATGGGCATGTTTGAAGGCAGAGGGGAAGGAGCCATTGGAGATTGAGTGGTTAAAGATAGAAGTTAAGGAAGGGAAGAGGGCAGGGGCGATGGTTTTTATAAGGTGAGCGGGAATGGGGTCCGAGGCACAGGTGGAGGGGGTGGCACTTGCGAGGAGTGAGGAGGTCTCCTCTGAGTATACTGCAGGGAAGGATGGGAAAGTAGGGGAGAGGGTGGGGGTGGAACTGGGGAGCTCAGACCTGATTGTGTTGATTTTTGTGATGAAGTAGGTGGCCAGATCATTGGGGGTGAGAGATGGGGGAGGGGGAGGAACAGGGGGCCTAAGGAGAGAGTTAAAGGTCTGGAACAATTGGTGGGGGTGATGGGCATGGGTGTTGATGGGGGAGGAGAAGAAGTTTTGCTTGGCGGAGGAGAGGGCAGAGTTAAGGCAGGAAAGGATAAATTTGAAGTGTGTGAGGTCGGCTTGGTGCTTGGACTTTCGCCAGCAGCGCTCAGCAGCTCGAGCATAGGAGCGTAGGAGGCGGACAGAGGAGGTGATCCAGGGCTGTGGGTTAGTGGAGCGAGAGCGGTGGAGGGAAAGGGAGGCGAGAGAGTTGAGATGAGTAGAGAGGGTGGAGTTGAGAGCGGAGACCTGATCATCGAGAGTGGGAAGTGAGGACGGGGGGCAAGGTGGGGAGAGATGCTTTTGGAAAGATGGATGGGATCAAGAGAGTGGAGGTCTCTGTGGGGGAGTAGCAAAGATTTGCAGGGGGAGGGAGTGTGAGAGATGAGGCAGGTGAGAAGGTTATGGTCAGAGAGAGGGATTTCAGAGTTGGTGAGGGAGGAGATAGTGCAGCGGTAGGAGATGACGAGATCGAGGGTGTGACCGAGTCGGTGAGTGGGTGCGGTATGGTGGAGCAGGAGGTTGGCAGAGTCTAGGAGGGATAGCAGGCGGGCGGCAGAGGAGTCATCGGGTACATCCATGTGGATGTTGAAGTCTCCGAGGATCAGAGTGGGCAGAGAGAAGGAGAGAAGGAAGGTGAGGAAGGTGTCTAGGTGGTTGAAGAAATCGGAGGTGGGACCAGAAGGGCGGTAGATGACAGCGACAAGTATCTGGAGGGGCTGGAAGAGGCGAATGATATGGGCTTCGAAGGAGGGAAAGAGGGAAGGGGGAGGAGGGACAGTGCGGAAACGGCAACAGGGTGAGAGGAGGAAGCCGACGCCTCCTCCCTTTCCGGTGAGTCTGGGGGAGTGGGAGAAGGAGAGGCCTCCGCTGGAGAGAGCAGCGGCGGAGACTGTGTCCTAGGGAGTGAGCCACGTTTCTGAAAGGGCAAGGAGGAGGAGAGAGTGGGAAAGGAGAAGGTCATGGATGAAAGGTAGTTTACCTGTAATGGAGCGGGGGTTCCAGAGCCCAAACTTCAAAGTAGCTGTGGGTGCAAGGGAGGGAGAGGAGGGAGAACAGGGGGACGGGAGGGTTTGGATAGGAAGGAGGTGGCGGGGCCCTGGACGGGGAGAGGGGGAGGAGGGGTGGCGGTAGGACAGGAGGACTGGGATGGGGCATGGGTGGGGAAGAGGGAAGTGGGGAGGGTGTGAGGAGGGGGTTTGGTAGGGGGGGAGAGTAGGGGGAGGGAGAAGAGGGATGGCGCTGGTAAAGTGGGGTTCTAGGGCGGGGAGAGGAGGAGAGGAGGAGGCAGAGGAGTGAGTGGGAAAGAGCTGGGCGAGAGAGGGGGAGGATAGGAAGGGGCAGGAGGGAGGAGGGGAGGTGGAGGGACATGGTGAGGCCAGAGAGGTGGGTGGCAGCACTGACAACAATAAACAATAACAAGCGAAATCGGTAATATAGCAACATGATACAGTATGATACAATACAATAGTGTTAATAAGCGGGCAATGACCAGGGTCGGTGGTCGACTTGATTAAGGGTCGAGCTGCTCAAACTGACTGTTCTAAGTGTTGGGTAGATAATCAGGTTGTATACAGTCTCTGTCCTATACAGGCCTCACAGTCTAAATTGGAGGGAGAAGGATTTATTTAATCCCCAATTTGCAGAAGGCACAGAGAAGTTACATTCCTTGCCCAAGGTAACACAGCAGACGAATTCAAATCCAGACCCTCTGTCTCCCAGACCTGGGCTCTTTCCACTAGGTCATGCTACTTTCCTTGATATCCAAAGAAGCCAGTAGTTGTGAATCACTTTTCAAATTCAATAGTACCTAGGCAGTACCCAGTGATGCATGAAAGGATATAAGCCTGGTGTGGGCAGGGATTGTCTCTCTTTTTTGTGGAAGTATACTTTCCAAGTGCTTAGCACAGTGCTCGGCACACAGTAACTCCTCAATAAATACAGCTGAATGAACGGATGGAGTCGAAAAGGCCAGCATGGCTTTCAGCAGGCTGCACAGCAGTTTTTCTACCCAGGCATCAAACTCAATACTAGATTTAAAGACCTAAATGGCTCTGAGAACGGGACCTTCAACAGGAGACAAAAGGAGCTTCTAGAGCGGTTAGACCAGTGCCATCTACAAATCATACTGAAAGTCATTTGGTTGAAGTATTACCAACCAGGGCTATAAGATACCATCCTCACTGAAGCAATGCTCATAGCAAAGTAGGTTTCCGGAGAGGATTTGGATGGCAGAAGGATACCTGAGCTGCTGCTCTATGCTGAATTGAAGTAGGGTCCACCCAATAGACCCAAGAGAAATGCTTTGAAATAGAGGGAGGCATGGTTTCAAACAATGCTAAATAGCTGCAGAGTGTGGGTAAATTAATGCAGCAGACAGATAAGCCTTGTGGGTTGCAATGGAGATGGGCGTAGATCTCAAAAACAAAACCAGGACCTGTATGGAACAAACCCATTAGTCAAGGAAGGATCCAACATTTATTCTTAAATGTAAACACCTGGGTAGGGTATGAAGAGCTCACATCAGTCTTCTTAGCTACACATACCCACATTTGTCACATCTTCCTTTCATGAGGATCTTCTTTTTTTAAAAAAAAGATGCAAATATATAAACTCAGAATAGTAATGGTGTGATCACATGAAACACAGTTCTTGATGTTTTTTTCCTACTGAAAATTTCAAATTCTTAGCATTGACATGTCCTTTTCATTTTATAGTACATCTAAATCACTACCATGTGGTTTTTAAAAGATAATTTAAAACTCTTGGTTGAGAAGCCCATAATTACATCCTAGAGTCACACTAATAATGTTACCAAACCTCCTGAAACAGATCCAAAATAACTGAGGCATTAAAAGATTTCTGAGAATCACTTATATAATCAGTGGTATTTATTGAGAGCTTATGGGTGCAGAGCATTATGTTAAGTGTTTGGGAGAGTACAATAGGGTAAGCAGACATTATCCCTACCTAAAGGGCTTGCAATCCAGCAGGAAATGCCACGATTAACTCCTGGCAGTAATGTGTGGCTCCATTATGAACCTTACATTAAAGAACCTTACATCAGTAGTGAAGCAGCATGGCCTAGTAGACACAGCATAGGCCTGGGAGTCTGAATGACCTGGATTCTAATCTTGTCTGCTGTGTGAGCTTGAACAAGTCTCCTAACTTCTCTGTGCCTCGGTTACCTCATCTGTAAAATGGGGATTAAGATTGTGAGCTCCATGTGAGACGAGGACTGTGTCCAACCAGATTAGCTTGTATCTACCCCAGCACATAGTACAGTACCTGGGACAGAGTAGTGCTTAATAAATGCCATAAAAAAAGTATGTCGTGCAAAAGAATAGGATTTCTCACTCACACCCACAGGGATTGAATCCCTAAATGACAGATAAAAAAGTATGTCGTGCTAAAGAATAGGATTTCTCACTCACACCCACAGGGATTGAATCCCTAAATGACAGATAATAACAGCAGAAGGGTGAACTGTCAGACAATTACAAACTGCAGACTAGGTCCAAAATATGTGTGCTGAAAGTCCTATTCCTTATAGAAGTGGAGGTGGACAGCAACAGGATCACATGTGCCTTGGATTCCTCTTACAACCTATGCTCCGAATTCTAACTCCATCTCTCTGTGCCTGACCAGCTTTTCCCAGTGCTGCTGGCCTCTTCAGGAGGCTTCAAGTGGTTTGTAATTAAGGCTGTTTACCTAGAGGAGAGTCTGAGAGCTCTCCCATCCAAGAGCAGTTAGTTGACTTGTCTTGGCATTGTTTTCTTAGTTCATTGATTTGTTGTTCATTATAGTTTACAATCCACTGTTATTTTCATTTTTTGTCCTACCCAGACCAAAATTGTGAGTCCCAGGTGGGATTAGGGCCTGTCAGATCTGTGATACTGGGTATGTCCACTAGCATTTAACACTTTGGGATGGGGGCTGGATCAGAACAAAGCCATGCAGTTTCTGCAAAAACAATGAGCCACAAGGTCCCCTGTCACGTTCACCTGGTCCTAGGCTGAATGGGCAGGATTTTTTTCCAATGACTATTCTTTCTGAGAACTCTCTGGATTTTTTTTTTTAACAATGACTGCCATGCTTTCCTTTCTTTCCCCACCAGTTCTATTTTAGAAGTTACTAATCGTTAGAAGCACACTAGCACATCAGCTACAAGCAGAGACTCCCTTTTGTGATTTTTAACAAGTTACTTCTAAACTGTTTTGGGTTTATGTAGGGAGAATAGTATGCTGGGATATTTGAGATTTTATTTTGGAGGCTCCAAAATAGGTTGATATTATGTATATAACTTCACCCTTCTCATCTCAGAAGTGCAGCTTTTACCAATAAATCAATCAATCATATTTATTGAGCATCTATTGTGTGCAGAGCATAGTAATAAATCCTTGGGAGACTACAATACATCAGAGTTGGTAGACAATTAGAGAAGCAGCGTGGCTCAGTGGAAAGAGCATGAGCTTTGGATTCAGAGGTCATGGGTTCAAATCCCGGCTCGGCCATTTGTCAGCTGTGTGACTTTGGGCAAGTCACTGAGAAGCAGCGTGGCTCACTGGAAAGAGCACGGGCTTTGGAGTCAGAGGTCATGGGTTCGAACCCCGGCTCTACCACTTGTCAGCTGTGTGACTTTGGGCAAGTCACTTAACTTCTCGGTACCTCAGTTACGTCATCTGTAAAATGGGGATTAAGACTGTGAGCCCCACGTGGGACAACCTGATTCCCCTGTGTCTACCCCAGCGCTTAGAACAGTGCTCGGCACATAGTAAGCGTTTAACAAATACCAACATTATTATTATTACTTAACTTCTTAGTGCCTCAGTTACTTCATCTGTAAAATGGGGATTAAGACTGTGAGCCCCACATGGGACAAGCTGATTCCCTTGTGTCTACCCCAGCACTTAGAATAGTGCTCAGCATATAGTAAGCGCTTCACAAATACCAATATTATTATTATTATTGTCCACAACATTAAGACTCTCAGAAGGTTCATTGTGTCCTCAAAATCCTAAAAAGTAAATCCTTCCAATGTTATAAAAGAAATGACCAAATTAATCCATGGGAATTGTGATGTTGGAAAATAAATTTAAAGGAAAGCAAAACAATTGTCTATGACCATTCACCTTGGTTGATAAAGCAGCTCTAGAAGGTAAACTTATTGTGTGTAGGGAACTTATTTACAGCTCTGTTGTATTGTACTCTCATTCACTCATTCACTCAATTCATTCAGTCTTATTTATTAAGGGCTTACCTTGTGCACAGTACTAAGTGCTTGGGAAAGTACTGTACAACAATAAACAGCGACAATCTCTGCCCACGATGAGCTCAGAAGGTGGGAGACTGACATTAATACAAATAGACATTAGTATAAATAAATAAAATTACAGATGTACATATGGGTGCTGTGGGGCTGGGAGAGGGATGAAGAGCAAAGGGAGCAAGTCAGGGTGATGCAGAAGGGAGTGGGAGATTCAATAGTATTTATTGAGCGCTTACTATGTGCAGAGCACTGTACTAAGCGCTTGGAATGAACAAGTCAGCAACAGAAGATAAGGAGATAAGGAAAAGGGGGGCTTAGTCTGGGAAGGCCTCTTGGAGGAGATGTACCTTCAGTAAGGCTTTGCAGGGGGGGAAGAGTAATTGGTGGATTTGAGGAGGGAGGGTGTTCCAGGACAGAGGTAGGACATGGGCCAGGTGTTGGTGGCAAGACAGGTGAGATTGAGGCACAGTGAGAAAGCTAGCACCAGAGAAGCAGGTATATGGGTTGGGTTGTAGAAGGAGAGAAGTGAGGAGTTTTTGTTTGATACAGAGTGGATAGGCAACCACTGGAGATATTTGAAGAGGGGGGGTAACATGCCCTGAATGTTTTTGTAAAAGGATGATCTTGGCAGCAGCATGAAGTATGGACTGGAGTGGAGAGAAGCAGGAGGTTGGGAAGTCAGCAAGGAGGCTGATGCAGTAATCTAGGTGGGATAGGATGAGTGGCTGTATCTCCCAAGTGCTCAGTACAGTGCTCTGCACATAAAAGCACTCAATATATAACACTGATCAATCATATTTACAGAGTGCTTACTGTGTGTCAAGTGCTATACAAAGCACTTGGGAGAGTACAACACAACAATATAACTGACACAGTCCCTGCCCACAATGATCAATTGATTGATTGGTGATGTCAGCAAAGACCTTGAAAAGGGTTACATAAATAGAGACCAGCCCAAGGGAAAATATGTTACTTTAGGAAAGGAAGCTTAAATGGCCCCCAGCCAGGCAGTCCTGGATTAGAAAATGGGATTGTGGCAGAATCCTTATTTTTTTAGTTGTTTTTATTCCTTTCAAACATTTTTATTACGGATTAACTAGTAAATGAAAAATTTCTATGCAATAGGGGGGATTGACAACCATGGATATTTCATGTTTTTAATAATAATGTTGGTGTTAAGCGCTTACTCTGTGCAGAGCACTGTTCTAAGCGCTGAGGTAGATACAGGGTAAGCAGGTTGTCCCACGTGAGACTCACAGTCTTCATCCCCATTTTACAGATGAGGTAACTGAGGCACAGAGAAGTTAAGTGACTTACCCACAGTCACACAGCTGACAAGTGGCAGAGCTGGGATTCGAACCCATGACCTCTGATTCCCAAGCCTGGGCTCTTTCCACTGAGCCACGCTGCTTCTCTGATGTTTTTCTATATCTTGTGTAACCTTTACAAAAAGGAAGCTATGTGAATCAAGGCATACTCTAGAAAAGTATGTGAAAATAGGCCCTTGCATTGTAGACATCAGTAGCATGCTTTACATTTCAAATTACGGTCCTGCATTTCTTATTAAATGTTTAATTTAAATAAAAAATTGCAGGAAATGTAACATCTCCTCTACAATATTTCAAAACCTTCAGAGCCAAACAATCATAATAAAAAATGTTCTTGTTTAATCTACAAAATAAGTACATTTGATTTTAATTACTTGGATAATGACCAGGCAAGTACATCAGGCACATCCCTTCCAGGAGATAATGAAAGACACAGAGGAGCAAACAATATCCCCGAGAACAGACCATCACATTCTGACTCTGAAGATGACTCCAGTAATGAAAATCTGTCTTTTGCAAATGACTCGTCTTCTGAAGACTGTCCTAAAGATGTTGAAAATCAGGATGATGCATGTGAAAATGAAATTAATCAATATGAAGATGAGGAACAGCAGTCTATCACAGAAGAGCTGTTTGATAATAATGAAATTGAGGAAACAGTCAGTGGTAGAGAAACAAATGAAAACACAGAAAATGTCAATGATAATAATGAGCCTGTAACTATTTCTTGAAATGTAAGAGGAAGAGCTAATGGATAAAGAAGAAATATTTTACCAGACGATGACGCATAGATGCTAAAAGGAATTGAGAAGTTTATTTTAAGTTTGTAGCAAAATGAAAATAGTAAAAAGGCAAATTAACCAAGGAGGAATGAAGCATTTTGGGAAAGTTGCATTTATACCGGTACTCATCAATAATAATGATGTGGCAGAAATGATTTTGGCAGCAGCTCTGACCTAGAGGCAATCAAAATGAAGAGAAAAATAATACCTACATCCCTAAATTAAAATAATTCAAAAGCTGAAAGCCTGAGAATCTTTGTCCGTGACCTTCAACTCTCAACCATGCCATCATCCGCAAGTTGAATGGTACCAAAAACAAAGGCAGTTGACCTCGGAGGAGAACGAATCACAGCCATCTCCTTAAGATTCTAAGGTTGCAAATAGATTATCCAGAATTATATGAAATATAGAGGACAAGGAAATCTAAGCTATTTTGCTTTCATTAAGAAAGTATAACAAATATTTTCTAGTTTCCTAGAAATTGTGCCAAAACAATAGTTTTCACTAAAACAAACTTTATAATTCGGGGAAGGTCACTAAGCATGGCCTACTGGAAAGAGCATGGGCCTGGAAGTTAGAGGTGCCCTGTTCTAATCCCGGCTCTGTTGCTTGTCTGCTGTGTGATCTTGGGCAAGTCGCTTAACTTCTCTGTACCTCAGTTTCCTCATGTGTAAAATGTGGAGTAAGGCTGTGAACCCCATGTGGGACAGAGACTCTGTCCAACTCGATTATCTTATATCTACCCCAGTGCTTAGTACAGTGCCTGGCATATAGTAAACACAACATATGATTATCATCATCATAATAATTATTATTATTAAAAATAGGTTTCATCAGTTATATCACAAGAAATTGATCACCCCAAGCACCACTAATCATTTGTGGCAATATGGATTGTCATGGGGAGTAGCCAAAGGAATAGTCTGACTTTAAATAATATATGCACTGCAACTTCAGAGGTGTCCACAGATGTATATTAGCTGCAGTGGTAGTGATTTTGAAACAGTTTGGAGATCAGCCTTTAATTATTTGCTCAGTCTTCTAGTGGGCAGTGGATTTAATCATGGAATTTCATCTCATTTGTGCCACACTAGGGATGATATACTTCTGACTCATGCTTCTTTGCTGGGATACATTTACCACCTGGATGGAGCTCTCCATTAACTGGTGTATGTGATGAATCAATCATTGGTATTTATTGAGCACTGACTGTATAAAGAGCACTTGGGAGAATACAATATAACAGAGTTGGAAGATGATGAAGTCAAGTCCTAACCAAAGGGTAACAATAATAATATTTTATTTTATTGCTCTTGTTCTTGTCTGTCTCCCCTGATTAGACTGTAAGGCAGTCAAAGGGCAGGGACTGTCTCTATCTGTTACTGATTTGTACTTTCCAAGCGCTGAGTACAGTGCTCTGCACATAGTAAGCGCTCAATAAATACTATTGAATGAATGAATAATAATAATGATGGTATTTGTGAAGTGCTTACTATGCACCAAGCACTGCTCTAAGAGCAGGGGTAGATACAAGGTGATCAGGTTGTCTCATGTGGGGCTCACAGTCTTAACCCCCATTTCACAGATGAGGCAACTGAGGCACAGAGAAGTGAAGTGACTTGCCCAAAGTCACACCCTGAGAAGTGGTGGAGCTGGGATTAGAGCCAGAGACCTCTGACTCCAAAGTCCGGGCTCTTTCCACTAAGCCATGCTGCAACTCCTGGAGTCACTGATAATAGATGGTTGACATTCTCTCCAAGCTGGCAGCCAGAAACTAGGTCTCCCATATGGACCTTCATTTCCCTTCATTCCACAAGGCAGAATCCCCATCACTTCCTCCACCAATTGCCTTACAGCAGATGGAGCCTGTGACTCTGGTCCAAGCATTAAGCAGACTGGTAAATTCATGTCCCCGAAGGAGCCTGGACTTGAGCTGAAAGTTTGCCACCAAACTGACGGCCGTTCCCACCGTGAGGCTCACGTTCTGATCGTCCACGATTTATTTTTCCGTAAGCAACACCCAGAGGGCAATATGATGTCACTTGACTTGGGTTCTAATCCCGACTCTGCCACTTGTCTGCTCTGTGACCTTGGGCAAGCCACTTAACTTCTCTGTGCCTCAGTTACCTCATCTATAAAATAAGGATTGACTGTGATCCCCAAGAGGGACAATCTGATTAACCTTGTATCTACCTCAGCGCTTAGAAAAACGCTCAACAAATACCATAGTTATTATTATTCCCACCCAAACAGCTCAGGATTAGCGCACAATTGTACATTATATAGCAATACACTAATAATGTTGCTATTTGTTAAGCGCTTACTATATGCAGAGCACTGTTCTAAGCACTGGGGGAGATACAGGGTAATCAGGTTGTCCCACGTGGCGCTCACAGTCTTCATCCCCATTTTACAGATGAGGGAACTGAGGCACAGGGAAGTGAAGTGCCTTGCCCACAGTCACACAGCTGACAAGTGGCAGAGTTGGGATTCTAACCCATGACCACTGACTCCCAAGCCCGGACTCTTTCCACTGAGCCATGCTGCTTTACACTACCAAAACGACTGTAGATGGAGGAGAGGCATTCTGGGAAAGATGTGTCCATGGCATCACTTTGGGTCGAAGACGACTCAACACCATAAGACGAGACATGCAAATGTATCTCTTGTTAGGTAAAAGTCATCATCTTTCCTTCTGGGCAAAGATCGGTCACCATGGTGAGGCTGCCAGGCAAATTCAACAGGGGTTGCGGGCTGGTCTGATTTGGCTCCATCCTGTTGTCGGTGCTTACAACCGATCAATTTCAGACTGGTTCCCCAGATTGCTCCCTGTGAGTTTCTTGCAGTGGTTAATCATTTACACTTTGTGTTTTTGGGTCTGCTATCTGGCCAGCAGATGTATTATTTTAGGAATGTAAGCCACAAGGGTGACCTCATTCCCCATCAATCTCTACTAATCGTTTTTCCTCAAGAAGCAGGTCCAGATCTTTCCCTCGTGCAGGCCTTACTCTGCTGTGAACACCTGATGAACTGGGAGAGAGTCCATTTAAAGCCAGTAGTGGTAAGCTGCAATGCTTCACACCTGCTGACCTATCCTGGAGCAGTGGGGAGGTAATTCTGTATGTGTGTCATAAGGCCTCTGTAGAAGGGAGGATATCAGAACCCCCAAATCTAACTATTATTCAGAGGGGGCTGGCTGTGAAATGATAGCCAATGGTAAGGAAGGACACCCAGAAGTACTGTTCCATCTGCCCAGTGCCTGCCCAATGTAGCTAGCACTCCAATGGGATTCTGATCAAGGGTCACATTTCATGGAAAGGTCAGGGAGCAGCTGATCACATTAGTACAACGTTATTACCACGTTAGTACAATCACTCATCCTATCCCGAATGGATTAATAATAATAATAACAATGTTGGTATTTAAGCGCTTACTATGTGCCGAGAACTGTTCTAAGCACTGGGGTAGAAACAGGATAATCAGGTTGTCCCACGTGGGGCTCACAGTCTTAATACCCATTTTACAGATGAGGTAACCGAGGTACCGAGAAGTTAAGTGACTTGCCCAAAGTCACACAGCTGACAGGTGGCGGAGCCGGGATTCAAACCCATGACCTCTGACTCCTAAGCCCGTGCCCTTTCCACTGAGCCATGTACTGCATCAGCATCCTTTCTGATCTCCCAACCTCCTGTCTCTCCCCACTTCAGGCTATACTTCACTCTGCTGCTCAGATTATCTTTTTACAGAAACACTCTGGGTATGTCAGAAATCTCCAGTGGTTGCCTATCGATGTCCATATCAAGCAAAATCTCCTCATTCTTGGCTTCAAAGCTCTCCATTACCTTGCCCCTTCTTACCTCATCTCCCTTCTCTCCTTCTATATCCCAGCCCGCACATTCCACTCCTCTAGTGCTAACCTTCTTACTGTGCCTCATTCTCACCAGGGTTCAGGACCAGTTGAACCCTGGCCCACGTCTGACCTCTGTCCTGGGATGCTTTCCTTTTTCAAATCCACCAAATCACATTTCCCCCCTTCAAAGGTCTACTGAAGACTCCCCTCCTGCAGGAGACCTTTCCAGACTGACCTTTCCCTTTTCACCTGCCTGCCCCCCCCACAAAGCCCCAACTCTCTTTGCTTTACCCCCTTCCCCCACAAAGCATATATATGTATGTATGCATGTGATGCCTGTTAACTTATTTTGATGCCTGTCTCCCCCTCTTCTTTGATGCCCCCATTGTGGGAAGGGATTGTCTCTATTTGTTGCTGAATTGTACTTTCCAAGCACTTAGTACAGTGATCTGCACCCAGTAAGTGCTCAATTAATACGATTGAATGAATGAATGAATTACTTAATTGGCAGAGACAGAAAATTCATACCGGCTACACAGGCAGTCCTTGGGTCAAATCAAAAAGACCAATTGTAATAATAATAATAATGATGGTATTTGTTAAAAACTTACTATGTATCAAGCACTGTTCTAAGAGTTAGGGTAGAAACAAGCTAATCCAGCTGGGCACAGTCCGTCCCACATGGCTCAAAGTCTTAAATACCTATTTTACAGATGAGGTAACTGAGGCACAGAGAAGTGAAGTGACTTGTTCAAGGTCACACGGCAGGCAAGTGGCAGAGCTGGGATTAGAACCAAGGTCCTTCTGACTCCCAGGCCTGTGCTCTATCCACTAGGCCAAGACTGTCCAGAGAGTGGGAAGAATTGGGACATTCAATTGTCCAGAGTGTTCATGACTCTAAGAGAAAAGACACATATTGGAAGTTTGATGATAAAAATGAGGAAGGCCCTGGTTTGGTGGATTTGAGGTGAAAAGGAGGTCCAAACTGGGGGACGAGCATGAGTGAGTGGTCAGAAGTGAGAGAGCTGAGAGGGAGCTACAGCTAGAAAGGAGAGCTTGAGAGGCCTGAAGAAAAGAACAGGAATACTGAGAAATTTTTGAAGTGGATGTGCTTTATGTAACTTGTTAAACACTTAGTAGGTACCAGGCACTGTAATATTAATGTTGGTATTTGTTAAGCGCTTACTACGTGCAGAGCACTGTTCTAAGTGCTGGGGTAGATACAGGCGAATGAGGTTGTCCCACATGAGGCTCACTGTCTTCATCCCCATTTTACAGATGAGGGAACTGAGGCACAGGGAAGTGAAGTGACATGCCCACAGTCACACAGCTAAGTGGCAGAGTTGGGATTCGAACCCATGACCTCTGATTCCCAAGCCCGGGTTCTTTCCACTGAGCCACGCTGCTTCTCGTGGCTGTACTTCTCGTGGCTGTACTTCACTGTACTAAGTGTTGGGGTAGATACATGATAATCAGGTTGTACAGAGCCCCGGTCCCACATGGGACTCACACTTAAGAAGGCAGGAGGAGGTTTAATCCCCCATTTTACTGATGAGATAACTGAGGCATAGATAAGTAACTTGCCCCAAGTCCCAAAACAGACAAGTGACAGAAACTCGATTAGAACCCAGGTCCTCTGATTCTCAGGCCTGTGCTCTCTTCACTTGGCCAGGTGCTTCCCTAGTTGGATACTTCCCTAAATACATCCTAATTAGATACTAGGGCATATCCAGTGGATAAGATGGAGAAGAATGGCAGAGAGCCTCACAATCAGTAGTAAGGAGTTCCTGCTTGAGGCAGGGATGTGGGTAGCCACTGGAGGTTTTTGAGAAGTGGAGAGATATATGCTTAGTGACAAGACAGGAACGTGAGCAGTAGCATGGAGTATAAATGAACAATCTTGGAAATCTGAGCTAGTAGTAAACAGAAGAAGCTGTTCTTGAAAGTTTCCCACTCTTCAATAGTAAATCTTCTCTCATTATTGAATTCCTCAGGGCATGACATATTTCCTCAGAATCATAAATTCAAAAATCACAAACACTTTATTATTTCCTTCAGTCCTTTGGGAGTTTGCATTTTGAACTTTGTAATATTGTTATCACTAGATCCTGGATGCATCCTAGCAGTGACCTTACATTTTTTATTGTTTATAGCTCATTTCCTTGAATTTGATCCACAATGACTTCATACTGCTGCTGGACTGTTCCTCTTGAAGATTTCCACATCAAGGGGAAGAGTATTTATAATGTTAGGGACATTTCTTTGCCAAGTGTTTTTGTATTTTCTTTTCTTCTGGGGAAAAAGAGAAGGAAATGGGGGAGAAGGTATTTGCCTCCTAGGAAATTTCAATTAACTGAGGGTAATATGCCATTGAGAGTTTTCCTTGTTCGCGTTATTGTGTAGCTATTATTTTAAATGTTGCTTTAATTTATCATTTCAAGATTTTTGCTGTAAATTTACTAAATACATTGTTACCCCCTCACCCCGCCCCCCCCCAAAACAAGGTGTTATCATTTAATATAAAATGCCAAGACAAAGGGTTGTTTCTTGAGGGCCTGATATGGCTGTGACAAGGTGGTGGGTTATTTCTCTGTCTTTTCACGACTTCTAGAGCTGGGGCAGAAAGAAGCTGAGGAGTTTTTCTTCCCAGCCACCCTGGCAATGGGAACTGTGGGACCTGAGATCCAGTTCTCTAAGGGCTGTTCACCTGGAGCTGGGGATGAGCAGAGTCAGATGGGTTAGAGTCGTGGTGAGAGGGAAGAAGAGATGGAGAAGATTGTTGAGGAAATGTTGCTAAACATGAGGAAAAAATATCTTTCTATCTAGTACTTTCTCACCCCGACCCTTACCCACTTCTTCCCTCTGGCCTGGAACTTCCTCCCCTAATGTGTTCGATAGATCACCACTCTCCCCATCTTCAAACCCCTGCAAAAATCATATCTTCTACCATGTCTAAACCCTCCCTTTTGCACTTGGATCTGTACCCCTTATGTACTTTGATAGCACTTTCTAAATTTTTTTTTTAATTTGGCAATTATGTGCCAGACACCATTCTAAGCACTGGGGTAGATATAAGCTAATCAGGTAGGACACAGTCTCTGTGCCACATGGGGCTCACAGTCTTAATTGCTATTTTACAGATAGGGTAACTGAGACACAGGGAAGACTTGCCCAAGATCACACAGCAGATTAGAACCCAGGTCCTTCTACCTCCCAGGCTTGTGCTCTATACTCTAGGCCATGCTGTTTCCCATTTATGAACATATCTGTAATTCATTTTATTGTCTATCTCCTTCTGTAGTCTGAAAGCTCCTTACTGTGGTGAGTCCACAACAAACTGCCTGTTTAGTGACTGCTTGTGATCCCATGAACAACAACAAGGAAGAGACTGGCAAAGGCACTGATAGACTTTACTTGAGGAAGGTGATTGCAGGCCTGTGGGGGTGGTGCATGGAGGGAGAAGTGGCTTTCTCTCCCTGTTCTACTCGGTAATGGGCCTGGACCAATCATTGACTGCTACGTAGAGCCACAGGTGCCATGCCTAAGGCAGACAAAAGGTGGTTGCTTTGAGGCATGCTGAGCTGGGGGCATCTGGATGTAGTACAGGAGAATTTTGAGATGCAGGAGGGGCATGTTGAGATGCAGAAGGGGCACCTGGAGGGAGCACACATAGGAGCAAAAGCATGCAGAGAAGCAAGAAGAAACCATGCTGAGAGCAGTACTTGGAAGCAGAAAGAAGAAGGATTGGCAGAATAGGCTCCTTTGACTACAGACTGGTATTGGACCTTTAATGGGTGGAGTGAGAGTATGCTTGTGTCACTCCCTTGCAAATTGATAAAACTAAGTAAAAAAACTTTCTGATTACCCGTGTGGGTAATCAGGTCCCACACAGGGCTAACGGTCTTAATCCCCATTTTCCAGATGAGGTAACTGAGGCACAGAGAAGTTAAGTGATTTGCCCAAAGTCACCCAGCTGGCAAGCGGCGGAGCCGGGAGTAGAACCTATGACCTCTGACTCCTAAGCCCATGCTCTGATCAATTGATATTACTGGGACCTCCTGCCCAGCACAATGGATAGAGCATGGGCCTGGGAGTCGGAAGGTCATGGGTTCTAATCCCAGATCTACTACTTGTCTGCTACTTGACCTTGGGCAAATCATTTAACTTCTCTGTGCCTCAGTTACTTCATCTGGAAAATAGAGATTGAGATTGTGAGCCCCTCCTGGGACAGGGACTGTGTCCAACCCAATTTACTAAACTCCTGTGTTTAGTACAGTGCCTGGCATGTAGTAAGTGCTTAACAAATATCACAATTATTATTATCAATTTTATTATTATGGCTTTTAATTTAGCAACCAGGTAACAGTGAGAGCTCTCTGAGCCAACTAGAGCCACAGCTCTAGTATGTCCTGCCCTGCTCAGCTGGCCAGCCGGAAACAGATGACAAATGGCAGGGTCTTTGTTACATTGGGGTGGTCCCTTGTCAGTTTGGCAAACCCTGAACTCAGGGGTCCAAGTGGGAAGAGGGATGATTTAGCTTGTGCTGCATCTCTGGTGGTTACCCTTGTGTACATTCTTTGTGTTGTGTACATTCTATATGTTGATGCTGTTGAGAAAGATGAGTTCTGTTGTGGTGTAATTCTTCATACTCATGTTATTTGAGGATATTTTTCACTTGATTCCTAAACATTTGTAACATTTTTTTCAATAAATGTTTAGCTCCCTGCATCGAATTCCCTTCTCCCTTCAACTACCCAGAAAAGATCTTTAGTTCTCTGTCCTGTCTCAATTCCAGATTCATGTCATCTTCAGCAGTGAAAGTGCAGAAACTGTAATAAATGTAGCTAAGATAGTGTGCATAGTTTGTAAAGAGAATCAGAGAATCACTTACAGTCACTCTAGACTGTAAGCTCACCATGGGCAGAGAATGTGTCTGTTTTATTGTTGTGTTGTACTCTTCCAAGCGGTTAGTATAGTGCCCTACAGTCAGTAAGATCTCAATAAATATGACTGATTTTAGAAAGCTACATTTTTATTCTCTTCTTTTGGAAACTTTGGAAATGTGCAAAGATCGAAGTCTTATGCTGCATAAGACTGGGGTCTTCTCCGAGGGCTGTATGACATAACAGCAGAGATTTAAGGGACAGCATGCAGGCCTGTGAAGCTTGCATTTGCATCAAAATGGAAGGCCTCATTTCTAAAGAGAACGTAAAGCAAATAAAAGGTAGAAGAAATTGAACAGTAAGGCAAATGTAAGTTCTTCCTGAAAGTTTGCGGTAGAGTTCCCAGGTCTGGGAGCTGTGACAGGAATGCAAAATGGCAGTCAGCAGCTGCACTTCTGCTGTCACAGTTTCAGCAATTGTTACTGTCAAATGTAGCACACTCATTATTCCGGGACAAAACTATGATTAAGAACATTGGCCGAGAAAGGAGGAGGGCAATTGGAGAGCTCAATGAGTTGGAAGTGGGATAGAGAACATTTCCCTTCTAGGTCACTAGTTCAAACTTACCCCAGATCAGTAATGACTGACAATCATTAATATATGATGGCTATTTGATGGCCAGAATGAGTAGGTACCCATTTCGGGAAATTCACTACTATAATTGGCATTAATTGGCACTTTTGTTGGCAGCGTCATTTGAGAGGTGGAAGATGGAATGGACTACGGTGAATGAATTATCCGCTCTCATCCAGAGATTGGACCTGCTCGGGGAAGAGATGAAACATATTTGTAGGGCACCGTAAGAAAGTTAATGCTGCTGAAACTTCAGGGACGTAGACTATACCCAGTCTGCAAATAGAGAACTTCAGTTTGTGATGCTTTCTCAATTTGATGCCTTTCTTGAGGAGCAGTGAGTTTACTTTACAGCCTTTCCTTTCACCACCCACTGCAAAGGAGAAGGCAAGTGGAGGAGATAATGAGTAGATGCTCAGGTTCTTGGAAAATAACATTTCCTACCCAGTTTCTTGCCCTGATAAACCACAGTTCACCTGTGATCAAAGCAGTTTCTTGTGTGAGTTGTAATAATGCTTGATTTTTTTAAACTGCAGATTCACCTTTTTTTTCTGTAACAAAACCAAGCATGGTGGCAGCAGAAACCCCCAAAATCTGCAGTTAAAAAACAGGTAAAATCCTTACTTATGTATTGTAAAATTTCATATATGGCAAGGTATTTCTCTCTGTGTGTAGGTGCAGTTAAGATTATAAGCTCATTGTGAGCAGGGAACGTGTCTATCAAATCTGTTATATTGTATTCCCCCAAGTGTTTAGTACAGTGTTCTGCACACCATAAGCACTCAGTAAGTACAATTGATTGATGATCTGTCAGCATTGTGGGGAAGTAAAGATTTTTTCTTAAAGGACTGTTTGGACTGCTCTGAGTGCTTTGCCTGTTTATCTTATCCAAAGAACATGCTGAAAGTTGGTAAGGGAATTGCAGAAAAGTAGAGGAGGAACTAATTTTCCAAGGAAGATGATTCCTGATCTTTTGGCTCCTCAGGAAGGGGTACTTCTGGATGGAGCCAAGGCTGTGGAGTTCTCTTGAGCAGGAAATGGAGACACAAATCTCCTTTTTTTTTCCTCCTGGTTTTGGAAAAGTGAGGATATGCTTCACTTACCTCTGCAGGGCTGGTGCCAATTGGGGAGCCAGTCATTCCATCAGCTTACTTATTGAGTGCTGTCTGTGTGCAGAGCACTGCACTAAGCACTTGGGAAAGTGCAGTATGACAGAGTTAGTAGATATATTTCCTGTCCATACATATATTGCAATCTAGAAGGAAGAAGTTCTTATCTCTTAATCAGACTTTATGGGAAGGAAGATCAGGGAAGCGAAGATTGGTGATCCATTTTGGAGTTTTCTGATGTAAATTTTCGTTTGCCACCATCTCCATTTGAATTTTCTTTCTTGCCTTCTTTTCAATTGTATCTTTGATTAAACCTTATCTGTTAGCAGATGTGTGTAATCAGAGTTTTAAGTGGCGGTACGCTTTCAGGTGCTGGACAGTTTACAAATCTCCTTTAACATTTTTATATACCTGAATTGGTTAAGGAAGCGTGTTGCTTGCTCCTCATTCTAGGTAATTTTTAAAAAGATAGCTCTTACCTAGCACAATTGCCTTTGTTCCCCACAGTTTTGGTACCATTTTCATGTCTTCCTCTTTGTGTTGTGATCGTTCTGAGGCATGTTTTTTTAATGATATCTTTAAGCACTTACTATAGTGTAAGGCACTGTACTAAGCACTTGGGTAGCTATAAGCTAAACAGGTTGGACACAGTCTAGGTCCCACATGGGGTTCCCAGTCTTAATTTCCATTTTACAGTAGAGGGAACTGAGGTAGAGAGAAGTTAAGCAACTCGAGAAGTAGCATGGCTTAGTGGAAAAATCCTGGGCTTGGGAATCAGAGGTCGTGGGTTCTAATCCTGACTCCGCTGCTTATCAGCAGTGTGTCTTTGGGCAAGTCACTTAATTTCTCTGTGCCTCAGTTACCTGTAAAATGGGGATTAGGACTGGGAGTGCCATGTGAGACAACCTGATTACCTTGTATCTACCCCAGTGTTTAGAACAATGCTTGGCACATAGTAAGCACTTAACAAATATCATTATTATTATCACACAGCAGGTTATGTGGAAGAGATGAGATTAGAACCCAGGTCCTTCTGACTCCTAGGTGTGTGCTCTATCCACTAGGCCATGCTGCTGCTTGCTGTTTTCAGAAAATCATCCCGTCTATAATACCCATGGTCGGTCTTCTGCTGCTGCCTCCAAACTCCATGGTTAAGTCACACTGTTTGAGATTTTACTTCAGGTGGAAGCAGCGTGGCCTAGTGAAAGAACATGGCCTGGTCGTCAGAGGACCTGGCTTCTAATCCTGGCTCTGCCACTTGCTTCACGGTGTGAGCCAGGGCAAATCACTGAATTTCTTGGTGCCTTTGTTTTCTCATCTGTAAAATGGGGATTCAATCCTACTCCCTACCATTTAGACCATTAGTCCCATGTGGGACTGGGACTATATCCAACCTGCTTATCTTGTATCTACCCCAGCTCTTAGTACAGTGGTGGGCACATAATACATGCTTAATAATTATTATTATTAATACTGGGCCTTTGAAACATTTCTCCTGCCAACTGTTTTCATTGTGCCATTTGTCATTTACAATTTTACCCTTTCCGCTCACCATAGGGCAGTTGCTTATTGTCCCAACATACCCCACCCAGCTAAAGGAGGTGAAGAAATGCTCCCTGCTTTGAAGCTGATTGCCTGACTGGCTGTCCCGGACTGCAGTGTTTGGGATCTTGTCCTGATATTTGTTGTTGTCTGGCTCATGGGAACATTGAATGGAAATGCTCTAGAAGTCAGATGTGGATGTGACATCTCTGCTAGGTCTAGGTCTCATACATATCTAGAAAGCCATAAAATCATGATGTAAATAATAACCGTAATAACAATAGCAACAACAAAAGTAATGATGATGATGTTGGTATTTGTTAAGCGCTTACTATGTGCAGAGCACTGTTCTAAGCGCTGGGGTAGACACAGGGTAATCAGGTTGTCCCACGTGGGACTCACAGTCTTCATCCCCATTTTACAGATGAGGTAACTGAGGCACAGAGAAGTTGTGACTTGCCCAAGGTCACACAGCTGACAAGTGGCAGAGTTGGAATTTGAACTCATGACCTCTGACTCCAAAGCCCATGCTCTTTCCACTGAGCCACGCTGCAACAACGATACAAAAGTAACAATGATACATGATAAGTAATGATACAATGTAACAAAAGTAACAATGATAATAATAAATTTGTTAAATTCTTACTATGTGCCAAGCATTACACTAAGCCCTGGGATAGATCAACATGCATGTGTAAAAAGAGCACAATCCTGGAAGTAAAAGGCCCTGAGTTTGAATCCCAGCTCTGCTGCTTATCCGTTGGGTGACCTTGGGCAAATCGCCTAGCTTTTCTGTGCCTCAGTTTCCTCATCTGTAAAATGGGGATTATATCCTACACCCTCCTACTTAGACTGTGAGCCCCATGTGGGACAGGAACTGTGTCCAACTTCATTATCTTGTTTCTTCCCCAGGGCTTAGTACAGTGCTTGGCACCTAGTAAAGACTTAACAGATACCAAAACAAAAACAAACTGATGGTGTTTATTAAATGCTTATTGTTTGCAGCACACTGGGCTAAGCTCTTGGGAGAGTACAATACAATAGAGTTAGTTGGTAGACGGATTCCTGCAACAAGATAAATCATGTTGGACACAGTCCCCGTCCCTTATGAGACTCACAGTTTAAAGAAGAAGGAATAGATATTTCATTTCCATTTTACATGAGAAAAATGATGATGAGGATCATGATGAGGAAACTGAGTCACAGAGAAATTAGGCGACTTGCTCGAGATCACACAGCAGACGAGTGGCAGAGGCAGGATTAGACCCAGGTCTCCTGACTGCAAGGCCTGTGCTCTTTCCACTGGGTAAAATTGCTTCTCGAAATTATTGGAAGCCTTCAGTTTAGTCAGAATCATAATTCTGCGTTTGCAATACACACTTTTCTGACAGTCTCCCAAATAAAATAATTTGATTTCCTCCCTCTGATGTCTTTGATTTTGACTATCAGGGCTGCCTACTGTCCTGTAGTGACAATTTTCCACTCCGGGCCACTGACTGAAATCCTTGGATATAGTTACAGATTTTCCAGGTGCAGACTGATACAGAAAATCTTTTTTTCAGGCTAATTTTGAGCCTTTTAGATTTTTGCTGATGCTGAAAAAAGGGTCTTAAAGATTGGAATGTCATGTTGTATATGTACTTTCCGAGCACAGTAATCAGCATATAGGAATTCCTATGTGAGCAATTCAAGGATTTTTGATGATAATCCCAGCCTGTTGAGTTAAAAATGTTTCCCAGAAGATTGAAAAAAAATTGCTCCCAATTCCTTGTTTTATCTCTGAACAATGATGCATAGATTAGAATAGGTTGAACAAAACTGATTTTATCACCCAGTCCTTAATTACATCATTGGTGACAGAAAAAGGATCAGAAAAAGACTTTCCAATTTTGATGTGGCCACCAGAATCATTGTAGAATAATGTTATGCTCTTGACAGTATTAATACAGAAAGAGCATCCACTGGTTATTAGAAATTTTTGTGCATGCATCAATATTTTGAACTCATCAGCATCCATCCTGCCTATGATGAGGGACAGCATTGGCCTGAGAAAATTTATGGAAGTAAAGAAGAGCTCATAGCTGGTCTCTCTTAGTTTCAGGAAGAGGGTTGTGGAGAAGTTGATCAAGTCAGATTTTCTATGTGCAGGAGTTTCTGTAACCTTTGGTCTTTTTCTCTCACGTTCCAGAGAGAAGTTCTGTGTCTAGTCACCCCTATCTCCATGATGATGACCACTTCATTCTCCATTTGCCTATTCCAACTTTTGATAGGTCCATTAAACTGATACTTCATACTGAACTATAAGAAAACACTGTTGCATAGCACCTCTTTAGTGATTTTTCTGGTTGAAAATTAATGATCATCATATTTTATAAGTGATTACTGTGTGTAGAGCATTGAACTAAATGAATCGATCATATTTATTGAACATCTACTGTGTGAAGAGCACTGTACTAAGTGCCTAACACTTGTTGGTGTTGTCTTATGCTGTCGTGTCCGAACCTTAGCGACGCCATGGACATATCTCTCCCAGCACGTCCCACTTACATCTGCAATCACTCTGGTAGTGTATCCATAGAGTTTTTTTGGTAAAAATACGGAAGCAGTTTACCATTTCCTCCTTCCACGCATTAAGTGAGTCTCTGCCCTCGACTCTCTCCCATGCCGCTGCTGCCCAGCACAGGGGAGTTTTGACTTGTAGCAGATTGCCTTCCACTCACTAGCCACTGCCCAAGCTAGGGATGGAATGGGCATGCCTCTGCTTGACTCTACCTCCTGTAGTCGTGACTGGTAGAGTAGTGGAAACTCTCCATCTGACAACTGGGGGAGTACAATTAATCAGACTTGGTAGATACGTTCCCTGCCCACAATAAGCTCACAGTCTAGATGGGGAGACAGACATTAATGTAAATAAATAAATTACAGGTATATACCTAAGTGCTGAGGGAGTGGTAAAAGGGACAAATCCAGGTTCAAGGGTGACACAGAAGTTAGTGGGAGGAGAGCAAATGTAGGTTTAGTCAGGGAAAGTTTCTTGGAAGAGATGTGCTTTTAATAAGGTTCTGAAGGTGGGGAGTGATTGTTTTCCTGATATGACCATTGTACACTATTTCATTATTTCATTATTTGTCCTCTGTTCCCACTCACATAATTTAACATCAATTTTTTGTTCCTATATAGTTTTAGACTTTGCAAACTGTTTCTGTAAGTGATCTCTGTTACAACAGAGAGATTGTTTTTTGTTTGTTTCACTCTTTTGGTTTGCTTTTCTAATAATTACCTTTTAAGTTCAAGTTGCAACTGTTGAAGACTAAATTTCTGTGGAATTTCAACTCCTAAGGAAACATTTCATAGGACCTATTTTTAGTGATACCTTTTCCTCGTTTGATTTACTTATAAAATACAATAAACTTAAAAAGAACCTTTTAAACTCATAAGAAATTCAGAAATTGATACGTGCCCTTTTATTTTCTCTTCTTTTCATTTGCATTAAATGAGTTTCAAAACTTAGATGTCAAAATATGAGGGCAAATCATTGAAGATAAAAAGCTGAGATATTTAGTTCAAAGAATAACAGATAAATAAATGTTCAAGCATAACTGTCATTAAAGAAATTGTAGAGGTTGATATGAAACCCTGGAAACCAGAAGTCATGTTAGTGTATTTTCCACTGGGTTCTCAAAAGTTTGTAGAACGCTTCAATTAGAATACTTTCTTAATGATAAGAAATGCTTTTCATTTCCTTATTTCTAGAAGACTATTGCTACTGTTCTTCATATGTTCATTCTGACTAAAAGACCCTAATCTATCAGAACTATTTAGAGGGGAAATACATTTCAAAGTTCCACTAGAGATGGTGTTCTTGCACCCAACTTGTTATGAGAAACTTACCTTTATATAGTAAGTTTGGCAATCAAATTTAATGGAAACTGCTTATTATACCTGCACTATACATCATCACCTCTTTGTCATGCTTCTGACCTGATTTTCAGTTAGTTATGATGATGTTTAATTACTTGAATCTTCAATCCTAAGGATGAGAGTGAAGTGGGGAGAGCCAGCTGGTCACCCTTTCCTCCTTAGGTCTCCATCTTTAACAGATTATTTGTTCCTTCATTCAGTGGTATTTAATGAGCACTTACTATGTGCAGAGCACTGTAATAAACCCTTGGGAGAGTACAATATAGCAGAGTTAGCATACGTGTTCTGTGCCTATAACAAATTTACAGTCTAGAGGGGATCGTGTCTTGTCTTATGCTTTTGGGTCATATAATAGTAATGCCTTGGACACATAATAGTAATGATGGTATTTGTTAAGCGCTTACTATGTGCCAAGCACTGTTATATATTCTGGGGTAGATACAAGGTTATCCCATGTAGGGCTCACAGTCTTAATTCCAATTTCACAGATGATAACTGAGGCACAGAGAAGTTAAGTGACTTGCTCAAAGTCACACAGCTGACAAATGGCAGAGCTGGGATTAGAACCCATGACCTCTGACTCCCAAACCCATGCTCTTTCCACTAAGCCACGCTGCTTCTCCATATCTCTCCCAGTACACCCCACCTCCATCTGAAATCATTCTAGTAGTGTATCCAAGGAGTTTTCTTGGTAAAAAGACAGAAGTGGTTTACCGTTGCCACCTTCTGCAGAGTAAAACTTGAGTTTCCACCTTCAATTTTCTTCCATACCTCTGCTGCCCAGCACAGGTGAGTTCTGACTTGTAGCAGATTGCCTTCCACTTGCTAGCCACTGCCCAAGGTAGGAATAGGAATGGAATGGGTAGGCCTCTGCTTGACTCTCCCTCCCGTAGTCGAGACTGATAGGGTACTGGAAACTCTCCAGGAGTGAGCCTGAGAAGGGATCTAGATGGGGAGATAGACATTAATATGAATAAATAAGTAATTTATAATACGTAATTTAAATATATATACACCACTGCTGTGGAGTTGAGGATTTGGTGAATATTAAATGCCCAAAGTCCTTCCACTCAAAGATCAGATTATGCCTTAATCCCAGATTTGTTCTTAGTCATTAATAAAGTAAAAATTCAAACAGCAGAATCTATAATTACAAACAAGTATATATGCAATATACCCTCTGTCTACTCTTGCTGCTCTCTGACAACCCCATATACCCAATGACACCTTTCTACAGCCAGGTTCTCTTCTCCAATCTACCAATCAATCAGTGGTATTTATAGAGTGTTTACCGCATGCATAGAACTGCACTACATACTTGGGAAAGTATTAAGCAGTAGAGTTGGTAGAGATGATTCCTGTTCTCAACAAGCTAACAATCCATTCATTCAATTGTATTTGAGTGCTTACTATGTGCAGAACACTATATTTAGCACTTGGGAGAGTACAATGTAACGGTAAACAGACACATTCCCTGCCCACAGTGAGCTTACAGCCTAGAGGGGGAGACAGACATTAATATACATAAATTACAGATATGTACAAAAATTCTGTGTGGCTAGGAGGGGGAATGAATGAAGGGAGCAAGTCAGGACAACGTAGAAGGGAGTGGAAGAAGAGGGAACAGGGGCTTAGTCAGGGAAGACCTCTTGGAGGAAATTTGCCTTCAATAAGGCTTTGAAACGGGGGAGAGTAATTATCAGTCAGATTTGAGGAGGGAGGGAATTCCAGGCTAGAGGGAGAAAATGGGCCAGGGGTCAGCAGTGAGATAGATGAGGTCGAGAGCATGAGCATTAGAGGAGCAAAGTGGGTGGGCTGTGTTGTAATGGGAGACTGGGAAGGTGAGGTAGGAGTAGGCAAGGCGGTGAGGAGTTTTAAAGCCAGGGGTGAGGAGTTTTTGTTTGTGAAGGTGGATGGGCAACCACTGGAGTTTCTTGACGAGAGGGGAAAAGTCCTGAACATTTTTGTAGAAAAAACGATCCAGTCAGCAGAGTTAAGTATGGATTGGAGTGGGAAGAGACAAAAGGCTGGGAGGTCAGGAAGGAGATTGATAGAGTAATCAAGGCAGGAGAGGATAAGTGACTGTATTACCATGGTAGCAGTTTGGATGGAGAGGAAAGGGTGGATTTTAGAGATGTTGTGAAGGTGGAACCGACAGGATTTAGTGATGAATTGAATATTAACCAGAATACCTACCTGGCATAGGGGAAAGAGCACAGGCCTTAGAGTCACAGGACCTGAGTCCTATTCCTGGCTCCACCCCTTGCCTGCTGTGTGACCTTGGGCCAGTCACATCACTTCTCTATGCCTCAGTTTCCTTATCTGTAAAATGAGGATTTAATCCTTGTTTTTTTCTCCTACTTAAACTGTTATCCCCACTTGGGGCAGGGACTGTGTCCCACATGATTACTTTGCCTAACATATAGTAAGTGCTTAACAAAGACTACAATTTTTAATATTATTATTATTATTAGATCACTAGGTAGTTCAAACAGTCAAACTAGGTAGTTCAATATTTATTGAACACTTACTCTGTGAAGAACACAATTATCTTGTATCTACCCCAGTGCTTAGAACAGTGCCTGGCACACAGTAAGTGATTAACAAATGCCATAATTATTAATTAAGAGGTATGAAAAACTTCCTTGGATTTTCCTTGAACACCTGGAGTTCGGGTTATTTGACGCTCCACCATGCACATAGATGAATATGAGAGTTTTGAAATTGTATTCTCCCAAGTGCTTAGTATGGTGCTCTGCACATAGTAAGTGCTTGATAAATACCATTGATTGATTGAAAGGGACAGAATGGGTACTTCAGTAGTTCTCTATAGAGTCCACTGAGGCTAAATACTCACATGTATTGAAACTGAAAAGCAGAGTGCTAGCCAAGATTCCTGGATTAGGATGAAGATTCTGTCTTTAAAATTTAAATAAAAATTAAATCTTTTGAGAAAATTGTTTCTTCATTTTGGGTTCTGGGTTCCTTCTACAGTTTTTCCAGTAATCTTGTGATGTAATGGGGTTGAATAGAAGCATGGTCTGATGGAAAGAGTTTGAGCCTGAGAGTTTAAATTCCACTTTGTCTGCTGTGAAACCATGGGCAAGTCGCTAAACTTCTATGCCTTATTTTCTTCATCAGTAAAATAGGGATAAGATACCCAGTCTCCCTCCCTTTTAGACTGGGACAGGGATGGTATCTGATCTGAATATTTTGTCTACCCCAGTGCTTAGTACTTGACATCTAGTAAGTATTTAATAAATATCAATATTACCATTAAGAACTGTGAGTCCAATTTTCAGGTATTGATACACTTGTTCCATCTATATTACTAAAATTGTATATATGATAACTTTCACTGTCATAACTTTAACAATATTATGGCTCACTCGGGCTCGGGTTGTTTTGTTGGCTTCCAAATTAAATGGCTTCCAATGTTCCCTATTTCAAATATGGAATCATCAAACAGATGCTGAAAGAAGAAAGTGTATTAAGATTATAGTTCATTTTCTTTAAAAAGGAAAGATGAATAATAGAATATTGTGCTGTCCCAAAGAAGGAATCTGGGGCCAGATGCCTGGTTTAATTAATGTCATAAGGTGGACATCGTGAGTATTAAAAAGATGAAAAAGGCAAAGAAAAGCAAGGATAGCCTTGTAAGTTCTGAAGCAATATTCACAGCTATTTCAAGTGACATGATTTTTTTTTTCTAAAAGAAGAAGTAGGATTTTGGGAGTCATCTTGCTACTTCCTGATTGGACTGTGGACTATATGGACTGTGGCTTGTTACTGCTGTAACGACCTGACAAAGTAAATCCAGCTCCTGAAAAGGATAATTTGATAATTAGCCAAGTCTGGTCTATAGTTTCACCACAAGAAATTAAATGTGACACTCACAGATGTGGAAAATAGACCCAAATTATTTACTGTTCTGATTTGTTTTCCAAAACATTTCATTTAATTTCAGAATACAGAAAAGATTCAATTATATGAGATGCAAACATATGCTGAATCTAACCAATTCACTCACTAGGATAATATAATTGTTTTCAGTTGGATATATTATACTAAAAGCAGTCTCTTGATTTTTAAAGCTTTACTTAAGTTAAAAATAAATCTTGGTAGTTTAGTAGTTTGAACTGAGATTAGACAATTTTGAATATGATGCACTTCCCATGTGACTGATAATATTCTAAAATATCATTGTTTAAATGTCACTGCTATCCATTTACCTCTTCTTGACCCACATATTTGCTGGTATGAAAGTAAAAATGCTTCACTATGCCACTTTCAAAATCTTTTCTTTTTTTGTTTAAGGAAAAAAATAACCTGAAATTAAACTCATTCCATGAAGCCACAGCCAACAATTAGAGATTGGTACTAAAGTGCTTACTATATCTCTTTGAAAACAAAAATCATTACCTTGCTACTTTCTAACTTGATTTTTCAATTCTCATGGTAAAAAAAGTTCATTTAATAATACTAAAATGGAACAATTAAATTTTAATGATGTAAAAACTCAAATTATAGCCTTCTATCTCTGCCCCATTCAAGAACAAAATAGAAATGACACATATTCTCCAAAGCATGTGCTATTCGTTATCTCCATGTTTCACATGACTTCTGTATTTCAGCAATCAGCACTGTTATTCCGGCAACAGCTAGCATTTGAGGCCCAAATCGATGGTCATCACATTAGGTATGCAAATGTTGTCAGAAACTTTAGATCAAGGCTTGATTCAGCTTTGCCCATTGTAGAGGTCTGAGGGTGAAGCCCATAGGGCATCCAGAGTTCTTTGTTTTTTCCTTTCCTCAAACTCTTGCTCTTTATACTTCCAATATTAGAAGAACCTTTTGACAGTGGACCAATTAATCCAGAGATTCAGGCTTTGTAGACAAATGCTCTCAATCCTTTAGGCCAAAAGTGCCATCCACAAAGACTGCTTTATCATACCTCTGGACATAATCTAGTGGGATCTCAGAAGGAGGGTTATGAGCTAAACTGGGATGAATCCTAGCAAGAACTTTTATTTGAGTTAATAACTGTGGTATTTGTTAACGCTTATTAAATTAAGTACTGAACTAAGCACTGGGGTAAATACAACATCATCAAGTCCCACACAGGGCTCACAGTCAAAGTAGGAGGGAGAACAGCTATTCAATCCCATTTTACAGAGGAAGTTAAATAACTGGTCCGTGGTTGCAGAGCAGGGATTAAAACCCAGGTCCTCTGATTCCCAGACCCGAGCTCTTTCCATTAGGTCACCTGCTTCTCTGTTTCTTTTTAATGAGGGATCACAAACGATTAAGTGAACACATGGTTTTGTCTACAGAAAATTTACAAAGGACTTCCTCAAATTCAGTTTGAAAATAAACCATAAGGGTTTAGAACGGCTTTGCTGCTGCCCCAAGAATTCTTTAAAGGACAAAAGGTCGTTTTTTTGTGTGTGTGTGGTATTTAAGTGCATACTATGTTCTGGCACTGTTCTAAGCACTAGGGTAGATACAAGTAATCAGGTTGGACATAGTCCCTGTACTACATAGGGCTTACAGTCTTGATCTTCAGTTTAGAGATCAGGGAAATGAAACAAAGAAAAGTGAAGTGACTTGCTCAAGGTCACACAGCAGACAAGTGGCAGAGAGGGGATTAGAACCCAAGTCCCCAACTTCCTTCCGACTCCCAGGCCCATGCTTTATCTACTAGGCCATGCTGCTGCTTACTAGGCCATGTTGCTTCTAGCAAAGTGTTCAGTGGATGTGAGTAACGTCAAATCTAACCTAAAAAAATACAAAATAAGTGTATCATCTTGGGAAAACTTGGAGGAACAGTGTAACCCAGAGTCCAACCTTTTGAAGCCTCAAGTCTTGTTTGTGGGTGGAAATCATGTTCTACCTACTCCACTGTACTGTATTCTCCCATGAGCTTAGTATGGTGCTCAGCACATGGTAAGTGCTGAAATACCATGGATTGATTGAATGATGGAAGGAAGAGAGTAGCTGAAGCCACTAATAGAAAGACTCAAACTAAGCTCACGTTACTGGTCACATATAGAAGGAGAAATCTGTTTTTTTCAGAAAGCAACAGAGTGGGAACTTATGCGGGCATAGCACTCATATTATTGTGTAGAATACACAGAGATGCTATTTGGTAGGGTCCGGCTACCCTAGACCTCCAGCCAATCTTCCCACAATGTGTGCAGTGGATCACAAAGAGACTGGGAGTGAAAACTTGGCTCACCGGCTAGGCCCAGGTCCATTCAATCGTATTTATTGAATGCTTACTGTGTGCAAAGCACTGTACTAAGTACTTGGGAGAGTACAATGCAACAGTAAGCAGACACATTCCCTGCCCAGAAGGAGCTTACAGTCTCTAAACTAGAAAAGTCAAGGGCGTATGCTACTGATCCTGAATGTCCTAAATACAAATCCTGTGCATGCAAGTGGCACCAGATAAATAAATGCTAAATAATTTTTGTCTTCTGCTTCCCCAGTAGACTATAAGCTCCTTGTGGGCAAGAATCAGATCTACCAGCTCTACTACACTGCACTTTCCCCAGCCCTTGTTATGGTGTTCTACACACTGAAAGTGGTCAGTCAATATATAATTGATTGTAAGATCTTTGAAAGCAGGGATCGTTTCCTGATTCTGTTGGACTGACTGACTGATTGATTTATAATGTTGGTATTTGTTAAGCGCTTAGTATGTGCAGAGCACTGTTCTTAGCGCTGGGGTAGATACAGGATAATCAGGTTGTTCCACGTGAGGCCTACAGTTAATCCCCAGCTTACAGATGAGGTAACTGAGGCACAGAGAAGTTAAGTGGCTTGCCCACAGTCCCACAGCTGATAAGTGGCAGAGCCAGGATTCGAACCCATGACCTCTGACTCCCAAGTCCGGGTTCTTTTCACTGAGCCATGCTGCTTCTCTCTCTCCCCCCTCTAGACTGTATGCTCGATGTGGCAGGGAATGTGCCTGTTTGTTGTACTCTCCCAAGCACTTAATATAGCACTTTGCATACGATAGCGCTTGTTAAGTGTGATAGAATGAACGAATGAAAGGACAGTGCGTAACAATAAATTCCACTGATGGGTGGCCTAAGCAATTGGTTTCCTATTTTCTAAAGAGGCAGCAGCATACGTAGCTTTAATTATAGCGATAGTGTTCACCTAGCTCGAGAAAGCCTAGGAACTTCACCTTAAACTCATCCTATCTAAAATTGAATACTTCATCTTCTCTCCAAAGTTCATTCCTCCACTTCTTAACTTTTCCTTCACAGTTGAAAGCATCATGTCTCTCCATGTCCCCCAAACTCACAAAAGCGTATCATCTTTTATTCCTTTCAGTCTTAATTAATGGCATACCAAGAGATGTGTGCTAAATAAGCATCTTTTAGAAAATAAAGCAGGATTGCAGGATTCCCTTCAGTTGATTTTCGTCTGAAAACTTCCCACTCTATAAATGTCTTGTGGGCAGGGATTGCTTATGCCAACTCTTTTTTTTATTGTACTCTTCCAAGCACTTAGTATCATTCTCTGTGCTTGATAATTGATTGATTTGTCTGTCACATTAGGGATTTTGCTAAATCCTGGCAGGTTTTCCTTCACAATTTTCTTGGATTAGTTTTTTTTTTTAAATGGTATTTAAGTGCTTAGTATTCATTCATTCAATTGTATTTATTAAGCGCTTACTGTGTGCAGGGCACTGCACTAAGTACTTAGGAGAACACAATTCAACAACAAGCATATTTCCTATTTCCCGACACTTTCGCTTTATTCATTTATTTTTCTATACTCTTGCTATTACAAGAGTATTAGAGAAGCAGCGTGGCTCAGTGGAAAGAGCATGGGCTTTGGAGTCAGAGGTCATGAGTTCGAATCCCAGGTCTGCCACTTGTCAGCTGTGTGACTGTGGGCAAGTCACTTAACTTCTCTGGGCCTCAATTACCTCATCTGTAAAATGGGGATTAAGATTGTGAGCCCCATGTGGGACAACCTGATTCCCCCGTGTCTCCTCCAGCGCTTAGAACAGTACTCTGCACATAGTAAGCGCTTAACAAATACCAACAAGTTGCATCTTTATTTTTCCTCCAGCTCACACTGTATGTTTACCATTTCTGCCAGTCCCGTTTCTCCCATTAAATTTCATCGCAGCAATGTGGAGACAGTGTGACCTAATGAAAGGAGACAGAGAATTAAGAGAGCTGGGTTCTTGTCTAAGCTCAGCCACTGATCTGGTCACTGCTGTGACATTAAGCGTGGCTCACTGGAAAGAGCACGGGCTTTGGAGTCAGAGGTCATGGGTTCGAACCCCGGCTCTACCACTTGTCAGCTGTGTGACTTTGGGCAAGTCACTTAACTTCTCAGTGCCTCAGTTACCTCATCTGTAAAATGGGGATTAAGACTGTGAGCCCCACGTGGGACAACCTGATTCCCCTGTGTCTACCCCAGCGCTTAGAACAGTGCTCGGCACATAGTAAGCGCTTAACAAATACCAACATTATTAAGCAATTCACTTGACCTCTCTCTGCCTCATTTGCCCACCTATAGCATGGGAGTAAATATCTGTTCTTCCTGCTTGTGCCTGTGACAGGGACTGTGGTAGATCTGATTCTCTTGATTTATCCTTGTGCTTAGTACAGTGCTTGGCACATAAATGACTGATAAATGCCTAAACAGTAGTCATCATCATCATCAAATAGTATAGTGCTCTACACACATTAGATGTCAATACATAATCTTGAATGGAAAGGTTCTCATTGGCTTCACACAAAATAAGCTCTATGTGAGTTTTACCTAAACTCAAGCACAAAATATAGAAAGACCCACTGATAAAGCATAAATCTTCTTGACCACACCCACACCCCAGCTAACATAATAATAATAATAATGTTGGTATTTGTTAAGCGCTTACTCTGTGCCAAGCACTGTTCTAAGCGCTGGGATAGACACAGGGGAATCAGGTTGTCCCACGTGGGGCTCACAGTCTTAATCCCCATTTTACAGATGAGGGAACTGAGGCACCGAGAAGTTAAGTGACTTGCCCAAAGTCACACAGCTAACATCTGTCTGTTGCATCATCTTCAAAACTGAAAGATGCTGTATTGAACTGATTATTCTTCAATTTCTTCACCATCCATCACTCTATATTACTAATAAACTCTTCTGCTGTCAGCAAACTAAACTTCAGAGCTTCACCTGTAATCAGTTATTAATACATCACAAGAACCATGTGGTCTCTAATGCAGTCTAACTATATTAAAGATACAATTTTAAATGGATATAATAAAGCTCTGAGGTTATTGATATTCCTCAACACTTTAAAGAGAACCAAATGATTTAAACATTCTTTGGATACCATCTTCAGAGGAAAGGAAAATATGTTAAGGTTTCAATTATTTGAATATCAGATATCTAAATACCAGCCCCACTTTTTCCCCAGTTACAAGATTAGTGCTACTTTCTGTTGTCTGGTAGGGATTCTGAGAAAGTGAGATGTGCACTCTTAGATGTAGAATAAGATGTAGACTAAGAGATGTGAAAGCTTGTAAGGGTCCATACGGCAATGGAATGATGAGAGGTTTCTGTGGAAGCTGAAGTTCCAATTTTGAAAAATGTTCTACTTAGTAAAGGAAAGAAATCTAAAAATAAAATAAAAGTTGTAGGTATAACAGATTAGAGGGCAGCAGGAGATAGCCTGAAAGTATTTGGGAACGGTGAGTCTTGGGATACCAAAAAGCTTCAGGGGGGTTTAGGTGGGAGACAAGTTCAGACAGATTCCAGAGGGAAAGGGAAAAAAAATAGCTTGCTATAGCAAAACAGAATAAAAATTGGAATAAAACTGAAGGGAGTTTAGAGGTAGAGCTAGGAAACTGAGAAAAAAGATGGAGAAGAAAATAATGAAATCCTAGCAAATAGGCGGGGTAGGTAATAGGAGGATAATTCAGAGAAGGGTGGGTTAGAAAGGGATGAAAATAGAGCAGTCATTATTGGCATCACGTGCTGCAATTTTGTCTTCAAATGAATGGTGAACCTCTGCCTTCAGCCAGATTGTGTTAGTGCTATGTGCGGCTGAAGTTGAGGAAAGTTCCATTTGTTTTCAAGTTTTAGGAAATCAGTGTATCCCAGTTTAAAGAATACAGAACAGGAAGTCAGAACTGGGTTCTTGGGCAAATCACTTAACCCCTCTGGGTCTGGTTTCCTCATCTGAAACATGGAGATAAGATACCTGCACTCCTTTCCTTTTAGACTGTGAGCCCCAGATGGGACAGGGACTGTGTCTGATCCATTGTCTTGTATCTGCCACAGTACTTAGGCACATTGTTGTTTTATGCTGTTGAGTCATGTGGGTACATGAACACATCTCTCCCATATCGCCCCACCTCCATCTGCAATCGTTCTTGACCCCACTTCCCCCTCCAGTTATCGCCCTATCTCCCTACTACCCTTCCTTTCCAAAATCCTAGAACGAGTCGTCTACAATCGATGCTTAGAATTCCTTAACTCCCATTCTCTCCTAGACCCCCTCCAATCTGGCTTCCGTCCCCTCCACTCTACCGAGACTGCTCTCTCTAAGGTCACCCGTGACTTCCTTCTTGCCAAATCCAATGGCTCCTACTCCATTCTAATCCTCCTTGACCTCTCTGCTGCCTTTGACACTGTCGACCATCCCCTCCTCCTCCATACCTTATCTCACCTTGGCTTCACGGACTCTGTCCTCTCCTGGTTCTCCTCTTACCTCTCTGGCCGGTCATTCTCGGTCTCCTTCGCTGGAGCCTCCTCCCCCTCCCATCCTTTAACTGTTGGAGTTCCTCAAGGGTCAGTTCTCGGCCCTCTTCCGTTCTCCATTTACACTCACTCCCTCGGTGAACTCATTCGCTCTCACGGCTTTGACTACCATCTCTACGCAGATGACACACAGATCTACATCTCCGCCCCTGTCCTCTCCCCCTCCCTTCAGGCTCGCATCTCCTCCTGCCTCCAGGACGTCTCCACCTGGATGTCGGCCCGCCACCTAAAACTCAACATGAGCAAGACTGAGCTCCTCATCTTCCCTCCCAAACCCGGTCCTCTCCCAGACTTCTCTATCACCGTGGATGGCACGACCATCCTTCCCGTCTCTCAGGCCCGCAATCTCGGTGTCATCCTTGACTCGTCTCTCTCGTTCACCCCACACATCCTATCCGTTACCGAGACCTGCCGGTTTCACCTCTACGATATCGCCAAGATCCGCCCTTTCCTCTCCACCCAAACGGCTACCTTACTGTTACGGGCTCTCGTTATATCCCAGCTAGACTACTGTGTCAGCCTTCTCTCTGACCTCCCTTCCTCCTCTCTCGCCCCGCTCCAGTCTATTCTTCACTCCGCTGCCCGGCTCATCTTCCCGCAGAAACGATCTGGGCATGTCACTCCCCTTCTTAAACAACTCCAGTGGTTGCCTATCAACCTCCGCTCCAAACAAAAACTCCTCACTCTAGGCTTCAAGGCTCTCCATCACCTTGCCCCTTCCTACCTCTCCTCCCTTCTCTCTTTCTACCACCCACCCCGCACGCTCCGCTCCTCCGCCGCCCATCTCCTCACCGTCCCTCGGTCTCGCCTATCCCGCCGTCGACCCCTGGGTCACGTCCTCCGCGGTCCTGGAACGCCCTCCCTCCTCACCTCCGCCAAACTGATTCTCTTTCCCTCTTCAAAACCCTACTTAAAACTCACCTCTTCCAAGAGGCGTTCGCAGACTGAGCTTCTCTTCTCCCTCTACTCCCTCTGCCATCCCCCCTTTACCTCTCCGCAGCTAAACCCTCTTTTTCCCCTTTTCCCTCTGCTCCTCCACCTCTCCCTTCCCATCCCCACAGCACTGTACTCGTCCGCTCAACTGTATATATTTTCGTTACCCTATTTATTTTGTTAATGAATTGTACATTGCCTTGATTCTATTTAGTTGCCATTGTTTTTACGAGATGTCTTCCCCTTGACTCTATTTATTGCCATTGTTCTTGTCTGTCCGTCTCCCCCGATTAGACTGTAAGCCCGTCAAACGGCAGGGACTGTATCTGTTGCCGACTTGTTCATCCCAAGCGCTTAGTACAGTGCTCTGCACATAGTTAGCGCTCAATAAATAAATACTATTGAATGAATCGTTCTGGTAGTGGATTCAGAGAGTTTTCTTGGTAAAATTATGGAAGTAGTTTACCCACTGCCTCCTTCCACACAGTTGACCTAAGTCTCTGCCTCAACTCTCTCATATGTCGCTGCTGCCCAGCACAGGTGAGTTTTGACTTATAGCAGATTGATTTCCACCCACTAACCATATAGTAAGTGCTCAATAACTGCCAAGCACTGTGCTAAGTGCTGGTGTTGATAGGTTATTCAAGCCAGTATATGATGGGAATAACCTGGATACTGGGAGTTTGGTTGAAGAGTAAGAGGCAAATCTATGAATTATTAGAGAGGAAAACCTGGCAGATTATGTGGAAAGATGAGAGAGGAGTCAAAAAATAAGCCAAGATACCTGGATTCAGAGACAGATAGATGGTGTTAAATTAGGTAATGGAGAAGATTATGGAGGGAAAATGAGGAGTTCAGGTTTAGATCTATGGAGCTGCAGGTGGGTATGGATGCATCAAGTACATATTTGGTTTAGATACACAAAGGTGGTTGTTGGGAGGATATGAGCTAAGGAGAGGAAAATTTAGCTGGAGAAGGCCTCCTGGAGGAGATGTGATTTCAGAATTATTTTGAAGATGGTGAGAGTGGTGATTTGTCAGTTATGAAGGGAGAGAGAGTTCGGGGCAAGAAAGAGGATCTAGTGAGAGAGATGAGACAGGCAAGTAGGTTGGTGTAAGAGAAGCACAGAGAACAGGCTGAGTTGTAATAGGAGAGGAATGAGATTAGTTAGGAATTGGAGAGCTGATTGAGAACTGCATAAGTGGCTTATTTTTGTGGACAGAGTTCTAGTCTCTAGAAATACCTGACATAAATCTCTGAAATATATTTTTAAAGCACTTGGAGAAATGAAAATAAATTCGCTGTTTAAAGTGTCAGTGTCTACCCATTTCTTCCTGTTAATATGTTTTTGACTGGAAAAGCTGCTGAAGTAATGAACCCATAATTGAAGACTGCTTATCTCAACACAGACTACTGGGTCAACAACTTATATATTCTGTTTAGCACGGACGATGCTACTATTGCTCACAAAAATTAATTAGGAGGAGAAATTGTCTTTAGTCTCCTGAACACCAGTGCGTTACACACATTCTGTCTTGTGGCTCAGCAATTTAAAAACATTTCTCAAATCCCAGGTGCATAATCAGGATTATCTGGACTATTAGACAGTATTGTTTCAGATAATCAAAACAGTAGCCAGTGGACAATAAAATGTGCTATTTCGCGCATTTCAAAAAGGACTGAATTAGATTGACTAGTCATTCAAACTCAAAAGGTTCTTGTTAGAATCACAGGAAGAGGGTTGGCGATATTCTAGGTGCATCTTTGACTGTGCTCGAATATATCAACTGGTTCATGGCAGGTTGGGTTAGAGAAACTCTGAGGCCTACCTCTCAAATGATTTGAGGTTCCCACTTGTTGAAATGAAAATACGTAAGTGCCATAACTCTTCCTGCGTGTTTCTGGGCAGACATGTTTGTTTGTCCCACACCTTGCCCTGCTGTTTACTATCTGATGCGTCGTCTTCTCCCCCATTATCCAATCTTCCTCTGATTCATTTTTTTCCAGCGTATTTGTCCTTTTAAAGTTCTCTAGAGTTGTACTTCATGTCAGACACCAAATATAGCAGTATTTTATCAACACAGTGAAGATAGACGCATCACAGGAATGGCTGGGCTGTAAATATATTTCTGTGCTGCCTTTTTCCTATTGTTCAGAAGAGTTTCTGGAATGACAATGTACTGGTAAAGAAGAAAACTTTAAGATTTGGTACTTGTGATTACTTGAAACCTTAAATGATATCCACTGAAAAGCCGGAGAATAGTTCAATTCACAACTCAATTAGAGGTATTTATTGAGAGCTTACTGTGGGCAGAACACTGTACTAAGAGCTTGGGAGAAGCAGCATGGCCTATTGGATAGAGTACAGGCTTAGGAGTAAGAAGCACCTGGGTTCTAATCCTGGCTCTGCCATTTGTCTGCTGTGTGATGTTATACTTATCTGTGTCTCAGTTACTTCACCTGTAAAATGGAAATAGAAACTGTGTGCACCATGTGGGACAAGGGGAGTGTCCAGCCCAATTTGCTTATATCCACCTCAGTGCTTAGTACAGTGCCTGGCACGTAGTAAGTCCTTAAATATTCCTATTATTATTATTATTATTATTGCAGTACAACAAAGTTGGTAGTCACATTCCCTGTTCACAATGAGCTTGCAGTCTAAGGAAGATATATATTAATATAAATAAATACATCATTGTTCAATCAATGGTATTTATTGAACATTATGTACCGAGCACTGTACTAAGCACTTGGGAGAGAGCACAAAAGAATTAGCTTAAATTATTTTGACTATGATGAGAAAACTAAGGACTAAAGGAAATCAAATTCATATGGCTATGTACAGAAGTGCTGTGGGGCTGAAAGTGGGGTGAATATCAAGTACCCAAAAGATACAGATCCAAGTGTAGTAATTGTTTTACCCATTACAAATAATTGGATTGAAAATAGAGACAAGGAGACATCAGACATTGGTAACATTCAATTTCTTCTTTCATTTAAATATACCTCATATTTCCTTTAAATGTCCATACAAATGCTAGCTACTGCAATAGTGTTTCACCTGGGCAGAGCAAATAGTCAGCAAGGCCAGATTAAGAGTACTGGGGGCTGTGGGATTTTAATAAATTTAATAGGGCCCATGTGAAGCCAGACTGAGCGTCCCCTTTTCCCTCTGCTCCCTCTGCTCCCTCTGCTCCCTCTCTGCCCCTCCTTCACCTCCCCTCAGGTAAGCCCCCTTTCCCCCCTTTCCCTCTGCTCCTCCCCCTTTCCCTTCCCCTCCCCTCAGCCCTGTTCTCATTTGTATATATTTTTATTACCCTATGTATTTTGCTAATGAGGTGTACATCCCCTTGATTCTATTTATTGTGATTATGTTGTCTTGTTTTTGTCCCTCTGTCTCCCCCAATTAGACTGTAAGCCTGTCACTGGGCAGGGACTGTCTCTATCTGTTGCCGAATTGTACATTCCAATTGCTTACTACAGTGGTCTGCACATAGTAAGCACTCAATACTATTGAATGAATGAATGAACATCATTCCAACAAGCTGGATGCGATGCACCAATTATTTCTCACCACCCTGAAGCCGTGGTGGAAGCATCTCCCCAGCAGTTTCCTTGGCCTCTTCCCCTACTCTTGCTCCTTCTTGTTTCTGCCAGTCTTCAGCCCAATCTGGGAAATGGGTGATGTCCATGAGAAGGTGATGTCCCTCTCCACCAGTGCGAGTGAGTTCCTGCAAGTGAAACCTACAGATGCCCAGTTATAATTCCAAAGCCGAGATTGCCACCCCGACTCTGCTTCCTACCCATTCAGTACCTACTCCCCTCTCTGCGCCTTAATTGCCTTATTTATAACATGGGTATGAAAGAGATTTCCATAACCATCTGGTACAGGGACAGTGACTGATCTCACACTTTTTAAAAAATCCCTCTGCTAGAGTTTAGACCAGAGTACGTACTTTAAGGCCATTGTTAATTTTTTTTTTACTCATTACAACACACATTTACATTTATTCTTGAATGATTGTGGGAATTCTGTTTATCTGCAAGATTTCATGAGGCTTCTATGAAATGTCAGAATAATATGAACAAAAACAAAGACAGGAAGAAATCATATTCATAAGTTAATTAGCATATTCTAATGCTCAAATCCAACTCGGAAGTATGACAAATTTGTATCTGGGATGAGTGTAGCAAGAGTTTATAATAATAACAGCGATAATAATAATTATAATAACTGTGGAATTTAAATATATGCCAAGAACTGTACTAAGCTCTGGTGTAGATAAGGATAATCAGGTCCCACATGAGGCTCACAAAGTAAGTAGGAGGGAGAAAAGGTTTGAATTGCCATTTTGCAGATGAGGAAACTGAAGCCCCGACAAATTAAGTGACATGCCCAAGATCACACATCCGGTAAGTGGCAGAGCCGGGATTTCCACTAGGCCACGCTGCTTCTTTCTCCCTGTCCTTTGAGAAAGGCCCCCAGATGGCTTGTTAGATCTCACCGAGGTCCTCTCCCGGTGTTGACTCGAGACCGACACATCATGAAGCAAAAGTCTATAGTTTGGCCATTCCATGAAGCACGTGATGCAACACATTATGGTACATGTAGATGATAATGTGATGATATCATGCATTGTTCACCATCTGACATTATCACATTGGTCTGGGGCAGCTCTGCCTGTAGTCCTGTGATCTAGAGCTGTGAGTCAGTCAGTTTTATTTATTGAGTGCTGATTGTAAGCAGAGTAGTGTTCTAAGCGATTGGGAGAGTATAATATAACACATTCCCTGTCCACAGCGAGCTGTAAGTTGTTTCCATTCTCTCATCTTAGGAGTCCCTTGGCCGCCTTCTGGGCCTGAGGAAGGCAGCCAGGGTGGTCAAGGAGCAGATAGTTGGGGACAATGCAACGGCAGTGGAGCCAGAGGAATCCCACCTCCTGCTACCTGCTCACGAGAGTGCAACCTGGTTTTCTCGCTACGCCACTCCTGTACCCATAAACTGCCAATCTGCCTCCAGCCCTAAATCAGACCTCGTCTGGACAATTTGAGATGCCCTGACAGCTATTCTGAGGGAGTTGGCCCACCAGCCTGAAAGTCACATATCTTTTTGACTTCCTGTGAGACCCAAGGGAGGGATCTGGGACATGGACTGGGAGAAGTAATTGTCCTTAGAGCAGAGTCAAGTAGAGGTGGGGCATCCACTTCTTCAGACCCCTTCCTGTGTCCTTTTCTGCTGCTGTAGCTGGGGAGGCTGTCCCATGAGATCTTCCCTAAATATGCCACTGCCTGTGTCTCTCGCTTCCTGAATATTTGATTTTGAGCAATAGCATCACCTCTTATCCACTTGCCTTGCTACACCAATAAAATCAGTCCTCCCCTGGCAGTAAGAAGGTAAACGACTTCTTTTGTAGCATAAACCCTTTGTGTGTAAATAATTTGTTAATCCCCTTAAGCATTGTGTTAGAAAAAAGCCCAACATAAATTGATTGTATAGATAGCCTGATTGTAAAGCAAGATTAATATGAAAACACAAGAAGTCTGCAATAAAACCTACCAGCTTAAATCACTCACATTTGTATACCAGCATTCATATTTAGCAACAGTCCCAAGGCTGAGATTAAAGCTGTTTGGTAGGTTACTTCAAGGCCTTTTTATTGCTAAATCTTATTATGTCTCTAAAATGTAGAAATTAATCACCTGTCATCAAAGCTGCAGTGGATTATTGACTTCTAAATGTCTCTACCAATTGATTCATGACAGAATGAAACAGGAGGCTGAACTAGCATTGAAATTCTTTTGCATGTGATAAAAAAAAAGGTCTAATAAAAGCGTTTCAACAAATGCTGCCTATTAGGTAATCATCACAAAGTACTTTCTTATCAAAATGAGGTGCTTCTGGAATACTTTTGATTAAAAATATATTTTTCAGCTCCATGCTGCTGTGATTGTGGAATTATTTTGAAGCCTTAGGAAACTGATTTAGAAATTCATTTAGTTCTTTCATTAAGCAGTGCAAATTGTTCACAGGTATAAACAAAGTATACACATTTGGGGGTATATCTGTTCTATTTTAAAGTTATTTTATATTATATAATTCTAGAACATGAATTATGTAATAGTGAGGCTCCCCTGACCCCCTGAAAGCATGGTTCAGTGGAAAGAGCCCGGCCTTAGGAGTCCGAGGTCATGGGTTTGAATCCCGGCTCTGCCACTTGGCAGCAGTGTGACTGTGGGCAAGTTACTTAACTTCTCTGGGCCTCAGTTACCTCATCTGGAAAATGGGGATTAAGACTGTGAGCCTCACGTGGGACAACATGATTACCCTGTATCTACCCCAGTGCTTAGAATAGTGCTCTGCACATAGTAAGCACTTAACAAATACCAACATTACTACATTATTATTATCTCCACTATTACTTTTGTTATTTTGTTATCATTAAAAACAGTGTGGCCAAGCAGAAAAGACATGGGCCTGGGAGTCAGATGATGAGCTGGGTTCTAATTCCAGTTCTGCACTGCTTTCCCTTTTGTGCTCTATCTAATAGACCATGCTGCTTTCCCTTTCATGGTTGCGTTTCATTTGGCACGTGCTTAGTGTAAGCAGCTTATTTGTTTGCTCCTGTGAATTTTCAAGGGGCTTTCATTATCAATCAAATGGACAAATAGTGAGCTTCAAGGACTGGTTCACCAGATTTCCTGCCTCTTTGCCATCGAGCTGCATAAAACATATGTAAACCAGTCTAGCACCTTTCTTAAATGTATTTTCAGCCAAACTCTTACAACCTGGATATGTGTATCACAAAACTGTCAATCAAGTCTGCTTGGAATCACGTGACTTACCAAATTCTGGCCTTTATATCATTTAATTTCCTTTTATAATTAGCCATATAAGTAGGAAGAGTTGGTCTTAAAATTTCAAATAATTTAGTCAAGGAGCCACAGAATTTAAGGTCACTGTTACCATCACCTTCATCATCATCATCTTTATTCATTCACTCATGCATTCAATTGGATTTATTGAGCACTTACTGTGTGCAGTGCACTGTACTAAGCTCTTGGAAAGTACAATTCAGCAACCATAACCACTGACTACATTGCCATCACTTCCAACGGATCTAGATTTATTGAGGGCCCCCTGTGTGCAAGCTAGAGCTTTAAATACTGGACAAAATTTCTTCAAAGGAAATTGACCCCATTTGCTAAAAGCTTTTATTGAAATACAGGCAAATCAGGGAGTCAGTCACATAGGATAACATGTAGAAAAAATTATTCATCATCAACAATAACTATGGCATACGGAAAGAGGACTTAGGGCCTGGGGAATGGGAAAGTGTCAAGACTTCTCCCATCTCCCACTCCCCCAGGCTCACTGGGAAAGGAGGCGGTGTCAGCTCCCTTCTCGCATCCCAATGCCACTTCCACACTATCCCTCCTCCCCCTTCCCTCTCCTTCCCCTCCTTTGAAACCCATATCATTCACCTCTACCACCCGCTCCAGATTCTTGTAGCTGTCATCTACTGCCCCCCGGTCCTGCCTCCAACTTCTTAACTGCCTTGACCCCTTTCTCATCTTCCTTCTCTCATTCTCCCTGCCCACTCTGATCCTCGGAGACTTCAACATCCACATGGATGTACCCGGTGACCCCTCTGCCACCTGCCTGCTATCACTCCTCGACTCTGCCAACCTCCTGCTCCACCACACCTCGCCCACTCACCAACTTGGTCACACCCTCGATCTCGTCATCTCTCATCGCTGTACTATCTCCACCCTCACCAACTCTGAAATCCCTCTCTTGGACCATAACCTTCTCACCCACCTCCTCTCTCCCACTCCCTCCCCCTGCAAATCTGCAACCTCTGCTCTCTTGACCCCATTCGTCTCTCCCAAAGCATCACACCCCACCTTGCCTCCCTATCCTCTCTTCCCACTCTCGATGATCAGGTTACTGCTCTCAACTCCACCCTCTCTACTCATCTCAACTCACTCGCCCCCCTTCCCCTTCTCTGCTCTGGCTCCTCTAATCTGCAGCCCTGGATCTCTGCCTCTGTCCTCCTCCTTCGCTCTTGTGCTCGAGCTGCTGAGTGCTGCTGGTGAACATCTAAGTACCAAGCCAACCTTATTCACTTCAAATTTATCCTTTCCTGCCTTAACTCTGCCCTCTCCTCTGCCAGGCAAAACTACTTTTCTTCCCTCATTGACACCCATGCCCATCACCCCTGTCAATTGTTCCGGACTTTTAACTATCTCCTCAGGCCCCCTGTTTCTCCCCCGCCCCCATCCTTCACCCCCAATGATCTGGCCACTTACTTCATTACGAAAATTAACACTATCAGGTCTGAGTTCCCTTAAGTCACCCCTCCCCCTTCTCCATCCGCCCGACTCCCAACCCTCTCCCCTACTTTCCCATCCTTCCCTGCAGTATCCTCAGAGGAGATCTCCTCCCTTCTCGGAAGTGCTACCCCCTCCACTTGTGCTTCAGACCCCATTCCCGCTCACCTTATAAAAACTATCACCCCTTCCCTCCTCCCCTCCTTAACTTCTATCTTTAACCATTCACTCTACATCGGCTTCTTCCCCTCTGCCTTCAAACATGCCCATGTCTCCCCCATCCTAAAAAACCCCTCTCTTGGGCCCATTTCCCCTTCCAGTTATGGTCCTAATCTTCCTCCTACCCTTCCTTTCCAAACTCCTAGAATGAGTCATCTACACTCGCTGCCTTGAATTCCTCAACTCCTACTCTCTACTGGACCCCGTCCAGTCTGGCTTCCGTCCCCTCCACCCCACCGAAACTGCCCTCTCAAAGTCACCCATGACCTCCTTCTTGCCAAATCCAATGACTCCTACTCTATCCTAATCCACTTCGACCACTCAGCTGCCTTTGACACTGTCGACCATCCCCTTCTCCACACTTTATCTCACCTTGGCTTCACGGACTCTGTCCTCTCCTGGTTCTCCTCTTATCTTTCTGGCTGTTCATTCTCGGTCTCCTTCGTGGGCTTCTCCTCCCCCACCCATCCCCTAACTGTAAGGGTTCCTCAAATGTCAGTTCTTGGCCTCTTCTGTTATCCATCTATACTCACTCACTTTGTGAATTCATTCACTCGCACGGCTTCAACTATCATGTCTGTGCAGATGACACACAAATTTACATCTCTGCCCCTGTCCTCTCCCCCTCCCTTCAAGCTTGTATCTCCTCCTGCCTCCAGGACGTCTCCACCTGGATGCCTGCCGGCCACTTAAAACTCAACATGTCTAAAACTGAGCTCCTTATTTTCCCTCCCAAACTCTGTCCTCTCCCTGACTTCCCTGTCACTGTGGACGGCACGACCATCCTTCCCATCTCACAAACCCACAACCTTCATGTCATCCTTAACTCTGCTCTCTCATTCACCCTCTTATCTTTCTGGCTGGTCATTCTCGGTCTCCTTCACAGGCGCCTCCTCCCCCCCTCATCCTTTAACTGTTGGAGTTCCTCAAAGGTCAGTTCTTGGCCCTCTTCTGTTCTCCATTTACACTAACTCCCTTGGTGAACTCATTTGCTCTCACGGCTTCGACTACTATCTCTACGCAGATGACACACAGATCTACATCTCTGCCCCTGTCCTCTCCCCCTTCCTTCAGGCTCGTATGTCCTGCCTCCAGGATGTCTCCACCTGGATGTTGGCCTGCCACCTAAAACTCAACATGAGCAAGACTGAGCTCCTCATCTTCCCTCCCAAGCCCGGTCCTCTCCCAGTCTTCCCTATCACCGTGGATGGCACAACCATCCTTCCCGTCTCTCAGGCCCGCAATCTCGATGTCATCTTTGACTCGTCTCTTTCATTCACCCCACACATCCTCTCAGTTACCAAGACCTGCCGGTTTCACCTTTACAATATCGCCAAGATCCGCCCTTTCCTCTCCACCCAAATGGCTACCTTACTGCTACGGGCTCTTGTTATATCCCAGCTAGACTACTGTGTCAGCCTTCTCTCTGACCTCCCTTCCTCCTCTCTCGCCCCACTTCAGTCTATTCTTCACTCCGCTGCCCAGCTCATCTTCCTGCAGAAATGATCTGGGCATGTCACTCCCCTTCTTAAACACCTCCAGTGGTTGCCTATCAATCTCTGCTCCAAACAAAAACTCCTCACTCTAGGCTTCAAGGTTCTCCATCACCTTGCCCCTTCCTACCTCTCCTCCCTTCTCTCTTTCTACCGCCCACCCCGCACGCTCCACTCCTCTGCCGCCCACCTCCTCACCTTCCCTCGGTCTTGTCTATCCCGCCGTCGACTCCAGGGCCATGTCCTCCCGTGGTCCTGGATTGCCCTCCCTCCTCACCTCAGACAATCTAATTCTCTTCCCCTCTTCAAATCCCTACTTAAAACTCACCTCCTCCAAGAGGCCTTCCCAGACTGAGCTCCCCCCTTTTTTCCCTCTGCTCCCTCTAGCCCCCCTTCACTTCTCCGCAGCTAAGCCTCTTCTCCCCCCTTTCCCTCTCCTCCTCCCCCTCTCCTGTCCCACCCCTTCAGCACTGTACTCGTCCGCTCGACTGCATATATCTTTATCACCCTATTTATTTTGTTTATTTTGTTTAATGAGATGTACATCACCCTGATTCTATTTAGTTGCCATTGTTTTTATGAGATGTTCTTCTTCCCCTTGACTCTATTTATTGTCATTGTTCTTGTCTGCCTTTCTCCCCCCGATTAGACTGTAAGCCCATCAAAGGGCAGGGACTGTATCTGTTGCCCACTTGTACATTCCAAGCGCTTAGTACAGTGCTCTGCACAGAGTAAGCACTCAATAAATACTATTGAATGAATTCACCCCACCCATCCAGTCCATCACCAACACCTGCCGGTCTCACCTTGACAGTATTGCCAAGATCCATCCTTTCCTCTCCATCCAAACTGCTATCATGCTGGTTACAAGCTCTCATAATATCCCGACTAGATTATTGTGTTAGCCTCCTCTCAGATCTCCCTTCCTCCTGTCTGTCTATACTCCAGTCTATTCTTCTTTCCGCTGCCCGGATCATCTTCCTACAGAAACGCTCTAGGCATATCACTCCTCTCCAGTGATTGCCTATCAACCTTTGCACGAAATAAAAACTCCTCACTCTTGGCTTCAAAGCTCTCCATCACCTTGACCCCTCCTACCTCTCCTTCCTTCTCTCTTTCTACTGCCCACTCCTACACTCCGCTCCCCTGCCACTTACCTCCGCTCCCCGGTTCAGGCCTGTCCTGCCGCCGACCCCTGGCTGACATCCTACCACTGTCCTGGAATGACCTCCCTCCTCATATCCGCCAAACTAACTCTCTTCCCCTCTTCAAAGTCCTACTGAGAGCTCATCTCCTCCAGGAAGCCTTCCCAGACTGAGCCCCCCTTTTTCCTCTGCTCCTCCTCCCCTCCCCCCACCCTCTTCTCTCCCGCCTTCCCATCTCCTCAGCACTGTGTATATTTGTATATATTATTACTCTTTTTATTTTGTTAATGAGGTGTATATCTCCATGATTCTATTTATCTTGATGATGCTGTCTTTTTTTGTTTTGTTCTGTTTTGCTTTGCTGCCTGTTTCCCCTCTTTAGACTGTAAGCCTGTTACTGGGCAGGGATTGTCTCTATCTGTTGCCGAATTGTACATTCCAAGCACTTAGTACAGTGCTCTGCACACAGTGAGCGCTCAATAAATACTATTGAATGAATGAATGAATGAAAGAGAAATACAGGGAAAGGGGTGGGGAAAGAAACCGAATAAGGAAGAATATTCTGGCTCCCAATCCTAGTATGTCCTAGTAGAGTAAGGTTGGACTTTTAGCTGATTCCAGACTCACCTGGCTCTCAGTGATCTAGTTTCTGCCTCTAGCTCTAACATTTCATCTAGATAATACTATTAATTTATATTTAGCATCCTTGAGAGTGCACAAAAATTTAATCACCATTTTGAAATGCCTGGATACTAGTAGTAAATAATATTTATTATAAAGCACTTACTATGGGCAGAGCAGTGTACTAAGCACTGGGAGAGAATGTGCAGGTGGGAATTAGAAATGGGCCCTGTCCCTAAGGGACTCACCATCTAAGAATGAAAAAAAATATTTGGAATGAAAGATATAATTACCAAAGAAAACAGTTTGAGTATGAGAATTTTTGAGTAGTTTGATGTAAATCTTATTTGAAGTCATAATCAATGACAATGGGAATATATAACCTTTAGCTCCTGTCAAAAATGTGGCATCTAATTCTTTGGGGTCACCATTTTATTTTATAGTGATCCAATATTTTAATTAGAGTCATCTTGATTATCTCTGCTAATGGGGGATAGGGATATGTGAGACGCATACACAATCCCCAAACCTAATTTTAACTGATTCTCCCTTTCCCTGTCCCCAGAGGTGGCTGGGCTAGAGTGTAATGAAGTGACCCAAAGAAAGGCAGAAGAGAAGCTAAATCACTTTTGATCCATATACTGCAACATCATCTTGGATCAAGTTTCAAATTCTGTCTATATAATGGCAGCAACTAATTTTAAGGAGGAATCGCCTTCTTAGCATGGACTGGATTTTTCACAGTAGAATCTGAAGAAACCAGCAAGGGAATTCCATAGCCTTCTGGGAAAGATGGACCACTGGCATTTCAATGAATCAATTAATCAATCAGTCATTCAATTAATATTTTGAACACTAACTCTGTGCAGAGTACTGTACTAAAAATTTGTAATGTACTAAGCCTTTGAGAGAGTACAACAGAGTTTGGTAGATGTGATTGCTGCCCAAAAGGAAGTAACAGTCTACGGGGTGACAGACCCCCAGTTCCCGTCTGTGAAACCCTTGTTGGGTAGAGATTGTCTCTATCTGTTGCCAAATTGTATTTTCCAAGGACTGAGTACAGTGCTCTGCACACAGTAAGCCCTCAGTAAATGGGAGTGAATGAATGAATGAGAGACATTAAAATAGATTAGAGATAGAGTAAATAGTAGAGTAAAAGGATACTTACATACATGCTGTGGGGCTAGGTTTAATACTGAAGTGCTGAAAGGTTACACAGCCAAGTGCATAGTGGACATGTGAGAAGTATTGAGAGTAAGCACTCAATAAATGCCATTGACTGATTGATTAGGAGGGTGGGTAGGGGAAATGAGGGTTTAGTTAGGGAAAGCCTCTTGGAAGAGATGTGATTTTAGGAAGGCTTTGAACATGGGTAGAGTTATGTACCGTTGGATATAAAGAGAAGGGAGTTGCAGTTCAGAAGGAGAATGTTGGCAAGAAGTCAGCTGGACAGGGACTGTGTCCAACCTGTTTAATTTGTACCTGCCCCAGGGCCTAGAACACTGACTTCACATGGTAGGTGTTTAACAAAGACCATTAAAAAAACAGGGTAGACTACATCTTGGTATAGAGAGTAGGTTAGTTTTTACAGAGCAGAGTGTACAGTCTGGGTTGTAGTAGGAGATCAGCAAGGTAAGGAAGAAGTGGGAGAGGTAATTGAGTGCCTTAAAGCTAATGATAAGGAGTTTCTGTTTGATGTGGAGATGGGTACGCAACCATTGGAGGATTTTGAGGAATGGAAGGTCAGTGAGGAGGCTGATGCAGTAGTCAAGGTGGGAAATGATAAGTGCTTGGATTAGTGAGGTAGCAGTTTGAATGACCAATAAATTATTGTGGACAGGGAACTGTCTACTTACTCTCTCGAGCACTTACCACTGTGCTCTTCATACAACACGTTCTCAATTAGTATAATTGAATGATTGAAGGAGTTGATTCTGGAGATGTTGTGAAGGTAGAACTAACAGGACTTCATGATAGATTGGATGTGTGGATAGAATTAGAGAGATGAGTAGAGGTCAGTGTCAAGATTACGTGAAATGTGAAGCAGGGAGGATGGTGGTTTTGTCTATATTGAAGGGAAAGGCAAGTGGAAGAAAGGGTTTGGGTGAGAAGACAAAGAGTTCTGTTTTGGACATATTACATTTGAAGTGTTGGGGTTATCCAAATAGAGATGTCCGAAAGGAAGGCGGAAACTCTAGAGGAGGAAAGAGATCAGAGCTAGAGATGTAGATCTGGGAATCATCCACATAGAGATGATAGTTGAAGTCATGGGAGTGAATGAATTCTCCAAGGGAGTGAGTGACTGAAAGGTATACTTTCAGTATTAGCGTTTAGTTGTTTGGAAAGCTGAACAGACTCCTAAAAAAATACTTGCCTTTGGTTGTTTACAAAGCAAGGCTGCTTTGAGTTACTTGCTATCTTGCTTTCCACTTACATGGCTCCTATTTGATCCCAAACATTTCATAACTTATATTGCTGTTAGAAAATTTTTTAAAAATATCACTACATCAAACTCAACATAGCCCCCCAAATAGCTCAAAGATGGAAATTTAGACAAATTCTAAATTTTCTAAACTGACCCTTTATTGGGTAACCACACAACTTTAAAGCTACAACTTACAGGTTGTTTTGCCCTCATTTACCTAACTAATGCAGGAGGAGAGTAGAATTGGTAAAATTACAATTTTTGACTTGGCCAAATTAAGTTTATGAGTTTCTTTTCAGCTTGCCAAACAAGTTAAATATTTCATGGTTTTCACTAGCTACAGTTCTAATATTTATAACTCCTGTGTACAGATTTTAAACATTATAATTACAACTCCCAAGATCCTAGATACAGCAGATGTTCAATATTTTCTACAGTGTTGGCAGAAATGCTTTCCATGCTCTTTTTGATCCCAATATCCATGTATTGTATTTGTTGGAACAAGCTGTTGATAGGAAAGTTTATTGCTGTTGCACAGGAACATCCTTGAAAAAAGACTCTCTATGATAAACACTAGACCATAAGTATGAAAAGTGTATATTAACTGAGTTATGGGAAAATACTTTATATTATATAGTAAGATAGGTTGCTATTTCTGTAAGAAGATGGCTTTTCATGAATGTTGGCCTTTCTGAACTCTAATAAATATGGACTTGTTAGGTCTAGACAGACTGTTTTGCTTCTTGGCCACATTTTCCTTTGCCTGATTTTCTCTCCCTTTGTTTAAAAATGGTGGTTATTTCCCTTTGCCCATGAGGACTGCAGATGGGGCTCATTGGAAAGGAAAGTCAGGCAGAGTTTGGATGGAATAGATATGTTTCTGTTTCTCACTAAATTTCATTTTACCTTTCACCTACATAACATGCTTCATTTTCTCTGACCAAGCAAAGGGATCAAAAATGGAGCATGTAAAAATAGCTTGTTGCACATCTGATTATGACAATACATGATCTCAAAACAATTGCTAAACCCTTCATTCAATGTACAGGCCACAATCTTCAGGCCATACTTTGCTGTCCGGATCACTTTTCTGAAAAAATGTTCAGTCTAATCTTCACTTTCTCAAAAACCTGCAACAGTTTCCCAGCGACCTTCACATCAAAAAGATACACCTTAGCATTTGCTTTAAGGCCCTATATCAGCTCTTTCTTTCCTACCTTAACTCATTGTTCTCCCACTATAACTCGAACCACATTCTTTCTTCTTCTAAAGCCAACTTACTGTTCAATAGTCTCATCTGTCTTTCCATCAACCCCCTACTCACATCCTCCTTCTGTCCTAGAGCTCTCTCCCATTCCATCTCTGACAGACCACCACTCTCTCTTTCTTCAAATGCCTCCTAAAATCCCACTTCATCCCAAAGGCCTTCTCTGTCTCAGCCCTCATTTTCCCTGTCTGCCCTCCCTTTTGTATCATCTGTGCACTCGATCTACACCCCTTTAAAGTATTTGCCTGATAGTCACATTATCTTTGGCCCCAAGGCACATATGTACATATCCTCACACTCTTCCGTTTCCCCTTCCTGTAATCTATGTTAATGTCTGTCTCTCCTTCTAGCCTGTAAAATCCTTGTGGGCTGCGATTGTGTCTACCAACTTAATTACATTGTACTTTTCCAAATGCTTAGTACAGAGCTCTGAACATAGCAAACACTCAGTAAACCGATTGATCTATTGATTTTTTTTCTCTTTCCCTCAAGCCTGCATACCTTTCTTTCATAACAGGGAGCCAGAGGGACTGGTTCAGAAGAACACCACAGGTGGGTGGAAGATGGTACTGACCCACTCACAGTGTGACTCCCTTAACCTCTATTGGATTTGGGCCACTGGATGGTAGGTCATATCCAGTCGGACCTTTCCCCTATAATCAGTAAATCAACCATATTCATTGAGCACTTGCTGAGCATAGAGCAACTTACCAAGCCCTTGGGAGAGTACAACACAACAGAGTTGGTAGTTACATTCCCTGCCCACACACGAACCATAAAGGGCTTTCCTGGAATGCAATATCTAAATGGAGTGAAGACTGATGAAAATATCCATAAGTTTCGGAGTAAGTATAGCCTAATTTCACTGTAATTAACTCAGTGGTTAGGACTGTACTGATTACATATTAAGCACTTAACAAATATAGCAAAATGATTATTATTACCTTGATTTTATTCTCAGCTCTGACACTGGCTTCCTGTATGAGATTGGGCAAGCTACTAAATGTTTCTGTGCCTTGATTTCCTCATCTTTACCTCCCTCTCCGCTTGTGAGCCCCTTGTGGTACCACCACTGTATCCAATCTAATTATCTTATGTCCTGCACAGCACTTCGTCAAACAGGCCATATCTAATAAATGCAGTTATTATTCTCTTCTTTGAGCCATCTGAAGTTGTTTTCTACTACAGTGAATTTACTGCCAGGCATTTATTGAAAGGATCTTGTATGAGCCACTCCCAGAGAAGGTATACACCATTCTCACCAAGAAAAAGCTGAGAAACTGGTTCCCACAATACCCCAGGATATCTGTAGCAGAAAGATTCCAACCTTTACACTGTGGCAGAGGGAGCTTAAATACAAGATAGAGACTTATCTTTCTAGTGTGGGGAAAAAAGCCTAAATGATGTTGGGATGATACTAATGACAGATGTAATAGACTAGCCCCATCCTAGAGAAGACACTTAGATTTGGGTACTATGCCCTGTTTAGCTCATAAGGGATTACCTCTGTTTCTGGAACATGGCTATGGCTGCTTTATGATAATAATAATAATAGTGATGGTACTTGCTAAGTATTTAATATAAGCCAAACACTGTTCTAAGCACTGGGGTAGGTACAAGTTAATCAGATTGGACACAGTCCCTGTCCCACATGGGGCTCACACTCTTAATCCCCATTTTACAGATGAGGTAAATGAGACCCAAAGAAGTTATGTGACTTGCCCAAAGTCACACAACAGTCATGTGGTGGAGTTGGGATTAGAACCCAGGTCATTCTGATTCCCAGGCTCTATCCACTAAGCTACATTGTTTCTCCACTTATAGTCTAGAGGATCATGGAGAAGAACAAAGGGGACAATTTGTGCTCAATAAATACCATTCTTTTGACTCCATTTGAACCCTTCTAGACTGTGAGCCTGTTATGGGCAGGGAGTATCTCTATTTGTTGCTGAATTGTACTTCCTGAGCACTTAGTACAGTGCTCTGCACACAGTAAGAGCTCAATAAATGTGATTGAATGAATGAATGAATGAATGAATGAATGAAAAACACCTCTCCTGACCAGAGTAGCAACCAGAGTCAAGGCATTAATCAGGCAGATACTAAGGATCAATGGCACACTTATTCTGAACAGGCAGAGGGTGACTTGTGGCCCAAACTGGCTAGTCCTTAGTCTTCCTTCCTTCCTTCATTCATTCAATTGTATTTATTGAGTGCTCACTGTGTACAAAGCACTGTACTAATCAAATGTGTACAAACAGACACATTCGCTGCCCACAACAAGCTTGCAGTCTAGAGTGGGGAGAGAGTCATTAATATGAATAAATAAATAAATTACAGATAAATGACAGATATGGTGGGTGGTGGGGCTGGGTGTGAGCGGATGAATAAAGGGAGAAAGTCAGGGTGACGCAGAAGGGAGTGGGGGAAGAGGAAAAGAGAGCTTAATTAGGAAAGCCTCCTGAAAGAGATGTGCTTTCAATAAGACTTTGAATGGGGGGCGAGTAATTGTCTCTCGGTTAAGAGGAGGGAGGGCATTCCAGGCCAGAGAGAGGAGGAAATGGGTGAGAGGTTGGAGGCGAGATAAAGGAGATCAAGACACAGTGAGAAGGTTAGCATTAGAGGAGTGAAGTGTGTGGGCTGAGTTCTAGTAGGAAAGTAATGAAGTGAGATCGGAGGGGGCAGGCTTTAAAGCCAATGGCGAGGAGTTTTTGTTTGATGTGGAAGTGGATGGGCAACCACTGGAGTTTCTTGAGGAGTTGGGAAATGTGGTCTGAACGTTTTTGTAGGAAAATGATCAGGGCAGCAGAGTGAAGTATGAACTGGAGTGGGGAGAGACAGGAGGCAGGGAGGTTAGCAAGGAGGTTGATAAAGTAATCAAAATGGGATAGATTAAGTGTTTGGTTTAACGCAGTAGCCGCTCGGTTGTAGAGGAAAGGGCAGATTTTAGTGATGCTATGAAGGTGGAACCGACAAGATTTAGTGATGGATTGAATATGTGAGTTGAAGAAGTCAAGGATAATGGCAAGGTTACGAGCTTGTGTGAGAGGAAAGATGGTGGTGCAGTCTACAGTGATGGAAATGTGAGGAGGAGGACAGGGTTTTGGTGGGAAGATAGGAAGTTTTGTTTTAGACATATTAAATTTGAGGAGATGGGAGGACATCCAAGTAGAAATCTCTTGAAGGCAGGAGGAAATGTGAGCCTGGAAAGAGGGAGACAGGTCAGGGAGAAGATGTAAATTTAGGTATCATCCACATAGAGGTGGTCGAAGCCATGTGAGTGAATGAGTTCTCCATGGGAGTGGGTGTAGATGGAGAATAGAAGGTGACCCAGAAATGAACCCTGAGGGACCCTCTCCCCCCACACAGAGGGTGGCAGGCAAACCTACATCAGATAGTTGTGCTCAGGTTGCCTGGATTCTGGGAAATAGGAATAGTGATAACTAAGGTATTTGTTAAACACTTTCTACGTGTCAAGCACTGTTCTAAGGCCATGGGTAAATACAAGTTAAACAGGTTGGACACAGTCTCTGCCCTACATGGGGCTCTCAGTTTAAGAAGGAGGGAGATCAGTATTAGGTCCCCAATTTACCTAATTGAGGAAACTGAGGCATAGAGAAGTGAAGTGCCTTGCTAAAATCACAGAGCGGGGAAGTGATAGAGCTGGGATTAGAACCCAGGTGCTCTGACTCACAGGCCACCAAGTCACACTCCTTCTCTATAGCCACAACTACAGTGTGGCATAGCAGAAAGAGTATGGGCTTGGGAGTCAGATGTCATGGGTTCTAATCCTGGCTCCACCACTTATCAGCTGTGTGACTTTGGGCAAGTCACTTAACTTCTCTGTGCCCTCAGTCACCTCATCTGTAAAATGGGGATTAAGACTGTGAGCCCCACGTGGGACAACCTGTTAACCTTATATGTACCCCAGCACTTAGAACAGTGCTTGGCACATAGTCATCGCTTAACAAATGCCATAATTATTATTATTATCATTAATAAATGACTATCCCATTTTATTATTATTAGTAGTAATTATAATAATAATTGTGCTATTTGTTAAGCACTTACTATATACCAGGCATTGTTCTAAGCATAGGGTGGATATAAGCAAATCAGATTGGACACAGTTCCTATCCCGTATGCGGCTCACCGTCTTAGTTCCCATTTTACAGATTAGGTAACTGAGGCACAGAAAAATGAAGTGACTCACCCAAGACCAAACAGCAGACAAGTGGCGGAGCCGGGACTTGGAACAGCAGTAAAGCGTAGTTATAAGTGAGAATCACTCTACCTGTGTCTATGTGTTTGTAAAATGAAAATAATGATGCCATAAGAAAGAAACTCAAAATAATGAAAAATAAGGATTATTTCCAAAATGGGCAGCTACTGAGACAAGCATATTGGTTCAATGCTGTCTCTATTTTTCTATAGTGAAAAGTGTTTAGAGTAAGGCTCAGGTCCTGGAAATTGGTGCCAAATTTCAACACATATATGTATTCTTTGGGGTACTACCTATTTTTCTTCATGACTTTTTAGTTTATGTCTTAAAATGTGGCTCCCTACACGTTCATTAGGCATGCCTTATGTATTCTCTACAAAACAAAATCCACTTAATAGCTCGCAGAGATTTGTCACTTTGGATTCATCTTGCTGCCAGATGCCAGCAATGCATCTACCTTTTTACTGTTTGGATTAAACCTGATACACTTTCTCATAGTTGAAATTATTCATAAAACATTTTTAGGATGGAGAGCCTCTAGCAAAGCTTATTGATGTAGGAGAGAGAGGGAGAGAGTGGAAGGGAAAGAGAAAAAATAATGAATCTCTAAGGAGACATCAAGGGCTCAGACATTCCAAAATATAGTATGCATTCTCACGTATCTTAGAAAATTGGCTATTGTACATGTATATGCAAGTTTTAGTAGGTGATTGTTCAAATTATGTAGTACCATGCCAACTGTTCCGAGGATAAAATGGTACTCTTACTTATAGAACCTATTGCAAAATAAAAATGCTTGAGATTATGTGTATATAGAATTCTTTTATTTAATTTAGCATGAGTAATCCTTCATCCTCAATATTACCCATGGAGAATCACAAAATACTTGAATACTACAAAAAATGATCATCTATTTGTCTAGAGAACATTATTCATCAAGACAACTAGGAGAAAAGAGAGGAGGAAGCAGAGGTAACCTGCATGTAGGTCTTTATTTGAGTTCGCCTTTCCGTACATTTGGTCCATGACCTTCCTTCTGTCTTCTTTTCTATCCACATTTCTTCTTTTCTCTCTGCTGGAAGAAGGTTTACTGAAAATGAGTTCAAATCAAACTGAGAAAACACTCCAAAGCCCAGAAGATTTACTGCAAGAACACAGATGGTGGTTAAGTATGCTGATTAAGCAGTTGAGTTCTACAATATAAAAGGTATGTGTATTTAAATATCCCTGTGTGAATTTCCAAGGGTTTGGGCTCTGTTATTCAGGTGAAAATACTGTGAATGCCAAAGAGGAAAACCTGAAGTCTATAAGAAAACAAAAAAAATATCCTGGAAACCAGTCTAAATAAAAGACTGTCATGGATTTAATAGTATTTGATAATAATAATGATGGCATTTGTTAAGCACTTACTATATGCCAAGCACTGTTCTAAGCACTGGGGTAGATACAAGGTTATTAGGTTGTTCCATGTGGGGCTCACAGTCTTAATCCCCATTTTACAGATGACATAACTGAGGCACAGAGAAGTTAAGTAACTTGCCCAAAGTCACACAGCTGACAAGTGGTGGAGTCAGGATTAGAACCCATAACTTCTGATTCCCAAACTCGGGCTCTTTCCACTAAGCCACTATTTGTGAAGCACTTACAGTGCTAGGCACTGTACTAAGCACTAAAGTAGATACAAGATAATAGGGTTGAACACAGTCCCTGTCTGAGATAGGGCTCAAAGTCTTAATCCCCATTTTATAGTTGAGGTAACTGAGTCTCAGAGAAGTTAATAATAACATAATTGTGGTATTTATTGGGCTCTATGTGCCAGACACTGTTCCAAGTGCTGGGCTAGATAAACAATAATCAGGTTGGACACAGTCCCTGTCCCCCAGAGGGAATACAGTTTTAATAAATTCCCATTCCAACTCACTGCCAACCTCACATCCATGTCCTGCTTTTGGCCTGGAATGCCCATCCTCTTCATATCCAACAGACAATTACTCTCCCTACCTTTAAAGCCTTACTGAAGGCACATCTCTTCCAAAAGGCCTTCCCTGACTAAGGCCTCATTTCCTCTTTTCCCACACCCTTCTGCTTAGCCCATACACATGGATTTGCTCCTTCTATTCACCCCTTCCTCAGCCCCACAGCACTCATGTATGTATCTAATTTATTCATTTATATTAATCTTTACCTCCCCTTCTAGACTGTAAGCTTGTCGTGGGCAAGGAACATGTCTACCAACTCTGTTGCATTTTAATCGCCCAAGTGCTTAGAAGCAGCAAGGTTTAGTGGAAAGAGCATGGGATTGGGAGTCAGAAGACATGGCTTCTAATCCCGATTCTGCCACTAGTCTGCTATGTGACCTTGGGCAAATCACTTACCTTCTCTGTGCCTCAGTTACATCATCTGTAAAATGGGGATTAAAAGTGTGAGCCCCTCGTGGGACAACCTAATTACCTCCCCAGTGCTTAGAACAGTGGTTTGCACATAGCTTAACAAATACCATAATTATTATTATTATTATTATTATTATTATTATGGTGCTCTGCACATAGTAAGTGCTCAATAAAAGCAATTCATTGTTAGATTGACTTGTCCAAAGTCACACAGAGCACAAATACTTCTGACCTTAATATATCCTTGTCTCTCTAAGTAAACTCATATCAATCAATGGTATTTAAGTGACTTCTGTGTGCAGAGCACTGTACTAAGCCCTTAGAACAATTCCCTGCCCACAACAAGCCTGCAGTCTAATATGACCTTTGGAGGAAAATAGCAGGGAGATTAAACCTCCTTTTTTTTGAAGTAGCCTCATATCTGTCAATGATTTTTACTGGCATTTACTGTGTTAAGATTCTTGGATATTGATTTTTCACCTTCTGGGAGTTCAATCAATCAGTCATATTTATTAAGCACTTACTATGTTCAGAGCACTGTATTAAACACTAAGGAGATTACAACGCAACAGAATTGGTAAAGATGTTCCCTGCCCAGAGCAAGTTTGCAGTCTAGAGGATAATAATTGTAGTAATTCTTAAGCACTTTTTTGTGGTATTTGTTAAGCACTTACCATTTGTCAAACACTTTGGGGTAGGTACAAGTCTCCATGGACACAGTCTCCATCTCACATGGGGCTCACAGTCTAGGTAGGAGGGAGAACAGGTATTGAATCCCTATTTAAAACTCCAGTGGTTGCCCATCTTCCTGCCCATCAAACAAAAACTACTCACCATTGGCTTTAAAGCACTCGACCACCTTGCTCCCTCCTACCTCATCTTGCTTCCTTCCTTCTACAACCCAGCCTGCACACTTTGTTCCTCTAGTACTAACCTTCTCACTGTGCCTCAATCATGCCTATCTTGCCGCCGACCTCTAGCCACATCCTGTCTCTGTCCTGGAATGCCTTCCATTCTCAAATTGCTCAGACAATTATTCTCCCCCTCTTCAAAGCCTTATCGAAGGAACCTCTTCTTCAAGAGGCCTTCCCAGACTAAGCCCCACTTTTCCTCATTTCCTACTCCTTTCTGCATCACCCCGACTTGCTGCCTTTGCTCTTGCCTGCTCCCAGCCCCACAACACTTATGTTCATATCTGTCATTTTATTTTATTTATTTATACTGATGTCAGTCTCCCCACCTCTAGACTGTAAGCTCTTTTGGGGGAGGGAAAGTGATTGTTTTTTGTTGAAGTGTATTCGCCTAAGTACTTAGTACAGTGCTCTGCACACAGTAAGCACTCCATAAATGCAACTGAATGAATGAATGGATGAAGCATGGGGAACTGAGGCAGGTTGAAGTGAAGTGACTTGCCCAAAGTCACACAGCAGGTAGTGGTGGAGCCAGGATTAGAACCCAGGTCTTCTGACTCCCAGTTCTGGGCTCTTTCCAATGGGCCATGTTGCTCCCCTTTGGAGAGCAGAAATCCCTTCTTATATTAGGCTGGATCCAGCCGACATTAGGTCTAGTGGGAAGAGTGCAGATCTGGTATGATCCAAGTGCTACTACCTGCTCCATACTGTCCTGCCTTTTGACCTTGAGGAATAATTCAACATCCACCAGCCTCAGTTTCTCATTATTAAAAGAGATAACAAGGTGAAGATAAAATGAGGTAACTGTTTTCAAAACACTTTGGGAGAAAATAAAAGTGGTCCACATACTTAAAATATAATAATGAAGATTAGCATTTTTGTCATTATTATTGTATTACTAGGCATGATGGTAGAACAGTGATTAAAGGCTGACTTTTGATTAATCTCTAGTGTTGGGATTTCTGACTCCTTGCGAGGATACTAGAGGACCAAAGTGGAGAAGGTAATATGAGTTCCAGGACTTATGATGAATACATTAGCAGCCTGTTCCCAACAGTATTGTAACTGAACCTACAAAATTTCTTGTGTCAACACCTAAAACGATAAGCCTAAATCAAACAATTATTTTAGACTTGGGAAATTTCACTCAGTGATTTAGCAAAGTTAATTTTTCACAGTGCTCCTGAAACATTTTCTCTCTAAAAGCATCACTCAAAATAGGGAAATGATATAGTGACATCATCAGTGCTAAAGGTTCTGTGAGAGATTTTGACCACTACATTTAGCAAGGAGATTTTATCATTCAATTTATCCCCACAAGATGCTAATTTAATGGCTCCTTTCTGCAAAGACTTCAAAGCTCTTAAAACACACTTTATTCTTCACAGTCCCCCTTTTGTCTCAATTTTAGAGCTGGAAACATTGAATCACAGGTAGGAATCTTGGGTGAGACAGTGAATTTTCATAGTAATTAGATCAGTGTTTTAGAAAACAACATAGACCCTTACTTCTCAGTTGAATGGTTTAGGCAGTGGACCATACGATAATGAAGGTTACTGTTTTACTGAGATTTTAGTCATTTGCATAGAGGAAAAAAGGATTCCTTAATCAATTATCCTAGATGACAAATGGGTGCTCTCCTTCCCTCAGTGATAACCTCCAGAATGTTGTCTTGGGTGGAAGATGTTGTTTGCAGGAGAGCTCTGTCTTTCATGTGGTTTATTCATTCATTCAACTGCATTTATTGAGTGCTTACTGTGTGCAAAGCACTGTACTAAGTGCTTGGAAAGTACAACTCTGCAATAAAGAGAAACAATCCCTGCCCACAATGAACTTACAGTCTGGAAGGGGGGAGACAGGAATCAAAACAAGTTAACAGGCATCAATAGCATCAATATAAATAAATAGAATTATAGATATATACACATCAAAACAAGGAAACAGGCATTAATATAAATAAATTGCATTTTAGATATGTACATATATACACAAGTGCTATGGGGCAGGGAGGGGAGTAGAGCAAAGGGAGCAAGTCGGGGCGATGGGGAGGGGAGTGGGAGCTGAGAAAAAGAGGGGCTTAGTCTGGGAAGGCCTCTTGGAGGTGCTGAGCCTTCAGTAGGGTTGTGAAAAGGGGAAGTGTGATTGTTTGGCAGATTCAAAGAGGGAGGGCATCATAGGCTAAAGATAGGATGTGGGCCACCGATCGGTGGAGAGACAGGTGAAAACAAGGCACAGTGAGAAGGTTAGCACCAGAGAAGTGGAGTTTGCAGGCTGGGATGTAGAAGAAGAGAAGGGAGATGAGGTAGAAGGGGGCAAGGTGATGGAGAGCTTGGAAGTCAATAATGAAGAGTTTTTGCTTCATAAGGAAGTTCATAGGCAACCACTGGAGATTTTTGAGAGGGGGTTTGACATACCCAGAGTGTTTCTGTAGAAAGATAATCCAGGCAGTCTATTGAAGTATAGACTGAAGTGGGGAGGCATAGAAGGTTGGGAGGTCAGAAAAGGATGCTGGTGCAGTAATTCAATGGATAGGATCAGTGATTGTACTAATGTTGGGGCAGTTTGGATAGAGAGGAAAGGGCGGATCTTGGTGCTGCTGTGAAGGTGAGACCAGCAGGCTTTGATGACAGATTGATGATGTGGGGTGAAGGAGAGAGTGGAGTCAGGGATGACACTAAGGTTGCAGATTTGTGAGACGGGAAGGATGTTACTACTTTGGACGGCACAGTGACAGGAAAGTCAGGGATATGACAGGGATTGGGAGGGAAGATAAGGAGCTCTGTCTTGGATATGTTGAGTTTTAGGTGTCAGGAGGACATCCAAGTAGAGACACCCTGAAGGCCGGCTCATCTTCCTGCAGAAACGATCTGGGCATGTCACTCCCCTTCTTAAACAACTCCAGTGGTTGCCTATCGACCTCCGCTCCAAACAAAAACTCCTCACTCTAGGCTTCAAGGCTCTCCATCACCTTGCCCCTTCCTACCTCTCCTCCCTTCTCTCTTTCTACCGCCCACCCCGCACGCTCCGCTCCTCTGCCGCCCACCTCCTCGCCGTCCCTCGGTCTCGCCTATCCCGCTGTCGACCCCTGGGTCACGTCCTCCTGCGGTCCTGGAATGCCCTCCCTCCTCACCTCCGCCAAACTGATTCTCTTTCCCTCTTCAAAACCTTACTTAAAAATCACCTCCTCCAAGAGGCGTTCCCAGACTGAGCTCCTCTTCCCCCTCTACTCCCTCTGCCATCCCCCCTTTACCTCTCCGCAGCTAAAGCCTCATTTTCCCCTTTTCCCTCTGCTCCTCCACCTCTCCCTTCCCATCCCCACAGCACTGTACTCGTCCGCTCAACTGTATATATTTTCGTTACCCTATTTATTTTGTTAGTGAATTGTACATCGCCTTGATTCTATTTAGTTGCCATTGTTTTTACGAGATGTTCTTCCCCTTGACGCTGTTTAGTGCCATTGTTCTTGTCTGTCCGTCTCCCCCGATTAGACTGTAAGCCCGTCAAACGGCAGGGACTGTCTCTATCTGTTGCCGACTTGTTCATCCCAAGCGCTTAGTACAGTGCTCTGCACATAGTAAGTGCTCAATAAATACTATTGAATGAATGAATGAGATGAGAGCCTGGAGGGAGGGAGAGAGAACAGGGGAGGAGAAAGAGATTTGGGTATCATCTGCAAGAGATGATAGTTGAAGCCATGATGCGAATGAGTTCTCCAAGAGAGTGAGTGTAGATAGAAAATAGAAGGGGACCAAGAACTGACCCTTGAGGAACCCCTAAAGTTATGGGATGGAAGGTGGAGGAGGAGCCCATGAAGGAGACTGAGAATGAATGGCCAGAGGCATGAGGAGGACCAGGAGAGGATGGAGTCAGTGAAACCAAGGTTGAATAATGTGTTAACAATAATAATAATAATAATGATGACATTCATTAATAGCTTACTGTGTGCCAAGCATGGTTCTAAGTGCTGGGGTAGATACAAAGTAATCATGTTGTCCCACATGGGGCTCACAGTCTTAATAGGCATTTTACAAATGAGGCAACTGAGGCACAGAGAAGTTAAGCGACTTGCCCAAACCCACACAGCTGACAAGTGGCGGAGCTAAGATTAGAATGCACAACCTCTGACTCCCAAACCCGGACTCTTGCTATTAAGCCATGCCGAGGGAATGGTCGACAGTGTCAAAGGCAGCTGAGAGGTCGAGGAGGATTAGGATGGAATAAGAGCCGTTGGATTTGACAAGGAGGTCACTGGTGACCTTTAAGAGGGCGGTTTCAGTGGAGTGGAGGGAATGGAGGCCAGATTGGAGGGAGTCCAGGAGAGAGTTGGAGGAGACGAATTTGAAGCAATGAGTGTAGATGACTCACTCAAGGAGTTTGGAAAGAAAGAGTAGGAGGGAGATGGGGTGATAACTAGCAAGAGCAGTGGGGTCAAGGGAGGCAGAGGGGAAGAAGCCATTGGAGGCTGAGTAGTTGAAGATGGAAGTTAAGGAGGGGAGAAGGGAAAGGGCGAGAGTTTTTATAAGGTGGGAGGGAATGGGGTCCGATGTACATGTGGAGGGGGCTGGCACTTGAAAAGAGGGAGGAGATCTCCTCTGAAGATACTGATGGGCAGGATTGGAAAGTAGAATGGGGGTTGGGGGTGCGGGGATGGAAGGGGTGATTTTGGTGAGCTCAGTCCTGATGGTGTTAATTTTCCAAATCGTTGGGGATGAGGGATGGGGGATGGGGAGGGACAGGGGCCTGAGGAGGGAGTTAAATGTCCAGAACAACTGAGGAGGGTGATGGACATGGGTGTCAATAAGGTTTATGCAGGTTGAGGGTGAGGCAGGGATTTTCTGGACGTCTGTGGCTCCAGCTCCTTGCCTGGCTATCAGCTCGTGTGCTGCTCCTTGCTCAGCATCAACCGAAATAAGGCTTAGTAAATATACCACAACCCCATCTTTAGTCTCCTGCCACCTTGTTACAGATGGCTCTACAATAAGTGGATCTGAGGTGGCCATTATCATAAAGTCCAGTCTGGCCCTTCTCCTGACCTCCGAGAAGAAGTATCTATTCATGCCAAACTGGATAATGGACAATGGAGTGAGTTCTTCCATTACACTTTCAGGGCTTAGAACAGTGCTCTGCATGCACACGGTAAGCGCTCACTAAATACCATTGATCGGGTGGATCTTGGCATGCCAAGCTAAGTGTGCTGTGAAGACAATTTAGAATCATGGATTTTTGGAGAAACCAGTGTTGGTTTTGTCCTTTAAGAACAAGTCTTTTGGGCTGGTCTACTGTTTTTTGAATCCTGAACATTTTAGTCTTCAAGACTATCTTGCTCGTGTCATTCTTGAGAAAGGCATACACTGAAATTTTCTTAAAAATGCTGCCTGGTTTTCACTTTGTGTGTGTGTGTTTGTCTTGTTAGGTACGTAAGGGAACTGTAATATATTTCACACATAACCTGGAAACATTAAAATTGCACTATAAGTTTAAAATGCTATGTATGTATCTGATGAATACTTAGACCCTGTGCATAATTTTCTGTTTGTTTCAAAAATACTTTTATATCAAGCTCCTGTTTGCAAATACATTTTCAAAAGTTCTAAACCTAGTATTTCTTGTCAATTTTATCTTCTGCTTGTCTCATATTGATATGTTTGGCTCTCTGTGTCTAATAGAAAACAAGCTAATGGATCTTCTCTTTGCTTATGCCTTTGCTTGTGTGGTAGCATTATTTTGAAGCATTCGGAAGAACTCTAGGAATAAGGTTTGTATTGGAACAACAGCAAGAGGTCCCCAAATCCAAAGAAGCTACCTGTATAGCTCCCATAATGGTTGGGATGGCTGTCTTACTACCCTGGGTTTGTATTTTGGAGGATGTTACTTCCTTTAACAATCTCAGCCGTTCTTGATGAAAAGCTACTTCCCACTCCCTTTCCCTTCTGCATCATCTTTGTACCTGGATCTGTACCCTTTATTCACTCCACCCTCAATTCCACTCATTAAATACCATTGATTGATAATGATAATAATCATTATTATTGTATTTGTTAAGCACTTACGTGCATTGCTCTGGATTAGGCTTTGGGTCATAGGCAAGACAATCAGGTCAGGCACAATTCCTGTTCCACTTGGGATTCACAATCTAAAGGAGGGAGGACAGATATTTCATCCACATTTTAGAGATAAGCAAACTGAGGCACAAGGAAGTTAAGTGAATTGCCCTAGGTCACACAGAAGACAAGTGGCAGAGTTTCATAAAAATGACCTGAAATTGGTCAGGTCCATGAAGCCTATATAATTGTGGGTCACGGCAGGAGGAATCTTTTGGATTGACACCTCACCCAATGGCTGTTTTTGCAACATACACCAGCTTCTCCTCATTGAACCCAGCTTCCTGGGCAAGGGGCAGCCATGATCACTAGGGCACTGGAGAAAAACTAACTCTCTCCTCCAACTGGCTTTCCCTGACTAAGCCCTCCTTTCCTCTTCTCCTCCCTTTTGTGTTGCACTGACTCGCTCACTTTATTCATCCCCCCCTCTCAGCCCCACAGCACTTATGTCCATATCTGTCATTTATTTATTAAAATTAATGTCTGTCTCCCCTCTAGACTGTAAGCTTGGTGTAGGCAGGGAATGTGTCTGTTATGTTGTTGTATTGTCCTCTCCCGAGTGCTTTGTACAGTGCCCTGCACACAGTAAGCACTCAATAAATATGATTGACTGACTGACTGACTTTCCTGGAAGGGTGGGTGGAACCTAGGTTTTACCCAGGTCCACTCTCCTTAGGCAAGCAGAAGTGGCAACATCTCTGACCCCAGAACTTGAGCTATGATGCTCCTTCCCCTCCCTGGAGTGGGACAGAATCTGTGGAGCAGCTGTGTCCAGGACAGGCAAGCTACTGGTGACCACAGCCCTCTCCTCTTTGTCCTCCTTGTTCTCATCCTCATCCTCCTCCTTCTCCTCCTCCCTTCCCTCCTCCTTTTTCTTCTTCTTGTCCTTTTCCTTCTCCTTGTCCTCCTCATTCTCCTGTTCCTTGCCCTTGTCCTTCTCATCCTCTATTCCCTTCTCCTTGTCCTCCTTGCCCTCTATTTCCATCTCCTTGTCCTCTTCATTCCCCCTTTTTCTTTTCCTTGTTTTCCTAGTCCTCCTTTTCCTTGTCCTCTCTGTCCTCCTTTTCCTTCTCCTTGCTTTTCTCATTCTCATCCTCCATCTCCTCATCCTATTCATCCTCCTCCTCCTCCTCCCTGAATCCTTGCCTCCAGCTTTGAGCTCCATCTAGCCCTCAGGTTTCTCTAGTCAGGTCAGGTTCCCTCTCACCTCTCCACCCTGTGGGTTCTAGATTGTAAGATCTTTGTGGGTGATATCGGTAATATCGGTCATATTGCTCTCTCCTAAGTGTTCAGTCAGTATAGTGCTTTGCACACAGTAAGCACTCAATAAAAGCGATTGATTGATTAAAAAAGTACAGTTGATTGTGGCTCCCCTATCTGCATCTCGGTTTTCAAATCTTCCATCTGAGGCCAACACGTGTGAGGACATTAGAGGAAGAGGAGGAAGGGAAGGATTGGAAAGAGGAGAGTAAGAGCATTTACATTCTCCCTTTCCTTTCCTCCCATCTTTCCTCTCCCCTTTCTCCCCTGTTCTTTCCTTTTCTTTTCTTTGGTGCTTCTCCTTTTTCCTCTTCCTCCCTCTTTGTCTTTTCACCTCCTTTCCCCCTTTTCTTCTCCCAGTTTCCTCCTCCTAGCACTCTCTCTTCCTTAGTGCCTCTCATCTCCACCCTTACCCCCCTCCAGTTGGTCTGGGGCAGGAAGGAGACAGGGGGCTGCTGTTTGAAAGTTCTGTGGCAGACAGATCAGGGGGAAAGGGAGAAGGAACTGTGGTTTCCTGGTAATTTCTAGATGCTCCAAATATGCCTCTCCTGACTCCTGGCTTTTAATGGGCTGCACAGTGCCACTCCTATTTGTTAGGCACTCAGCTCTAAACCTACGGCTCTTTAAATAGCATTCTAAATACTGTCGTCTTTGTAGCTGTTGATCTTCTTTCCAATCTATAAGATTGATTCAATCTTGGCTTTGGTCATGATTCGGTTTTGGAATCTGGCTCAGCTGTGATCACTGGGACATTTGCAGAGCTGGAAAATGGTTTTGTAAAACATCTAGATTCCTTATTGTCATTTGGATTACTCTGAATAGCAGATGGCCCCTGTGTTTCTTGTTTTGGTTATATTCACTCTGAGATTGGTGTTGTACAGCTAAATAATAATAATAATCACTATGGTATTTGTTAAGAACTTACTGTGTCAAGCACTGTTCTAAAAACTCTGGAGTAGATACAAGGTATCTACAAAGTTGTCCCACATGGGGGTCACAGTCCTAATCCCCATTTTACAAATGAGGGAACTGAGATAATAATAATAATGTTGGTATTTGTTAAGCGCTTACTACGTGCAGAGCACTGTTCTAAGTGCTGAGGTAGATACAGGGTAATCAGATTGTCCCACATGAGGATCACAGTCTTAATCCCCATTTTACAGATGAGGGAACTGAGGCACAGGAAAGTGAAGTGACTTGCCCACAGTCACACAGCTGACAAGTGGCAGAGCCAGGAATTGAACCTATGACCTCTGACTCCCAAGCCCGGGCTCTTTCCACTGGGCCATGCTGCTTCCCTCAAGCAGGTACAGAGAAGGTACAGAGAAGTTAAATGTCTTGCCCAAGGTCACACAATCACAGCTCTCAATCTCCAGAACCAGAAATTTCCAAGTCTAATAGGACAAAGTTCTAAAACAGATCTGACAAGAATAATATTTTGCAGTAAACCAATCAGTAGTAATTACTGAATGTTTACTAGATGCAGAGCATTGTACTGTGTGCTTTGGAAGACTATATAATTAGTAGATGTGATCCCTGTTCTCAGAATGATCATAGTCTAGAGGGGGGAAAAAGAGCCTAAATTCCAGGTACCTGATATTTACAACAGTTAATCAATGGTATTTATTGAGTGCTTACTATGTTCAGAGCACTGCACTAAAAGCTTGCAACAGAGTTGCTAGACATGATTCCTGCTATCCGGGACCTTACAATCTAGTGTAATAATACTAATCGTAATACGCTTAATTAATGCTCAGCGTTGTTCTAAGCAATGAGGTAGATAGAAAATAATCAGGTCAGATACAGTCCCTGTTTTACTTGGGACTCACAGTCTAAGGAGGAATGGAATGAGGAATAGGTATTGAACCCCCATTTTACAGATGTGGAAGTTGAGAGACAGAGAGTTAAGCTACTTGCTCAAAGTCAGAGGTAAGCAGGAAAGTGGTGAAGTCAGTATTAGAAGGAGCATTGTGGCCTAGAGGAAAGAACACAAGCTCAAAAGTCACAGGAGCTGGGTTCTAGTCCTTGCTCTCCTAGGTGCCATTTTTGTGACCTTGGGCAAATCACTTAACTTTTCTGCTCCTGAGTTTCCTCAACTGTTAAAAAGGGGATTCAGTGCCTGTTCTCCCTCCTACTTAAGACTGTGACCCCTATGTAGGACAGAGATTAGGTCTGACCTGATTAACTTGTATGTATTCAGACACTTAAAACAGTGCTTAACATATGTAAGCAATAAATCTGGTCTTCCAACTCCTAACCTCATGTTCTTTCCGCTAGGTCACAATGCTTGTTAATCGTTTAATATTAACAAGTGCTAGTGGGGTAAGTGGAGAATAGCACTTTAGGACAGTTGGTTCTAGATTTAGTTCCACTAACAGTTGCAATGTGACTTTGAGCAAGTTACACATCCCTTCCTCATTCATTCATTCAATCATATTTATTGAGCACTTATTGTGTGCAGAGCACTGTACTAAGTGCTTGGGAGAGTACAATATAACAAAAGCAGAGCCATTCCCTGCCTACAACGAGCTTACAGTCTAGAAGGGGAAGAGAGACATTAATATAAGGAAATAAATTATAGAGAATCATAAGTGCTGTGGGCTGGGAGTGGGGATGAACAGATGGAGCAAGTCAGGACAAAGCAGAAGGGAGTGGGAAAAGAGGAAAGGGGGGCTAAGTCAGGGAACACCTATTAGAGGAGATGTGCCTTCAATAAGGTTTTGAATGGGGAGGAAAGTAATTGAGATTTGAGGACGGCAGGCCAGAGGCAGGATGTGGGTGAGGAATTTGCGATGATAGAAAAGATCGAGGCACAGTGAGAAGTTTAGCATTAGGGGTGCAGAGTGTGTGGCCTGAGTTATAGCAGGAGAGTCGCTAGATGAAGTAGGAGGGGGTAAGGTGATTGAGTGCATTAAAGCCAAGGATAAGGAATTTTTGTTGGCTGCAGTGGTGGATGGTTAATCACTGGAAGTTCTTGAGGAATTTCTTTCTCCATTTCTCTTCACTTCAGTGAGAGTAATGGCAATTACCTGATGAGTAAAGACTGATGTAAGATTGTTGTGTGTGCAGAGAATGTGTCTACCAACTCTGTAGTATTGTAATAATAATAATAATAATGGTATTTGTTAAATGCGTTCTATGTTGCAAGCACTGTTCTAAGCACTGGGGTAGATACAAGGTAATCAGGTTGTCCCACGTGGGGCTTACAGTCTTAATCACCATTTTACATTTGAGGTAACAGAGGCACAAAGAAGTTAAGCAGCTTGCCCGAGGTCACACAGCAGGCAGGTGGTGGAGCCGGGATTAGAAACCATGTCTTCTGACTCCTTTCCCAAGCACTTAGTACAGTATTCACCACCCAGTAAGTGTTCAATAAATATCACTGATTGATGGATTAATGGAATAAAACCCTGAAAATTTTGAACCAAAGATCTTTATAGCATAAATATTCTATTAGGCTTATTAGAGCAAAGTATGAAAATTGTGATTCAGTAGCAGAAGCTGGAAGGAGAGGAAAGATGAAGAAATACATTTTCCCCATGTGATATCTCAGGTAGCTTGTATTTTCATTATCGGTCAATGAGTGGTATGCATATTGAATGCTTACACTGTGCAGAGCACTGTACTAAATGCTTGGAAATGTGCAAATACAATGCAATATTTGCTAATTCAACATGCGTAATCCAGTCATGAAAGGAATGCAGTGAAAACTCTAGGTGTGCCTAGGTGAAGCACAGTCAGAGGTTTTTCTGATCTGTGGTAGCTCAACAGTGTCACAGATAGGGTGGTGTGTCTTAGGAGAGACAAGGATTTATGGAGTTTGGAAGAAGAAGGGGTTGGGTTGAGGTGATTTATTTTTTGTATTGTAATATTGAATGAATATTCAAACTACATGTAAATCAACACCTCATTTTCCACTGTCTTTGCCATTTTTTGTGGCACCAGGAAGGAGGCTTCTTTTCCTCTCTGACCTCACTCTGTCCAGTTAAAGATAGTGCTCATTTGATGAGAGGCCTTGTCTATTAATCCTAGAGTCTCAGGGGGAATGGTTCCATTAATGCATTGCTGGATATGGCACAAACTGTCCGCAGGAAACAATGACAAAGGAAAAACGCAAATTAAAATTGATTTTGAAATATAGTACTAATCATTTCTCTGTTCCTCTCATAAAGACCAGGGAACTTCTGCCTTCTGGGTTTGAGTTTGCAAAAATCCAGAACTGACTCCCAGAAGAAAGAAGGGATGAAAATGTCCTCAATTATTTCAGTCCTGGAGATCAGAGTTGGGAGAAGTTGGAAGAGCTACATTTAGCAGTGGTCTCTGTTATTATGTTTAACAAAATCTTTTTTTCCACTTAGTTTTCCCCATCCTAGGTAGTTGACAGTTGGAAATTGTTGAGCACTTTGGAGCCAAAAACAAAAGCATAGTTTTTGGAAGAGCCATTTTTTTGGTATAAAATCCTCTTGTAGTTTGTTTTGTTCCTGTGAAATCCAGTCAACTTCTCTTAAGGGAAAACGTAATCAAACTGGAGAAGGCTCAGACCCTCAGTGAGGGTTCCTTCATTCTGGAAAGAGGAAGCTGCCTGAAATGGGATCTGCCCGAAGTTTATAAAATTTCAAAAAGTCAGGGAAAACACCAAATTTTTGTCTGGTAAAGACAAATCAGGAGCTTAAAGTTTCCAGAAAAATGGATATAATAATAATAATGATGATAGTATTTGTTAAGTACTTACTATATGCCAAGCACTGTTCTAAGTGCTGGGGTAGATACCGGGTAATCAGGTTGTCCCACAAGGGGCTCATACTTTTAATCCCCATTTTACAGCTGAGGTAACTGAAGCACAGAGAAGTTAAGTGACTTGCCGAAAGTCACATAGCTGACAAGCGTCAGAGCAGGGATTTGAACCCATGACCTCTGACTCCCAAGCCCGTGCTTTTTCCACTGAGCCACGCCTCTCCTAGCTTCCTCCTCCTCCAGCCTCGGCCTCCTCCCCAACCTCCTTCAGCCTTAGCCTCCTCCTCTTTCTCCAGCCTCAGCCTCCTCCCCCACCTCCACCAGCCTCAGCCTCCTCTTTCTTAAGCCTTGGCCTCTTCTTCCTCCAGCCTCAGCCTCCTCCACCTCCTCCAGCTTCAGCCTCCTCCCCCATCTCCTCCAACTTCGGCCTCCTCCTCTTTCCTCAGCCTCCTTTCCCTCCTCTTTCTCCTCTTGCCACTTCTTTCCTTCAAAGCCCTGCTGAAAGCTCACCTCCTCCAAGAGGCCTTCCCAGAGTAAGTCCCCCTTTTCCTCAGCTCCCCCTCCCTTCCTCGTCATCCCAACTCACTCCCTTTGCTCTACCCCCTTCCCCACAGCACTTGTGTATATATGTACATATCTATAATTCTATTTATATTAATGCCTGTTTACTCATTTCAATGTGTATATATCTACAATTCTATTTATTTATATTGGTGCCTGCTTACTTGCTTTGATGTCTGCCTCCCCCCTTTTAGACTTTAAGCCCACTGTGGGCAGAGATTGTCTCTTTATTGCTGAATTGTACTTTCCAAGTGCTTAGTACAGTGCTCTGCACACAGTAAGTGCACAATAAATACGACTGACTGAATGAATAATGGAAAAAGCATGGGCCTGGTAGTCAAGGGACCTGTGTTCTAATACCATCTCTGCCACATATCTGCTGTGTGACCTTTGGCAAACCATTTAACCTCCCTCCGCCTCGGTTCCTTATCTGTAAAATACAATAAGATTAATGATATTTGTTACTGTATTACTGTGTGCCGAGCTCCATATTAAGTGCTGATGAAGGTACAAGAAATCAGATCAAACACTGTCCCTGTGCCCAAATTGGGCTCACAGTCTAAGTAGGTGAGGAGACAACAGGGATTGCACCCTCATTTTACCAAATGGGGAAACTGAAATGGAGAAGTTAAGTGACTTATCCAAGAGCACATAAGAGTCAGGATTTGGAGAAACATCATGACCTATAGGGAAACCAGGAGCCTGAAAACCAGAAGACTTGGGATCTGGGATCTGCCTCTTGCCTACTATGTGACCTTGGACAAGTCATTTATATTTTTGGTGTCTAGACTTCTGAGTATAAAATGGGAATGAATAGGTCTGAGATACCCGTTCTGCCTCCCCCTTAGACAGTGAGTCCCAAGTGGAACAGGTCCTGTATACGATCCACTTATATTGAATCTACTATGTGTTTGGCACATAGTAAGTGTTAAATATTATAACTATTGTTATTATTATTATTTGAGCTGTGATCTGGCTAGCACCATCACCACAGAAACAGTAGTGAAGGACATTAAGTCAATGTCAATCTCTAGGTCCTCTCTGTGGGTTGACATTGAGGGATGAATAGATTTCAAGACAGCTTGGAGGAAATGGCTTGAAGGGACTTGATTAAACTCTATGTATTTGTGGATTTGCCCCTCAGGTAATTACGGATTTCCTCCCTGCCCTCTCTCTGCCTCGGAGTGTCCTTCCTGATTTCCAGCATGACTTCCCTGCTAGTATGTGAGGAGACCAAGCCCCCTTTTTCCTCAACTCCCTCTCCCCTCCATGGCTCCATCTCAGCCGCTTTGCTCTACCCCCTCACCCACCGTCCCACAGCACTTGTGTTATACATATCTATAATTCTATTTATTTATATGGATGCTATTGATGCCTATTTAATCATTTTGATGTCTGACTCCCCCCTTCTAGACTGTGAGCCAATTGTGGTCAGGGATTGTCTCTCTCTGTTGTTGAATAGTAATTTTCAAGTGCTTAGAACAGTGCTCTGCACACAATCGTTCAATAAATATGACTGAATGAATGAGAGGGATGCCAGAAATGTGGAGGGCAAGAGGGGGGAAAGATGGGACAGTGGATAGTATTTACCTCGACAAGAAGCATGTCATGAACAAGATCCTTCATTCCACAATACAGTGAAATTTGCTTCACCAATAACTCTGAAATTTGGGCCTTAATAGATTTATTGGATTTCGGATAACTAAAATTTTAAGGCCAGAAACTATCAGCAGATTGGGGGAAAGGCAAATGTACTTTTAGCTTAAAAACCTGTAAGGCTTAGGGATGTTTTGTTGAGTAAAGTAGGTTGGATCCCTAAGCTTTTAAAAGGAAAAGAAATGACTGGTGGTTCGTGAGAAGAAAGGGTATTGACAGATAATCTAATATGATTTCTAAGCAGCATGAGTTTCTAAAGAACAGGTCATCATAGGCATAAAATGATAGATGAATGAATTGAAGTACCTTACTTTCTGTAATGTTCACTAGTAATATCACAAAACTTTGAAGAGAAGGAGCATAGTCTAATGGACAGACCGTGGTTCTGGGAGTCAGGAGAACCTAGGCTTTTATTCTAGCTCTGCCACTTGTCTGCTATGTGGCCTTGGACAAGTCACTTCACTTCTCTGGGCCTCAGTTACCTCACTTGTAAAATGGAGGTTGGCTGTGAACACCATATGGGACATGGACTGTGTCCAATCTGATTAGTTTGTATAGCGCTTAGTACAGTGTCTGGCACATAGTAAATAGTGGACATGGGCCTGGGAGTCAGAAGGTCATGGGTTCTAATCCTGACTCTGCCACTTGTTTGCTGTGTGATCTTGGGCAAATCACTTTACTTCTCTGGTCTTCATATCTCTAACATATTCCATATTCTAATAATAATAATGGTATTTGTAAAGCATTTACTATGTGCCAAGCACTGCTCTAAAGGCTGGAGAAGATACACGGTAATCAGATTGTCCCACATTCTTAATCCCCATTTTACAGATGAGGGTAACTGAGGTCCAGAGAAGTTAAGTGACTTGCCCAAAGTCACACAGCTGACAAGTGGCAGAGCCGGGATTAGAACCCACAACCTCTGACTCACAAGCCTATCCTCATTCCACTAAGCCACGCTGTTTCTCTGATGATTGAGACTGTGAGCCCCAAGTGGGACAGGGACTGTGTCCAACCCGATTTGCTTGTAAGCACCCCAGCACTTAGTACCGTGCCTGGCACATAGTAAGCGCTTAACAAATACCATAGTTATTATTATTATTAATGTATTAGAGCCGGCCTCCTGACTGCCAGGACCTTGCTTTTTCCACTAGATCATGCTGCTGTTCTTGGAAAGGTAGTTCATGCTGACTACATATCAAGATTAACTTTCCAAAAGGAAAGGTTGGAAATGTTTTCGAGGTCAGTTGCCAGACTACTCCAAAAACCTACAGTCCTAAAGCCGCTTTGGGTCTTTAAGGATTAAGTATTTGCTCCACTTTAATGGATAGGAGAACCAAGGACATAATGCAGTGAAATCCTTTAGAAACATGAGTTTCAGAGAATGAATGATTAGCTAGATATAAGCAATTTTATAGCTATGATAATGAATAATCACCAATTCCATCTGGCTAAAATATAATTTTAAAATTCTTTGTGGTGATCATTACAATACAGTGCTGCTGAAACACAAATGCAACTGCAAAAGAAAATTAAGATGCATGCTTAGAAGTTAAATATTAACGCTTATATCTGAATGGAACGTTGAGAAATTTTATATGTAATCTGATTGGCTAATGTACCTGACATTAATTATCTAGGGATGCCTGTTCCATATCAATTTAAACTGAATCACTCACAAGATTAAAAAAAACACTCATACCTCAGTTATTTTCAATTTTTCATTGCTATTTCATAATAGCAATAACCAACTACCTAGATACACAGCATTTTCTGTGAATTAACTCCTCCCCCTCATCATTATTACCAAGAAAGTTCAATGGCAGCCCAAATACATTTTTGTTCAGTGTATTTTTGTCAAATGAAAAACCTTTTAAGATCTCCTTTCTGTATTTCCCTCACCCAGCTAAAAACATACATTAAGGCACAGATAATTTACAACCTCCCTTATTTTTATCAACAAAAAACATTCAGTCCATATCTCCCCACTCCTCAAAAACTTGCAGTGGCTGCCTATCCACTTCTGCATCAAATAGATATTCTTTACCATTGACTTTAAAGCACTCAATCAGCTCACCCCACCCTACTTCACCTCACAAATCTATTACAGCCCAGCTTGAACACTCCACTCCTCTAGCTCCAGTTTACTCTCTATCCCTGATCTCATCTCTCTTGCGGCTGACTTCTTTCCCATGTCAAGCTCCTGGCCTGGGGCTCCCTCACCCTCCATATATGCCGAGCCACCACTCTATCCACCTTCAAAGTGTTACCAAGGTCACATCTCCTCCAAGAGGCTTTCCCAGATTAAACCCTCTTTTCCCCATCTTGCTCTCCTTTCTGCCTCCTCTATGCACTTCAATCTGTGACCTCTGGACACTGGATATTCTCCCTACTCTCAACCCTACAGTACGTATGTACATCTCTTTAAATTATGTATTAAAAATTTATTTGTGTTAATGTCTGTCTCCCCCTCTAGACTAGGCAGGAGATGTGCCTGCTGATTCTGTTGTATTGTACTCTCCTAAGCACTCAGTATTGTGCTCTGTACACAGTGGGTGTTCAATAAATGTGACTGATTGATTAAAAATACTTTATTACTACTTGAGTATCAATTAGTAGTGAAAAATATTGTGCTCTATCTTGAGGAAAAATTTATAATAGAAATTGTTCATTTGTCAATGCTTTATGAATGGGCACTTGAATTCAGAATTATTTTCCCTGCTCCAAGTTCTTCTGTCTTCCTATTTGGTGATACTGTGATCACTGGCCTCAGCATTGTATTTATTTTCTTCATAAACTATTTTCCGACAAAATGAATTACATTTCATCTTCATTCACAGAACAAACACAGGAGACAAAGACTACAATCAGGAACACAAAGAAAAATGAACATTACCATAAATTTGTTTAAACCTACATCTAGATTCATGTTCTCTCAGGGTTTCAAACACCCCTCTATACCCATGCTTAAGACATACACAAATGATTGAAATTCATAGACTTACTGTTACAGACACCACTGTCTAGAATGAAACACTTGTGTGCAGTCATCATCAGCATCATCATTATCATAATTGTGATGTCCTTAAGTGGTTATCAAAGAGGGAGATTTAGGGGTTATAGAAGTATTTCAGAGGCTATCAGACTGTAGCTTGCAAGCTGTGTGTGGAACATTTTCACCATCCCCAACTCAGCTCTCAAATGTATTGTGTTTTTGGTTTGTGACTCTTCGGTTCATGAAACTTGATCACCTCCGATGTGTCACTAGTTCTGACGTTATTAAAATCTTACTGTTCAGACTGTGAGTTCCATGTGGCACAGGGGCTGGGACCGACCTGATTAACTTGTATCTACCCAGTGCCTGGCAGTGCTTAATGAATATAATTTTTTTAGAGTGCTTACTATGCTCTAAGCACTGTACTAAGCACTTTAAAAATGGTATTCATTAAGCTTCGTCAAGCACCTTACTTAGCACTGTGGTCTTGCCTTGTCTTATGCTGTAGGGTCACCTCTGACCCATAACGACTCCATGGACACATCTCTCCCAGAACGCCTCACCTCCATCTGCAATCATTCTGGTAGTATATCCATAAAGTTTTCTTGGTAAAAATATGGAAATGGTTTACCGTTGCCTTTTTCCATGCAGTAAACTTGATCTCCTCCCTCAACTGTCTCCCATGCTGTTGCTGCCCAGCAAAGAAGAACTTTTGACTTGTAGCAGATTGCCTTCCACTCACTAGCTACTGTCCAAGCTACAAATGGAATGGGTAGGCCTCTGCTGAGTTCTCTGTCCTGTAGCTGAGACTGGTAAGAGTACTGGAAGCTCTCCAGGTGAGATCGTGGGAGAGTTAAGCACAAAGGTTAGTTACAGGATATTCTTTTTTTTTTAAATGGTTTTTGTTAAGTGCTTGCTCTATGCCAGGCACTGTACTCAGTGCTGAGGTGGACATAAGATAATCAGGTTGGTCACAGTCCCTGTCCTACATGGGGCTCACAATCTAAGTTGGAGAGAAAAGGATTTAATAGCAATTTTACAGATTAGGAAACTGAGCCACAGAGAAGTTGTGATTTGCCCAAAGTCACATAGCATACAAGTGGTGGAGCCAGGCCCGTGTACTTTCCAGTAGACTGTGATGCTTCTTGTCAAAGAAGTTAGGGGACCAGAAGGACGCTGCGTCTTTGTTTTCATAGAAACCAAGGTTACTATATTCCAGTTGGAGACATTTCCCATCCCACGTGGGCTAGCCTGGTGCTGTTGCTTGCTAGGAATTCTCAGGATTAATCTTTTGGGAGCTTGCAGAGGTGGGTAATCTGGACATCCAGTGGCCATGATTAAAGTTGTGATGGTCCCCCAGGGGAAGAGCACAGCCATAACATCATGGGAGGCAAGTGAAATAGCAATCAATTGTAGCTACTGCTATGGTGATGGGCAAGGGAATTCCCTCTCTCCTGACTCTTCCAAGCACTTCTGTACATATACTCTGCTGATACTAGTAATTTATTTTAATGTGTGCCCCCCTCATTATTGTATTGTAAGGTCCCCGATGACAGAGATCGTGTCCACCAGATGAGAAAGAATATAGCCTTGTGGAAAGTGCATGGCTATGGGATTCAGAGGACCTGAGTTCTGATTCTGACTCTGCCATTTATTTGCTCTGTGATCTCTCCCAAATGCTCAGTAAACACCAGTGATGAATAAATACTACTGATTGATAGTGTGCCCGAGGTTGAAGGTAGCTGTAATGTCTTACAGTGGACTGGTAGGAGAAACTGCAACTGACTCCATTTCCTTCACGCATGTGACCTTGTGGGCAAGGCTGGGATGGGGGTGAAATGTCTTCCCCTTCTAGACTGTGAGCCCATTTGGGTAGGGATTGTCTCTATTTGTTGTCCAAATTGTACTCTTCAAGCACTTAGTACAGTGGTCTGCACACAGTAAGCACTCAATAAATACAATTGAATGAATGAATGGAAACGGAGAAGCAAACTTCCTAATTGGTCTCCTCACCTTTGCAGGGCTATTTTTGTAGTAGTTCCTCTCTTCTGGGAGATGAGGTTGTGGCAGAGTGAGGAGCTTATTTGGGGAAATGGGTGGCATGCACTGCATATTCCAGCCCTTCATCCCAGGCCTTATACTCATCACTCCTGGGATCAATTAGATCATTCAGAGATGTCCCTCCATGTGGTGACTCTGCAAATTATATACAGAGAGACTAATTTAGCACCCTCCTGGATGGTTCAGGTCTTGGGGCTGTTCAAATGAGGAAAAGAGAAATACTTTCTGTCCTGTAGTACCTGCGACTAGAGCTGGAACAGTCTGGAACAGATGCTCAATGTTCCGTTTTGTGCAGGGAAGTTCTCATAGCTCACCTGGTGCCCGGATTTTTTCACAAGTTCTTGGGAACCCACCTTGTCCTGTTTTTGTCATCTTAGACTACAAACATCCGAGCTTACTATAAGGAAGAAGGAAAGAAAGCAGGCGAACATTAAGGAGATAAACAGGAAAACAGAGGGGAAAGTGCAAGTAAGAAGTGCACTGAGCCAGGCTGAGCACGCTTAAACAGAGCTCCTTATCTTCCTAGCCAAACCCTGTCCTTCCCCTGACTTTCCCATCACTGTAGACAGCACCACCATTCTTCCTTTCACACAGGCCTGTAACCATGGCAGTATCCTCGACTCCCCTCTCTCATTCAATCCATAAATTCAGTCTGCCACCAAATCCTGATGGTCCCACCTTCACAACATCACTAAAACCCACCCTTTCCATCCATACTGCTGCCACGTTAATGTAATAACTCATCCCATCAGAATTACTGCATCAGCCTTCTTGCTGATTTCCCAGACTCCTGTCTCTCCCTCTCCAGTCCATACTTCACTCAGTTGCCTCGATCATTTTTCTGCAAAGACATTCCGGTCACTTCACCCTGCTCCAAAAAACTCTAGTGGTTACCCATCCACCTCCGTATCAAACAAAAACTCCTCTTCATTGACTTTTTAAAGCACTTCATCACCTTTCCCCCTCCTACCACTCCACCATTTTCAGCTGTGTGACTTTGGGCAAGTCACTTAACTTCTCTGGGCCTCAGTTACCTCATCTGTAAAATGGGATTAAGATTGTGAGCCCCATGTGGGACACTCTGATTGCCTTGTATCTACCCCAGTGCTTAGAACAGTGCTTGGCACATAGTAAGCACTTTACAAATACCATTATTGTTATTACCTCACCTCACTACTCTCCTACTACAACCCTACTACAACTTCACTCCTCTGGTGCTAACCTTATCAGTGTGCCTTGATCTCGTCTATCTCACCACCAACCCCTCTCCCACATCCTGCCTCTGGCCTGAAACACCCATCCTCCTCAAATCTTACAGACACTCTCCCCCTCTTCAAAGCCTTATTGAAGGCACATCTCCTCCAAGAGGCCTTCCCAGACTAAGCTCCACTTTTTCTCATCTCCCACTCCCTTCTGCATCACCCTGACTTGCTACCTTTGCTCTTTCCCCCTCCCAGCCCCAAAGCACTTATGTACATATCTATAATTTTGTTTATTTGTGTTGATGTCTGTCTCCCAGTCTAGACTTTGAGCTCCTAGTGGGCAGATAATGTCACTGTTTACTGTTGCATTGTACTTTCCCAAGTGCTTAGTTCAGTGCTCTGCACACAGTAAGTGCTCAATAAATATGATGAATAAACATTATTGAAGCAATGACTTCACTCCCTGTGAGCTCATTGATTACACTCGTTCTATGCTCAGTAACATCAGCTGGTGATTTACAGCCTTTTAATCAATCAAGGCCTTATTGAAAGTCACTCTGAGCCCAGCGTGTTGAGTTCACAGAGCCCCAGCTGCAATGCCTAAGGCAGATAAAAGTTGGATGTTTTTACTCATTCATTTGTATTTATTGAGTGCTTACTGTGTGCAGAGCACTGTAGAAAGCACTTGGAAAGTACAATTCAGCAACAAAGACTGGACAATTACAAGGGAGCACATGGAGCATTCAGGCAGGCAGAGAAGCACCTGGAGGGGAAATAAGCATTCAGGAAAAAAGCATGCAGAGGAAAACACCTGGAGCTGAAACAAACATTCAGGGGGAGAGGCACACAGAGAAGAAGCAAGGAGAAGAACCTGGGGTAGAAGCATGTAGAGAAGCAAACACTGAGAAAGAGGCACATGGAGAGAAGAAAGCTGAAGAGCACTGTTCAAGCAGAAGTACTGGAGAACAGTATTGGAAAGCAGCAGAAGGCAGTAGCACTTGGAAGCAGAAAGAAGAAGCATAGGTAGGATGGGCTCCTTTGACCACAGACTGGTATTGGACCCTTAGTAGAGTAAGTGAGAGTGTGTATGTGTCACTCCCTTGCATGCTGGTAAAACTAAGTAAAAAACTTTCCACAGTAACCTTGGTGGTTGGTGGTGTGGTCTGACTCTCTACCTGTCACTGCAGCCGTCGTGGCCTACCTGCACCGAGGACCCGGCCAGAGCCATGAACACTGTCCACCAGAGCCGATCCCTCTCAAGGGGCGAGGGAGACAGGTAGACAGACAGAGAGTGGTAGACCGGGGGATATAGGCAGACAGGGAGGCCCTGGCAGGTGGAGATAGAGAGACACAGACAGAGAAAGTCAGACAGAGAGCCTCAGGGTGGTGGGCACATACAGAGTAGGAGGGAGAGAGAGAGAAGGAGAGAGTAAGGTAGGTAGCCAGCCAGGCAAGTTGGGAGAGGCCTAGCTAGCCCGAGAGTCAGGGGGCTTGGCAGCCCATCTCGGAGTTTGGCATTCTTGGCAGACAGGTCAGTAGATGGACGGACAGAGAGATGCAGGCCGAGTGAAACAGGCAGATGGGGAGGTTCAGGCAAACAGAGATTGAACTGGGATCTAACTGGATACTTTACTGAGTTTATATGGCATTCTGGAGAACTTCCCAAAGCAACTATTCGATCACCATTTTGTTGGTGGGCCTAACCCAGACAGGCAGCAAGTGGTTTTCAAATCTACCTTCTTGGTGATGATGATGATGATGAAATGAGTAAAATCAAAGAGAATGTTTTATCAATTCACTGATATTTTTTTCCCCAGAAAGGGAAAGAGAGCAGCAAGGGAAAGGGAAAGAGAAGCAGCAAGGTGAAGTGGCTAGAGCATGGGCTTGGTTGGGACTCACAAGGTCATGGGCTCTAATCCCAGCTCTGCCACTTGTCTGCTCTGTGATTTTAGGCAAGTCACTTCACTTCTCTGGGCCTCAGTTACCTCATCTGTAATATGGGGATTAAGAGTGTGAGTCCCATGTGGGACAGGGACTGTGTCTAACTTGATTTGCTTGTATCTACCCCAGTGCTTAGTACAGTGCCTGGGACATAGTAAGTGCTTAACAAATACTATAATTATTATCATTATTGAGGAGGTCCAATTGGTCATTTATTGAGAGCTTACAGTGCTGTGCAATACAATAGAGTTGGTAGATATACTCCCTTCCCACAATAAGCTTATAGTTCAGTCTACAATCAGTCTAGTCCATTAGCATAGAGCACAGGCCTGGGAGTCAGAAAGACTTGGGTTTGAATTTCACTCTGCCACTTGTCTTCTGTGTGATATTTGGCAACTCACTTAACTTCTCTGTGCCTCAGTTTCCTCTTCTGTAAAATAGAAGTTCAGTACCTATTATCTCTCTATCTTAGATTGGGAGCTCTATGTGCCCAACCTGTTAACTTGTATCTACTTCAACACTGCTTGACACATAGTAAGTGCTTAACAGATGACATCACCATTATTATCATTATTAATAATAGGACATTTGGGGGGCAGGCATAAGGAACTATGTTCTTAGACTGCGGGATAGGGACATGATTATTGGGAAGCAGCATGGCATAGTGGATAGAGCACAGTGTCTGGGAGTCAGAAGGTCATGTGTTCTAATTCCAGCTCCACCACTTGTCTGCTGTGTGGCCTTGGACAAGTCACTTTACTTTTCTGTGCCTCAGTACCTCTTCTGTAGAATGGAGATTAAGACTCCATAATATAAAGACATTTTATTGCTATTGTTTTTTATTGCTATTGTTTTTGTCTGTCTCCCCCGATTATTCATTCATTCATTCATTCAATAGTATTTATTGAACGCTTACTATGTGCAGAGCACTGTACTAAGTGCTTGGGATGAACAAGTCGGCAACAGATAGAGACAGTCCCTGCCGTTTGACGGGCTTACAGTCTAATCGGGGGAGACGGACAGACAAGAACAATGGCAATAAATAGAGTCAAGGGGAAGAACATCTCGTAAAAACAATGGCAACTAAATAGAATCAAGGCGATAGGGCAGGGACTGTCTCTATCTGTTACCAATTTGTACATTCCAGGCGCTTAGTACAGTGCTCTGCACATAGTAAGCACTCAATAAATACTATTGAATGAATGAAGACTGTGAGCCCTATTAGGGACAGGACTGTGTCCAACTCGATTTGTTGGTATCCACCCCAGTGCTTAGTACAGTACCTGACACGTAGTAAGCGCTTAACAAATACCACAATTATAACAAATACCATAATTATTATCTGCTTTAGTACAGTGCTCAGCACATAATGTTTATCAAATACCACAATTATTATTACTGTGGCAGGGGGAGTAGAATTAAGTTCAGAATGAAATGGAGAAATCAGCACTGCAAAATAAATGAAATGTAGGTGACAACTGAACCATAGTTTGATTTTATCAAAAGTTTTGAGATACCTTATAAATGTTTCAGCTTCAGCAAAAAAAAAAAAAACCACATTGCACTAAGCATTTTTGTCTTAATTGTTAAGCTGTGTGTCAAGGGAAACATAATACTTATAGTTCTGATTTATTTATGCTTAACTCATCAGAAACTTGCTTGGTAAGAGTTCTTCAATGTCTAAGAAGCCTTATAAGACTTTCAAAGCAACTAAGCTTAGAAACTGAAAATCATACCCTTCTAAGAAGAAATGACTCAGGTTTAACCTTGTGTTGGAAATTCAGGCAAAAGATTTTGAAAGGGACTGAACATCTTTTATTTCTATTACAGCATTTTGCAGTAACTGCATTCAGCTCATACTGATGTGTGACTGAATCCTTAGCCTGCTTGAATCCTTTAGTTATATGTAAAGACTTTAAGCTTGTTATGGGCAGGGAACGTTTCTGCTGTACTGTATTCTCCCAAGCGCTTAGTACAGTGCTTTGCACATAGTGCTCAATAAATATGATTGAAAATAAAGAGTCTTCAGTAATGCACAGTTGCTGTTTCTTCTGCTGATAATTAAGTACAATATGGTATTCACACCCCAGTCAACAGTTTATAGAGATCCAGAATTTTGTTCCTGCATAGCAGTTCCTAGTGTTCAGGCAGTCAGAAGTCTTGATTAGCTGAGGAGTTAGCACTTTAACACATCAAACAATCAATCAGTGGTATTTTCTGAACACTGTACTAGGTTATAAAAGTACAATAAAGTAGAGACTACCTCTGTCTTCAAGGATCTCACAATCTAGCAGGATATATGGACATAAAAATCAATTATAAATAAAGCATGCAACAGAGTATTAGGATATGTACATGAATCTCAGCGGGGCAAGGGAGTGGTGAGTTTAGTGAGTGCTGAACAAATACCATAATTATTATTATCTACTTTAGTACATTGCTTGGCACATAGTAAGTGCTTATCAAATACCACAGTTATTAATGATTTTATATGGCAGGGGAGTGGAATTTGTATACAAAATGAAATGGAGATAAGCACTACAAAATAAAATGTAGGTGATGTTCTTTGAGGGCACAAATTCAAGTGCATAAGCGATGCCGAAGTGATGAAAATAGATGAAGAAATGAGATTAGTCATGGAAGGCCTTCTTTGTAGAGATGAGTCTTTAGTTAGGCTTTGAAGATGGGGAGAGTAGTAGTCTGTTGAAGGGAAGGGAATGGGAGTTCCAAGGCAAGGTGAAAGTAATGACAATGGGTCAATAGTGAGGGAAAAGAGAGGCATAGTCAATAATGGAGGAGCAAGTTTACAGGCTGAGTTGTAGTGGGAGAGGACTGAAGATAAGTATGGGAGAGAGAAGAGATTTGAGTATCTTTAAACTGATAGTGTGGAATTTCTAGTTGATGGAAACATGGCTGGGCAACTGTTAGATGTTTTTAAGGAGTGGAGAAACACAAGAGGCAGTGTGTGCCTAGTATGGGCTGGGAGCGAGGTGATATAATCCCACTTCTGCAATTTGCATGTTTGGTGACCTGGGACACGTTATTTAACTTCTCCATGCCCTGGTTTCCTCATCTGTAAAATAAGGATTCAACACCTGTTCTCTCTCCTACTTAGACTGTAAACCCTATAATAATAATAATAATGTTGGTATTTGTTAAGTGCTTACTATGTGCTGAGCACTGTTCTAAGCGCTGGGGTAGACATAGGGGAATCAGGTTGTCCCACGTGGGGCTCACAGTCTTAATCCCCATTTTACAGATGAGGGAACTGAGGCACAGAGAAGTTAAGTGACTTGCCCACAGTCACACAGCCGACAAGTGGCAGAGCTGGGATTCGAACTCATGAGCCCTGACTCCAAAGCCCGTGCTGTTTCCACTGAGCCACGCTGCGGTTTGTGCAAGTTCTGGCTGTATCGCCCAGTGCTTAGTAAGATGTTTGGGACATAGGTGCTTAACAAATGTAGCACTATTATTACATGAACTACTCTTTATTTTTAGAAAAATGATCTGAAAACAGAGTTAAGTGTGGACTGGAGAGGAGAGATATTGGAGGCAAGGGGATGGGTAAGGAGGTTGATGCAGTAGTTAAGATGGGGCATGGCAAATGATTGCACTGGCAGTTTAGATGGAGAGGAAAAGATGGATTCTAGAGATGTTATGAAGATAATCCATGGAAGGGGAAGTTCATCCAGTCAAATTTATTGAGTGCTAATTGTGTGCAGAACACTGTACTAAGTGCTTGGGAGAATACAATAATACAGACACACTCCCTGTTCACAACGAGCTTCATTTCACGGTCCACTTCCCCAAATCCTAGAAATGGTATCAACAGCCATTTTTTTTAATAGTGTTTGTTAAGCGCTCAGTATGTGCCAGGTGCTGTACTAACCTTAGGGGTAGATATGTAGATACAAGTGTATCAGGTTGGCTACAATCTGTGTCCCATATGGGGCTCACGGAATTTTTAATCCCCATTTTACAGATGAGGTAACTGAGGCACAGAAAAATTGTGCCCAAGGTCACAAAGCAGACAAATGGTGGATTAGACCCCAGGTCTTCCTGATACCCGAGCCCGTGCTCGTGCTGTACTAGTCTTTAGTCCGGTGGTGAAGATTTAGAGAATGAGGCCTAGATGGAGAAATTGATTTTTAGTGTCTTACACATCGTGCAAATGCTACATGTATTCTCTCTTTCATGCCTTTCAGGGTTTTTTTCTGGGGCAGAGTGTGCAGCAGTGTGTAGTTGGGCAAAAGGTTAACACATTGTGTCATGTGTCAAGTTTTACAAAAAATTCATTATTGGCCAAAGTGATCAAAGCATGCTGAAGAAAGCAATAGTAGTAAAGACATTTACTGAATGTTCTTCTGTTGCAATGTATCTAATTAGGACCTTTCATTCATTCAACCACATTTACTGAGCGTTTATTGTGTGCAGAACACTATACTAAGCACTTGAGAAAGTACAGTATTACAATTAACACACATATTCCCTGCCCCACAATGAGCTTAAGTCTGGAGAAGATGGACATTAAAATACATTATATAAGTGCTGCAGGGATGAGACGGGGGATGAATAAAGGGAGCAAGTCAGGAGTGATGCGGAAGGGAGAGGGAGAAAGGAAAGGAGGGCTTAGTCAGGGAAGGCCTCTTGGAGGAGATATGCCTTCAGTAAGGCTATGAATGGAGAGAAAAGTAATTGCCTGTCAGATTTGAGGAGGGGCATTCCAGGCCAGAGGCAGGATTTGGGTGGCATGATAAAGTACAATAGAAAAAGAGGACACATTCCCTTCCCAAAAGGAGCTTACACTTGAATGAGGATGAGAAACATAAACTATTTACAGGTGTAATAATCAAAATTAATAATTGGCTTTCCAGTCAATTATAAATATTCCCACAAGTTCTGAGGCTGAACTCGCAGCATGATAGTTAAGCAGGTGGGTGCTAGGATGGCACCCTTGGTAGCCCCTACAGTTTTCTCTGTCCACATTTGCTGGCTATTTTCAAGATTTCTATTGTATGTCATCACCCAATGTATTGTCCTAGCTGGTTCGTTAGTCAGAAATCTTCACCTAGAATGGCCAGGCCCTAGGGAGAATTTCTCTACTACTGGCTATTTCACTCACCCACCCCATTGAGGTATCCTAGTTGGGTTATAAGAGGGGCAGAGTCTTTAGATGACAGAGGAACAGGTATAACAAAATCCTTTTGTTGTTGAGGGCTAACATTGCGTGAGGTTCTTTTGGGGTTTCGATAGGGGTTCGAGAGATCTCCCTGGGCAAAAAAGAAACCTATCAATTTCATTCCCACTAGCCTAGAAACTGAACCTTGACATTCCATTTACCTCAGCAAATAAGTATCGTGAAAAATAGCCCAAACACATTATAGGGTATGCCCTTATGCATGATATTCTGTATTAGATAGATCAGTCACATTGCAGAGGACTTAGATCAACTTAAAAAAAATAAAGCCCAATAGAATGATTACAGCCGCTGCCTAGAATGACAAGTATTATCAACAAAAATTAATCAGGCGCATCTTTTAGTGAACTCAATTAATAATGTGCAACAACAGGGTCTCTTTTCTTAAGATGAAAATTAATTAGTGGAGGGAAGGTCACTTGGAGATGCTGACATCACTCATCAGAATGCTCTGGCAGCTCTAATTATTTGTCTTCCAGGCTTGGGTGATCAGAAATTATTGCAATACCTGAGCAACATTTTGAAAAAGCTTTGTGCATGGCTCTTTTAATTAGACCTGGTATTTGATTAATGCAGTGGAAGCATTTAGATCAGCCTCTTATCATTGAGTGACTTAGAAGTTTTAGGGAATTATATTCTGCAAGGCAGGGTCACTGAACCAGGTTTTGAATCTCACTCGCTTTGTTTTTTTATGTAATCAAAAGGTTAAGAATCAAAGTAAAATGTACCTTTCCCTTGTGTCCTCACTTTTTTTAGTCACAATTCCTAGCCTACCCAGAACTTTCAGTTCAGCATGCTGGATACTTTCAGGATACTGAATACTTTTACTCAACAGACAGTGGCTATAGTTGAAGTTCAAGGTAAGTTTAATTACTTTATAAAAGGAACTTTGTAGGAAGCTGCAATTTTCCATGACTTTTGGAAAATCCTCCCACTTCAAGCTGGCTCAGTTTTGAAGTAGCCATATCCAAGATTTTTTCCTCAGGCACCCTGTGCCATGTTCCTTGTTCTCAAACCTTGGATTTGGAGGTGCCTACTGATGGTTGAATAGGCTCAGGGACTCCTTCCTCCAGCTCCTGGTCTCCTCCCTCAAAGTAGATATTTGTAGTACTAGTATTTATTAAACATTTTGTATGTGTAGAGCACTGTACTAAGCTTTGGGAAACCAGAACAGATGGAATTTAGTCAAGGTCCTGGACCCTCAAGGGGCTCACGATCTAAGAATTAAAACAAAGTGAGAGGGAATTGAATGAATGGGACTGGGACAGGGGATAAATAAAGGGAGCAAGTCAGGGCTGTTTCTTCTCTAGGCAGAGGTGGAAAGGATGCATATGCTCTGGGCTTTTCTCCCCTGCTGAGAAGCAGTATGGCTTAGTGGATAGAGCATGGGCCTAGGAGTCAAAAGGACTTGGGTTCTAATCCTGACTCTGCCACATGTCTGCTGTATGATCTTGGGTGAGTCACTTCACTTCTCTTTGTCTTAGTTATTTCATCTGTAAAACGGGGATAAGAGTATGAGCCCCTTGTGGGACAAGGGATTCTGTCCAACCTGATTAACTTGCATCTATCCCAGTGCTTGGAACAGGGCTTGACACAAAGTAAGTGTTTAACAAGTATTATTTCTTAACAAGTAGCATTATTTCTAGGATCAGAATCAATGACATTCCTTGTCTGGAACCTGATGAAAGATATGGAATCATCTCAACTCTTTTTGTATTCTGCTCCCATAGCTCTAGATGTTCTCTGCTGGAGCTCAGGGCAGGATGCTCCAAGCTCAGCAGTCCTGGGAGCTGCTCACCAAGGCTCTGCAATGTGCTGGCTTCCGGGGGTCTTTGGGACAGTAGAGGCAAGAACCATGGCTACTCTCTTCTCTATTGTCTTCTGAGACAAAAGAGTAGTGGGCTTCCCTCACTCACCCACCCATGAGCAGTCTACATCTGAATATCTGAGGGATTGGGTTAACTTGCAAAAATTAAGTTCCCTTTCTCTCATCTAAAATAAGCCACAGTGGAGATTGTCAGTTTGAGAACCTAAAGGAATTAGAGAAATAATATGGACTAGTGGAAAGAGCATAGCCTGGAAGTGACCTAGATTCTAATCCTGACTCCACCACTTGCCTGCTGTGACTTTGGGCCAGTCATTTAACTTTTCTGTGCCTCAATTTCCTCATCTATAAAATGGGGATTCAGTGCCTGTTCTCTCTTATTCAATCAGTGGTATTTACTGAATGTCTGTCTCCCACTTCAGACTATAAGTTTGTTGTGGGCAGGGTACGTGTTGGCCTCCTCTGTTATATTGTACTCTCCCAAGCACTTAGTATAGTGGTCTGCACATAGTAAGTGCTACACTGAATAAATACCACTGATGGATTTACTGTGTGCAGAGCACTGTTCTAAGTGCTTCTCCTTCTGCTAAGACTTTGAGCTCCATGTGTGACAGAGATTGTAAACTCCCTCTAGACTTTAAGCTTATTGTGTGCAGGGGTCTCTCAAGGGCTTAATACAGTGCACTGTAATAATGATAGCCATAATGATGGCATTTGTTGAGCGCTTACAGTGTGCAAAGCACTGTTCTAAGTGCTGGACAAAATAAGTGCTCAATTAATACAATTGATTGAATGATTGTGCCTGATCCGATTGCCTTGTACATCAACCAGAGGTTAGGTCAGTGCTTTATTATTATTATATGGTATTTATTAATCACTATGCATCCAGCACTGTTCTAAACACTGGGGTAGACCTAAGTTTTTCAGGTTAGGCACAGTTCCTGTCCCACATACGGCTCACAGTCTAAGTAGAGGGAGTAGTATTGAATTCCCATTTTGTAGTTGAGGAAAGTGAGGCATGGAGAAGTTAAGTAACATGCTCAAGGTCATAGCAAGCAATGGTTAGGGCCAGGATTAGAGTCCAGGTCTTCCGAATCCCAGGCCCCTGCTCTTTCCACTAGGCCACACGGCTCGACTTGTAGCAAGTGTTTTATCAAATACCACGGTGATTATTAATTAGCTAATTAAATATACAATTGTTGCTCATTTTTACAGGGATATGGCATGATTTTCCCATAGGTCTCTTCCCAACTGGAGTCTTTGAAATGGGAACCATGTGAACCTGCATTATGTAGGGGTAAAAGCCTAGTGGACTTTAGGCAGAGTCTCCAGACCTTAGCTCACTGTAAGCATGGAATGTGTTGACTAACTCTGTTATATGATTATATTGGACTCTCCCAAGTGCTTGTTACAGAGGTCTGCACACAGTAAGTCGTGGCTCCACCATTTGTCTGCTATGTGACCTTGGGCAAGTCACTTCACTTCTCTGGACCTCAGTTACCTCATCTCTAAAATGGGGATTGAGACTGTGAGCCTCACAAGGGACAGGGACTGTTTCCAACACGATTTGCTTGTATTCACCCCAGTTCTCAGTACAGTACTTGGCATATAGTAAGTGCTCAACTAATATTGTTACTATTATTATTATAATTACAGGGTAGAGAATCTCTCCCATGCAGCTTCTGGCTCTCTGAGAAGAGGTGGAAGCAGGGAACTCTGTGCTAGTTTCAGGCAGAATGACGGTTTTGGAGCCCAATTCCGTCAGCGTGGGGAAGAGGGGCTTCCCTAGCCCAGCTCAGACGTAAGCTTGCTCTGGGAGTAGTGAGGAGGCGGTGGTGGCAGCAGCTGCAGTTGCTGCCCAATTTGCTGGAAATTTCATGTTTCTTAATTAAAATTGTCCTAGAATCCCTGAAGGAAACAAGATCACATTTTTTTTGTTTTTAAATGTGTGTAGTGAAAACCAGGCAGTACAACTGGGTGCAGGTGGGGAATAGGGGGAGATGGGAGGCAGATGGGAGGATGGCAGGATGTGAGGGAGGTGAGGGGGTTGGGAAAACATAGCGGGAAATGGGGAATATGATGGTGATAATGGTATTTTTTAAGTGCTTACTGTGTGCCGAGCACTGTTCTAAGCGTTGGGGTATGTACAAAATAGTCAGGTTGTCCCATGTGGAGCTCACAGTCTTCACCTCTGTTTTACAGGTGAGGTAACTGAGACACAGAGATGTTAAGTGACTTGCCCAAAGTCACACAGCTGATAAGTGGCAAAGCAGGGATTAGAACCCATGACCTCTGACTTCCAAGTCCATGCTCTTTCCACTAAGCCAAACTGCTTCTGGTGAATATGGCAAGACGTTGGCAGGGAGATGGGTGGACATAGTGGAACATGGAAGGGAGACCGGGGAATGCAGAGAGACATGGAGAGGGATGAAACAGTGAGGGGATGATGGGATGTGGCAGGACATAGAATTGGGGAAATGTGGTGACACACAGGAGGAAGTCAGGTGGACAGTTGGTGGGACATGAAGAGAGACCAGAGGGAATGGCAAAATGTGGCAGGAGAGAAGGGGAGGCAGTAGGGCCAATGGGAGGCATGGAGGGAGGGAAGATAAAGGTCAGACCCTGGACCCTGCTTGCTTCCCCCAACCCCTTTAGCTAGTACAGGCAAAAGTAATGCTTTAAGGATTTGGGACAACATTAATTTATCCTGTTATGCTGGCCTCATGGCTGCTCATCTTTAAGGAATTCACCCAATAGCAGGATCGCTGTCCGTAAAGGTGCTGCTCCTTCTGTATGGAACCTTGCTTTGACTCTGGGTGGTCTAAATAGAGTGTTTGCAGGCAAGGTTAGAAATGGAACTGAGAGAAGGCTGAGTTGAAAAGGAATCACTTCAGGTGAAACCTTGAGACTTTGGGAATACAGTTTTCAAGAAAGGCTGTTTCTGTTGATCATCCTGAAAGGTTACAGTAAAGCACTTTAAACTACCTTTAAAATAAAAATACTAATGGTATTGTTATGAGTCAAATTTCCTCTCGTTATTATTCAGAAGAGTGCTAAACTATAGGTTTTAAATGCAAAATGAAGTGTACATCCCTGGATCCAGTGACCAAGCTAAAAATCTTTGGATATCCATTTTTAATTAAGAATTATGCATATAATGGCAAAGTGGCTTTTACTGATTTATTTTAGCTCTTAGAAATCACCTAATTTTCAGTCCATGGACAAAGTGTGGTATCTTCTCTATGCCCTGCACTCCCATTGACTATACTGTACCCATGGGGGCTCTTCAAGTGGAGGAGATACCCAGCTAGGCATATGGGTGGAAAGTTAGATCATAAATGCTTGTTGATTAGCGTGACATTTAGCTGTATTTCAGAATAGAGAGAGAGAGGATGTAAATCAGCATCAAATGGAAAATTGCAACCCTGAACTGAATAGTCTGCTCTTAGATGCCAAATTCATTCACCCCATTCAAAGATTTCAAAGCTGACATTTTATCATTCATGAATAAACAAACTAAAAGTATTCTAAAATCATAAGTGCTGAACTGAATGATACCTATAAAGCATACACTGAGAATCCAGAATGATCAATCAATCAGTGGTATTTATTAAGCCCTTACTAAGTGAAGAGCACTGTACTAAGCACTTAGGAGAGAACAATACACCAGAATTAGCAGACACGACCCCTGCCTAAAGCAAGCTTATGGATCTACAAGTCTCAGGAGAAAAAGAAACACATAGATAACTAGATGTAGGTATCATTATCGATGATATTGGCTCATTCATGCTTTATTCAAACCTTTTAAAGATTGACTTTATAAATTCATGATCAAGCAAGTCCAAAGCATTAGTATTTGACTAGTGATGTTGATAAAGCATTTTCTTATAAAGTAGAAGAAATTAATGCATGATTTAAAGAGAAAATACAGGTGACAATCACAAGTACACTATTGAAATAGTATATTATACAACTGAACACTAAACAACTCTGTATAAGATCAATTTAATATGTAATGTTAATCAGTTATTCCTTCCATAAATTGAGGTAAAGATGTCATCAGCTATCAAATATTTTTTGATATAGCTATCATCTATCAAATATTTTTAAAAAAGCCTAGATATTGTTATTGAGATAGTATATTTCTTAAAAGTAACTTTTATTCTTTAACTTTTTTTGTCCCTTATTTCTACTTCAGAAGTTCTTCGATTCTGTGCACCTGTATTAAAAACACAGATTTTTTTAATGACAACAATTGATGGGTTTCATGAGATATTCTCTGGGCAAAGTAAGACTTTTAAAGTTTATATATTCATTGAACTACATAAACGAAACTGAGTGTAAGTAAAATAAGGAAGCATCCATCATGTCCTAGTAGATAGACATGAGCCGGGGAATCAGAAGGGCATGAGGTGTAATCCCGGGACTGACAGTTCTCTGTTGTGGGACCTTGTGCAAGTCACTTAATTTATCTGTGCCTCAGTTACACTATTTGTAAAATGGGGATTCAGTCCGTGAGTCCAGCATGGGACAGGAAGTGTCTAGCCTCATTAACTTATATCCATCCAAGCGCTTAGTACTGGCTCATACTAAGCATTTAATGACTACCATAAAAAAAAAAGAAAGTTAAAGTTAAGATGGAATGCCTCGTTATTAGAATGTGGAGAGTTTACACAGCAACATTTCAGATGACGCATTCTTCAGGGCAGGAATTTCCAAACCTCAAGTACTATTGGACGTCGTTGCAGCTAGAATTGATTTAATGAAACTGTACTGGCATAAAATTAGTTAATAATCCATCCCATCCCATAGTTTTCTCTCAGTGAGAGCATCTGAGTAAAATCACAAGTCAAATTTGAATTTGGTATTCATCCCACACGTAACCCCACAGCATGTACGTACATAAAAATTATTTATATTAATGTTTGTCTTTCCCTCTAGACTGTAAGCTTTTTGTGGGCAGGGAATGTATCTACCAACTTGTACTCTCCCAAGTACTTAGTAGAGTACTCTGCACACAGTAAATGCTCAGTAAATGCCATTGTTTGTTATAAAAGGTAGAGCCATGACTTGTACATGAGGCTGAAACAGAATTATGGTAAATTACTGTATAATTTAACTTGCAGAAATTATTCCATTTTACAAACAAATTCTTTTCAGGCACTTATCCCCCAAAGTCTAGTTGTTATGATACCGGCTGACTGTTCTTAGAAAAGAAGGAAGTAATATTTACTAGAATTGTTATTTAAATAGACAAACATTTACCCTCACAGTGTAATTCAACTAAATGAGAGTACTTCGAAATGTGTCTTTTCTCTAATTATTTTTTAAAAGTTCTATTGTACCAGGTGTCTGTTGCAATTTATGTAATGTTACTTAACAGCATTTGAAGGAAATCATGGTAAATAACTCTTTCCCAGATCCCAGTGTTATGCATCTTGTTGTCTAAGTAATCTGATGAATAAATTTACACAGTTCTTCACAGTGTTGATGCATGGGGCTTCATTATGAAACAGTATATATGTATATATATATGTATATATATATATGTACATATGCAGGTATATATATATTCCTAATATCCTTTTTCCTGGGGATTTTCTTAAACCTTCTGCTTATATCCTATTTTAATCAAGGGAAAAAAATGTTGTTACTGAAATTCTCCTTTTGCTAGGATACAAGACTTATTTGCGCTTACATATTTCCACTGAAGTCCAGTGACATCTTACCCTGTACATCAATCTTTGCTTTTGTAATATGAAAAGTACTGAATCTTTCAGTTTTGAACAGTCTTTGTTGATGGCATCACCTACTCTTCTAACTACAGACAGCCGATTGCCTTGTCAACTGTTTTATATAGGAGAAATGAAGGTAATTACACTTGTATCTTAAAACTGATTAGCATCACACCCTAAAGCAATTAAATAAATATTAGAAGAAACTCCCATAGCCCTTTGTTTAGTTATAAGGGGCTCAGCTGTACTGCTTCTAACCCTAACTACATCACTTCAAATTACCAGTAAATTAACAGAGGAACACTTTCAACCTCAGAGCAGATTTGATCCAAATAGTCTTTAAATGCCATTTCTGTTCCTATTAACCTAAAGATCGGCATAGCAGATATTTTCGTGAAGCTGCCCAGCAGTACAGGACATTAATGGCTAAGTTGTGACAGCACTTTTCATGATGATTTATGATTCAGTGTTTAACTTGATTACTCCGCTGCTGACTCTGAATACTATTTCAATTAGTGCACAGAAGGTCACATCACAAATATTCCTCTATAATCTATTCCTATTAACACTAATACACAGAATAACCAAATCTTTTCACCCTTGTTGATTCAAATCATCCATAGCCCTAACTGCAAGCTTGTTTACCAGTTTACTGCTTTGGACACATCCGAAATGGTAATTTTCAGTCCTTAGAGCATCATTAATAGCTGTACCATGACATGGTGAATAAAGTGTTTCTCAGCCTATGTGTATGAAGAGCTATTTAAGGCTTAGATTTCCCAAATGGAAGATATGTTTTCTAAAATGTATCTTTCCTGACCAACTATTGAATAGACAATACAGAAGACTTAAAAAAAGAAATTCAACTGACTTACCTCTAAAATCAATTTTAGTAATGTTTCTCTCCCATTACCTCTTTTTAAATTAATTTAAGAACTTAATTCATCTTTCTGATATATCTTCCCCCACTCCCTCCACCCACAGAGCTTTCTCATTTCTATTTTCTGGGAATTTCTCAGCAGTGAGTGAGTTCAGGGTAAGCACAGTTTCTTTCTTCCTAAGCATATATAAGCTGTGTTATAAACAGCTTTGCAGAACCAAAAGAAGGATGAGAGCTACTGACATAAAGGAGCCTCCAGAAAAACAAGCAAAAGATCTCTGTTTATCAAGTAAAAATCCAAAATGATACAACTAGGGAAATAAGTTTTGGATTTACATATCCCTTGCTATTTATATATCATTTGAACATAACTTACTAATGCTGAAAACTGTAAGTTGTAAGCATGCAAATTTTGCAATTTAGGAAACGTGGTGGAAAATCTAATTTACAGTAACTGAATAAATTCACACATTGGTGAACACTGAAAGCAGTAAATGAAAATAGGACATCTTTGCAAGGGGCTAGGTATGCCAGGCAGAGAGTAGGTGTTCAGTCAGTCAATCAATCACATTTGAGTGCTCACTATGTGCAGAGCACTGTACTAAGGGCTTGGGAAAGTACAATATAAGAGGCATATTCCCTGCCCACAGTAAGCTTACAGTTTCGAGGCGATAAAAATTTTCAACAGTCCTGGGGATGGTGATGATGAATATTAGATTCACATCAGTGTATTATCTATTGACCTATAACAATGCAGGAGACCACACAAGCTTTCAACTTCCTCTTTATTTTACTAGTCTTATTTTCATTTATGAATTCTACCCTCTACCTGATCCAAACATAGTCCTTCTCCTCCCAGAGATCACAGATGTCTGCCACAAACACAGACTCCCTTGAAAACTGAACAAAAAGGTAATAGAAAAACTAGTTGAGCTTTATTAAATTTATCTTTTGGACCACCACCTGATATCTTTTAAGACAGCACCAGGTTTCTCATGCCCCGGGCATTTGGGGATGGAGTGATTTGCATGGCTGATTTATATGAATTTGTAAAATGACCCAGGGTGAAGAGAGTCTTCTGAAATAATGCCAGCAATGATGGTGTTGGGGATGATAATGATACTGCAGCTGGGGTCATCGAGAGTTGTAAGAGGCAACATTCTATTGTCCACTTGAAGACACCTTTCTTTTCCTTGCAACACTGTCCTGGGTAGATGGCATTAAAAGGGTCCCGGACATCCATAAATTTACAATCTGCTAATAAGGCTGGAGCAGTGCAAACTGAAGCCTGACACTACTATATGGACATAACCCTAATTTTAGCTCATTTTACAGACTGTCCTTGACTTTGCAGACGGTTGGCAACCAAAGTCCTCGTGCTTCAACCCTCTAAGCGGTAGCTAGCTGCACTGGGCACAGCTGCATGAATTTATTGGACAATTAGCGACTCTAGGCAGAAAGAAACAGAGGAACATTTGGGAAAAAAAAGTCAAGTGAGCTCTCTGATGATGACATGCCCTTTTGTCTTTTTTTCTATTCGATTTCTCTCCTTCTACTGTATTATTATTACTATCGTCATTGTGTTATTACTGTAATAGATTTATCAACAAACAGCAGATTAGGAGAGGCACCATATGATTGATATGGACCGACTCCTACTGGAGCCCCCCATGTGATTTATCTGTTATATCGTTATGAATATGAATTATAGAAGAACCCAAGGAGGAGCTAATTTCAAGACTAAATCTTCTGGGAAACCAGATGAGGGCTTAAAATAAGTAATGAAATACTGACCACCCCAAGGATCAGATATTAAGCTGAGGGTTTAAGATTAGAAAACCCCACTTAAAATAGACTGGATCCATTCTATACTTTTCTGTTCATCATTCAGCAAAATATTTTAGAAAGTCAGTTATATTTTTTTTCATAGTTTTGTTATGAGGCTTTTCAAATTGCTTCTCTCTTAGCAGCTGAGAGGAATGCTAACAGCTCCCCCCATTCCCAACCCATTCACCTATTTTTTCCACCTAACCCCCCCATTTACATTTCAGGGAATCAGGGCTTGGGATTTCTGAGGACTCTGATAAAATTCCCTCTTCACTCTGTTCTGGCATTTCACTAGGCCGGGTCTAGTTTAGCTGAAGATTTTCAAGTTATTCTCCTCATAATGGCTGTTACTCCTTTAGTAATGCTATCTTAATAGTTCAAGAGTATTACAAATTTAACAATCAGAAATCCAAAACTATTAGAAATTCTAGGCCTGCATGGCATGAGACATTAAAGTGCAATAAATTTAAAAGATACAATATTAAGAATTTTTTGTAAAATAAAAGTGAAATATAGTTTTGAAAATATAAAGGAAAGTAAAATGCTTAAAAGAAATGTATTCTGTTGAATACATTCCTTAAATAGCTGTCCGGTAAACTATAAATGAACTCTAAAAAAACTGTTAGTTCGTAATTCTTTCAGATGGTATACACTTCATGCTGAAAGCTACCTAATCAATCAGTCATATTTATTTAGCACTTATATGTGCAGAGCATTGGACTGAGTGCTTGGGGGAGAAGTACATTGTAACTGAGTTGATAGGAATGTATCCTGCTCACAAGGAGCTTAAAGTCCAGAAGGGGAAAATATGTACTATGTATATATATATATATAAAATATATGCATTGTCGTATGCTGTCGAGTTGTGTACGACCCATAATGATGCCATAGACACATCTCTCCCAGAACGCCCCACTTCCATCTGCATTCATTCTGGCAGTGTATCCATAGAGTTTTTTTTATTTTTCTTGGTAAAAATAAGGAAGTGGTTTACCATTGCCTTCTCCCATTCAGTAAACGAGTTTCTACCCTCCACTCTTTCCCATGTGGCTGCTGCCCAGAACTGGTGAGTTTTGACTTGTAGCAGATTGCCTTCCATTCACTAGCCACTGCCCAAGCTAGGAATGGAATGGGTAGGCCTCTGCTTGACTCTCCCTCCTGTAGTCAAGACTAGTAGAGTACTGGAAACTCTCCAGGTGTGACCCTGAGAGACTTTTACAAAATTCATATATATTTACAAAATTTATAATTAAATTTATAAGTAAATGAATTACAGATATATACATAAGTGTTGTGGGGACTGTGAATAAAGGGTACAAATTCCAGCAGAATGAGAAGCACCATGGCTCAGTGGAAAGAGCAAGGGCTTGGGAGTCAGAGGTCATGGGTTCTAATCCCCACTCCACCATTTGTCAGCTGTGTGACCTTGGGCAAGTCACTTAGCTTCTCTGTGCCTCAGTTCCCTCATCTGTAAAATTAGGGATAAAGACTGTGAGCCCTACGTGGGACAATCTGATTACCTTGTATCTACCCCAGTGCTTAGAACAGTGCTAGGTGCATAGTAAACGCTTAACAAATGCAAACATTATTATTATTTTTAAGTGCAAGGGTAATGAAGATGAGAGAGGGAGAAGAGGAAATGAAGGGCTTAGTCTGGGAAGGCCTCTTGGAGGAAGATATGTGATTTGAATAAGGCTATGGAGGTGGGGCAAGTGATGATCTGTTGGTTATGAAGGGGGAGGGATTTCCCAGCCAGAGACTGGATGTGGGTGAGGCGACGGAGATGAAATAGATGATATGGAGATACGGTGAGTAGGTTGGCATTAGAGCAGTGAAATGAGCACGTTAGATTGTAGTAGGAAGTCAGTGAAGTAAGGTAGGAGGGAGCAAGGTGAATGAGTGCTTTAATCCAATACAACGGTAAGGAGCTTCTGTTTGTTGCAGAGGTGTATGGGCAACCAATGAAGGTTCTTGAAGACTGCTGAAATGTGGACTGAAATGTTTTGTAGAAAAAGATCCAGGCAGCAGAGAGAACTATGGACTTGTGTGGGGAGAGACAGGAGGCAAGGGAGGTCAGCAATGCAGGATAGGATAAGCGCTTAGATTAATGTGGTAGTGTGGATAGAGAGACAAGGGCAGATTTTAGTGATAATGGTAGAACTGACAGGATTTTGAGGAAGTATGTTTTTTTTCCTTAACTCTGAAGTTTATAACCGTCAGAGTTCAGTAATTAAACTGTGCAATAACTATATCTAGACCTTTAGAGTTTATCACGGGCCTGGGAGTCAGTCCTGGTTCTAATTCCAGTTTTGCCACTTACCTGTGTGACTTTGGGCAAGTTGCTTAACTTCTCTGAGTCTCAGTTCCCTCATCTGTAAAACTGGAAATTAATACATGTTCTCCCTTCTACTTGGAATGTGAGTGAGCCCATGTGAGACCTAATTATTTGAATCTACCCCAGAACTTAGTACAGTCCTTGGTATCTAATAAGTGCTTGACAAATACCATCATTATTATAATTATTATAATTATTATTTCTATTCTGAGAAAAATATTTTGGAAAGAAAGTTGAAATCTCACTCTACTGCAATTTTTCTACATGGTTTCTTTAAGAGTTGGTTATGAGGGTTGTGAAGTCATATTTCCTTGAATCAGTAAGGAGAATCAGAGAGGTTTGCTCTGAATGAAACACCAAGTTATTAGATTGCAAATGATCAAGGAGATTAGCCCCTTGCCCTGAGCCATTTATACAAAGTAAATGAGGGGTTGGTGGCCATGAAAACAAATATAATTAACCCACTTCACCCTTGTTACAGACAGTTTCTGCTTGGTCAGTCCAGCAGTGACAATACACAAATAAATTAAGAAGATTCCAAGATTTGAAATTTCTTTATGCTTTCTACATAATAAATTGTGCTGCAGAAAAATAAGCAAATTTTTCAAACACTGGATAAGCTCACAGCATATAGGAGTCACTTACCAATTTTCTCACAGATGTCACACTCCACAGGATATGAAAACAAACTAAAGATAGCCAAACCAAAAATGCGCTGATATATCATAGTTACAGATACTCAGTAGAACTCGCTCCTATGTCTCTGAAATAAAACCCAAATCTACATATTTAGCACATATAAAATTCTCATTAGTTAGTCTTGGACATGTTTGTTTATGGTGAAATTTTGAAAAGTTCCAGGTACTGGAATGCAAGTGACAAAGATGGAAAACAATTTGTCTGCAAAGAACAGTTTGTCACTGTGTATTCCCGACAGTGGCCTGGTTGCTTTCCTTCAATAGGATTTGGAGGGAACAGGGTAATGAATTCTTTTTTTTTTTTCTTATTTCAGTATACTCAGCCATTTTGGCTTGGGTACACTAACTCCATTTGGTGAGTCTTCCATGAGCTGGCATCAAAAGCAGATGGAAACTTAAAATGGGAAAGCATTTATGGGTAATTTTTATGGCTTTTGTTGTAGATTTCATTATTTATTCTATGTCCCTGCCTTTACACATCCCTGTGTACATCCTGCATCTAAATCACTGGCTTTTTATTTCTCCCCAGTGCTTAGTATAGTATTTAAATGACATTATGACTACTAAGCACAAACAATCAATAGTATTTATTGAACTCCTACAGTGTGCAGGGCACTCTACTGAGAAACTGGGAGGATATTAGAGTTGTAGACACTATTCCTGCCCTCAAAGACATATTTTATTCATTCAATCATATTTAATGAGCACTTACTGTGTGCAGAATACTGTACTAAGCACTTGGGAAGTACAGTTCAGCAACAAATAGTCTAAGGGGGGGAGACATGAATTAGAAGGACAATAGATAAGGAAATTGAAAAGGAGTTATTTTGGGGGCGGTTGACATAAGGCTTTGGGACATGCAAAAATTGTTGGGAAAAATGAAGGAGAAAGGATGGCATGGGCAGTTTCTGTGGTGACAAATAAATGAAATGTAGAGGGGAGTATTGATCAAATCAGAATAATTGCAGGTGACAGCAGGGAAGCACGTGGGGATTGTCTTTAAGGCTAAATGGATAAAGGAAAAGTGATCTATCTGATTGTCCACAAGAAGAGAGATGAAATCACGATTAAAAAAGAACAAAAAGGGAAATGCCTTTGAATGACAGAAAGCAGTCACAAAGGGACAATAGAAGGATGTAGACCTCTTTCTCTCCCTGAATGGTCAGATAAGAAGAGTTTTCAAGTACAGAGATTATGCCAGCTAAACTGATGGTGGCTTCTTGAAACTGTGGGATAGGAAACATGCCAAAATATTTGGAGACACCTCAGAAACACACTGGTCCATTCAAGAAATGATGACAGAGGTGGGGAAACCAGTCCTTAGGGGGAACTAGGGAGGAATGTGAATTTTAGAAAGGATAAAAATAGAGGTTTTGGGTAACAGCATGGCAACTTCTGACCTTAGGGAATCACTGGCCAGGGTGGTGGTGTGGAATGGTTATACATTAGTAGACCTGCTCCTAGGACATGAGATCGCTATGTATCCCTTTGTTTTAGCTCATTCATTTGGCTCACTTTATGGGTCTGCTGGGGTTTGTGTCTCTTGGGTGAGGCTGTTTTACAGGGACCAGAATAGGTTGTCAGTGGAGAGATTGTCAGCAACAGATAGGAGTTAGTGCTTAAGTAATAAGGTATGTGCAAAAATCCAGTAGAGGTTGTAAGTTCTTAGGTGATACAGAAGCACTGAATAGTAGTGGGGATCCAGCCATTCTGTCAATGGCACTTCCCATCTGCTTCTAAGTATATAATTCAATCAATCATTTGTATTTATTGAGTGCATACAAGTGTGCAGAGCTTTGGAGAGAACAACACAACAGTGTAGCAGACACATTCCCTGCCCACATTGAGCTTACAATCTGGAGGAATTTACCATTATTAATGGTCTGTCTTTCAAGAGACCATTTCAGATTCATTTCTAATCTCCCAAGATTGTATGCTCTCCACTTCAGCACTTCTGATCCATTTAGCCATTTGTGAACTCAAAACTTCCCTGAGCAATTATGGACATCTTATATACCTCATTACTTAAGCATTACTACTTCTATTATATATACTGTGTTCTCACTCTATTATTGATACTACTGAGTCAACTTTACTGTAGGGAGAGCTAGTCAATAGAGTCCAGGCCTGGGAGTCAGAAGGATCTGGGTTCTAATACTGGCTCTATCGTTTATCTTCTGTGTGATCTTGGGCAACTCATTTCACTTCTCTGTGCCTCAGTTACCTCATCTGTAAAATGAAGATGGAAACAGTGAGCCCCATGTGGGACAGGGATTGTTTCCAATCTGATTTGCTCGTATCTACCCCAGTGCTTAGTACAGTGTCTGGCACATAGTGCTTAACAAATACCATCATTATTATTATGAAGATGGAACTAGTTAATTCTGCAGAGAGACACATTTTAAAGACTAGCAGGTTTGGGGTGGGGTGTTAAGGATGGCACTAGATAGTTCTTCAGGGGAGCAGCATAGCATAGTGGTTAGAGCTCGGGCCCAGGAGTCAGAAGGTCTTATACTGGCTCTGCCAGTTGTCTGCTCTGTGACCTTAGTTAAGTCACTTCACTTCTCTGTGCCTCAGTTACTTCATCTATAAAACGGGGATTGAGACTGTGAGCCCCACATGGGACAGGGACTGTGTCCAACCTGATTTGGTTGTATCCACCCCAGCACTTAGTACAGTACCTGGCACATAGTAAGAGCTTAACAAATACCAAAATTATTATTATGGACACACATTTTAAAAGAAAGGAAAGGCAGGCTCAGGGTGAGGTGGCAGGCTGGACAAGGTAAGTGGGACATTCCTAGAACCAAGAAGAGAGAGAAGTGACAAGTTTTAAAACATGCAGATGGGGAGATTTTGATATATAGGAGTTGTGGGTTACGATTTGGCTCCTCAAACCATGGGGAGAGGTTAATCCCTCTGCTCATATATTTTCAGCCAAATGAAACACGTTGGTTCCAACTTAAATTAATAAAATAATACATTGAAAGAAATTCAGACAACATTATTAAAAAGGGACATTGCTATACTATATTGAAATATATTTAAGAATGTTTAAGTGCTTCTTTATGTGGCAACCTACCAAAACTACACATTGTGTTAGCATGAGGGCCAGGGAATTGTGCAGTCAAAATAAGATAGACTCAGTTTTTAAACCTTTTGACAAAACTTCCAAGGGGTGACACAAAGGAATTATTTGACAGTATAAACTAGTATAAGACTATTGCTGTGTACTAATAATCAGTTTTCATACTCCCATTCCTAAACAGGTAAAAAAGATTATTTAAATATTGACATGACAAAATGTATTCACAACCATGTTTCTAGATGGAGTGGATGTTCTTTTCTATTAAGAGAATGTATTAGACTCTTCGCAGAAGGTCCAAAATCTGAAATTTTAATTGTCATGGATGTTTTCATTCAATAGTATTTATTGAGTGCTTACTACGTGCAGAGCACTCTACTAAGCACTTGGAGCGTACACTTCGGCAACAGATAAAGACAATCCCTGCCCAATAACGGGCTCACAGTCTAAATGGGGGAGAAGATAGCAAAGCAGAACAGAACAAAACAAAACAAGCAGTCTAGGTCAGACATCAAGATAAATAGGATCATAGAGATATACACATCATTAACAAAAATAGGGAAATAAATAATATATACAAATATGTGCAATGCTGACAGGAGGGTAAGGGGGAAGAGCAGAGGGCTGGAGGGGGGAATGGTAAGGGGAGGAGGAGCAGAAAAAAGGGGGGGCTCAGTCTGGGAAATCCTCCTGGAAGAGGTGAGCTCTCAGTAGGGCTTAGAAGAGGGGAAGAGAGTTAGTTTGGTGGATGTGAGGATGGAGGGCATTCCAGGACAGCAGTAGGATGTGGGCCAGGAGTCGACGGTGGGACAGGCATGAACAGGGGACCATGAGGAGGTGAGCAGCAGAGGAGCGGAGTGTATGGGGTGGGCAGTAGAAAGAGAGAAGGGAGGTGAGATAGGACGGGGAAAGGTGATGGAGAGTTTTGAAGTCTAGAGTGAGGAGGGTTTTTTTGTGCGAAGATTAATAGGCAACCACTGGAGGTTTTTGAGGAGGGGAGTTACATGCCTAGAGCATTTCTGTAGGAAGGTGATCCGGGCAGCAGAATGAAAAATAGACTGGAGTGGGGAGGGACAGTCTTGTTATACAATGTAGCCCAGAGAAAAACATAGGGATAGCATGGGTTTATAAAGTGAATTGTAAGAAGCTCATCCTATCATATGAGCCATCACTAACACCATTTTCTGCCTCTAAAATAAGAGAATTCAATAAGTGTATTGAATGATTTTACAAAATTCCTTTAGAGAAAGTTGAAGGGATGGAAAGGAAGTGAGAAAAAGGGAAAAGAAATATGCAAGGCATAATTTGAATGGATAATGGGCATTACTCTAAGTCCGTCCTTTAGACAGTAAGCTCATGTTGTCAAGGCACATCTACCAACTCTGTTGTATTGTACTTTCCAAAGTGCTAAGTACACAGTGCACCCAGTAACTGCTAAATGAACACAACCAGTTGAAAGATTACCAGCTCACTATCAAAGCAGTTAGTTTAGCAAAATGATATCACAAGCCTTGATTGGACAAAAATAATTCCAATTTTTTTTTAAAAAAAAGGTATTGGCTATAGGCAGTCTTCAGACTAATGGCATAATTAGTACCTAAAAACTGCCCCTTAATGGCAAACAGCTTGTTTTTAATGGGATATTAGTTCCTGACCCCAAATTGGCTATTCTACTGTTACCAAAATTTTACAGAATGGTTTTCTCAATATATGATTGGTGAGTAGTATAGCTACTTTAATGTATTTATAGAAGTTAGTCCATGATAGGGTTGTTTAATTTACTTCACTGGAAGTAAAGTGGGCCTATCAACTCTCCCTCATAAATTCCATCTGAAGTTTAGGTAACTGTCTTTCCACCTTCTGGATTTACCATCTCTACCATTCCACCTTCTTTAAACTTTCTTTCCCTTTGCCTCCCATCTCTGCTTTTAAAGTTGTGGCCCAATTTTCCCCTTTGCATCCCTGACACCCCTCCACCTGTACCAGTACAATTAGCATAATAAAAGAGGCTAGTGTAATGTAAACAAAAACATATGGGTTGTTAAACTGAATTGTTATAATTTAGAAATATTGGGAGTTCCATTCATCATGAATTGGGGCATCTTAAGGCCACTGCCTGTCTGTCAACCACCAAAAATCTCCATCTTCAAGAATAAAAGTGCAAGGGATGATTGGAAATACCTACAGCTCACTGCTATTCAATGCTGGTCAACAACCTGTCATTTTAGGTAGGCTCCCAAAGAATATTGTTAATCGCACCTTACTTGAGGGTAAAAACATCATCAAAGTTGGTCCCTTTAGGAACTTCTATATTCATTCAATAGTATTTATTGAGCGCTTACTATGTGCAGAGCACTGTACTAAGCACTTGGAATGTTCAAATCGGCAACAGATACAGTCTCTGCCCACTGACAGGCTTACAGTCTAATCGGGGGAGAGTATATGCTGGTTACTGAGTGATACTCACTCTCGGGTAGTTCCCACAGCTAGAATTCTTGGGATGACTCCAGAAGCACTACGAAAAAATAAAATGATTATTAACTGTTACACAGGGCTAATAAAGCCTGTCTGAAGAACCAATCCACGTAAGGACAGCAGTGGAATTTGACTAGGGAACATTAAAGAAGTCCAGGTCTCTTAGCCATATGGAATAAGATATTCTCTAGTCAAATTCCAATGTTGTCCTTTTGTGGATTGGTTTTCATAATGATTGAACTGGCAATGGTTGAATATTATCTTTTTTTTTAGGACTGAACTTTTAACATTTCATTTTCAGTAGTTTGTTAAATTGGACAAAGCATTGGCAGAGTCAACCAGAAATAAAAATGTTTCTGGATGGAATTAAATGTATGTTGATTGGTACAAAGCACTTATTATGTGTCAGGTCAGTGCTAAGAACTAGGAAAGATGCAAGTTATTTAGTTTGGACCATACTCAGGTGAGGCCCACAAGGGGCTCACAGTCTTAAGCAGCGTGGCTCAGTGGAAAAGAGCACGAGCTTTGGAGTCAGAGGTCATGGGTTCGAACCCCGTCTCTGCCACTTGTCAGCTGTGTGACTTTAGGCAAGTCACTTCACTTCTCGGTGTCTCAGTTACCTCATCTGTAAAATGGGGATTAAGACTGTGAGCCCCACGTGGGACAACCTGATTCCCCTGTGTCTACCCCTGCGCTTAGAACAGTGCTCGGCACATAGTAAGTGCTTAACAAATACCAGCATTATTATTATTATCTTAATCACCATTTTACAGATGAATTAACCGAGGCACAGATAAGTTGAGTGACTTGCCCAAGGTTATACAGCAGACGAGGGGCAGAGTTGGGATTAGAACCCAGGTCCTTCTGACTTGTAGCACCATGCTCTACCCACTAGGCCACTCTGATTCTTGTGACCTTAGTGTTCAAATATCTTTATTTGCTTATATTATTAAATTTCTTAATTTTGTAACATTGGTGATATCAACTGGAAGTTAAACAGTTGGGTGCTCAAATTGTAAACCCTGAAACCATCATATAAGAAATACAATTTGAGATCTTAATTACATTTGTGTGACCTTTTTTCGATGTAGAAGTTTGAGTTCTGAAAGCGGGTTTGGGTGAGAACTCATCAACTTTTATCTTGTCTTTCCATGGAAGCTACCAATAAAATGTGACACTTTTCAGGGATGACATCTAAAGAATCTCTTGGGGTTAGATTCAGTCGTCCATAAAGGAAAAGATCTTCTCTCTGCTGAATTGTAGTTGTATTTTGTTATTTGTGTTAGAATTCATTTACTAGCCTGGAGATAATATGACAGATGACTCTTACAGTAACACAGCACTCATTAGCAAACTTGACAAGGATGAGCCAACATCTACTTGAAATTTTATTTTATTATTCTTCACAACTCATTTGGAGCCCTGGATATGCGGTAACATATCCATGCCAGCTGGGAAGGGGGAAAGAGTAAAGAATAAATATCTACATGATTAGATTTTATACTGATCTATCTTTTTTACATCATCTGATAAGTTGTACCAAAGTCATCCCAGATAAGATGCTTTAGCACACAATGATTTTTCTGTGGCTTATAAATTATGGGGCATTTCTGGGGCATTCCAAATAAGTCTGGCACACATCAGTCATTTTTCATCCAAAACAACAAAATATCTATCGACCATATTAAAATGGCTGATCTATTTTAGAAGTTCTAAAGGTTGGCTGTCTTTAGCAAGATGTTGCCTAGGAAATGCTTTAAACTTGCCATAATATTATCCCTTCATTGAGTATTATTCTTTGAGGAAAAAGAAAATATTTCCTCTAGAGTTCCATTTTATTAATAATAATAATAATAATAGTATTTTTAAGCACATACTATGTGCCAAGCATTGTTGTAAGTGCTGGGAGGGATACAAGGTAATCAGGTTGTTCCTCATGGGGCTCAGTCTTAATCCCCATTTTACAGTTGAGGAAACTGAGGCACAGAGAAGTTAAGTGACGGCCAAAGTCACACAGCTGACAAGTGACAGGTGTGATTAGAACCCATGACTTCTGACTCCCAAGCCCATGCTCTTTCCACTGAGCCACGCTGCTTCAATTTTATATTTTCTTATTTCTATTTTCTATTTCTTATGTCTGGTGAACTTTGCGTTAGGTCCTGGAAACTTAGCTTAAAGAGTGGCTATATAAAGCTTAAGATGCATTACCTGATTTGTACCAAATAACCCATTTTGTCCTGTGTTTTTGTCTGGAGTACTACTACTAATAATAATGATGACATTTATTTAGTGCTACCCGCCAAGCACTGTACTAAACACTGGTAGATAGGATAATCAAGTAAGACTAGATACTGAATCTTCATTTTACAGCTGAGAAAACTCAGACACAGAGCAATTAAGTGACTTGCCTTACACAGGAAGCAAGTGGCAGAGCAGGGATTAAGCCCGTCAATGGGCAGGGACTGTCTCTATCTGTTGCCAATCTGTACACTCCACGCGCTTAGTACAGTGCTCTGCCCATAGTAAGCGCTCAGTAAATACTATTAAATGAACCCAAGTCCTCTGACTCCTAAACTCTGCTCTTTCCACTAGGCTACTAGGGTCCTCTCTACCAACCAAACACATCTGTAAATAGAAGTATTATGTTTGGTTTCAAATAATGGAATCTGAACTGTGTGCTGTGTTACTGTGTGCAGAGCCCTGTACTAAGTGGTTGGAAAGTATAATTCAGCAACAAAGAGAGTCAATCCCTGACAAAACAGGCTCACAGTCTAGAAGGGGGGAGACAGACATCAAAACAAGTAAACAGGCATTGATAGCATCAATATAAATAAATAGAATTAGAGAAATATACACACATTAGAACAAGTAAAACAGGCATTAATATAAATAAATAGAATTATAGATATGTACATATAAAGTGCTGTAGTAGGGTGGGGGAGTAAAGTAAGGGAGTGAGTTAGGGTGGGGGAGAGGGGGAGCTGAGGAAAAGGGTGGCTTAGTATGGGAAGGCCTCCTGGAGAAGGTGAGCCTTCAGTAGGGCTTTGGGGGGTGGGGGTGGGGATGTGTGATTGATGATTATGTTCCCAATGTGGCCAGGACTGTGGATCCCACGTGGGACATTTCAGACACACACACTGGTAAGTGAACTTCACTGTCAGTGGTGTCTTCAAATAAAAGCAAAACTATATGAAAGGAAGTGGTGGTCAGAGAGACGGACTTTAGAGTTGGCAAGGTTAGAAAAATGCGATGAGATGCAGTGTGTGTGTACCAAGTTTGTGAGTGGGTGAAATCGAATGGAGTATGTGGTCCAGGATTAAAATTCCAGTCTTGGAAGTCATAGCTATGATCTGCCGCTCCATCCCCATTCCACAACCAGGTCACTACACAAGGCTTATCCCACATGTGTTCCTCACAACGACAACTCAATTTCTCAGGATTCAGAAAAAGGTGGTATGGCTCGTTATATGTTTACTGGTTTAAATGTCATTTATTTCGTATTCATTGAAAATCAAATACAAATGATGTTTTCTTTGGCACTACACTAATAAGGCTAATCAAGAAGAGATTCCAAGGCTTAAAATATGAAATCAACATGTGGTTTAACTCTCATAACCAAAACTATCTTGAAAGGCTGTTACGCCTCAGATAGAAAATAATACAAAAACATGAAAATTCACCATTAAAGTTGTGACATGCCATATGTCCTTTAATACCTAATTGCAACAGGGACACAATAAGAAAGTCATTAAACCTGCACCCTATTGTGCATAGGTTTTAGAGGACATATGGTTCATTTCAACCATTAGTATGGATTTCATTACACTGTGATTTTTCTGTTACAACTCTGCATTTTCCAGGAAAAAATGTTGGTAATCATGTTGGGAATTTTAAAAAATTGGGTGAAAAACATTTTTGCATTCTAAAAATGATATACATTTGTCCAGTAACAGACAGAGCACTAAATGCTTCAGCCTGTCAGAATAGTTTCTGATACATGAATTCCTAATTTTTAATTGTACAGTAACATCTGGATTCCTTTCAATTTTGCAGACTGAACATTTGACTCACACTAAGTGGTACAGGCATACATGAAACTAATGTGAGTTAAAGCAAGACTATAAGGAAAAAAAACCCATGAATTCCACAAAATTTCAGTTTAATCATTTATATCTTACATATATGAGAGAATAATTTTTAAAATTGGGTTCCATTGATAAACCATGGGATAGAACAGCAAGGAGATGTTGCCTAGGGGTGGGCCACTGATTACAGTAAGACTATTGAAGCTTGTCAGCATGAGTAGATCATTGCTTTGAAAATTACTTGTGGTTTACTCTGGAGAGACAGGAGAAATGATGAGAGGAGATAAGGGAGAGAGACGGAAAGAGGAGAAGGTGGACAAGGTGGAGGGAAAGAGAGGTGAAACGGTAGGAAAATGAGGAAATGAGGGAGAGGAGAAGTGGTAGAGAAGCAAGGATACAGAGAAGAGAATAAAGGGGAAGATGGTAGGAGAGGGAAAGGGAGCCTGTGGAGAGGGAAGGACTGAGTGAAGAAAGGGATGGGTACTGACTCTCAAAGACTGAGTGGGTATACCAGGGTATATCTGGTAGAGTTTATTTAGATATTGGCCAGAGTTGGTTGGATCCAATTTGTGGAAGACATGTCATATTTAATGGTTTTTGACCAATTTTATTTAATTGACTTTGACTAGTATTACTTATGGGTTTATCACTAGTTCATCTTTTGCCATTTCAAATTTGACAATTTGTTGTTATAACCTGAAAAATGCTTTTTTTTTGGTTAAGCATTTAATAATAATTATGGTATTTGCTAAGCGCTTACTATGTGCCAAGCACTGTTCTAAGTACTGGGCTAAATTTAAGGTAATCAGGTTGTCCTACGTGGGACTCACAGTCGTAATCCCCATTTTACAGATGAGGAAACTGAGTCAAGAGAATTAAGTGGCTTGCCTAAGGTCACAGAGCAGACCATTAGCAGAGCCGGGATTAGAACCCATATCCTCTGACTCCCAAGACCGGGCTCTTGCCACTAGGCCATGGTCAAGCACTCCCTCTGATCAGTGGGGTTAATCAGTCCAAATCCAGTCCCTTTCCCACATGGGACTCAGAGTCAAGTAGAAGGGAGAACACATATTCCCCATTTTTGGGCAAGTAGCGGAGCCAGGGTTAGAACCCAGGTCTTCCGGCTCCTAAGCCCAAAATGCTTCCCCAAATCTAGATATTATGCAATTAAGGGAAAGTCACAAAGACCTAGGTTTTTTCATCTTTTTGGAGAATTTTCAAATTTTAAACTTTTACTTTTTGAGAAAAGCTATTCTCCTAGCAGTATACTATTTGCTGCCAACTAGATGGACTAAAATGTACAGTGATGAACTTCCCGTCCTCATCTTAATGGGGCCTGAACTCAGAAGCCTAATTATGTCCACTTAAATATCAATGTACTTGAATGCCATCATTTCACTGCTGATGCTCATGATCTTACCAGAAGCATTTGAAAGGACAGCCCATTGAGATATAATTGCAAGTATAATATATGATGTCAAATATCCTTTCATTTACTCTAATACAGTGAGAATTGATTAATATTTTCAAGGTACCAACTTTTCAGAATACTATGCAGCCCCATGTTCAGTTGAGATGGTGTTAAAACAAAATCTCAGTGGGTTAGACTGTTTCCATGGGAGTGTTCCAGAAAATGTTTTGGGGAAGTTTTTTTTCCACTTGAGACCCAGGTCACTTGACAAAATAGTGATAGTGCATGCATCAATCAAAACTAAAACAAAAGTCTTGTAATGGTGAAATGAAACAGTTTGTATTTTTCATCAAGATCTGAAATTCCAACTTTGCAAATAAATCCTTGAGTATCCTGAGAAAAGACAATTTGTTTATTTCAGGCCAGTTTTAGAGCTATAAGATGGTCAGAGTATTATACCTCTCTGCATGCTCAAGGATGTTCATTACTTTATAGATCTTTGATAATATGAATATAGAGAAATAGTGTTGTTTAGTAGGTAGAGCACGGGACTGGAAGTCAGAAGGACCTTGGTTATAGTGCTGACTCAACAATATGTCGCCTGTGTGACCTTGGGCAAGTTACTTAACTTTTCTAAGCCTCAGTTACCACATCTGTAAAATGGGGATTGAGACTGTGACCCCTATGTGGGACAGGGACGCTTTCCAACCTGATTAACTTGTCTGCTGTGTGATCTTGCGCAAATGTTACATCCCAGTAGAGTCAATTAGGGATGAGGGGAGAGGAAGAGAGGTTCATAATTCAGCTTTACCAACAGAATAGACCATGATATTCAGTATTACAATAAGAAAATATTTATTAACATACACAAAACATTAATAGTAAAGGATTCTGCTTTGGTCTTCACATGTAGCCTACTTGTCTGGCTGGTTGGGATCGCAGGAAGCTGAAGGGCATTAATTTTAACAAGTTGTTAAAGCGAGGTGCAAACTGCACTTTTCAGCAAGTCACTTCACTTCTCTGGGCCTCAGTTCCCTCATCTGTAAAATGGGACTTGAGACTGTGAGCCCCACATGGGACAGGGATTGTGTCGAAACTTATTTGCTTTTATGCACCCCGGCACTTAGTACAGTGCCTGGCACAAAGTAAGCAAGTAACAAATACCATCATCATCATTAAGACACTACTGACATGTGAAATCAGAAATCCAAATGCAGAACCCACAGTTCCAACTGAATTAATCAATCCATCAATCAATCAGTGGTATTTCTAGAGTGCTTGTTATATGCTGAGCACTGCACTAAGCCCTAGGGAGAGTACAATACCACAGAATTAGGGAATATGTTTCCTGCCCATAATGAATCTGAATGGTGCCAGATTCCTTCTGTGACTGAATATACCTTCAAATTCTATAATTACTTTATTTCTTCAAAAATCTTGAGTGGAACCCCTTTCCTTGAATGGACCTTTGATGATCAAAACCATTAGGCCCATTGGTTTCCCTCTTCCCACGAGCTGCTTATACAGTGGCTGGCATATATTAAGCATTTAATAAATGCCATTATTATTTACTTCTTCAAAGAAGTTTAGTGGAGAAATAAGGTATGATTTTCCCTTGTAAACATGATTACCTTTTCCACAGTAGGTGGTGGGTTTTTAAATGCTCTTTTACCCCAAACTTGATTATCCTACCAATTTGCTCGGTAAAGATGTAAGATTTACTAGCTTATAGTTCTCTGGATCATTTCTGGAATTTTTCTTCTAAAAGAGAGTTACTGTGCTGATCCCTAAGTCTTCTTACTAATTATGGCAAAAACGTGACAGCAACTCTGCAACTTCCATTTTTAGTTCCTTCAGACCTAATAATAATGATAATAGTATTTATTAAGGGCTAAGCACTGAGCTAGCTACAAGACTCCTCATTTGTAAAATTGGGATAATTTCAATTGGAAATTACCTTGTGAGACAGTGACTATATCTGACCTCATAACCTCTTATCTACTCCAGTATTTAGCTCATTGGTAAGTGCTCAATAACTGCCCTTATTACTATTATTATTGTTATCTTATCAGCAACCCAAAGACCAAGACTGTGGAGATGAGACTGCTTTATAATTTCTCTAAAAGATGTTTAATGAACCTATCCTTCTTCCTCAGATTGCAGTACCTTAAGTCGACTTTCTAATAGTATCTACAATTTAAGCTGTTAGGTGCAAATCTAGTTCAGTATCTGGTTTAATTTTCTAAATAGATCACTCACAAAACATAGTGACAAAAAAAAAAGGATTCTTCTTCAGTAGCAGCTTTTTTTTGGTAGAATTTTCTCAGTTTCCTTTATCTAAGAATATCAGGCCATGTCTTTTAGGTGAAAGGAGAGATAAAGGATTAAGAAAAAGGAACAGATGAATCAGTCACTAATCAAGTCACACTTATCCTGTCTACTGATGAAGTTAGTCTTAAGATCAAAGGCATTTGACTTGATGGACGTCAATGGGTGGAAACACGATGGGAGAGGCTGAAAAGGTGGAACACTTGATTAGCTTGTCATTCGTTGTTTGAAAAAGTCACTTTCTTCATCCTTGTTAGTGTTCATAAGCATGCTCATACTCAGTGCATGAATCCTTCTAAAGTCGACAGCATATGAAGTCCAAATAGGATGAAAAATGCCAACAGCGCTCAAACAAAACGATCCAAAACACCCAAGCTGTCAGGACATGACAGACTCTACTGAAGCTAGTTTCTTCACATCAATGTGCCTTTTTATGTCAGTGTCTGGAATGGCATTTGTGTATGACCTCTTTCTCCTGGAGGAGTGGATTTTTCTAGCCTTCCACTATTCTAAACTTAAATTCAAGATTGAGGGATACTGCACAGGTAGACAAGCAGAGACATGATCCTGAAATGAAACTCAGCCAGATCTGGAAGTAATCAATCAATCAGTGGTAGTTATTGAGCACTTACCATGTGCTGAACACTATATTAAGTGCTTGGGAGAGGAAGCAGCATGGCCTAGTGGAGAAAGCACAGGTCTGGACATCAGAAGGACCTCGGTTATAATCCTAGCTCTGCCACTTGTCTTCTGCATGACTATGGGCAAGTGATTTCACTTCTCTATGCCTCAGTTACCTCATCTATAAAATGGGGCTAAGATTGTAAGCTCCATGTGGGACAGGGATTGTGTCCAATCTGATTAATTTATAGGTACTCTAGCGCTTAGAACAGTGCTTGACACATAGTAAGTGCTTAACAAATACTATCATCATTATTATTATTACTACTTACAACAGAGTTGGGAGACATGTTCCCTGCCCATAAGGAGCTTAAAGTCTAGAGGGGGAGATAGATGTTAAAATAAATTTTGGATACATTCATAAATCCCGGGGTGGAAGGAGTGGGCAGCAAATATCAAGAGCTTAAAAAGTACAGATCCAAATGCATAGTTAACACAGAAGGGCGAGGGATTAGGGGAGTTAAACACTATGTTTTACCTATGGTTTGTATTTATAGTCCTTCTAGAATGAGTGTCCAGGAGGCAAAGATAGAAAAATATGAATTATTGGGCCATTGATTTTTGTAATTTAATCCCAAATACTGAGTGGCTCCTTTCATTTGTAGACACTTGCTCTTTGAAACCCCAGATCCATTCAATTCTGGATTTTCTTTTTCTCTCTTAGACATATGAATAGGGTCAAGATAGTGCCCCTGATCCAAAATAGGAGAATCCCAGTCATTTAAAGATATTTGAAATCATTATTTAAAAATTTCCCTAAAAGAAACAAGAACAATGTTACAGAGCATTTTCCCAAATTAGCATTTCATTTTACAAAGTGAATGATTTTACCGATGATAAATTAGGCATTTGTAATCCTTTTTGAAGCCAATTAAAGTGGGCAAACACCAAAAAAGGAGTTAGCTCACTTTCATTTTTAAGGTCGATACTACTGATGGTGAGATCCTATCTTGGAGTGTGTGAAGACATATGGATGGTCTACAGTCCCATCAGCACTGTCTGCCTGGAAGAATAGTTCCCTGCTCTCCTGACATGTTTGCCCCATATAAGACCCCGTCTCTTTTGGAGACTTCCTCATGGAATCATGGTCCTTGCTAAACTCTTGCTCAAGCCGAGCAATTTTTTTTTTAATTGCTGCCCACTAGGGTGATCTACCAAAGGTTTTCTAGCAGTCCACTGCCATATTGAGTCATTATAGGCACATACTCTGGGTGGAACACTGTACTAACCACTTAGAAGAATATGATAGAGAACAGACCCATTCTCCCTGTCTCTGAGACTGGAAGCCCCATGTGGGACAGAGACTATGTCCAATCTGCTTTTCCTATGCATACCTCAGCACTTAGCCAGGGCTTGGTATATAATCATAATAGCATTTATTGGTAGTAATTGGTAGTAATAAATTTTTTTAAGAAGTAGTGTGACTTATTGGATAGAGCACTGGACAGGGAGTTGGAAAGATCTGGGTTCTAATTCTGCCTCCACCACATGTCTGCGGTGTGCCCTGGGGAAAGTCACTTCACTGCTCCGTCACTCAGCTCATCTGTAAAATGGGGATTAAGAGTGTGAGTCCCATGTGTGAAAGGGACTGTGTCCAACCTGATTGACTTATATCTATCCCAGAGCGTAGAACAGTGCTTGGCATATAGTAAATGCTTAACAAATACCATAATAATAATAATAATTACTATTGTTATTTAAGCACTAACTGGGTGCAGAGAACTGTACTAAGCACTGGGAATGAATACATAGGTGAAAATTTGATATAGTCCCTCTCTCTCCAGGGGCTGTTTAATTAATACCACAACTGAACAACTAAAAGTAGAAACTATCCCTACCCTCAACGAGTTTATGATTTAACAGGGAAGACAAACACTAAAACAATATGCAGGCATGATTTAAAATAAAATGGAAGTATTATTCAGTCCTCCAACAGCTGCTATCATTTTCCTTATGTGAACCTCAATACTAGCTATGGTGATAAGAAAATGGATTGCTGATTCAATGTCAAGATCTCATTTTTGGTAGTTTGGTCCTGCTATTTTATTTTGAAGGTGGCTCTCAGGTGACACTACTCAAGAAACTGGAAGTGCTGTAGTGTAGTGGAAAGATCACAGGCCTAGAAGTCAGAGGACCTGGGTTCTAGTCCCTGGCCTACCACTTCTCTACTATGTGTTCTTGGGCAAGTCATTTGACTTCTCTATGCCTCAGTTCCCTCATTTGCAAAATGAGGATTCAATACCTGTTCTCCTTCCTACATAGACTGTAAGCTCCATGTGGGACCTGATTATCTTGTATATATCCGAGCTCTTAGTACAGTGCTTGGTACATGGTAAACAATAAATATCACAATTATAAGTCCTGCAACTTTATTACAAACCTCTTGTTGTACATGTGACATTTAATGGCTGTTCCAGGATATGGGGGTGAATTAAAATAATGAAATAGTACTTGAATCGACTTTCAGCCCATTGTCATTTAGGAAAAAAAAACCATTTTTAAATATTCAGCGGGGATGTTGGATTCGCAAAAGGAAATGTAATGTACTCGCTTTGGAAAAGAGGGCTAGACAAGATACTGGAATTAGGATTTCTTTTGAACCCATAACCTTCCTTGGTAACAAAGGATAGGTTATGAAGAAAATGAGTCCTTTGATGAGTTAAATATACATGTAAACATCAATATTACTTAATACAAAAGAATAGAAGAGGTCTGTAAATTGGATATGTAGACTGAGAATGGAAGTGTTTTGCAATGTTGCTGTCCACTCTCCTTCATTTATAAGGGTCATTTGAAATCCTGGATTTGTTGGAAACCATTATTTTTATACGTAAAAGGGCAGATTGTGGCAGAAATACATGATAAATACAATGTCAAGATAGAAAAAATGTTGTAGTTTCATGTTGTTGGTTTGCAAATTGAATTTTTACATAAAATTTACACTAAATGGAACCTCATTATATAGTGATGAGGTCCAGTATGATCCAAATCATTAAAATCACTGTACTGCTTAATGATTCACTAAGTGGTACTGCAGTGCCATAAATTTAGCACTAGTTTCATGATTCAAAACACCAGACTGAGACACCAGCAAATCGTATGTGGATCATTAAATTTACAATGAATGTCAGAGATGAAATAAGGGGGAAAAAACACTTTGAGAGATAGGGATAATATGTGCTCTAAGGTGACATACATCAAGATAAATGATCTTATACCACTTGTGCTTGGATAATAATAGGGGGTCGTTTTTTTTTGTTATTCCTCATTTCATAATTTCCAGAGGGGTTGGAATCCTAAACCCCTAAGAATTAAAGCAGCTGTCATTTTCCGACTACTTTGTGATCTGTTTCATTTATATTTATAATACATACATATATATGCCACTATACCTATAACAGTTCATCTTGCCAGGGTATTACAGCTTATCTCGTCTCCTACCAGATTGTCTCAAAATGATCTTAGTAGTAATATTGGGCTGCAATCCCTGGCCCTGAGACAAAGGAGGACTACGAAGTTTAATTATAAAATTCTAACTTATTTTGCTTTAAGTCATACTTAATTTCATCCTTATTTTAGCAGAGTGGGTTACAAATGCATGTAATCAACTGCATTTTCAAGTGAACCACAACTATCTCTAAAATATGTTGAGTTGGCAATCTATGACTGGTACTGTCGTAAACTCATTCTGGGCAGGGAATGTGTCTACCAACTCTCTAATATTGCACTTTTCCAAACAGTATGGGGTTCTGTTCATGGTAAGTGCTCAGTAAATATTATTGATTGATTACGGGGCTGATGTAACAAGACCGGAAATCCCCAGCAGGGTCTTGGATTTTCATGGAACAGCAGGCCTTTCAAAGGACCCAGAAACAGTATCCTGGGCATCTCTCCTGCTGCCTCCAATCCAGATTGGGAGAAAGGAGAGGGAGAGACAAAGAGAGCAGAAGATGTCAAAGAGGAGTAGTAAAATAGTGATGGAGAAAAGGACAATTGAAAGGATAAATTATGAAGAGGGGAAGGAGGGATAGAGAGAGGGATACACAAGGAGAGGCATAATGACAATATGAGTAGAGCTTAAGGACGGAGAGGAGAACAAGGAACCTTAAAGACATGGAAAATACAATATAGAGAAAAGAAGCAATAAAGAAAGTTAGAGGAGACACAAGGAAGAACAAAGAGAGAAAACAAAGGAGTCAAGGGATCTAGAAAAGTATAATAATGTTGGTATTTGTTAAGCGCTTACTATGTGCCGAGCACTGTTCTAAACGCTGGGGTAGACACAGGGGAATCAGGTTGTCCCACGTGGGGCTCACAGTTTTCATCCCCATTTTACAGATGAGGGAACTGAGGCACAGAGAAGTTAAGTGACTTGCCCACAGTCACACATCCGACAAGTGGCAGAGCTGGGATTCGAACTCATGAGCCCTGACTCCAAAGCCCATGCTCTTTCCACTGAGCCACGCTGCTTCTCACATGGCTGAGAAGTAATAGTAATAAAATATAGTAATAGTAATAAATACATTATTTATAATAATAATATAAATAAATAATAACAAATAAATAAAGTAATAGTAATAGTAATAAAATAAAATAATAATAGTAATAGTAATAAAAGTAATAGATGACAGAAGCCAGAGAGGAGAGAGAAACTATCAAGGCAATCCCAATAATAAAAATGAAATTCCTTGTGGGCATGGATTGTCTACCAAATCTATTGGACCGACTCTCTGAAGAGCTAAGTACAGTACTCTGCACACAGTAAGCACTCAATACATACCAATGATTTATGATTGAGAACTACTCTGTAATGTTAGATGTAATGAGAACGTTAGAAAGATTCTTCGAATCCTGTAGTTTGCTGCCCAGCCCCCAACCTTACATACCTCTTTGTAGCTTTATATACTATTGGCCAGCTGGCCACTGTAGTCGGGGTAATATTCTCCACCCTCAACACCCTATGGCATCTGTTTCCCTTCGCCTCAATCCATGATGCTTCTTAAATCCTACTTCCAGCTGAGTGGCAGGATTCTAAAAAAAAGTGTCAGTAAGTGTTCCACAGAGGCATCAAACAGAAACTCCTTTCCATCGACTTTAAGGCATTCAGTCAGCTCACACTTTTCCTGTTTTACTTCACTGATCTCTTACTACAACCCAACTCAAACAATTCATTCATTCAGATGTATTTACTAAGTGCTTACTGTGTGCAGAGCATTCATTCATTCATCAATTCAGTAGTATTTATTGAGCGCTTACTATGTGCAGAGCACTGCACTAAGTGCTTGGAATGTACAATTTGCCAACAGATAGAAACAATCCCTGCCCACTGATGGGCTTACCATCTAATCGGGGGAGGCAGACAAAAACAATAGCAATAAATAGAATCAAGGGGATGTACATCTCATTAACAAAATAAATAGGGTAATAAAAATATATACAAATGAGCAGATGAGCACAGTGCTGAGGGGAGGGGAAGGAAGAGGGGGAGGAGGAGAGGGAAAGGGGGGTAAAGGGGGCTTAGCTGAGGGGAAGTGAAGGGGGGGCAGAGAGGCAGCAGAGGGAAAAGGGGAAGCTCAGTCTGGGAAGGCCTCTTGGAGGAGGTGAGCTCTCAGTAGGGCTTTGAAGAGGGGAAGAGAGTTAGTTTGGCGGAGGTGAGGAGGGAGGGCATTCCAGGACAGCGGGAGGATGTGGGGCAGGGGTCAACAGTGGGATAGGCAAGAACGGGGAATGATGAGGAGGTGGGTGGTAGAGGAGTGGAGCCTATGGGGTGGGCAGTAGAAAGAGAGAAGGGAGGAGAGGTAGCACTTGGGAAAGTACAATAAAACAATGAACAGTGACAATCCCTGCCCACAATAAGCTCACAGACTAGGGTAGATCAATACAAATAAAATTACAGTTATATACATGTGATGTGGGTTGGTGGGGTCGGGGAGAGGAAAGGGAGCAAGTCAGGGTGACGCAGATGGAGTGGGAGATGAGGAAAAGTGGGGCTTAATCTGGGACGGAAATATGCATCTCTCAGATTTGAGGAGGGAGGGAGTTCCGAGCCAGAGACAGTACATGTGCCAGGGGTTGGTGGTGAGAGAGGTGAGATTGGGGTACAGTGGGAAGGTTAGCACCAGAGGAGTGAATTGTGCGGACTGGGTTTTAGAAGGAGAGAAGCAAGGTGAGGTAGGAGGGTACACGGAGATGGAGTGTTTAAAGCCAATCGTAAGGAGTTTGTGTTTGATACAGAAGTGGTTAGGCAACCACTGGAAATTTTTGAGGGGGTTGACATGTACTGAACATTTTTGTAGAAAGACGATCTGAGCAGCGGAGTGACGTATGGACCAGAGTGGGGAGAGACAGGAATTTGGGAGGTTAGCAAGAAGACTGATGTAGTAATCTAGGCAGGATAGGATGAGTGATTGTATAGCAGTTTGGATAGAGAGGAAAGGGCAGATTTTAGTGGTTTAGTTGCCTAACCACTTCTGTATCAAACACAAAGTTGGTTTGTTACATTTCCACCAGCAGCATCTGCAGCTCGAGTACAATAATAATAATAATGGGATTTGTTAAGCTCTTATTATGTGCAAAGCACTCTTCTAACAGCTGGGGAGGATACAAGGTGATCAGGTTGTCCCACATGGGGCTCTCACTCTTAATCCCCATTTTACAATTGAGGGAACTGAGGCACAGAGAAGTTAAGTGATTTGCCCAAAGTCACACAGTTGACAAGCGGCAGAGTCGGGATTTGAACCCATGATCTCTGACTCCCCAGCCCGTACTCTTTCCACTGAGCCACTCTTCTTCTCTAAAGAGTCTGGGAAGGCCTCTTGGTGGAGGTGAGCTCTCAGTAGGGCTTTGAAGAGGGGAAGAGAACTAGTTTGGCAGATGTGAGGAGGGAGGACATTCCTGGCTGGGCCAGGAGTTAATGGCGGGACAGGCGGGAATGAGGCACAGTGGGAGATAATCCGAGCAGTGAAGTGAAGTATAGATTGAAGTGGGGAGAGACAGGAGGGTGGCAGATCACAGAGGAGGCTGATGCAATAATCCAGTCGAGATATGCAGTATGGCTCAGTGGAAAGAGTACAGGCTTAGGAGTCAGAGGTCATGGGTTCTAATTCCACTTCATCACTTGTCAGCTATGTGACTTTGGGTAAACCACTTAACTTCTCTGTGCCTCAGTTACCTCATCTGGAAAATGGGGATTAAAACTGTGAGCCCCGCATGGGACCTGATTACCGTGTATCTATCCAGTGCTTAGAACAGTGCTCGGCACATAGTAAGCGCTTAACAAATACCAACATTATTATTATTATATTACGAGAGATTGTATCAGCAAGATGGCAGTTTGGGTTGAGAGGAAAGGGTGGATCTTGGCAATGTTGTGAAGGTGAGACGGGCAGGTTTTGGTGATGGATTGAATGTGTGGGATGAATGAGAGTGCAGAGTCAAGGATGACACCGAGGTTGTGGGCCTGTGAGACAGGAAGAATGGTAATACTGTCCACAGTGATGAGAAAGTCAGGGATAAGATAGGGTTTGGGAGGGAAGATAAGAAGCTCAGTCTTGGACATGATGAGTTTTAGGTGACCAGTGGACATCCAGGTGGAGATGTTCTGAAGGCAGGAGGAGATACGAGCCTGGAGGGAGGCAGAGAGAATGGGGGAGATGTAGATATGGGTGTCATCTGCGTAGAGATGATAGTTGAAACCAGGTTTCAGTGATGGTGAGGAGGAGAGAGCAGGACAGGAACAGGTCAAGAATGAAGGGGGAGATTCCCCATGATGGATCAGGGGTTTCCCAGGCCATACTTGGCAGCAGCTGTGGAGGGGGGAGTTTGTGGGGGAAAGGCACAAGGGATGGGGAAGGTTTGCATGGGAGTAAATTGATGGGGCTGGCGTGTGAGGAGGGGAACGAAGGGTGGTGCTGGGACAGGAGGACAGAGATGGGGCAGAGAGGTGGGGTAGGGAAGGTATAGGGGGAGGGGAGGAGTTGGGTGGCAGAGGGGGTGGGAAGGAAGGAACGGGTCAACGGGACTGAAGAGTCATGATGAGATCTTTGAGGTAAATGACAGCAATTATAACAGTTACCACTTAATGTAAAACAGCAATAACAAATTAATTTGGTGATATCCAAAGGAGATGGTTAATGTTAATGTTGGTATTTGTTAAGCGCTTACTATGTGCCGAGCACTGTTCTAAGCGCTGGGGTAGACATAGGGGAATCAGGTTGTCCCACGTGGGGCTCACAGTCTTAATCCCCATTTTACAGATGAGGGAACTGAGGCACAGAGAAGTTAAGTGACTTGCCCACAGTCACACAGCCGACAAGTGGCAGAGCTGGGATTCGAACTCATGAGCCCTGACTCCAAAGTCCGTGCTCTTTCCACTGAGCCACGCTGCTTCAGTGGTTGAATTGTGCTTGGGCTGTTCAGTGTGAAAGGGCCAGGAGAACACTGGGGCTAAAGCTGAATTGTCCCTGGGGCGGGAGAAGGAAGAGTCCAGTGGTCAGAGCAATCCTGAAGAGATGGTTGAATTGTTTTAGGGAGCATGGTGGTGAAGACTCCTGAGAAATTGGCCTGGGTTGGGCAGAGTAAGTGAGAAGGCAGGCAGTTTTTGAAACGTACTAATGTATGAACCTGTGTCTTTGTCTTTGACACCTGGAGGTTAGTCAGCCACACCCTGATCCAGGCTCAGGGAAAGAGGGAAGGGGAAGAAAATGGCTGCTTCTAGGCCATGGCATCCTGACACCAACCTACTCTCTGTATCCTGATCTAGCCTATTCCATTTTCATCCCCTGACCCAAGTAATAATAATAATGATAATTGTGATATTTATTAAGCACTTACTATGTGCCAGGCACTTTGTCAATCTCATACCACTAACCCACAGCCCTGGATCACCTTCATAGTCCGCCTCCTTCACTCTTGCTCTCGAGCCGCAAAATTTTGTCCACTTTGTTGATCCTTGCATGTTTTAACAGTGCCCTCACCCTCACCAGTTGTTCCAAACAATTAACTCCCTCCTCAGGCCTCCTGTCCCCCGCCTCACCCATCCCTGGCCCCCAATGACCTGGCCACCTACTTCATTAAGAAAATTGACACCATCAGGTGTAGGCTCCCTAAACTCACCCCTGCCCCTCCACAGTCCCTCCCCCTTCTGACCTACTCTTCAACTCTCCCATCCTTCCCAGCAGATTATCTAGAGGAGATCTCCTGCCTCCCCTCAAAAGCCATCCCCTCCACATGAGCATCGGACCCCATTCCTTCTCACTTATCAAAACTCTCGCCCCTTCCCTTCTTCCTTCCCTAACAGTTATCTTCAACCATTTGCTTTCCAATGGCTTCTTCCCCACTGCTTTAAAAAATGCCCATGTCTCCCCTACCTTAAAAAACCCTCCCTTGACTCCATTGCTCCCTCCAGTTATCACCCCATCTCCCTCCTACCATTCCTCTACAAACTCCTTAAGTGAGTCATCTATACCCGCTGTCTCAATTCTTCTCCTCCATTTCTCTCCTTGACCTCCAATCTGGTCCCTTCACTCCACAGAAACCACCCTCTCACAGGTCACCAATGATCTTTTTTGCCAGATCCAACAGCCTCTGCTCCATCCTAATCCTCCTGCACCACTCAGCTGCTTTCGATACTGTACACCTTTCCCCCCACCCCCACACACATACACACCTTCTCCTGGAAATGTTATCCAACCTCGGTTTCACTGACTCTGTCCTCTTCTGCGTCTCCTCTTATCTCTCTGGACATTCATTCTCATTCTCCTTCGTGGGCTCCTCCTCTGCCTCCCACCCCATAACTGTGGGGGTCCCTCAAGGTTTGGTTCTGGGTCTCCTTCTATTCATCTACACCCACTCCTTCATTTGTTCCCATGGCTTCAACTACCACCTCTAGGCAAATGACAAGCAAATCTACATCTCCAGCCCTGATCTCTCTCCATCTCTTCATTTTGCATCTCCTCCTGCCTTCAAGACATCTTTACTTGGATGTACTCTCATCACCTCAAACTTAACTTGTCCAAACCCTGTCCTCCCCGTGACTTTTCAATCATTGTAGACAGCACCATCATCCCTCCCATCTCACAAGCCAGTAAACCTGGCATTATCCTTGACTTCTCTCTCTCATTTAACCCACATATTCAGTCTGACACCAAATCCTGTCAGTCCCACCTTCCCGACATCACTAAAATCTGCTCTTTCCTCTCCATCCAAACTGCTACTTTGTTAATAGAATCACTCATCCTATCCCACCTGGATTACTGCATCAGCCTCCTTGCTGACCTCCCAGCCTCCTGTCTCTCCCCAGTGAAGTCCATACTTAACTCTGCTGTCCAGATTATTTTTCTACAAAAATGTTCTGGATGCTTCACCACACTCCTTAAAAATCTTCAGTGGTTGCCGATCCACCTCCCTATTAAACAAAAACTCTTCTCCATTGGCTTTAAAAGACTCCATCGACTTGCCTCTCCTTCCTCACCTCACCTCTCTCCTTCTACAATCCAGCCCACATACTTCACTTTTCTAGTGCTAACCTTTCACTATGCCTTGATCTCATCTGACCACCGATCCCTAGCCCACATCCTGCCTCTGGCCTGGAACACCCTTCTTCCTCTAACCCAAAAGACAACCACTCTCCACCACTTTGAACCCTTTTGAAGGCACATCTCCTCCAAGAGGTCTTTCCAGTCTAACCCCACTTTTCCTCATCTCCAACTCCTTTCTGTGTTACCCTGACTTGCTCCTTTTGCACTTCCCCACTCCCAGCCCCAAAGCACTTATGTACATATCTGTAATTTTATTTATTTGTATTTATACATTCAATTGTATTTATTGAGCACTTAATGTGTGCAGAGCACTGTACTAAGCACCTGGAAAGTACAATACAGCAATAAGGAGAGACAATCCCTGCCCAAAATGGGTTTACAGTCTGAGGGTGGGGAGACAGATATCAAAACAAGCAAAAAGGCATCAATGTAAATAAATAGAATTATAGATATATGCATATAAACATAAATGCTATGGGGTGGGAGGGAGCAAAGGGAGTGAGTTGAGGTGACACAGAAGGGAGGGGGAGCTGAGGAAAAGGGGGCTTAAAATGTCTCCCCCACTCTAGATTGTGAGCTCAATGTGGGCAAGGAATGCCACTGTTTGTTGTTGTACTGTACTTTCCCAAGCCCTTAGTAGAGTTCTCTACACACAGCAAGTGCTCAATAAATGTGATCGAATGAATGAATGAACTATACTAAGCACTGGGGTGGATACAAGAAAATCTGGTTGAACAGAATCCCCTATCCACATGGGGCTCACAGTCCCAATACCCAATTTACAGATGAGGTAACTGAGACACAGAGATGTCAAATGACTTGCCCAAGGTCACACAGCAGACAAGTGGCAGAGCTGGGATTAGAACCCATGACCTTCTGACTCCCAGGCCCATGCTCTATCCACTATGCCATACTGCTTCTCCCTCTGGCTTGCAACTCTCTCCCCCTTCATAACTGACAATCCACCACTCTCTCCAGCTTCAAAACCTTCCTACATCACATTTCTTCTAAGAGGCCTTCCTTGACTAAGCTCTCATTTTCCCACCTACCCATGCGAATCACCTATGCACTTGGCTGTGTGTGCCACTTAAACTTAAGCACTCTGATATTCGCCCCAGCCCCACAGCACTTTTACACCTAGTACTCTACTGTTTACTTTCTCCATATTTTATTTTAATGTCTGTCTTCCTTTTTAGACTGTAAGCTCCTTCTTGGCAGGGATCATTAAATACCATTGTTTGGTTGAGATGACTGCTGTGAATTATGGGAGGGATGTTACATCGTATGTTGTGAGAGTCCTTTTCCCACAACCAGAAGGCAGTGGAAACCCTCCTAAGGCAATGGACTACCTATTTCAAACCACTTTAACTCAGAAAAGCCAACGTCACCCCTCTTTCAGTTCATTATTCCGGTAGGCAAACCTCCTATCTAGTTGTCCTTGAGACAACCTCTGTAATGTTGAGGCCATTAGAAGTTATCTGTATTGAGAAAAACACTGCCGAGATTCCTTTCAAGTAAGCTGGTTGAGCTAAATATTATTCTAATCAAGGTTGGGATTTATTAGTTCTGACTACCCTTTGCCCACACCAGTGTCAACAGCAGTGCACTGAATGCCTCTGTGCAGAAGATAATTCCTTCACTCTATTTCCATTTTATCAACAGAAACATGATGCATTCAAAATAATTTAGTAATTTCTCCAAAGGTAAAAGTTTCAGGCCTGCTTTATCCTTGGGGTGGGTAGGCGAATAGGGTACACTCCCCTTTGAAAAGGGCCCTTGGTGGAGTTACAGGAGGTTATGGGTTGGAACATTGTTCCTCTATATTTTAGTGGTATTTGTTGTTATTACTATTATTATTGATAATAATTGTGGTATTTTTAAGCACTTACTGTGTGACTGGCAATGTTCTAAGCTCTGGGGAAGATACAAGTTAATCAGGTTGGATGCTGTCTCTGTCCTACATGGGACTCACAGTCTTAATTCCCATTTTACAGATAAGGGAATTGAGACTCAGAGAAGTGGAGTGACTTCCTCAAGGTCACAGAGCAGAGAAGTGTTGGAGCCAAGATTAGAACCCAGGTTCCTTTGACTCCCAGGCTCATGCTTTATCCACCAGGCCATATTTCTTTTCCTATACTGTGCACAGGGGGGAATGCACAACGTGCAGCATGTTTCCCTTCACTGCATGCATGGGAAATCATCTGGGGATGACTGACGGAGGCAGGGCAGAGCAGAAGCTCCCTCCTAAAGATAGTCTCTAGTCTAGTGAAGCAGCATGGTGTAGGGAACAGAGCACAGCTCTGGGTGTCAGAAGGTTATGGATTCAAATCCTGGATCTGCCACTTGTCTGCTGTGTGACTCTGGGCAAGTCACTTCATTCTCTGTGTCTCAGTTACCCCATCTGGAAAATGGGGGTTGAGACTGTGAGCCTCATAGGGACAAGGGACTGTGTCCAAGTTGATTTGCTTGTATCCACCCCAGCACTTAGTACAGTGCCTGGTACATAGTAAGTGTTTAACAAACACCATCATCATTATTATTATTATCATCACTAGGCATAGCAACAGGGATGGTCTCCCACATGCTTGCTCCAATATATCTCTGAGGTTTGACAGAAAGATCCCTAAAACAAGAAACGAGGATTTGTCAGTATAGATCGTCCTAGGGATGCTTCCGCGTACCTGAGGTTGCCATAAATTGTGGCCAGATTTCAGGGTGTGAGGTCTCTGAAAAAGCAGGGCTGTATTACTGTAGAATGCAACATAGTCACTGTTCTCATGGTTTCTTTGCTCCTCTTCAGCACTCCAAGAAACAGACATGAACCTTTTATAGTAAGGTGACCATATGCTCCACACAAATCAAGGAATCGATAAATTTAGATAGTTGAATTGTTACCAGTGAGACCAATCAACAAGTTGCATTTATTGAGTACTTACTGTGTGCAGCACACTACTAATTGCTTGGGAGAGTGAAATGAGTAGAGTTGGTAGAAACTGTCCTTGCCCATAAAGGAGCTTGCAGTCTAGAGGGAGATTCTATACAGTCCTGCGTTGGCCAGTTATCTGGTTGGTGGCACAAACTGGGTGGCACAGAAAACTGAAGGAATAGGGACAGGATTTGAGCTTAAATTATAGTCCTGCTGGGAAGCTGGTTTGCACACTGCGCACTTTCCCTGCAAGGATGATAATGTGTGGTATTTGTTTAAGCATTTACTATGTGCTAAGCACTATACTAAGCACCAGGACAGATACAAGAGAATCAGGTCAATCACAGTCACTGTCCCACATGGGGCTCACAGCCTGTGCCAATTTTACCAGTGAAGAACTGAGATACAAAGAAGTTAGGTACTTGCTCAAGGTCATACAGCAGACGTATGGCAGAAGCAGGATTGGAACCCGGGACCTCTGACTTCTAAGCCTGTGTTCTTTCCATAAGGCTATGATGTTTCTCAGTGGTATTAGGTCACTGTAGTAAACAAATAGTTCCTAATGTAGAGCATTTCACTTGTTACTAGACACTGTAAAAATGACCCTGAACTTGAATTTCATCTGGCACAATAGATTATCTCTCACTGGTTTAACATGTGAATGAGTATCAGCACGTGTGCTTCAGTGTAAGGTACTGCAATTAAGGGAACAATAAGCCTAACTCTCACTACCTGATGACTGACCTGTGCCATCAGCCATGACTTAGGAAAGAGATCTTGGAATCCCTTCCTATTACTCTTTCAAATTAGTGGCTCAATGTGTGGAGGTATGCCAAAACAATGACAATTTCCTTGGCAAATAATCCCAAAATTTCCTTTCAATTACAAGTTTCCTCAGACATACTTTTTTTCTTTAAAAAAAACCCCAAAGCAGTCCTGGAATTGATCATTTCTAGTTCAGATCTGAGCTGAAGTGTCACAGAGCACTGTACGCTAGGTATTTGGGGAAGTACATGATAGCAGAGATCGTAGACAAGTTCTTTGACCACAGTGAGTTTAAAGTCTAGAGGGGGAGCCCAACAATATGAATCAAGAATTACAGATGTGTACATAAGTGTGGTGGGGCTGAGGGAGGGGTGAATGAAGGGAGAAAATCCAAGTGCAAGGGTGACACAGAAGAGTGGGATAAGAGGAAATGAGGGCTTAGTCGGGAAAGGCCTCTTGGAGGAGATATGCTTTTTATAAGACTTTGAAGGTGGGGAGCATGATCACCTGTCAGATATGAAGAGGAAGGGCATTCCAGGTCAGAAGCAGGATGCATGAGAGAGGTGGACAGTGAGAGATGAGATTGCGGTATAGTGAGTAGGTTGGCATTAGAGGAGCGAAGTGCAAAGGCTGGGTTTTGGTAGGAAATCAGGAAGGTATGGTATGAGTGGACAAAGTGGTTCAGTATTTTAAAGCCTATGGTAATGAATTTTGGTGTCATGTGGAGGTAGATGGGCAACCATTAGAAATTCTTGAGGAACAGAGAAGTATAGACTGAACAGTTATTTAGAAAAATGATTCAGACATGGGGCCATGTGGGATCCAGGCATGAGGTGGTGTGAAATCCTGGGAGAAAGTTAGTATTCTGCAAAAATGTTGAACCAAGAGATTGTAGCTAAAGGCAATTTAGCAAAAAAATCCTTCTTCCTTCACTTACCTTTTTCTCCCCTAGGCATTTGCTCTCTAGTTGTTGACAGCTGGCACTTACTTAATGCCTACAGATTCTTCATCTCTCTTGTTAGTTAGCTTATGGAAATTGAGTTGGGGATTCAGTTCAGGTGGAAGAATTAGGGATTTAAAAGTCAGACAATCAAAGTTTTTGCCACTGGCCTGCAGCAAATGGCTTAACTTCCATGTGACTCAGTTTCATCTCTAAAATTGGGATTAAATCATACCAGCTTCACCCTCCCACAGGGAGTCAGGAAGAAAAAGTGGGATAATGGATTTAAAAGTGTTTTTGACAGTTAAAAAAAGCACGTCTACAAATATAAGACATTATTATTAACTCTGCTTTGTCTTACAGTGCTCTGTACGTAGTAAGCACTCAATAATAATAATAATAATAATGTTGGTATTTGTTAAGCACTTACTATGTGCAGAGCACTGTTCTAAGCGCTGGGGTAGACACAGGGGAATCAGGTCGTCCCACGTGGGGCTCACAGTCTTAATCCCCATTTTACAGATGAGGGAACTGAGGCACAGAGAAGTTAAGTGACTTGCCCACAGTCACACAGCTGACAAGTGGCAGAGCTGGGATTCGAACTCATGAGCCCTGACTCCAAAGCCCGTGCTCTTTCCACTGCGCCACGCTTTCTGGCCCATAAATACCAGTGATTGCTTCAAAATTGTAAACTTAATTTGAGCTCTGAATCTCCCTACTCTAATTTGAGTTATCTTGTGTTGCTTCTGTTTTTTGGAAGCTCTTGAAGAAATTATTTACTTGGGATGATTTTTTAAAGAGATTATGGATCAAATGGGTCCATTGATACTGCCAGGTGGTATGATTGCCCTCCTTATTTCCCAACCATTGGAACTCTAATGAGGCTAGACATAGCCTAGGTGTGTCCCAAGGATATTGGAGTAGTTCTGGCCTGGATCTGATTGGTCTCCATTAAAGATACCAAATTCTTAGCCAAAAAATCCAACTAGCATCAGCATTAACATTAGTCTGATATAAAAACTTTTTTTTTCTCATGGCAAATTGGAACAGTGGTTCAGACACACTCGTAGACTTTATGGGACTGACAATCTCTTTCCAGTCAGTGCACTGTGAGATGGTTACTGATCACTTCAATGTTTTGGAAATTTGGGAAAAATACAGAGGATGCTGGGAATCTCTGGATACCTAGGTTACGATAATGTGCCGAATTGGAGATTCGTCAACATCATCAGTGTGATTTATTGAGTGCTTACTATGTGCAGAGCACTGTACTAAGCACTTGGGAGAATACAACAAAATTTGCAGAAATGTTACCTCCCCACAACAAGGTTACAGTCTTCAGAGGGAGATGGCATTAATATAAATAAATTATTTATAATATAACTTAAAGATACAATAATAATAATGTTGGTATTTGTTAAGCGCTTACTACGTACTGAGCACTGTTCTAAGCGCTAGGATAGATACAGGGTAATCGGGTTGTCCCACGTGAGGCTCCATTTCACAGATGAGGTAACTGAGGCACAGAGAAGTTAAGTGACTTGCCCACGGTCACACAGCTGACAAGTGGCAGAGCCGGGAGTCGAACCCATGACCTATAACTTCGAAGCCTAGGCTCTTTCCACTGAGCCACGCTGCTTCCCCTATATGTACATAAGTGCTGTGAGGTTGATGGTGGGGTGAATATAATATGCCCAAAAGTCACAGATTCAAGTGCATAGATGACAGAGAAGGAAGAAGGAGCTGGGGAAAAGAGGGCTTAATTAGAGAAGGTCTCTTGGAGGAGATGTGACTTCAATAATGTTTTGAATTTTGTGAAGACATGACTGGGGTTATGGAAATGGAGCTGGAGAATCTAATTTGTGGAATATGTATGTGTCAACACAGGTTCTAGTAGCAAATTTAAAGAGCAGCTGGGCTAAAAAAAAATCTGCAAATTACTTCTAGCTTTAGTGATCTGTTTCTCAAGCAATACTAACAATAAAAAGTTCAGAACAGTCAGAGAAACAATGCCCTGTCAGCTACGGTCAACAGTTTAAATTTCCTTGCTTGGATAAGGATGACAAAACTCTTTAATATGGTCTCAAGTTTTTACTAACTTCTGCATGTTAATGAGTTTTTCTAGGAAAATTATATATTTGCATATTTCTCATGACTGGGCTACTCCACTGACCTGTGGGAAGTTGTCTATTGAATCTATGACTTTTTTGACAATTGACTTTCTGACTTTGCCTATAGTTTCTCCACTGAAATATGTATTTCACACAAGACCACACAAGCACATACACACACAGAATTCTGGAGTATATAAAATTATCTTAGGCTAAATCTTGAGCAAGATGTGTCCCTTCTCAGAGAAAATTACATTTCCTTTGAAAGTCTTGTATTTTTATGCTATTGCATCTCTGCAACTTATTTTGGCTCAAGCATTCTCTTGAAAATTCCCAATTTTTATTTTTTTTTTCACTTCTGGAATTACTATTTATATGTAAAAAAAAATATCAGGCCTTATTTCAGCAGGCCTATCCAAAAGTTTAAGGTTCTATCCTGCTACTGGATAAATACTTTGTGAAGTGAATTACATCCTGAAAAACATAAATCTTTCCAAGGACACTGCCATCCTGCCTGGCCTCGCTTTTGGATTTATCCCCTTATTATGGTAGGATGGATCAGAGTGAAGAAAAGAGAGAATGGAAGGCCATAAAGTGGGTGGATTTGGAGGGATCCATGCCACAGCCCTCTAAGCCAAGCCCAGTGGGTAGAAGGCTTGTAGAGCAGATGGTGCAGTACCCAGTCCTTATTCCTACAGATTTACTTTTTGGTTGAACTAGTGTAACCACCTTCCTCATCAACTGTCCCTACCACCGAAGCAATGGTTCAGTGATATAATAATAATAATGTTGGTATTTGTTAAGCACTTACTATGTGCAGAGCACTGTTCTAAGCGCTGGGGTAGACACAGGGGAATCAGGTTGTCCCACGTGGGGCTCACAGTCTTCATCCCCATTTTACAGATGAGGTCACTGAGGCACAGAGAAGTCAAGTGACTTGCCCACAGTCACACAGTTGACAAATGGCAGAGCTGGGATTCGAACTCATGACCTCTGACTCCAAAGCCCATGCTCTTTCCACTGAGCCACGCTGCTTCTCCCCGTCTAGACTGTAACTACCAACTCTTATTGTACTCTCCCAACTGCTTAGTACAGTGTTCTGCACACATAAAACACTCAATAAATACTATTTATTAATTAATTAGAGTGAACATTTTGAGCTGGAGCTGACTCCGCAGCCACTTGAATGAATGAAACAGTTGATCTGACAAGCTGCCCTGACTCAACTGAGGTATCCTGGGTACTATAGGTTTAGTAAACAGGTGGTAGTAGAAAACAGTGGTCGAAGATGAGTATCTTCTTTCCTTCTTACCTTGTCCCCCCCATACCTTCTTCCTCTTCTTTCTTCTCTTCTCTCCCTGTCACTCATCTTCCCTGTTTCTCCTCTCTCACCTTTTCATATACCCATCTCTTCTCCCCGTTTTTTCTTTTAGACTCCTCATTCCCCTTTCATGCCCAGATTTTGGGTTATCTTATTTTGAATAGCAAAATGTGCTCTGTAATGCCATGAACACTACTGTTTTTTTGTGTTTCTTTAAAGGCCTAGGCACTCTACAAGTCAATTACATACAGCTAGGTCTCCCAAACTATCTCCTTCCTGTATTCACTTATAAATACCGTAAATTTGCAAACCTAATTTATTAAACACCACTGTAAACTTTATTGCTCTGCCTGTAGGTGACACATGGTATATGTCTTAGTTTTCCCCTCCATCAAAAACATTTCTTCTCCCACTCCCTTTTGCATCTTTCTTGTACTTGGATTTACACCCTTTATTCATCCTTCAGTCAGTCCCACAGTACTTATGTACACATCTGTAATTTCCTAGTATTAATGTATGTCTTCTCCTTCTAGATTGTAAGCTCGTAATGGGCAGGGGACACCTCTACCAACTATATTACATTGTACTCTGTCAAGTGCTTAATTCAGTGCTCTGCACATATTAAGTGCTCAATAAATACAATTGATTGATTTTTCTGCCTTTGCTGTATTTTGTTAAGGAAGTTTCCATTATCTGAAAAACTGAGCCTAATTTCTGGTTTCTTCCTAGGTAAAAATACCCCAGATGTCACTGGCTGTGTGTGAGGCCACACGGGATGCCCACTCTCACCTTTTTACAATGTTATTTTTTCTTATCTAAATGAAACACTTAATGGGTTCTTTGTTCTACTTCACCTAAGGAGAAGCCCTGAACACTGTGAAACACTGTGAACACATTAAGAGTCACTGGTAGGGAGTTGTTCAGAAGGCATTCAGTATGTAAATGTACTAATTAGATCCATGTAAAAGAGCAGTAGTACATTTTGTTATAGCAGTGTGTCTGGTTCCATTAATAAAACCTCCTAAAGGCACGCACTACTGGGTTTTTCAATTAGTTTGTCCCAGATCATTTTATCTTGCAGGGGGCCAGATTTACAGGTAGTTAATTCTACCTCAGAAAGTTGCCACGAACGGTCACGTATTCCACCTAGCCAACCAACTTCATGATTAGAAATACCAGGGTAACCAGGGCTCAACAAATGTTGGCATAGTTCAGTAGTCAAATAACATATCTCTCATCAGGAGTTTATCAACTGCAGCGGCACATGTGCGATATCTGCTAGTGTTTATAGTCTTTTTTTCAGAGCTGGGCTAGCTCCATGAAGGTCTATGAGTGGCAAAACAACTGACTCTGCTATTATACATAATTACAGCAGAACCCCAATGCAACAACCTGAGTTAAATACTCACACTGGAAATAAAGCTAAACAGTTCTCTGAATTTCCCCTTTAAGACCTCTACTTTCTTACCTCACTAAACCGTGGCTTTTTTCAGTATGTTAACCCTGTTGATAAACTGTAGGCCACTTAATTGCCTCTCTTTCGCTCTGGGCTAAGCCCGTGGATGAAGGGTAAAAGGGAAGAGAGCCAGGTTTGAATGAATAACTAGTGACTGGAGAAAAGCTAATGAAAGAAGAAAGGAGACCCCGTAACAGCTTTAAACCTAGGCGTTGCTTTTGCCCCCGTACTTGAAAGTTATTAACTTTTAGTCTGACTTCAAAAACCTAGGGAGGCTTGTTTTAGCTCCTGAGGATCACGGGATACTAACCAATTAGGTATTGAGGGGCTGAAGGGAGGTTGGAAAAGAGAAGCGGCATGGCCTAGTGGCAAGAGCACGGGTTTGGGAGTCAGAGGTTTTAATCCTGGCTCCGCCACTTGTCAGCTGGGTGACTCTGGGCAAGTCACTTTTCTTTGCCTCAGTTACCTCATCAGTAAAATGGGGATTAAGACTGTGAGCCTCACATGGGACAGCCTGATTACTTTGTAACAACCCCCCGCTTGGCACATAGTAAGCGCTTAATAAATACCATAATTATAAAAGAAGGAAGAAGGGGCTTAGGCTGCTTGAGATATCCACCTAAAGAAAAGCCCTAATCTCACCCTCTACAGGTCAAAGTTTTATTTTGCATTTAGCTGGCCATGATAATCAGGTATGCATTCACAAGGTTTGGCTAGTGGGAGAGAAGGAAGTGAATATTCAAATCCTGAGGCACAAGAGAGATAGTCCAGAAGGTAAGATTTTTTTTTTCAAATGTTTGACCATTTACCTTTCACCAAACTGGATTTTTCAACTGTCATAGGGTGTTGTAGGTGAGTTGATTTGTTGAGCCTTGATAATAGGATTTTTTAGCAGGGAAGACAGCCACAAGTGAGCTCAGAGTAACCTCACAAACAAAAATGTGAATGGTCAGGGCATGCTAATCATGTAATGTATGACCAATAAAAACCTTTAAAAATAGGGAGATAATCTCTATAACAGTGTGTGGTAGAAGTACTAGTAAGTAGCAAACCTTATAAAGATGATATTACTGGCCTACGTCGGGGGGCATGTTTCTGTAAAAGCCAGATCTTTTTCTCAAAGCTTGAAGTCAGTGTTGTAATCCACCCTGCCTTAATTCACGTGTCATGACTTGTCTAACATAGCTTCAGTTAAAGAAACATTAATAACTATGGTCAAAATTCTTAAGAAAGATCGGGAAATGTACTTGGATGTTACAGAATTACCTGATAAATAAGTAGTCTGTTGTTTCAAGTATTGCAAATGTTACAGAAATGGATTGTCACCGTATCTCCCATCTACAGAATGGTTTCAAGACAATCCTAGTATGACAGACAGGTAAGTCTTATTTTTATAAAATCCACAATTTAGTTTAGAATTTATAAATGCTTAGGAAAACACAACCTGCTAGAAAAATGAAACCAATGTTTGTTTAAGGAAAAGCCATGCCACATTAATCTGCTGGAGTTAATTTAAGGAGCCAATAAATGTATGAATACTGGGAGGTGGGGAGCACTGACATATAATTAAATTTTGAAAAGGCCTGTCTGTGATATTGATTCAAACAAATGATGTTTAATATAAAACTGAGTAATGACAATTGTGGCATTAAAACATTTACTATGTGCCAGGCATTGTATTAAATGCTGGGATAGATTCAACAAATTTGGTTGGACAACAGCCCTGTCCCCACTTGGGGCTCACAGTCTTAATCCCCATTTTACAGATGAGGAAACTAAAGTCTAGAAAAGTGAAGTGACTTGCCCAAGGTCACACAGCAGGCAAATAGTAGAGCTGGCTTTAGAACCCAGGTCTGAGTCCCAGGCCCATGCTCTATTCACTTGGCCACAATACTGCTTTAAATAGGATTGGAAGATATACTCTTGTCAAGGTTGAAAACTGGCTTAGTGATAGAAATCAAAAGATAGGACAAATAGACACTTCTTGGAATGAGAAAAAAATGGAAATGATAAAGATTCTCAGGGATCTGGGATAGAATCAGTTTAAAATCTTTATAAATGAGCTGGAAGAGGGAGCATGCTATGATATCTCCATATTTTTGTCTGCCAATCACACTAAATTCTTTAGGACTCTGAAATATTATGCAGATGGGGAGCAGTTGGTGGATGATCTGATAAAGCTGAATGAGCCAAAGCTTTCAAACTTCACACATCTTTGGAAAAATTGATCATCTTTTAGAATTGTGCAGTAAGCAGACAAGTTCACATTGTCAGAATATGGCTCCCATTTTTGTTACTGCATTCTATTCAAAACACATGGTGAAAATACAAAGACCTGGCAGGGAGAGAAGCTGTGTGGTCCAGTGGGTAGAGCAAGGACCTGGGAGTCAGAAGGACCCGCATTCTAATGCCGCCTCAGCCATTTGTCTTCTGTGTGACCTTGGGCAAATCACTTAAATTATGTGGACTTCAGTTACCTCATCTATAAAATGAAGATTGACTATTAGCCCCATGGGGGACATGGTTTGGTTCCAACCTAATTAGCTTAGTAACAATAATAATTATGATATTTGTTAAATGCTTAATATGCGCTGGGGTAGATACAACCAAAGCCGGTTGGACACAGTCCCTGTCCCACCTGAGACTCACAGTCTCAATCCCCATTTTCCAGATGGAGTAACTAAGACAGAGAAGTAAAGTGACTTGCCCAAGATCACACAACAGGCAAGTGGAAGAGCTAAGATTGTAGAGAAGCAGCATGGCTTAGTGGGAAGAGCACGAGCTTGGGAGTCAGAGGACATGGGTTCTAATCCTAGCTCTGCCACTTTTCAGCTATATGACTTAGGGAAGTCATTTTCTGTGCTTCAGTTACCTCATCTGTAAAATAGGGATTAAGACCGTGAGCCCCATGTGGGACAACTTGATTACCTTGTATCTCCCCCAGGGCTTAGAACAGTGCTTGGCACATAGTAAGGGCTTAACAAATACCATCATTATTATTATTATCTACCCCAGAATGTGGTACAGAGCCTGGGACATAGTAAATGCTTAAATGCAAGAAAAAGGGTAAGTGTCAGTTCAATAATAGTTCAATCAAAAGCCTTCAAAATGCTGAGCATAGTTAGGAAGAACATAGTTTTACTATTATATAGATATTTGGTTCTCATATCTACAGAAGAACATGGTAAGTTATAGCTACTATAGATACTGCAGAGGAAGACAAGATACTCAGACTCCCCATATGGGGTCATATAGAAAGAGATGGGACTTCTTATTTGAAATTATCAAGAGTGAGAGGACATGATTAAAATTTACAAAATTGTAAAAGATGTAAACTGAGATGTTGCTCACCAGATTCCACAACAGTGGAACTTGGGGACAAGTTATAGGTGGCAGATTCAAAGGAACTGAGATTCAAAGGTAACTGAGGCAGAGAAGTTAAATGACTTCCCCAAAGTTATACAACTGAAAAGTGGCAGAGTCAGGATTAGAACCCATGTCCTCTGACTCCCAAGCTTGTGCTCTTCCCACTAAGCCATGCTGCTTCTCTGCAATTTTAGCTCTTCCACTTGCCTGTTGTGTGACCTTGGGCAAGTGTGTCTTAAGTCTACAGAATTTATTGACAAGTATGGTTTGCAAGTCAAAAGCAGCAACATGTTCAAAAAACGTTTGCATAATAGTAATGACTGTGATATTTAAGTGCTAACTATGAACTGAGTATTGTGTTTGGCACTGGGATAGATGTGAGATAATCAGGTCAGATACAGTTCATGACCCACACAGTACAGGGAATGTCGCTGTTTATTGTTGTACTTTCCCAAACACTTAGTACAGTGCTCTGCACATTCATTCATTTGTTCACTCATTCAGTCGTATTTACTGAGCACTTACTCTATGGGAGTGAGACAATCCCTACCCAACAACGGGCTCACAGTCTAGAAAGGGGAAGACAGACAACAAAACAAAACAAGTAGGCAGGTGTCAATAGCATCAATATGAATAAATAGAAATATAGATATATACACATCATTAATAAAATAAATGGAATAATAAATATGTACATATATACACAAGTGCTGTGGGGCAGGGAGCGGGGTAGAGCAAAGGGAGGGAGTTGGAGCAATGGGGAGGGAGGAGGAGGAGAGAAAAAGAGGGGCTCAGTCTGGGAAGGCCTCTTGGAGGAGGTGAGCTTTCAATATGGCTTTGAAGCGGTGGAAAGTGTGCTAATTTGATGGACATAATAAGCATTCAATAAATACAATTGAATGAGTGAATACTCACAGTCCAAGGGGGAAGGAGAGGATTTGGGAATGGAAATAGGTTATATGAGGCAAAATTAGGGAAGTCTTTAGATGGCATATTTAGAACCAGTATTAGGGAAGGTAGTCATCATTCTATGAACCCAAACGTCTTGTCACTATTGTCAAGTGACAAACCTCTGAGCTAGTTGGACTATATGGACCAGAATTACATTTCTTATGTTCAGATTTTTGAATAGTTAATGTTGAACAGTTCATGAGAAAGACATAAAAACCTCAGAGAAAAATACATCTTTCTAGTTGCCAAATGTTATATCAACATATGACCTGGCCATGAAGAAAAGTTACTGATCTCAGCTGCAGTGAATTCTGATAGAAAAATTATCAGTTCTTGTGTCAGTACAGTGTGGTATTTTGAGTTCTATGCTTACAAACCTCTCCAAATCATTTGGGCTTCTGAGGAATAAAAACTTAAATTTTCACATCAGTAGCTACCCATAAATATAGTACCAAGGCTTTCCTGACTTTAGTAAAATGAGTAGCAAAATATAATTTCTTGAATTTAGACCTTTAGCCATCCACTGTAAGATGCAGATGGGAAAGTTAGTAGAAATGAATGTCAGCTAACATGAGGATCCCTTGTTTTAACACTCTTAAGACTTTCACAACAGTGTTAAGTTAATGCCAGCACATTACTGCATATATTATTTTTATTATTGAGTGCTGTCAAGTTGTTTCCAATTCATAGACACTCATGGATACATTTTCTCCAGAACATCATGTCTTCTGCCATAATCCATAACCTCTCTAACAGTTCTTCCATTACCGTTGTTATGGTCTCTATCCATCTAGGGGCTGGTCTGCCTCTTCCACAGTTTCCCTGGACTTTTCCTAACATTAGCGTCTTCTCCAGAGAATTAGTCTTCCCATTATGTGTCCAAAATATGCTAATCTAAGTCAAACCATTTGGCCTTCCAAAGACCGCTTTGGCTTAATTAGCTCCCTGATCCTTTAGTTGGTTTTCAGGCCATCAATGGTATTTGCAGAAGCCTTCTCCAAAAACATATTTCAAAGGAATCGATTCTTTTTCTATCCTGTTTCTTCACTGTCCAGCTTTTGGATCCATACACTGTCACTGGAAACACCCTAGAACTTCACTTAGCTGGAGTCTCTTCCATTTTAGGAGCAATTAATTTCATTAGAACAATTAACAATTTGCATTTTTATGGCAATTGTTACATCAGTGCGTTTCAGGACTTTTTCAAGGCTCTTCATAGCAAGTCTTCCTAACATTAATCTTCGATGTATTTCTTGACTACTAATTCCTTCATTATTGGTTATCGATCCCAGGAGAGAAAAATTGTCAACTATTTCAGTCTTCCCTCCATCCAATACAAATATGTTAAAACTTCCAGTTCTTATGATCTTTGTTTTCTTGACATTCAAATGTAGGCCTATCTTTTTGCTCCGTTCCTTCACTTTTAATATTAAACCCTTTGAGTCTTCCTCACTTTCTGCTAGTAAGATAGTGTCATCAGCATAACGAAGGTTGTTTATATTTCTTCCTTTAATCTTTATCTTCATCCAATCTGGCTTCTCTCATTATGTATTCGGTATAAAGGAAGAACAGATAAGGCATATAGTGCTTTCTCAATTTGGGATGACGCTGTAAAGTTTGCTGTGGCTTAAACACCTTACTTCCCCTCAAATAGAGCTATTTTGAATGACTTTAATAGAGAATCAAGCCCATTTCAGTTTACCAGCAGAAAATGGCAGAGCTCCCATCCTAAAGAACAAGGTGCCTTTGTTCTGAAAGATAACTCTCTGAAAATTAAATGTATGTGCAAACCTAAATCAAATCTAATGAATTTTTTTAAATAGTGCATTTTTATATTGCTATTTGACCTTATAACTTCATACAGGTGCTCAATATCTTAAAGGTTACATTCTTGTTGAACATTTTAGAGTACAAACCAGGTTTAACACACAAATGCTGTTTTGGTGAACAGAGAGATCTCCAGGCAGGGTCACTCTGCATTGGCTCAGTGGTTCAGGCCACCTGCTCCAGTTAAGAATTGGACTCACCCAGAGAGGGGAAATAAGTGAGTCTCAGGATACAGCTGGCTAGTGAGAACACAGAAGGACCAAACTCACAAGGATCATGAGGCGAACTCCGGGTTTCAAGCCAGCAATGAGCTCTCCGCTCCTATTCAAGACAACGGTTGATCTTAGCACAAAGATACAGCCTCCAGAAATGCAACCCAGCAATAGCACACACAATCAGAGGAGCCAAAGATCATTATTTACAACATGCAGTGATTGCGGAAGATGCAGACTATGGGTATGCAGAGCAGGCAAGCAACAGGGACAAAGACAGCCATCTCATGTCTCTAGGCCATGGTGCATCTTGAAGCTCAGGCCCTTGATGATGGTGGAGCTGGGGGTCTTGAGTTATGAGTACCTCCCTGGCAAGGGTGGGAAGAATAATAATGTTAATAATAATGTTGGTATTTGTTAAGTGCTTACTATGTGCCGAGCACTGTTCTAAGCGCTGAGGTAGACATAGGGGAATCAGGTTGTCCCACGTGGGGCTCACAGTCTTAATCCCCATTTTACAGATGAGGGAACTGAGGCACAGAGAAGTTAAGTGACTTGCCCACAGTCACACAGCCGACAAGTGGCAGAGCTGGGATTCGAACTCATGAGCCCTGACTCCAAAGCCCGTGCTCTTTCCACTGAGCCACGCTGCTTCTCCAGCTCAAGGATGGCAAGGGTGGACAATCACAGCAAATTCCTCACTCTTGGAATTTTATGTAGAGTTCCCCTGGGGGTTGTGCTGAGGCTTTGGTGGACTGATGGGGAGCTCTAGGGTTTTGGGGTCAGGTGGGTCATAAATGGCATTCTGCCTTGCATCCTTTTTTGGCCAGGATGTTGCCCCTTGATACTGAGAAAGTGGAAACATTCATTAGTTTCAGCAATGTTGAGCCATGGTGCACTTTTTAACCCTTGATATCTGTAACGACCATTTCATTTCTTATCTCACAATAGATGCAAAATAATGTTTCTTCTGACACTGTCGGAAGAAACATTCTCTAATCCCACCATTGCATTCTAACCAAAAAGCTACTAAGAACAGGTATTCTGTGTGGTTTTTATACTTTTTAAATCATTTTAAAATGCACTTGGATTGGCTTTTTTTGGGACTTGGGAACTCATTAATGCACTTCACATTATTTCCTTTGGGGAACTATACTTCCTTTAGTGCCTTTTTGCTTTCTACTCTATATTCATAGAGCCAATTAAGAGCAATAACGGGATGTAGAAGTACTCTTAAATACAATAGTTATCCATGCTTGCAAGCACCTTTTAATGAAAGATACTTAGATGATCTGGAGAGCAAACCTATATGCCTCCCTAACTTCTAGAATAGGAACAGTCATTATTTGGAACTTTTACAATGAACAATATTTTCAGCTATGGATGAATCCTGCTCTTTTTACTTACTGAAAGCAAGAGAAAGCCTCTGGAATCAAACCGGAAGAGGTGACCTTGGGCAAAGGGAAAGGTGTTAGAGAATATCATATAGCATCTAGTATATACTTAGTAAAAAAATTGGCTGCAAAGAACCAGGGTGAGAAAACTAATAACATAATAATAATATTTATTAAGCATTTATTTAGTGTCAAGCAGAATACTAAGTGTTGGAATAGATACCATAGAATCAGAAGCAGTGTGGTCTAGTGGAAAGAACAGAGGCCTGAGAGAGAGAGGACTTGGGTTCTAACCCTAGCTCTGCCACTTGAGTGCTGTGTGACCTTGGGCAAGTAAATGAACTTCTCTGTGCCTCAGTGACCTCATCTGCAAAATGGGGATTTTGCCTGTTCTCCCTTCTTCTTAGATTGTCATCCTCAGATGAGACCTGATTATCTCTTATCTACCCCAGAGTTTAGAACAGTGCTGACACACAGTAAACTCTTACCATATACCACAACTATTATTAGAGCAGACACCGTAGTCCCTGTCCTACATGGTCTCCCTGTCTAAGCACGACCTCCACTCTGTCCTTTCTGTGTATAAGCCATTCTATAGGTATGTGAGGAAATGAACTTCTTGATGTAATGTCTTGTTTTCACCATTGCATGCTTCCCAATCTAGAGGCCCCTTACCCCACAATTTCTGCTACTTGTGCCATCGGTATGCCATTTTTAGTCTCCTTTTGCCACCTCGATCACTCCCCTCCTCCCCTGTCACTCACACATACTCACCTACTCCACCTCATTTACTGTAGCACTTTGACAAACAGTATCTTTGTCTATAATGATGACTACTTAAGCAGCCCTTCTTCCCCAAGAATTTGGCTGGGTTAGATTCCTAGTGTAAAGAATTATAAAAAATTCCCTAATGTTAAATAGGGGGAGATTTAAATAGGGGGAGATGTTGGGGCAGAAGTCACCAACATCCTAATTCATCAGGCAGTTGTCAGGATTATTTTCCCACCAGTAGGGATCCAGGCTTTAGCCTGAACTGACAGACTAACTCTCTCTGCAGTCTTTTACAAATGCAATAGCATTTATAATAAGTCTTTTACAAATGCAATAGCATTATCACCTGAGATCTTCATCCAGTGAAAGATCCTGGACCATTCTTCAAGTTGGGTCCTGATGAATTCTAGACTCCTGACATTCCCACCTTTATCTTCATCCAGTGAATGTGATCCTACACCTTTTGAGGTCATGTTCCAGGGCTAGAATCTGCCTTTTTTTTCCAGCATCTTCCAGAAAGGATCACATATTAGTTATTCTGAAGATCCCAGATAATCTTATATTCAGCTCTTTATGGCTCTCTGAATATCTCTCAGACTCTTGGTTGGCCTCCTCTAAGTTTGTCTCTAGTGTTAACAGTGACTTTTCTGGTTGCTTTGTGTTTAGTTTCAGGGACAAACTAATCAAATGCCAAGTTTCTCTGAGGTTCAGCTGAAAGGAAATAGGAGTATGTCAAACTGTGAGATGAGGGATATCATCGTCTCCATATTATTATTGCTCTTAGTAATTACCACATGGATAGTGGAGAATAGGAAAGGCAGTAGTATTTTTAAGACAGGATCATCATTCAAGGGCAGAAGGCCATTTAGTATATCAAAAGACAACATTATATTTATAGAGACATACAGTAGAAATCAGACATGGAAAAAAATTCAGATCATGCAACCCTCACAACTGTCTAAATTGAAGCCTTTCATTGTTTGTCTAGTCTTTTATCATGCTTGTAACATGAAAACTGAGTTTTCCTGCTCTCTGCTTAATTTTTTTTTCTTAAAACTTTCCCTTTTCATCTGTCTGTAGTTAACCATAGTAATTTATTTCTTTCCCTCAATATTTGCACTTTAGATTTCTTGGCCAGTGAATTGTCCACTTATCCAAGCCATGCACTTGATTTCTTTAAATATTTTATTATTAATAATAATATTTGTTAAGTAATTGTTATGTTCTCAAGCACTGAAATAATTACTGGACTAAATGCAAGATGATCAGATTGGACACAGTCCCTATTCCACATGGGGTGAACAGTCTGAGTAAGAGGGGAAACAAGTATTTAATTCTCATTTTTACAGATGAGGAAACTGAAGCTCATAGAAGTTAATTAGTGACTTGCCCAAAGTCACACAGCAAACAAGTAGCAGAGCTACAATTAGAAGCCAAGTCCTTCCCAGTTCCTTGTTAATCATTCTACTTTTTAAATACCTTTTGTTACTATTCTGAAAATTCTTATTTTTTGGTCCATGCCTTTCAATGTTTTGGGCCAAAAATTGAAAATATTATATCATAAGCAATCTCAATATATTTTTGATCATTCAGTCAGTGGTATTTATTGAGTGTTTACTATGTGCAGAGCATTGTACTAAGCACTTGGGAGACTACAATAGAATGAGTGAATGTTTCCTCTCCAAAACAAGCTTACAGTCTAGAGTCAAGAAAGTCATTAAAATGTAATTTATCAAACAATCATGGTTAGTAAAATAGGATTACATCAATAAAATGATCAGTGTATACCCTTATATTTCTTATCTCCTTACCTTGGCTTTTGAGTCAGAAAGGATTTTCACACTTAATGGATAAAATGCATCATCCAGTACTTCTAGATATCAGCATAAGACTATTGTTCCAATTTTTCTTTTTGTTTATGTAAATGATTGCAGTGAGCAAACAGTTTTGAAAACCAGACCTTGATTAATGAAATTTAGGTGATTTCAGGTGAACAAAATCCAATTAAAGTCTTTTGACAACTCAAAATCAAAATATGGAATAAGAAATCTAACTTTGCAAAACTCCAGTGGACTTTATGTTGTTGGGTTTGATTTCCCCAAATTATCACATACTCCAAATCTGTAGCTGTGAAAATGTAGAACTTTTACAATAAAAAGATTTGAAGCCCAAAGTGATTACCTAGAAGATCCAGACAACTTGACAGGTATGTTTTTTTCTCACTTTTGAATGCATAACCTTTGTAACTCACTTGAGTTTAAATATTCTAAACACATTTCCCTGGAAATACTTCAAAAGACATAATTCATTTCTTTTTTTACCAACAGTATCTTTGATTTCCTTTAGTTTTGCTTGCGTTACAGCTTATGCAAAGATTTGAAGGTTTCAAAATTAACATGGTAAAAGTTTGTGGTGGGGTTTTAGTCATGAAGGAAAGGAACAAGTTGAGCCCTTGGATTATTTTTAATTGTGAACAGATTATTACACATCTAAAAAAACCAGTGCTTTTCTGATGTTACCTGTAAAACCATGCTTTTGCTGCATTCTTAAGTTCAATGTGTTTGAATTTTAGCAGGTTAAATTTTGAATATATTGCAAGAATTCTTAGAGTAGCATGCAGATGAGGTGATTTTAAGACAGTCCTAAATGATTAGCTGAAAAAATCAAGATTAATCACAGTCTCCATTTAGACAAGATTAATCCACCTTTGAATCCATGGATTGCTCCCTTTCTCTACTTCCCTGCCTTCATAAGTGCATCGTTCCCCCACATTCTCCTGGGGCTAGACTGTAAACTCTTTGTGGGCAGGGATTGTGTCTGTTTAGTGCTATATTATACTCTTCCAAGTGCTTAGTACAATGCTTTGCACACAGCAAGCTGTCAATAAATATGATTGAATTATAGCCTATTATAGTTCTTTTGGGTGACATGGGAACAGTGATGCTGGGAGAGTAGTGTTTGCATGGTCCCCAGCTCAGCTGAATAATATTCATTCAGTCAGTCATATTTTTTAAGCACTTACTGTGTGCAAAGCACTGTACTAAGCCCTTTGGAGAGTGTAATATAATAGTAGCATAGCAATGTGAGGTCCAGAGTATCTGAATTGGTGATTGATAATAATAATAATATTGGTATTTGTTAAGCGCTTATTATGTGCCAAACACTGTTCTAAGTGCTGGGGTAGATACAGGGTAATCAGGTTGTCCCATGTGAGGCTCACAGTCTTAATCCCCATTTTATAGGTGAGGTAACTGAGACACCAAGAAGTTAAGTGACTTGCCCAAAGCCACACATCTGACAGGTGGTGGAGCCAGGATTAGAACCCATGAAATCTGACTCCTAAACCCATGCTCTTTCCACTGAGCCATGCTGCTTCTCTTTGATGAAGAGTGGTTCCTCCGAACCTCATGATAATAACCACATCGGTCTTAGCTTAGCAGTCAGGTCTAGATGATTCATGTTAATAATATTCTCATCCCTTGTGAAGTCATGGGTAGTTTTCAGCCCTAAAATCCAATCAAAGCCCTTTAGGAACCCCAGGACTCAGGTTAGCCTCTGCTGGGTTTTATAGACCTCTGCTTCTTTCAATGAAGAAGTAACATGGCATAGTGCTTAGAACGGCACTTATAACAGTGCTTAACACAGAATAAGACCTTAACAAATACCATAATTACTATTTATTAGTAATGGATGGAGCAAAGACCTGGGAATCAGGACCTGGGCTCTAATCCCAGCTCTGCCACGAGTCTGCTGTGTGACTTTGGGTTAGTTACTTCTCTGTGCCTCCGTTACTTCATCTGTAAAATGGGGATTAAGAATGTGAGCCCAGTGTGGGACAGGAACTATGTCCAACTCAATTATCTTCCTTCAGTCATATTTATTGAGCACTAACTGTGTGTACAGCACTGTACTAAGCATTTGTATCTCTCTTGTATCTACCTCAGTGCTTAGTACAGTGCCTGGCATGTAGTAAGCACTTAAATATTATATTTATTATTATTCTAACACAGGTTTGGAGGCTCTTTGCTCAAGGGTCCCCATGTCCCTTCACCCCTATTGCTGCCAGAAGTCTTAGTGGAAGGTCAGATGTCTCCCTGAAGGTGAAGAAGGCACTAGGGACTAGCCTACAGGAAGCTCACAGAAAAAATGTTACCTCCTGCACCCGCAGAATCCCCAATTCATATGTCCACCGGCACCTGAAACTTCTTCTCCTGTCCTTACCACAGGCAGACACCGAGATCTGAGATCTCCACAGTGTTTAATGGTTCTTAACAAGGTAATAAAACAAATCTAGTTCAAACCAACTTTCCCTGGATCTAATCCTTTATGCCAGAGAACCCTCTGTACTTTCCTGTAGGCATTCTGGAGCTCATATTCCCTTGATCTGTCCCTTCCCATAATGTTTATGGTATTTGTTAAGCTCTTAATGTGTGTCACATACTGTTCACGTCAGTCAGGTTGGGCATAGTCCCTGTCCCATATGAGGCTCACCTTCTAAGTAGGAGGGAGAACAGGTATCGAAATCCCCAATTTTACAGTTGAGGGATTTGATGTACAGAGAAGTGGTACTTGCCCAAGGTCACACAGAGAGAACTCAGATCCTCTGACTCCCAGGTTCTTTCCACTAGGCCAAATTATTTTGCCTTCTTCTCAAGAGGCACCCCCAGTTCCAGTCTCACCCTCAGAATCACTGGGTTGCAGGGTGTCCATTATTTTCCTCAGGGTAGGAGTCTTACTCATCCAGAGTCCTAATCTGGACTCCAAACCTCCAGGATGTCTTATCCAAAAGCCGGATCTTCTCTGATCTCTATGCTATTCCGTTGTCCACAGCCTGTGGTTTCCCATTGTCCTGCTCTGCCAAGTACACAGTTTACAATCTCTCACCTCCAAGATGGTCCCTAGTCCTTCTCTCTGATTAGTTTAGCTAAGTATTTACATTTCCTTCAAGTGTTCAGCCCATGTCTCCTCATATTTAAGAAACCTTCAGTGGTGCCCATCTATCTCCACATCAAAGAGAAACTCCTTACCATTAGCTTTAAGGCACTGAATCACTTCTCCCCTTCTAACTTAACCTCGCTGATCTCCTACTCCAACCCAGCCCATTCATTCAATTCAATAGTATTTATTGAGCGCTTACTATGTGCAGAGCACTGTACTAAGCGCTTGGAATGAACAAGTTGGCAACAGATAGAGACAGTCCCTGCCGTTTGACGGGCTTACAGTCTAATCGGGGGAGACGGACTGACAAGAACAATGGCAATAAATAGAGTCAAGGGGAAGAACATCTCATAAAAACAATGGCAACTAAATAGAATCACTTCTCCCCTTCTAACTTAACCTCGCTGATCTCCTACTCCAACCCAGCCCATTCATTCAATTCAATAGTATTTATTGAGCGCTTACTATGTGCAGAGCACTGTACTAAGCGCTTGGAATGAACAAGTCGGCAACAGATAGAGACAGTACCTGCCATTTGACGGGCTTACAGTCTAATCGGGGGAGACGGACTGACAAGAACAATGGCAATAAATAGAGTCAAGGGGAAGAACATCTCATAAAAACAATGGCAACTAAATAGAATCAAGGCGATGTACATTTCATTAACAAATGTTAAAGCCCACCCTCTTCACTCCTCTAACATCAATCTAGTCACTGTATCTTGATCTCATATCTATTTCACCACTAACCCCTTGTCCACATACTCCCTTTGATCTGGAACTCTCTCCTCTTTTATATTTGGCAGACCACAATTCTCCCTACTGTTAAAGGGTCTTAAAATCCCATCTCTTCTCTGACTAAACACTATTTTCCCCTCCTTGCTCTCCCCTTTGTCTTGTACACAGATCTGTACCCCTTAAGCACTTTATTCACCCTAACCTTATGTCATTAAATGTCCTCATACCCTAACATACACCCTATCTGCTTTTCTGTCAATGTCTGCCTCCCATCTACATTGTAAACATCTTGTGGGCAGGAATCATGTCTATCAACTTTATTGGACTGTACTCTACCAAGCCCTCAGTATAGTGTTCTGCCCACAGTAAGCACTTAGTAATTACTTTTGGTTGGTTGGTTGTCTAATAATCCTTCCAGAACTCTGCTAATAATAATTGTGACATTTTAAGTACTTATTATGTGCTGAACACTGTACTAAGCTCTGGGATAGATACAAGATAATCAGTTCAGGCACAATTCTTGTTCCACATCAGGACAGAGACTTGTCTGCTGTGTGACCTTGGCCAAGTCATTTCACTTCTCTGGGCCTCAGTAACCTCATCTGTGAAATGGGGATTGAGGTTGTGAGCCCCAGGTGGGTCAGGGACTATGTCTAACCCGATTTGTTTGTATCCATGCCAGGGCTTAGAGTGCCTGGCATGTAGTAAACATTTAACAAATAGCACAGTTATTATTAAAGGGGGAAGGAGTACAAGTTTTAAATCCCATTTTATAGGTGAGGGAACTGAGGTAAGGAGAAGTTGTCCGAGATCACACAGGCCAGAGGCAGAACTGGGATTAAAACTCAGGTCCTTTGTCTCCCAGGCCTGGGTTTTTTTTCACTAAGCCACACTACTAGCAGCGTGTTCAGTGCTTCCTCATAGTATGTACTCATAAACACTATTGACCTACCTGCCATACATATTGCTTGCAGTTAACAGTTTGTCCTTGTACCACTGGATTTGTCCTATTACCAAGGGACTGTTAACGAGGCTCCTTCTCGGTGTCCTGCTCCTCCAGCTTTCTGAAGAAGAACTCCTCTTACGATTGTGATAGGCTTGGCTCATTTTTCTGTTGCAGTAGTCTCCTAGCAATCCACTTCTATGTTTTATTGTTTGTGACTGACCTTCAGGCAGAAGAGGGAAGAATGAACTGGAGAGGGGCAGAGACTGGAGGTAGGAAGGATCACAAGGTGGCTGATGCATTAGCTGAATCAGAATGTGATAAATACCTGAAGTGGTGTGGGGCCATTCAGATGGAGGGGAAGGGATAGATTTTGGAAATGCTGTGGAGGAAGAACCTATAGGAGTTGACACCACACTGCATATGAGGTCTAATAATAATGATAGTATTTGTTAAGCATTTACTATGTGCCAAGCACTCTGCTAAGCTGGGGGTATATACAAGGTAATCAGAATGTCCCACGAGGGGCTCACAGCCTTAATCCCCATTTTACAGATGAGGTAACTGAGACACAGAGAAGTTGTGACTTGCCCAAAGTCACACAGCTCATAAGTGGCAGAGTCGGGATTAGAACCCACGACCTCTGACTCCCAAGCCTGGGCTCTTTCCACTAAGTCTAATAAAAGCAAGAGTCCAACTGGGATAGGAAAGTTAGGTGGAGAAAAGGATTTTGGAGGAAAAATGAGTTCATTTTGCACCTTTTGAGCATGAAGTTGTGGTGGGACATACCTCTAGAAATTTCCTGGATGCAGAAAGAAGCAGAAGATGGCAGAAGAGAAGAGAAGTCAGGAATGGCAAATGGCTTCTGGTGAGGTATAAGCAAATCAACCCCTTTGCTCCATAGTTCCTTTAGTTGTTCTTAAAGTTGTACTTTCCTTCCCTTTCATTCTCTTGCCAGCTTTCAGCCAGGCTTGATTGCCAAAGTGGTGTGCTTAAAAATCCTTTCAGTAACCTTGCCATCTAACAAAGGACAAATGGGATTTCAAAATGTCCAAAATGCTTACAAGTCAGATTCTGTAGTCCCATGTCAATTGGGCTGCATATTTGTAGTGTCATTAATGGATGTGATTAAAACAACAACAAAAAACTAACTACAAATGTTTGGCCAGAGTAAAAAAGAGTAGTGTACACTCATTTGACTGATTATACAAATTATATCTCCATTTTCACAGCAAAAGGGGAAAACAGACAATTTGGCTGTGGCAATAATGGTTGTTAAGGTTCCAAAAAATAATCACAGCAACTGCAGTGCCACTTTATATTTATTTTTTTACACTTGGAAGGTGAACAGTTTTAATGAAAAGTCAGTGGAGGAAAAAACATTTGGATTCATGACAAGATTTCGAGTAAAAAGCCCACATCCCTTCTGCCAAAAATGTTTAGAAACACTTCCAGCTGACTCTCTCAGCCAAACACCTACATATTGCAGTTTGGGATATATATTTCATGTTGTAAATTTTCAATATTTGTGAGCTTGTGGGGAAATTAACAGCTTGACAGCACTGGCACTTAACTAAAGATCTCAATTTTATAATCAAATAGGTGTAACTCATTCCTCAGACAATTCTTCACCTCTAGAGAAAGAGAGAACTTCTTTTGAAATCTAAGAGTCTAAATTGCTTGGAACAGCATTTGAAATTTTTTGGAAAAAAAGACACCCCCCACCCACCATCACCAAAAAGAGAGCTAGTTCTAATAGGACATGATAGTGATCAATAAAAGTGCTCAAATTAGTCAATCAATCATATTTATTGAGCACTCACTGTGTGCAGAGCACTGTGCTAAGCTATTGGGGGAGTACAATGAAACAGAACTGATTGGCACATTCCCATACATATATATATTTAGTCAAATGCTCTACACTAAGCATTTGGAAGAACACAATATAACAATGTAATAATAATGATGGTATTTGTTAAGCACTTATGTGCAAAGCACTGTTAACATACACATTCCCTGCCCACAGTGAGCTTACAGTTTAGAAGGGGAGACAGACATTAACATAAAAAAATAAAATTTCAGATATAAACATAAATGCTGTGGGACTGGGAGGGGAGATGAATGAAGGGAGTAAGTCCAGGTAATGCAGAAGAGAGTGGGAGAAGAGGAAAGGAGGGCTTAAGGAATGCCTTTTGAAGGAGATGTGCCTTCTATAAGACTTTGAAGGTGGGGAGATTAATTGTCCATTTTGTTATAAAGGAAGGCATTCCAGGCCAGAGTCAAGGCATGGGTGAGATAGATGAGATAGAGGTAAAGTGAATAAGTTGGCAATAGAGTAGTAAAGTGTGCAGGATGGGTTTTAAAAGGAGATCAGTGAGGTAGGAGGGGGTTAGGTGATTGAGTACTTTAAAGCTGATGGTAAGGAGTTGGTGTTTGATGCAGAGGTGTATGGGAAACCAGTGGAGATTCTTGAGGAGTGGAGAAATGTGGAGTGAGTGTTTTTGTAGAAAAATGATCCTGGCAGCAGAGTGAAGTACAGACTGGAATGAGGAGAAACAGGAGGCAGAGATGTCAGTGAGGAGGCTGATACAGTAATTAAGGTGGGATAGGATAAGTGCTTGGATTAACGTGTAGCAGTTTGGATGGAGAAGAAAGGGTGGATTTTATCAATGTTGTGAAGGTTGAACCAACAGGATTTAGTGATAGATTGAATATGTGCATTGAATGAGAGAGATGAGTAGAGGATGACCCCCAGGTTATGTGTTTGTGGGAGTGGGAGGCTAGTGGTGCTGTCTACAAGGGATGGAGAAGTCAGAGAAGGACAGAGTTTGGGTGGGAAGATAAGGAGTTCTGTTTTGGAAGTGTTTAGTTGGAGGGGTCAGCGGGACATCTAAGTTGGGGCATCTTGAAGGCTGAAGGAAATGTGATACTGCAGAGAGGGAGAGAGAACAGGGCTGGAGATGTAGGTTTGGGAATCATCTGCAAAGAGGTAGTATTTAATGCCATGGGATAAAATGAGTTCTTCAAGGGAGTGGGTGTAGATGGAGAATTGAAACTGGGACCCAAACTGAGCCTTGAGGGACTGCCACAGTTAGAGGAGGGAAGGCAGAAGAGCATGTAAAGGAGGCTGAGAATGAGCTGCCAGAGAGATAGGAGGAGAATCAGGAGAGGGCAGTGTCAGTAAAACCAAGGTTGGGTAACATTTCCAGGAGCAGGGGATGGTCAACTGTGTAAAAGGCAGCTGAGAGATCGAGGAGGATTAGAATGCAGTATAGGCTGTTGGATTTGGCAAGAAGGAGATCATTGGTGACCTTGGAGAGGACAGTTTCTGTAGACTGAAGGGTCAAAAGCCAGATTGGAGGGGATTAAGAAGAGAATTGGAGGAGAGGAACTTGAGAAAGTGTGCGTAGATAGTTGTCTCAAAGAGTTTGGACAGGAATGGTAAGCATTATAGATGGAGCAATATCTGGAGGGAGCCATGGAGTCAAGGGAGAGTTGTTTGTGTTTTTTTTTTTTTTAGGATAGGGGAGACAGGAACATGTTTGAAAGCATGAGGGAAGAAACCACTGCAGAGAGAACAGTTGATGATAACAGTCAGGGGAGAAGAAGGGAGGGGGAAAGTCCTTGTTACATGGTGAAGGGATGGACTCGAGTAATAATGATGGTATTTAAGTACTTAGTATGTGCAGAGCACTCTTCTAAGTGCTGAGCACTTGCATATGCAGAGTGTGGGAATTTTTAGAGAAGGAAGATTTCCTCTTGAGATACTGCTGGAAAAGATGGGATAGTTGAAGAAGGGGCAGGAGGATGGAGGGACTCGAGGGGAGCAGAGAAAATTAGGGATATAATGCCTGATAGTTTCAATTTTCTCAATGACCTCCCAGGTCATTAGGGGCAAGAGATGGGGAAGGGTGGTGAGATGAGGATAGAGTTAATATCTGGAACAGCTGCTGAAGGCAGTGGGTATAGGAGTCATTAAAGGCTGGGAAGAAATAATTCTGCCAGGCAGAGGAGAGGGCAGAGTTAAAGCCCACTAGGATAAACTTGAAGTGGACAAGTTTAGCCTATTTAGACTTCTGCCAGCAGCACTCTGTGGGTCATGCACAGTATCGAACAAAGAGGACTCTGGTGATGATCCAGGGATGTGGGGTAGTGAGACAACATTGACAAAGGGATTGGGGGGGGGACGAGTGAGTTGAGTTCGATAGAAAAGATGGTGTTGAGGGCATCAGTTGGGTCGTCAGTGAAAGGTAGTTTGGGTATGGAGGCTGAATAGGTCTTGATGACTTTAGAAAGTTGGATGGGATCAAATCTCCAACACAGCTCAAAATGATGGTGCTTACCTAGTCAAGCAGCTGGTATAACCTGTCACAAGGCATCCCTGTGTCATTTGGGCTCAACTGACTGGGATTGCTTTGCTGGCTTGTGTTGCAGGCCAACATGGTGCAGGTTTGATCTGACTGACTGGGATCCTGGGACCATAGAAGAAGGGTGTCTTCTGAGCACCTCCCCTATTCCTACTCCCTCCCCCTTGTTTCCAGTGGGGTTTGCAGGAGACAATACCCCAATTCTTTCACTCCCTTGGCATTTTCTTCTCCTGATGTTATCTTGGACCCATCTCTGGGGTATGAAGAACAGAATACTCCTTGAAGATCACATAAATTTCAGATTTTGATCTTCCCAAATGGATATCAAAGGGCAGTTAAGTGCTAATCTAGTGGATCGTGCCATCATGGGGGAACAAGTCCTTGTTATCCTCTACTCAGGTATTAGATTAAAATTTAATTCCCAACATCTTGTAGTGTGATTCAAATGTTAAGTAAAAATTGAAAACCCAGGGTTAAGTGCTTAGATTTTGCCCTCCCTACTCTCCAGCTACCAGTAGCTGTAGGGAATTCCCTTATCTAATTCCTCAGGACGTGGAATCCCAGAAAGTTCCATTTAAGAGAGCAATGGGGGACTGGAAATGTGGGTGTGTGCTTTGCTCCCCACAGGACTATGGGTCCCTGGAAATCCACTCAACAACACAGGGCACAAGGACAAAGGAAATTGTGTTGATCGATCCCATAAGTAGGCCTGTCCCTGAGGAAGGAAAATACCAACCTGGATTTAATGGGTATTTCTTCTAGTCACTTAATATTTAAGGTTCTACTGCAATACCAGGAGACATCAATAGGAAGTGATGAGGGATATGATCCTTTTTTTTTCAGCATCAGAGATTCTGTTAGATTTTCTGCAATAACTGCTCCTCATTTTCTTCACCTAAGCTCCCTCTTGGATGCCAGTGAAATGGGCACCCAAGGAGGTTATTGACTCCTGCTAATCCTCAGGGAATTTTGGCCCAAGGTTTGCTTCAAAAAAGTAGGGAGTTGATATGCTAATTCAGACCTGGCTTCCAAGTACAGCAATTCCAGGTAATGATATTAAGGCTGAATTAAAAAAAGTAATCAAAAATGCATTCAAATTCCATTTAAAGGCCCTGATCCTTCCTAGCTGGAGAAAACTAGCTGGCTATTATGATGAAAGATTTGACAGATTTCAAGCAGAATTAAATAGCAAGAAATACCTAAATAATCTTTTGTGATATTCGGTTTGGGAAAGAAAAAATTAAATGATTAGCAACATAGCTTAGAGAAGCATTGAAATATGAGACAGTTATTTTTTCCCATGCACCTCCTGAAGAAGTCCTGAAATGAGTACCTCATTCTTTTTGGCATTGGCATAACATTTTCTACTATTGTTTTGTCAAAACTACACTTGAAATATTCTAAAGCAAGGTACATATTCCTCGTCAGGGTACATTAGGTCAAAATAGAGCCATGGAATGATGAAATGTTAGTGTGTTAATATGTCTTTTAAATTTTATTTTTCTTCAGTGACATTAAAAAAAAACTGGAATGCAAATGCTTAATTACACATAGAGCTCATAAACCATACACATGGTTTAAAAAGGGAGAAAGAGGAGGAAGGGCTCAACTGGCAGTCAAACATGAAACAGAGACATTTTTGAAAATGCTGTATTTTCAAGTAAGCAGCATGCATTTTGGATTTTTCTATTGTACCTTTTACATTGTCAGAGTTATGCCTTGCCTTGAGTATTGGCTTTAAAACACTTATCCAATAGAATGAGGTGTTTTAATGTTCAGTTTCTTCAGGGAATTGGTGACTACTTATTGAAATAATCCTAAAATACATTGAACACCTTAAAATGACATGTATTCATTTTCTACAGAATGCCTTATAGTACATCCAATACTGCTATAGTATAATTTTCATTAAATGATTTGGCTAAGGCACAGTGGAAGAATTATAGCTCTTATCCCTCATCCTCCCAAGTTTGTTCTGGGAATAGCATTTACCGTGTAGTACTTCCAGTTCCGCTTTAATGTAGCTTTCATTAAACATTTTGGTAAAGACAAAAAAGAAGAATTATATCTTTTGTCCCCCATATCCCCAACACAAGTTAGTTCTGGGTAGAGCATGCTCCACAATTTCAGGTTATGAAGAAATCACAAGCACATGAGCCAGTTAACCCTTACTAACCTCTGCTCAGTAATAATAATAATAATGGTATTTGTTAAGCGCTTACTAATAATAATAATAATAATAATGTTGGTATTTGTTAAGCGCTTACTATGTGCTGAGCACTGTTCTAAGCACTGGGGTAGACACAGGGGAATCAGGTTGTCCCACGTGGGGCTCACAGTCTTAATCCCCATTTTACAGATGAGGGAACTGAGGCACCGAGAAGTTAAGTGACTTGCCCAAAGTCACACAGCTGGCAAGTGGCAGAGCCGGGGTTTGAACCCATGACCTCTGACTCCAAAGCCCGTGCTCTTTCCAGTGATGATAATACTGCTACTATTAATAATAATAATGAAATAATAGTAATAAAAATAATAATATGGTATTTAAGTGCTAACTATGAGCCAAGCACACTTTTCAAGGCACTGGGGTAGATTTAGGATAACCAGGTCTGACACCGTACTCTACCCTAAAGCATGTTTTTTGGCTGTGTTTTTGCCATAGTGGATAAAGCACAGGCCTGGGAGTCAGAAGGTCATGAATTCTATTCCAGGCTCCACCACTTGTCTGCTGTGTGACCTTGGGCAAGTCACTTCACTTCTCTGTGCCTCAGTTACGTCATCTATAAAATGGGGATTGAGACTGTGAGCCCCACATGGGGCAGGAACTGTGTCCAACCAGATCTGCATGTATCCACCCCAGTAATTAGTACAGTGTCTGGCACATAGTTAAGTGCTTAACAAATACCATTATTATTATTATTAACTTTTCTGTATTTTATACAGTAAAATAACAATGGGTAGCCTGGTCTGTAAAGTATTCTGTTAGTGATAAACAAAATAGTAGTAACTGTGTTTGATTGCCATTTGAAGCTCTTTGTGGACAGGGAATGTGTCTGTTTATTGTTATATTGTAGCCATCCAGGTGCTTAGTAGAGTGCTGTGCACACAGTAAACACTCATTAAACACAACTGAATTTGAGTGCAACACACTGCACTAGATGCTTGGGAAAGTATCAATCAATCCGTGATATTTAGTTAGCATTTACTATGTGCAGAGCACTGTACTAAGTGCTTGGGAAAGGACACTACAAGAGAAATTAATTAACAGATATGCTCCCTGCTCATATTGAGCTTACAGTCTAGGGTATTGTATAGCAGGAGCAAAAAAAAAAATATGGTCCTTGCTTATGAATATCATACAATTTAATAGGGGATAACAATGAAAATCATTTTCATATTAATGTCTGTCTTCCCCTTAGAATGTAAGCTCATTATGGGCAGGCCAATGTGTCTGCTAATTCTGTTTTAGTGTACTCTCCCAAGCGCTTAGAACAATGCTCTGCAAATAGTAAGTGCTCAATAAATATCACCGATTGTTTTTCAAATACTGCATGAGGCAAGGACGGACAAGGATCAATACCTTAGAGTCAGTACAATAGAGTGTATATGTAAAAATATATCTCAAGGAGTCTTGACTACACAGTTGAATATGCACTTATATGTAACTGCAAAGGATGGGTATAAATACATACATTCTAGGGTGGACTAGGTTTTTTTAATAGTATTGGCTAAATGCTTACTGTGTGTTAAATCATATTTATTGAGTGCTTACTGTGTGCAGAGCACCGTAATAATAATAATAATGATAATGTTGGCATTTGTTCAGCGCTTACTATGTGCTGAGCACTGTTCTAAGCGCTGGGGGAGATACAGGGTAATCAGGTTGTCCCACGTGAGGCTCACAGTCTTCATCCCCATTTTACAGATGAGGTAACTGAGGCCCAGAGAAGTGAAGTGATTTGCCCAAGGTCATACAGCTGACAAGTAGTGGAGCCGGAATTAGAACCCATGACCTCTGACTCCCAAGCCCGGGCTCTTTCCACTGAGCCACGCTGCTTCTCTGTATTGTACTAAGAGTACAGTATAACAGAGTTGGTTGACACATTCACTGTCCAAAACGAGTTCACTGGCAAGCACTGTTCTAAGTGCTAGAACTGATACAGTTAATCAGGTTGGACACAGTCCCTGTTCCTCACTGGGCTTACAGTCTAATTGAGTCATAACAGGTTTTGAATTTCTATTTTATAGTTGAGGAAACTAAGGCCCAGAGGAGTTAAGTGACTTGCCCAAAGTCACAGCAATTAATTGGCAGAGTTGGGATTAAACTCATGTTTTTTCCACGCTTCTCATGACTCGGGTGCTGGGAAGGAAAACTTGCTGGACAAGGTCGAATTTCTAGAAGGAATTCAAAGTTGGGAAGGGTTGAGGTTTAGCAGATTTGGAAGGGGAAGGAACTCTAGGCTGGAGAATAGTGTGAACAAGGGTGAGCAGAGAGGAGGGTGAGTTGAGAGTGGAGTACCGTTAGGAGAGGCTTGAAGGAAGGACTAGAGCATTAGGGAGCCACACTGCTTCCTCTAACATTTAGGAGAGTACAATACAACAGAGTTGGCAGACATATTCTCTCTCTATAATGAACATACAGGAAGCACTTGCTGAATACCACTGATTAGCACTATGACATAGTGGATAGAGCTTGGGCCTGGGAGTCGGAAGATCATGGGTTCCAATCCCCGCTCTGCCACTTGTCTGCTGTGTGACCTTGGTTAAATCACTTCACTTCTCTGTGCCTTAGTTACCTCATCTGTAAATGAGGATTTTGTGAGCTCCATATGGGACAGGAATTGTGTCCCACCCGATTTGCTTGTATCTACCCCAGCACTTAGTACATTAAGTGCTTAATACCATAGGGATTACTGATTGATTGGTTAACCGCCCTACTTGCTTCAGTGAAATCTGTTAATCAATTTAATGAAATACAATGTTCACTATCACAGTGTTTTTTGCTTGGAATAATCAGTGAATTATAGAAAAGTCCTGAATTTCCTTATAGGATTTGCTAATTGGATTCAGATCTACTCTGATGAAAAAGGCCCACTAGGTAAAGAGAATGCCACATGATGCTTAAAACTAGGTAAGTTATCATCATCGTCAAATGTCGAGTCGTTTCTGATTCATAGTGACTTAGTACAGTGCTCTGCACTTAATTAGTGCTCAATAAATATGATTGAATGAATGAATGGACTTTTTAATCCATAGAGTTTTCTTGGTAAAAAATATGAAAGTGGTTTACCACTGTCTTCTTTTGAGGGAAGTTGTACATATACCTAAAGTAACCTAGACAAGCACCAGAAAAATGATTGAATTACATTTTTTTCTTTCACTATTACTTGACAGCAGAAATTTGTCTGGAATTCAGCAATACAGCTATTAGGGACAGAGTGGACATAAATTGACAACTACAGTAACTACACAGGTTCACTTACGTAAAACTAAGGGAATTTCCAAGCACTGAATTTTACAGAGAAGGTTGAGAAGGTCTTAAGACTTAATGATGGTGGGATTTTTCTTCTCTTTCTCTTAATTCCTTTTCTCTTTGTCACTCTGATTAGGCCCCACTGGTCAATAATTCCATTTACTAGATTAGCAGAGGGAAATGGATAGGAGACTCTGGGGTTATCACAGATCTGCAGCCTGCACCCGTGGATGGCAGCTGCTGTGGAGCTCTGGACCCCTTAGTCCAAATCCTGTCAGCTGTTCCAGCAGCTCAGAACAGTTGAGGAAACCTGGGGAGCTAAAGATGCTCAGCAGCAATCTGGTGCCTGAGGAGTTTGTCAGTAAAAATCATTGAAGTGGAGTTCTTTCTGAGACTCTTTCCTTTTTGAACAAGGTCACTCATCTGCCCCAAACACAGCAGCCAATATTGCCACCTGGGTATTGTCTTGGAGCCAATCACATAAGAATATGGTGCCCTGATGTGCAATATTTTCTCCTTTATAAAGAGTTGAAGAACATCTTAAACCTGTGAGGCAAAGACTGACAACCTCATTTGCCATTTGATGACAAACACAATTGAAATCATAGTTTGAGAAGCTCCCTCTCCACCTGAGTGCAAGGACCTAGAAAAGAAACACTTCCTGGCTCCCCTGCCACTCACCTGCCATGCCACCTGGGAGGCTTGCCCCCTTTCCTCTTCCCTCCCTAACTGCCATCTTCATCTATTCACTCTCCAATGGCTTCTCCCCACTGTTTTAAACATGTCCATGTCTCCCTATCCTAAAAAAAACCCTCCCTCGACCCCAAGACTTCCTTCAGTTATCACCCCATCTCCCTACTACCATTCCTCTCCAAAATCCTAGAGCGAGTTGCCTATACCCGCTGTCCCAAATTCCTTTCCTCCAATATTCTTCTTGACCCCTTCCAATCTGGCTCCTATCCTCTTCACTCCACAGAAACTGCCTTCTCAAAGTTCACCAATGATTTTTCTTCTTTCCAAATCCAACAGCCTCTATTCCATCCTAATCCTCCTCAACCTTTCAGCTGCCTTTGAAAATGTTGACCACCCCCTTCTCCTGTGAACACTGTCTAACCTTGGCTTTGCTGACATTTTCCTGGTTCTATTGTCTTTCTGGCCGTTCATTCTCAGTCTCCCTCATGGGGCTCCTCCTCTGCCTCCTACCCCCAACTTCATTTCTGGGTCCCCTTATATTCTTCATCTACACCCATTCCTTAATTTGCTCCATGGCTTCAACTATCACCTCTATGTGGATGATATCCAAATATCCACATCCAGCCCTGATATCTCTCCCTCTCTGCAGTCTCTCATTTCCTCTTACCTTCCAGGCATCTCTACTTTGATGTCCTCTTGTCACCTCAAGCTTAATATGGGCCAACTCCTTATCTTCCCCCCCAAACCCTGTCCTCCCCCTGACTTTTCTGTCACTGTAGGCAGCAACACCATCCTTCCTGTCTCACAAATCTTTAGCCTTGACTCCTTGACTCCTCTCTCTCATTCACCCCACATATTCAATCCATCACTAGATCCTGTTGGTCCCACCTTAACAACATCAACAAAACCATTCAGTCTATGTTTCTCTACTCTTCAAAATCTCCAGTGGTTGCCCACCCATTTCTACATCAAACAAAAATTATTTACCATTAGCTTTAAAGCCCATCAACTTTAAATCTCTCAATCACCTTTCCTCCTCCTAACTTACCTCACTGATTCCCTACTACCACCCACCAACCTACTCACTGTTCTTTGATCTTGTCTATCTCACTCTTGTCCACTTCCTACCTCTCTGGCCTGGAATGCCCTCCCTCTTCATACCAGACAGAAAGTCATTCTCCCCACCTTCAAAGCCTTAGTAGAAGCACATCTCTGCAAGAGGCCTTACCTGACTAAGCCCTCATTTCCTCTTCTCCAACTTACTTCTGCATCATCCTTGCACTTGGATTTGCCCTCCCTCATTCATCCACCTATCAACTCCACAAAATTAATATCTCCCTCCCCCCTCTAGTAATCTCCCTCTCTAGACTCTAATTCTGTTATATTGTACTCTCTCAAGCACTTATACAATGATCTACAAATAGCAAATGTTTAATCAATACCACTGATTGATATCCAGAATTATTTATATAATGTCTGTACCCCCTCTAGATTGTAGGCTCATCGTGGGCAGGGAACATGTCTATCAACTCTGTCATACTGTGGTCTCTTAAATACTTAGGACAGTGCTCTGCACACAGTAAACACTCAATAAATATGATTGATTGCTTGGTATCATTCCTTCCTGATTTTTCAAATATCCAAAAGATTGTGGTTGAAGGACTCTAACCAGCTCCCCAAAGTGAAATTTGCTTCTTGAAGCTGTAATTATTTTTATTTTTATCCTTGTTTCTGATGTTGTATTTCTGCTTTTATTGTGATTTCAAACTTTCCTTGTGTCTTTGTTACCAACTTTCACTTCTTATTCTTAAATTATGTAGTACACTGTGACATTCCCCATGAATCATAAACTCCTTATGGGTAGGAAATGTATCTACCAACTCTACGGTAAAGCACTCTCTCCCCCAAGTATTTAGTACAGTGTTAAACAAATATACACAGTAGGCCCTCAGTAAATATCACTGACTGATCATTCTTCTACTTTTCACAATGCTTAGTTTAGTACTCTAGTTACAAAAGGTGTTCCCTAAACATCACTGAATGAATTGATGTTAAGCCCTATAACAAGAAAGATAACTGTTACTTCAAGGGAACACTGCCCTTGCTCGAATCAGCTCTGTGTGTCGGCCATGACATACCTATTTCAGGTTATTCGTAAATCCAGTCACAAGTGATATTTTTATGGCTAAGCTGTTTTTCTTCCAAGTGGAGTGCCAGTAATATTTTCTTTAATCTGCAAGCCCTTTGAGAGTATTCAAAATAATTTAATCATCCTTTGTCTTTGAGGTAAAGATATTTATAACTGAAGGGAAGAATTGCAACGCCCCACCTAAAATATAGCCATCCATGCTGTCATACTTTGCATTTAGCATCCACAACCTAGATAAAGTAGTGGTCTGAATAGATGTAGTGGGATCCAAAAATTGCCCCCAGATTTAGTAGTGGATAATAATAATAATGCATTTGTTAAGCACTTACTAGGTGTCAAGCCCTGATCTAAGCGCTGGAGTAGATACAAGGTAATCAGTTTGTCCCATGTGGGGCTCACAGTCTTAGTCCCCATTTCACAGGTACAGAGGTAGTGGAGGCACAGAGAGGTTAAGTGACTTACCCAAAGTCACACAGCTCTCAATAGAAGAACTGGAATTAGAACCCACAATCACACACTAAAGTGTTACTATTTAGAAGACCCTCCGAAGACTAAAGATGGGATGGCTTTTAAATTTTCCCATGCTGCACTAGATGGCTTTATTAGACTTTGACTTAGCCTTACCATGGAACTGTGTTATGTGAAATTGACTCCTCATGTTGGCTGATTTATTGAATTCATTTTCTCCACACATTTAGTTGAGTCCTTGAGATGACATAAGCTAGTTCAATACTACTTCACAAAATGCTAGTAGGTATTTTGTTAAAATGGAGTACTAATGTCTTTTGCTTAGGAATAGCAATAATAATATTAATAATTATAATAGAAAAAGTGACAACAGTAATAGTGATATTGGTCAATCAATGAATTTAATTAAGGGCTTACTGCACACTGAGCAAATAACTAGGAATTTAGGAGAGAACAGTACAGAGTTGTTGTTAGACACATTCCCTGCCCTCAAAGAGATTGTTGTCTAGAGGGGAGACAAACATTAAAATAAATTACTGAGCAGGGAATGAGAGAGTATAGGAATATGTACATATGTGTTGTGGGGCTGGAGTGGGGTGAATATTAAAGTACTTAATAGGAAAACACCCAAATTCATGTCCAACGCTGCACTAAATGCTTGAGATAGAAAAAAGATAATCTGGTTGGACAGAGTCCCTGTGTGGGAGAGGAGAGAGATTTAATTTTACAGATGGGGAAGCTGAGGCCCAGAAAAATCGAATAGCTTGCCCAAGGTCAAACGGTAGATAACTTTTCTGAGTTTTTTATGGTACTTGTTAAGTGCTTACTAGATATCAAGCATTGTTCTAAGCACTGGTTGGACACAGTCTCTGATCCACTTGGGGCTCTTAGTCTAAATTAGAGGAAGAGGATTTAATTCCCATTTTATAGATGGAATAATTGAGGCACAGAGAAGTTAGCTGACTTGACCTAGGACACACAGCAAGCGATTGGCAGAGTTGTAATTAGAATTGATGTTCTTTGACTCCCAGGCTGTGCTCTTTCCACTTGGCAATACTACTTGTCTAGTAGCTGCTCAATCAATAGAATTTGAGTTATTAGTATGTGCAAGGCACTACACTAAAGACTGGAGGGAATACAATGGAATTAGTAGACCTAATTCTTCCCCTAAAGAAGTTACAATTTATCAATGGAAACAGACACAAAAGTAAATCGCCAGTAGGAGGAAATAATAGATATTCCTCTCTACATATGGCCACAGGGGGTTGTGAGTACTTAAATGTCTAGGTGGTGTGAAAATGCTGACATAGGTTTTGGGAGATATAAAGTGAGAAGATCAGAAATTAATTGGCTTTCTTTATGCCATAGTAAATACACTGTTTTAGTTCTCAATTCTGTTTATCTACTTCCCAACAGAGAATCTTGGGAGAGTAGGGTGGGCATAGCATGAAAAGTAATGCAAATTTTCCAAAAAGCAAACAAACAAAAATAATGTAAAGCATTGATCTAGTTCTCTGTCTGTCTTGTCCGTTCAGACAAGGCTGCTCCCAAAACACTTAGGTGGGAATCAAAATCTCTTGGAGTAATACATAATTACTTGTATAATAGCTGACTTGATAATGATTTGTTTTTAGCATGACATATAATTTGGGAACAATTGCTACTATAATTTGAGATTTTTATGGAAAGCTTATTTAATGAGATCTGTTTGTTTTTGATGTGCTGAGATGCAGAATTCTATCTAAAAAGGATTAAAGATCACTGATTTACACTACATACATCTTGAGTGAGCAATACTTTTTATCACCTCATCTAGAAAAACGTTTCTGCATTTATCTTGTTCAGTTTTTAAGTCTGTGGGTGGTGTTAGCCCCCTTAATTGAAGGTGAAGAAATACCTCTAAAACTCATTTCTGATGCTAAGGGAGAGACCAGTGCCTCTGGGGTTAAAATGGCACTCTGTTACATGTAGTTTTCTTTATGGTGGAGTTATATTTTCAACTGTTCTGGCAATTCTTATTGGTATTTTATTTTCTTGATATATTTGGTATGAAATTAAATCAAATTAAAATCAACTGTTATTTTCTAACAGTACAACTAGGATCCATGGATACTGTGACCTTTTCAATCCAGTAACTTCTCTAGTGAATGAATCAAAAGTACTTTGGTGTGCAGAGCACTGTACTAAGCATTTGGGTGAGTGAAATAGTAGACGCTTTCCCTGCCCACAAAGAGTTCGCAGTCTAGAGAAGACAGAGAAGAAAACAAATAAATGAATATCCTTAATTATGGCTATGTAACTAAGTGCTGTGGGTCTGAGAGTAGGATGACTATCAAGTGCTTAAATGTCCAGATCCAAGTGTAGGTGCATTGCATAATAATAATGATGATGGTATCTGTTAAGCGCTTACTATCTGCCAAGCACTGTTCTAAGTGCTGGGATAGATACAAGGTTGTTATTATTATTACACAGCTCTTATGTACATATCTGTGAATTAGACATTATGAATCACTTATATTAACGTCTGTTTTCCCCTCCAGCCTGTAAGCTCGTTGTTGGCAGGAAATGTGCCTACAAATTCTATTGCTTTATACTCTCGCAAGCACTTAGTTCATTATTCTGCAAACAGTAAGTGCTCAATAAAAACCACTGATGATGATGATTTTAATAATAAAGTCAAAATTAAGAATACTTATCTATTTCTATAGTTACTGTCATTTTCTTTATGTTAGAAAGGGCCTTTGAAAAGGAAATGGTTTGGAATGAATGCCATTCCGGTAGGGTAGCTAGAAATAGAACTGAGGTTTTGATGACTTAGGACATTTAATAGATTGCCTCTGTGATAAATGGCTTTTTCTTCCACATTATCCCTTAAGAAGATACAGAATACCATCATTTTTTGCCCCTAGTAATGGAATAATAGCATCATCAATTCTCTGATGCCTCTAGACTATGAGCTCCATTTGGGCAGGAAACTTGTCTACCAACTGTGTTATATTGTACTCTCCCAAGTGCTTAGTACAATGCTCTGCAGATAGCACTTAATAAATATGATTGATTGAAACTCCACCAACCTGATCAACCTCCTGGGAATTTGCCCTGATGATTCTATAACCCTGAATCTGTGAGTCATCTTAGTCCTGGATTTTCTTTTTCCTGGTGAAATGTTCTGCCTGGAAAGACAGGGGTATAAGTTGTGAATGAGTACAATTATGCTGAAAATCATTTTCAATGTTACCTCTCCTTCCTCATGAAATTCTTCTGAGAAACCAACTCCAATTCTGCTTTCAGATGTTGTCATAATCACCAGGCTGGGGTTGAGAGGTGAAGCATTTGAGTAGCACTGTAATTTACCACTCTGCCAATTTGCTGTTCTAAATTAAAGGTTGCAGTGACAGTAACTATTGAGAAAATTAGGATGCTGGCAGGGAAAAGTCCTTTTCAAACTTCTGCAATGTATTTAAAATTTCTCCACTAGAATATAGTGTTAATAAATTCATGGGGCGAGCAGCAACAGTCTGAAGAAGTTGAGCAAAAGCTTCAATAATGTTGTATCCAGCAATTGACTAAATTAAACTGCAGGAGCCTTAGTTTAAACTGATTTCTTGAAGGTCAGTTTTCTTCTGCTGACAATAGATATGAGTATGTTTGAATATTGAAGATTCAGCAGATGCTGTATTTGGTATGTGCTAATTTACTGGAACTACTTGAACTGGTACTCATCAAGATGCTTTTGGGTTTGTCACAAATTTGATTCATGCAAACCATTTCTTTCAGCCAGGCAAATGTGGAAGGCTTTATTTAAGCAGAGAATCTGTTCATATCATGTTTTCCTAGGAAAAGCATTATAGTTCCAAGATCTTTTACAGACACATAATTCACACAAGATTCAGAATATGGTCCCAGAGTTATGGATAATAGTTACAGTTGGGTCCTAAGGACAATGAATACCCCATTTCTCCTACAATACATCCAATGATGTGATGTGATGCAGAAGGGAGTGGGGGAAGAGGAAACGATGATGTGTTCTTGCAAATACTCATAAAGCAAGGAGAGAAGAGCCAACAGGACCGAATGATCCACAGATCAAATTCCAGTCACTAAACAATTGAAGATTAGTGATTTTTTTTCATTCATTCAGTTCTACCATAATACATAACTCATACACTGCACTACCCATCCATTCTGATGTGTTATGAATGTGCATATAAACCATTTGTTCTGTTATCATAGCACACTGAATCTAATAGGTTCACACTGCCAGATGAATGTTAGTTAATTCCTTAAGAACTTTCTAAGTAAGGTGTTCACAGAGAGTATGTGTTATGGTGGAACAGTGTTCATGTTAAAATACCTCTAATTTTTAATTGTTTGGGGATTATAATAAATAAAATTGTGGTATTTGTTAAGTGCTTACTATGTGCAAAGCACTGTTCTAAGCGCTGGGGGATACAAGGTGATCAGGTTGTCCCACGTGGGGCTCACAGTTTTTTAATCCCCATTTGACAGATGAGGTAACTGAGGCCCAGAGAAGTTAAATGACTTGCCCAAGGTCACACAGCTGACTAGCGGGGATTAGAACCCGTAACCTCTTACTCCCAAGCCTGCGCTCTTTCCACTGAGCCACGCTGCTTCTGATCTAATCTAATAATCTAATCTGTGGATTATTCCATCCAGTTGGCTCTCCTCCTCTCCTCCTGACCTTTAGATCAATTCATTATTCACCAAAATAGCTTTAGCAGACAGTGATTAAAAGTAGATGACAAAATTCAAAAAACACTGAGAAATACTTTTTTCACACAGCAATTGGTAATCAATCAAATGTATTTATTGAGCACCCTTACTCTCAAGGCTCTGCAATACAACAGTTGGTAGACATGTTCCCTGCTCACAATGAGCTTAAACTCTAGAAGGGGACACAGGCATTAATATGAATAAATAAATTACAAATATTTACATAAGTGCTGTGGGGCTGAAAGTAGGGTGAATAAAGTATGCAAATCCCAATGTGATGCAGAAGGAAGTGGGGGAAGAGGAAATTAGGATTTAGTTAGGGAATACACTCCCCTCCTTAAAAACCTCCAGTGTTTGCCCATCAACCTCTGCATGAAGTAAAAACTTCTCACTCTGGGCTTCAAGTCTGTCTATCACCTTGCTCCCTCCTACCTCACCTCCCTTATCTCTTTCTATCGCCCACCCTGCATGCTCTGCTCCTCTGCTGCTCACCTCCTCACCGTCCCCCATTCACTCCTATCCTGCCATCAACCTCTGGGCCACATCCTATTGCTGTCCTGGAATGCCCTCCCTCCTCACCTCTGCCAAACTAACTCTCTTTCCCACTTCAAAACCCTACTGAGACCTCACTTCCTCCAAGAGGCCTTCCCAGAATGAGTTTACCCTTTCCCTCTGCTCCCTCTGCTCCCTCTCTGTTCCCCCTCCTCCCTCTGCTCCCTCCCCCTTCCCCACTTCACCTCCCCTCAGCTAAGCTTCCTTTCCCTCTGCTCCTCCCCTTCTCCCTTCCCCTCCCCTCAGCACTATGCTCATTCGTATATATTTTTAATACCCTATTTATTTTGTTAATGAGGTGTATATCCCCTTGATTCTATTTATCGTGTTTATGTTGTCTTGTTTTTGTCCGTCTCCCCCGATTAGACTGTAAGCCCGTTATTGGGCAGGGATTGTCTCTATATGTTGCTGAATTGTATATTCCAAGCACTTAGTACAGTGCTCTGCACATAGTAAGCACTCAATAAATACTATTGAATGAATGAGTGAACATCTTGGACCAGATGTGCTTTTAATGAGGTTTTGAAGGTGGGATGAGGAGGGAAGACATTCCAGGCCAAAGGCAGGACATGGATGAGAGGAAGCTCTGCCCCTCCCCTCAGATTGTATATTCACTATGGGCAGGGAATGTGTCCATTCACTGTTGTACTCTCCCAAGTGCTTTGTACAATGCTCTGCATATAGTAAGTGCTCAATAAATACAGTTGAATGAACGAAATAGACAAGATCGAGGGACACTGAGTAGGTTGGCATTAGAGAAGCGAATTTTGCGAGCTAGGTTGTAGTAGGAAAGCAGAGAGATAGGGGAGAAAGGGGCAAAGGGAATTGGGTACTTTAAAGTTAATAGTAAGGATGGTAAGAATGGTAAGCTGATGGTAAGAATGTGAAATTCATAATCCTCCCAATCAATCGTATTTGAGTGCTTACTATGTGTAGTTCACTGTACTAAGCGCTTGGAGAGTACAGTATAACAAAATTAGCAGATATATATCCTGCTCATAACATCCACTTCCAGTCTTGGCTCACACTCAATTTCCTGTCTAGTACTCTGTCTCAATTCAAATTCCATGGACCCCACTTCTCCTGATTTTCAAAACCCTTCTAATAAACCACTTCTTCCAGAAAACTGTCCATGTTTTGTTTTTGGATTTGGGTTTCTTTTTTTTTTTTTTGCCAAGTTACAACTTGCCGATTATCATTTCAGCAATCTTACACTCAAACTCCAGATGCACTTGGGTACATATTTTTTGCACGCTGTTATTTAAGCACTTTTTCCTCCTATGTGTACTTTCATATACATATTCTTGTACTCTGCCACTTCCACATTTTGTAATTTATTTTAATTTTGTTCTCCTTCAGTAGATTGTAAGGCCAATGAGGACAGAATTTGTATCTACCAACTCTATTATAGTGTACTTTTCCTAGTGCTTAGTCGTGTTTTACAGATGGTAAACTCTCCAAACCAGTCCTTCCCTCCTGTTGCCTCTTCACCAGCTCTCCCATATTTCCTAGCAGTAACTCGAGGAGAACTCTTTCCTCCTCTCAGTTCACCCACTCCACCTGCGTCTCTGACCCCATCCCTTCACACCTTATTAAAACCCCCATCTTACCTGTCTAGCTGCCATCTACAACTGCTCACTTTCCAGTGGCCTCTTGCCAACTGCTTTCTAACATACCCATATATCCCCTATCCTAACAAACCTTCCCTTGACATCATAGCTCTCTCCAGTTATTGCCCCATCTCCCTCTTACCGTTGTCTCCAAACTCCGAGCAAGTTGTCTACACCCACTGACCCCACTTACTCTCCTCCAATTTTATCCTTGATTCTCTCGAATCTGGTTTCTATCCCTTTCCACTCCACAGACACATCCCTCTCTAAGGTCATCATTGACTTCCTTCTTGCCAAATCCAATGACCTCTACTCCATCCTAATCCTCCTCAACCTTTCAGCTACTTTCAACATTGTGAACTAGTCCCTTCTCCTGGAAACATCATCTAACCTTGGCTTCACTGTCACTTGTCCTCCTATCTTTCTGGCAGTACCTTCTTAGTCTCTTTCACAGGCTCCTCCTCTGCCTCCCTCCCTCTAACTGTGGAAGCCCCTCTAAGCTCAGTTCTGAGTCCCCTTCCATTCCCCATATATACCCTCCCTCAGAGAAGTCATTCATTCCCATGGTTTCAACTACCATTTCTACATGGGTAATTCCCAAACCTATTCCAACCTTGATCTCTCTTCTTCTTTTCAGTTTTGAATTTCCTACTGCCTTCAGGATTTCTCTACTTGGATGCCCCACTGCCACCTCACACTTAACATAAATGTCCAAAACAGAACTCATTTTCCCACTAAAACCCTGTACTTTCCCTGTCTTTGGCATCACAGTAGACAAGACCATCCGTAACCTTGGCAATAGCCTCAACTCATCTCTCATTCATCTCACATATTCAATCTGTCACAGGTCTGTCAGTTCTAACTTCACGACGTTGCTAAAATCCACCCTTTCCTCTCCATCCAACTGCTCCTTTATGGTGATTGAAGCACTTATTCTGTCCTATACTGCTTCAGCCTTCTCACTGGAGTCCCCACTCCAGTCCTTACTTCTCGGTTGTACAGATTTTTTTCCTAAAAACAGTTTTTTGTCTCCCCTCTACTCAAAACCCTCCAATATTTGCCTAGTCACCTCTGCATCAAACGGAAACTGCTTACCATTGGTTTTAAACCATTTAATCAGCTCACCCCATTCTATATTAACTCGCTGATTATGTACTACAGCCCAGCCACCGGCATTGCTCCTCCAAAGGCAACCTACTCACTCCTATCATGCCACAAATCACTTGCCCATGTTCTTCCTCTGGCCTGGAACTCCCCCTTCCCACTCCTATATGACAAACTACCTCTCTCCTTGAAAGACTTTTAAAAATCACACCTGCTCCAACAGGTCTTCCCTGACTGGGCCCTGTTTCCTCTGTTTCATCTATTTCCCCTATTCCCTCTCTGTTCTGAATTATCTGTGTACTTGGATCTGTACTCTTTGAGCATTTCATATTAATTGAATTATACTTTCCAAGTGCTTAGTACAGTGTTCTGCACACAGTAAGTGCTCAATAAATACAATTGAATGAATGAATCCCACTCACAGACTTACAGCACTTATGTATATAATACATAAAAGCAGAGCCTTACTGGAAAAAGCACAGGCTGGGGATTCAGAAGACCTGGGTTCTAATTATAGTTCTGACATCTACCTGTTGTGTAATCTTGGGCAAGTCACTTAACTTCCCTATGCCTCAGTTCCCTCATCTGCAAAATGGGAATCACATGTGAGACCTGATAAACTTGCGTCTACCCCAGTGCTTAACGCAGTGCTTGGCACATAGTGCTTAACAAATACCCACAGTTATTATTATTATGATACAATATGGTAACATAGTATATCATCATAATAATAATGACAATAATGATGTCCCCATCTAGATTTTAAGCTTCTGTGGGCAGGGAATTCACTAATTCTCTTGTACTCTTAAGTGCTTAGACAGTGCTCTGCCACTTTAGTGCTCAATAATGATAAGCTTGGGCAAGTCGCTTTATTTCTCTGTGCCTCAGTTATCCATAAAATGGGGATTGACACTGTGAATCCCACATGGGACAAGGACTGTAACTCAATTAGTTTGTATCCACCCCAATGCTTAGTGCAGTGCTTGGAACATAGTAAGTGCTTAACAAATACCATTATTATTATTTTTATTTAATATCACTGATTGATTTATTCATTATATGTTATATTTTCCCTAGAACCCCTTTTTATTGTAAATGCCATATAGGCAGCAATTGTGTCTCTTACATTTCTTAGGTTTAGTACAGTGCTCTGCACACAGGTCTAAGTACAGTGTATTGATGAATGATAACCCCGGTTGTTGTACAGGCAGATAATATTGACAGTTTCTAGAACAATTCCAGAAAGTTATGGTTGAATTGTCCATAATGGGTTACTAAAGGAAAAATTAATGATATAGAGGGGAGTAGTTAGGGGTGTTAGCTTGTCCAATCCTAAACATTAGGATTTTGTGAAATATAAGATGAGTGGTTCCTTCTGTCATCTTGTTGCACTGCGGTGACAGAGTACTAAATATTTGGACCCATTAGTCTGTTCAGTAATGCTGTTTCTTATACTCTAAGCTGTTTCTTATGCTTTACGGCCTGCTGGAAACATTTGGAAAATGTTTTTTAGGTGTTTAAACTGTCAAAAATGTGGTTTGGGATTATTTGTGGATTTCATTTATCAAGATTTATATCTTCAGCATTCTATGATATCTAGACCAAATGTCAAAATAGCCTAAAAAAATGGTGCAACTGTCCTGGGCTAGTTTATAATGTTATTTATGTATGAGATACTGTGTATATGTGTGTACACACATGTATGCATATATATTTAATTTTTCATATTTAAATTATAGCCATTTGACGATAAAAAGTGCTGATAGTGAGATAATTAGACATGTGAGATCTCTGAACATCCATCTCTCTTAACACAGTTCCTAGAGGTAAGATGTAGAGCATTCATTGGCACCCTTTTCCCATCTGGTGAGTACTATATTCTGAAGGAGTGTTGAACCACCCAAGATCCTTTTAGGCAGCAAACACATCACTCTGTTATTCTGTACTTACCAAACACTGTGCACGGTCTCAAGAGAGTGCTCAGTAAATGTTAGCACTGTTATGACATCTATTTCAGAAGAAGGAAAACAACATTGGTGTTCTGACATAAAATGGACTTGAATTTTTGTGTGGATAGTGAAAAGAGAGCTCTTAATGCCAACAGAAAAAGCCCTTAATTCTTTTGAGAATTGTAAGCCGCCTGAGGGATGGGACTGAATCTAATTCCCACTCATAAGTTCTCTTCCAGAGCTTAGTACAGTGCTCTGCATCTGTAAATTAACACTATTGCTATTACTATTCAATTCAATTCAATCATATTTACTGAGCATGTACTGCGTTCAGTGCACTGTACTAAACAATTGGGAGAATAAAATATAACAAGAAACAGGCACATTGCCTGCCCACAACAAGCTTACAATCTAGAGAGGGAGACAGACATTAATATAAATAAATTACAGACATACGCACAAGTGTTATGGGGCTGGGAGGGGGAATGAATAAAGGGAGAAAGTCAGTGTGATGCAGAAGGGAGTGAAGAAGGGGAAAGGAGGGTTTAGTCAAGGAAGGCTTCTTTGAGGAGATGTGCTTTCAGTAAGGCTTGAAAGAGAAGGAGAGTAATTATCCAATATGAAGAGGGAGGGTGTTCCAGGCCAGAGGCAGGACATGGGTTGAGAGGTTGGGTGTTAGGTAGTGCTAAGCCACTCCCACAGTCTCAAATAGCCTCCAGTGGACAATAGCACAAATTGTCAGTTTTTTGTTAGAAAACCAATGTAATTTCAATTTAATAATTTGACTATGTCTGCTATATGATGAGAATAAAATGTTTTCCTGAATAATAATTTATCTTGTTTTCTAGGCCAGTACTTTAAGGGGTCATTGGACTCTAGTGTACAGAAAGAGTGAGGGAAATTAACGGCATCAGGATTATGTAGATGATATAACTCCTAGACTATTGTGCTTGAACTTGTAGTTTACTGGAAATTATTTTCATTAGAATAAGAATAGGAAGAAAGCTGGCTGGAATGGTTTTTGACCCATAGTGAGCTCCAGAACAAATGTACCCTTAACACAAAAGATCTCAGGCTAAGACCAATGGGTCCCTAGAATAAAATGGAGCTTTCATCAACTGGTGTGAGATTTCTTGGTAAATCCCTTGAGAACTTGATATCCCTTGACAAATGGGCAATTACTGTCAGTCATCACTTTAGGAGGAGAACATAGAATGGGAAATAGTGAGACCTGCTAAGAAAGGAAAGCCCCTGAAAGTGCTGCTCAAGTGTTATAAAACTGCTCTCCAAACCGTACAGCACTTTTATAAACAGGGACTTCGTAAAATTAGGGAAAGAAAGCTAGAGGTGGGGATTGGACTCTAAGAAGAATGAGACTGGTGAGTAAGATTTTTCCTGGAGTTTAGCATATGCCAGGGTGATATCTCCTCTTAATAAATTGTCAAATCTTAAGGCATAATGACTTACAAGATTTCCTTTGCCAGCCAATTTGTGAAATTTGTTTTACTCTTGGAATAAATGCTGTAGGTACTCATAGAGGAAGAAACCTTGCAGTGACCGTTTCTTTGTTTTAAATGGGTATATGCATCTCTTATGACTTTATTTTTTTCCTTAGTTTTCCTCTAAACTTTGTCTCATTCCTGAACTTGTATGTTGCTGTTTCTAGATGGCAGTATAATTATGGGTAACTATAGGCATAATGATATTCTACTGAATGCATAAAATTCCTTTGCACCCAAAGAAATCTTGTATAAATACTTGGAAAATATGATTGATGTCTGTCTCCCCCACTATAGATTGTAAGCTCATTGTGGGCAGGGAATGTGTCTGTTTATTGTTATACTGTACCCTCCCAAGCGCTTAGTACAATGCTATGCACACAGTAATCTCTCAAATGCAGTTGAATAAATGAATTATTTTATCTCTTCTACTAGTGAAGACAGATTTTTGATAAGAACCTAATCTACACTTTGAATGGATTATAATCAGTATATTTTTAAAGCATTTACAATGTGTCAACCCCTTACTAAGAACTGGCATAGATAGAAGGTAATCAGGTTGAATATTTTCATTACCATATTTTCATTACCCTATTTCTTTTGTTAATGAGATATACATCGCCTTGATTGTATTTATTTGTTATTGTTTTAATGAGATGTTCATCCCCTTGATTCTATTTATTGCTATTGTTCTTGTCTTTCCGTCTCCCCCAATTAGACTGTAAGTCCGTCAAAGAGCAGGGACTGTCTCTATCTGTTACCGATTTGTACATTCCCAGCACTTAGTACAGTGTTCTGCATATAGTAAGCGCTCAGTAAATACTATTGAATGAATGAATACAGTCCCTGTCCCTCTTGGGGATCACAGCCTAATTAGAAACAAGTAGGATTTAATTTCCATTTTTCTGATGAGGAAACTGAGGCCCAGATAAATGACTTGCCCAAGGCATGAAGCAAAACTGGGATTAGGATGAAGATCTTCCTACTTCCAGGTTCATGCTCTTTCCACTAGGACATAGTGCTTTCTCTCTGTGACATATTTTGCCTTTGTCATATTTTGTGGCCTTCTCTCCTTGATAGCATTCACTGACTACACAGGAGTTTGACTGTGCTCCTTCTTCAGAAATCTGCCAACCACCTGATTGTAGGAATGAATCTATGAGAGAAGTTTGGATCCTCTCCTCCTCTAGAGGAACTGAGAGAATACCCCTTTCCTTTATAAGCCACCAGGTCTTTTTCTTCAAGGTAGAAAACGCTATCTTGGAATCAAGAGGGCTATCTTAATCCACCCCCTAGTATTCTGAGTATTGGGGCCAGTGATGGGGGGGTCCTGGGGTGCTGGGCCTTTTAGTTTATGTGTTATGTGCCTGTAGCATTTAGCATTACAAAAGGAAGCAAATAATGCCACTGACCACACTGAAAGGTATCACAGAGAATATAACCATTTTGGCCTGTGTGTCCTGATAACAGACAGTGAATGACACTGAAGATAAAACCTGAGACATCTTTTGAACCCAGTGTCCAGCACTTAGGAGAATGCTTGGCTCATAGTAAGTGCTTCACAAATACTGTAATTATTACCATTATTATTATTTACACAGAGACAAGACCCCTTCAAAATTTTTAGTTGTACCCCAAAGTGTAGGAACTTAATTTTCTTGGTTGGAGCCATTGCTCCTAATTGTTCTTTTTCCACATCCCTAAACAATTTGTGTCATGTGTGTTTTGCAGTAGGATCTCTTACTGATGAATGCCAGAACTTCTTGTTTTACATCCTAAAGCCACTTTTCCCTTTACTTTCCTTCTCAGACCACATCACCACCTGCCCCATCTCAAAGCCTGCAATCTTGGTGTCAGTTTTTATTCTTCATTATGGTTCAACATCCATATTCAATCCCCTTCCAAATCCTGAATTTTTCTTTCTCTTGTGCCTCCACCCCCTCATTCACATCATTCCCCTGGAGTGGACCTCCCCTCTTCCCACATCAGAAACATCACAGCTCTCCCCCACATTCAAATTCCAGCTCCTCCAACAATATCCAATTAATTTTTGTGTACCCTAAGCCATATCCCCTTAAATCATCTCTAGCACTCATGATCTAATTTACATGCTCCTTAATGCTAGTGTGTATATGCATGTCCACTAAGTTTATATTTATGTTTGCCTCAACCATTAGATAATAAGTTCTTTGTGGTCTAGGAACAGATCACTTTGCAATTCAACTGAGGGCCTTCAGTTCCTAAACACCCAGGTTGAGAAAATACACTGGAAATTCTGCTGTCTTCCTTCCGAAATACCAAGGGCCCTTGCTCCTAACCTGCTGTTTGTGCACCAATTGAAAAAAATTTGAATCTACAGCTGAGTGTCCTCAGTGCCTGCTGTTGCTACCCTTTACCCCGCAAGGCAAGGAATCCTGCCTCTGATGACACAGGCGAAACAAGATGGGTTCCTGCAAAGAACCTCCATCCTATCCTACCTTCACCATCCTGGAAGGAGAGAGAATGAGGCCTCCACAAAGCCACATAAAGACGTGGTGGTTTTGGAGCAGTTGATGTGGCTATAGGTGTGACTTAGACTCTGAGACAAGAGGAGGTTCCAATTTTGTTCCCCTATCCATAGCACCTTACTGATGCACCCTGTTGATTTTTGTTTTGATTTTATATATTTGTCCTTTCCTTATAGACTACTTTCATGTTTTATTGTTCCTTCAGTCCTTATGTGTATGTTCTACCAGTCTTTTGGGGAGCCCCTTGAGGATCAGGGACTGTGCTTAATTCCCAACTCAGATTGTTTCCCAGGGTTCTACTTCCTATTCTACTCAAATAAGTACTTAATAATTACAGTTATTACTACTACTTGTACAGTCTACCACACCAAGTGGGTGCTCAATAAATGCTACTAATATTAAGTTCAAAGAAGCAGCATGACCTAGTGGAAAGATGATGGGCCCGGAAGTCAGGAGATCTGCGTTCTAATCCCTGCTTTGCCACATGTCTACAATATAATAATGTTGGTATTTGTTAAGTGCTTACTACATGCAGAGCACTGTTCTAAGCACCGGGGTAGACACAGGGGAATGAGGTTGTCCCACGTGGGGCTCACAGTCTTAATCCCCATTTTACAGATGAGGGAACTGAGGCGCAGAGGAGTTAAGTGACTTGCCCACAGTCACACAGCTGACAAGTGGCAGAGCTGGGATTCGAACTCATGACCCCTGACTCCAAAGCCCGTACTCTTTCCACTGAGCCATGCTGCTTCTCCCAATGATCTTGGGCAAGTCACTTCACTTCTCTGTGCCTCAGTTACCTCATCTGTAAAAGAGGGATTAAGACTGTGAGACTGTGGACTGTACCCAATGTGATTAATATTATTGTTAATATGCATTATGGCCCAGTGAACACACATGGACATGGGAGTTTGAGGACTTAGGTTGTAATTCCAGCCCTGCAATGTGCCTGCTGTGTGACTTGGATAAGTCACTTAACCTCTATGTGCCTCCATTTCCTCATCTGTAAAATTGAGATTAAATACATGTTCTTTCTCCTACTTAGATTGTAAATTCCATGAGGGACAGGGATTGCTTCTGATCTGATTACCTCCTATGTCCCCCAGTGCTTTATACAGTGCATGGGTGTGCTTAACGAACACCATAATTAGATAAGGTTCAAACCAAGGCTCCTGGATCCCAAACCTCAGGATCCTCCTAATTGGAGAGATGAACATACAAGTTTTTATAGCAGTGGATAAAATAAAGATGTCATTAATTGTAAAATATATTTGTGGTAGTATGTAGGACCACCTTGTCCACAACTTAAGGTGCCCCTAATTGGTCTGTCATATTTTCTATTTGCTGCTCTTGGCACTGTTTGCTTCTGCTCCTTGCTTCACAGGTTTGATAGAAGTGTGCCTTGCTTGTTTATCTGTAGCAATTAATTCCGTGCTGTCAACATCCCTATGTGTGGGATTTTCTCGATCATCTTCTTTTTATCCATCTTTTTCCAAAATCTTGTGGTTTTATGCTTCTCCACTGGTAGTAGTTGTAAATAGTTTTGAGCATGGCCTAGTAGAAAGAGCATGGACTTAGCATTCAGAGAATTTGTGTTCAAATATGGGCTCCATCACCTGTCTGCTGTGTGATCTTGGGTAAGTCACTAACTTCTCTGTACCTCAGTTCCCTCATCTTCTAAAATGGGGATTCAATACTAGTTTTCCCTTCTACTAATGAACTATCTTTCATTTCCAAATTTATAGAAAGTCTATTTCCTCAGAAATGATACTCTGAAATTTCCAACTGACACATGTTTCCGGCCATTCATAATGTGAAATCGAGGTCAAATCCTGGATCTTTTGCTTTTGGAAATCATCAGAAGTATTTTTACATAATCATATTACTAAATGTTTTCTCTCTTCTACAATGGGAAAGTACATTTTCCTTAAAAAGAATATTTTGGCACCTATTCCATAAGTCTTTCTACCCAAATTTAACAAGACATTTCCAACCTTACATTTCTATTTGTGTTGTGAAAGCTTAACTTGAGTGATATGTGCAAAGGGAATGGGGCATCAAGTCACCATTTGTATTTGTAAATTATTTGGAAGAAATCTTATGCTATTGTTTAGTTTTTGAAATACAGCAACTTCTTGTCTTGGTTCCAGGACTTATTGCCACAAACTTATAAAATGTCTTTGGAACATCAAGAATGTTGCTTTGCAGTAATTGGAAGGAAAATTATTTTGTTGGTTAGAATGCTGTATTTTTTTTAAAAAAAATCATATTTGTTCAGCACTTAATGTGTTCAGAACACTAGACTAAGCACTTGGAAAAGTTCAATACAACAGAGTTTGTAGACATGATCCCTACTCTCAAGGAACTTAGAATCCAATGGGGGAAATCAACATTAAAACAAATTGTGATTGGTGAAGTGCTGTGGAGCTGGAAGTGGGGTAGGTATTAAAAGTGCTCAAAGGATACCTACCTAAGTGGTAGGTGGTGCAGAGGGGAGGGTGATTACAGTGGGGAAATGAGTGATTAGGAAGGGAAGGCCTCTAAGAGTAGATGTGGTTTTAGTAGGGCTTTGAAGGTGGGGAGGGTGGTGATCTGTCAGATATGAAGAAGGAGGAAGTTTCAGTTCAGAGGGAAGAAGTAGACAAGCAGTTAGCGAATGGCACAGGAAGTGAGATCTAGATACAATAAGTACCTGTAACAATGGATGTTCTCATATTTAGGCAAACTAGGGCTCATGAGTTTGAATCCTAGCTCTGCCACTTGTCAGCTGTGTGACTGTGGGCAAGTCACTTAACTTCTCTGTGCCTCAGTTCCCTCATCTGTAAAATGGGGATTAAGACTGTGAGCCCCACGTGGGACAACCTGATTCCCCTGTGTTTACCCCAGCGCTTAGAACAGTGCTCTGCACATAGTAAGCGCTTAACAAATACTAACATTATTATTATTATTAATCCATTGCCATTAACTTCGCTGCAGGTTCTGATATCCTCTTTCGCAGCATATTTTTGCTTTTGTTATGGAACGAACAGAGAAGCTGTAGTCAGGAGTTCTGGGAAAAAGAGTACTTGCTGCCATGAGAATCAAGATAAAATGGGTGCATGGGTGCTAAATGCCCATCACACCCACCCTGCTGGGTTCAAAACTAGAGGCAATTTTATCATTGGCATGGCACACTCAATAGGCAGACTTTCCAACTAATGAGATGTGGCCTAGGCAGGGCAAGCACTCAGCGAACAGCTTTCCGCAAAACCAGATCCTGCCTGGGGGAACCAGTCCTAGGAGTGGGCAGGAGGGGTGGATCATAAGCCAGTGTTTAAATTGGAAGAATCCAAACAAGGTTTTCTGTAAGCTTTTCATTTGACGGGGAAGTCATTGATTGATGTCATGAACATATCAGTTGCTGATTAAAGCCAGCTGAGTACTACTGCAGAAAGTTAAAGCAAAGAACCCAAGTAACTGTTGAAAAATAATGCTTTACTTAAAAAAAACTTGAATTATCCAGATTGTCTTTCTACTAAACTATCTCATTTCATCATCATCATCAGTGGTCTTTACTGAACTCTTACTATGTGCAGAGCACTGAACTAAGCACTTGGGAAAGTGCAATATAAGAATTGGTAGACAAGTTCCCCATCCACACGACTTTGCAGTCTATAGGGGGAGACAATGAAAAAATTTCTACTATATAATATATAGAGATAAGTACAGAGTACATAAGTGCTATGGGGCTGAAGGTGGTACGAATATCAAATGCCCAAAAGTCACAGATTCAAATGCATGCTCAACACAGAAGGGAGAGGGAGCCAGGGAAGAGAGGGTTTAATCAGGAAAAGTGGCTTGGAGAAGACGTGATCTTAATAATACTTTAATAATGATGGTATTTGTTAAGCACTTACTATGTGCCAAGCACTGTTCTAAGAACTGGTATAGATACAAAGTAATCAGGTTGTCCCACGTGGGGCTCACTGTCTTAATCCCCATTTTACAGATGAGGTAACTGAGGCACAAAGAAGTTAAGTGAATTGCCCAAAGTCACACAGCTAACAAGTGAAGGAGCTGGGATTAGAACCTCTGACCTCTGACCCCCAAGCCTGTGCTCTTTCCACTAAGTCATGCTGCTTCTCCACTTTGGAGGTGGGAACAGTGGTGGTCTGTCTTATAGGGATGTGGGGGTAGTTCCAGGGTAGAGAGAGGATGGGGTGGCAAGATTGACGAGATCGGTGTACAGTGAGTAAGTACGAGGTAGGAGCGAAGTGCGTGGGCTGGGGCTGTAATAGGAGATCAGGAAGGGGGCAAGCTGAATGAGTGCTTTAAAGCCAATGATAAGGAATTTCTGTTTGTCAAGGTGGATGGGAAACAATGGAAGGTTCTGGAGGAGTGCGGAGATGTGAACTGAGTGTTTTCTTAGAAATAATGATCCATGCAGCAGAGTGAAGTATTGACTGGAGTGGGGAGAAACAAGAGGCAGGGAGGTCAGCAAGAGAGTAGATGTAAGCTCATTGTGGGCAGGGGCTGCTTATTGTTCATTCAATAGTATTTATTGAGCGCTTACTATGTGCAGAGCACTGTACTAAGCGCTTGGGATGAACAAGTCGGCAACAGATAGAGACAGTCCCTGCCGTTTGACGGGCTTACAGTCTAATAGGGGGAGACGGACAAACAAGAACAATGGCACTAAACAGCGTCAAGGGGAAGAACATCTCGTAAAAACAATGGCAACTAAATAGAATCAAGGCGATGTACAATTCATTAACAAAATAAATAGGGTAACGAAAATATATACAGTTGAGCGGACGAGTACAGTGCTGTGGGGATGGGAAGGGAGAGGTGGAGGAGCAGAGGGAAAAGGGGAAAATGAGGCTTAAGCTGCGGAGAGGTAAAGGGGGGATGGCAGAGGGAGTAGAGGGGGAAGAGGAGCTCAGTCTGGGAACGCCTCTTGGAGGAGGTGATTTTTAAGTAAGGTTTTGAAGAGGGAAAGAGAATCAGTTTGGCGGAGGTGAGGAGGGAGGGCGTTCCAGGACCGCGGGAGGACGTGACCCAGGGGTCGACGGCGGGATAGGCGAGACCGAGGGACGGTGAGGAGGTGGGCGGCAGAGGAGCGGAGCGTGCGGGGTGGGCGGTAGAAAGAGAGAAGGGAGGAGAGGTAGGAAGGGGCAAGGTGATGGAGAGCCTTGAAGCCTAGAGTGAGGAGTTTTTGTTTGGAGCGGAGGTCGATAGGCAACCACTGGAGTTGTTTAAGAAGGGGAGTGACATGTCCAGATCGTTTCTGCGGGAAGATGAGCCTGGCAGCGGAGTGAAGAATAGACCGGAGCGGGGCGAGAGAGGAGGAAGGGAGGTCAGAGAGAAGGCTGACACAGTAGTCTAGCCGGGATATAACGAGAGCCCGTAATGGTAAGGTAGCCGTTTGGGTGGAGAGGAAAGGGCGGATCTTGGCGATATTGTAGAGGTGAAACCGGCAGGTCTTGGTGACGGATAGGATGTGTGGGGTGAACGAGAGGGACGAGTCAAGGATGATGCCGAGATTGCGGGCCTGAGGGACGGGAAGGATGGTCGTGCCATCCACGGTGATAGAGAAGTCTGGGAGCGGACCGGGTTTGGGAGGGAAGATGAGGAGCTCAGTCTTGCTCATGTTGAGTTTTAGGTGGCGGGCCGACATCCAGGTGGAGACGTCCCGGAGGCAGGAGGAGATGCGAGCCTGAAGGGAGGGGGAGAGGACAGGGGCGGAGATGTAGATCTGCGTGTCATCTGCGTAGAGATGGTAGTCAAAGCCGTGAGAGCGGATGAGTTCACCGAGGGAGTGAGTGTAAATGGAGAACAGAAGAGGGCCAAGAACTGACCCTTGAGGAACTCCAACAGTTAAAGGATGGGAGGGGGAGGAGGCTTCAGCGTAGGAGACCGAGAATGATCGGCCAGAGAGGTAAGAGGAGAACCAGGAGAGGACAGAGTCCGTGAAGCCAAGGTGAGATAAGGTATGGAGGAGGAGGGGATGGTCGACAGTGTCAAAGGCAGCAGAGAGGTCAAGGAGGATCAGAATGGAGTAGGAGCCATTGGATTTGGCAAGAAGGAGGTCATGGGTGACCTTAGAGAGAGCAGTCTCGGTAGAGTGGAGGGGACGGAAGCCAGATTGGAGGGGGTCTAGGGGAGAATGGGAGTTAAGGAATTCTAGGCATCGATTGTAGATGACTCGTTCTAGGATTTTGGAAAGGAAGGGTAGTAGGGAGATAGGACGATAACTGGAGGGGGAAGTGGGGTCAAGAGCGGGTTTTTTTAGGATGGGGGAGACGTGGGCATGTTTGAAGGCAGAGGGGAAGGAGCCCTTGGAGATTGAGTGGTTAAAAATAGAAGTTAAGGAAGGGAGGAGGGCAGGGGCGATGGTTTTAAGAAGGTGAGAGGGAATGGGGTCCGAGGCACAGGTGGAGGGGATGGCACTTGCGAGGAGGGAGGAGATCTCCTCTGTTGTTGTATTGTTGTATTGTACTCTCCCCAGTGTTTAGTACAGTGCTCTGCACACAGTAAGTGTTCAGTAAATATGATTGAATAAATGAATACAGTAGTCAAGAAGAGGTAGGATAAGTGGTTGGATCAGAATAGTAGAGTTTTGGATGGAGAGGAAAGGACAGATTTTAGCAATATTGTGAAGGTAGAATTGACAGGATTTGGTGACAGATTGAATATGTGGGTTGAATGACAGAGATGAGTTGAGGACACACCAAGGTTATGGGCTGTGAGATAGAGAAGACTGTGATATTGTCTAGAGATGGGAAAGACTGGGGAGGACAGGGTTTGGGTGGGATAATAATAGTGGTGGTATTTGTTAAGCGCTTACTCTGTGGCAGGCATGGCATGATAAGGAGTTCTGTTTTGGACACATTTAGTTTGTGTTAGCAGGATGTATTTCCTCCCGAGAGCAAGAAGAGTGAGAAAAGGAGTGAGATCAGGTCTGGAGATGTAGATTTTGGAATTATCCACATAGAGATAGCAATTGAAACCTTGAGAGCAAGTAAATTCTCCAAAGGAGTAGGTGTAGAGGCAGAATAAAAGGGAACCCAGACTGAACTCGGAGGGACACCCCCACTCTTCCTACCTTCTGTTTTCTTTGATGTTAAGAAAGGCCTAATCATATGGGGCAACTTTTAAAATTTACTTTATCAAAAAAGAACTGTATATTCCTTGTGTTGATTAATTATTAAGAAGGGTAGTTTCAAAGGCCGAGATGTACCTTATCATTTTTTGCTATTTTGTTTTGGTTCCTCCCTGGACCAGTATGGATTGTTATAACAAATTCATTCATTCATTCAATAGTATTTATTGAGTGCTTACTATGTGCAGAGCATTGTACTAAGTGCTTGGAATGTACAAATTGGCAACAGATAGAGACAGTCCCTGCCCTTTGACCGGCTTACCGTCTAATCGGGGGAGACAGGCAGACAAGAACAATGGCAATAAAGTTGAAATCCATGGTTCAGTTTCAGTAATTTCTCATGTCAATTCCATGAATTTAAGTTACTGATCAGAAATATTCAGAAGGCAGCAATTGCTGGAAAAGTTGCTTTTTCTATTTTCATTTTTATAAAAGCTAAACCAAGGAAAATTGTGCTGATACGTATGAGGAGAAAAATCTTTTAAAATGTTAGAATGCTCTATGAACATACATTGGTATGTTCTGTGAATACTTTTTTGTCATAAAAACATCTACTTTTCACATCAGCAGTTGAACAGCTCTTCAATTCACAAGGAAACTTTGGAGACTGGATTTTCTTGCTGTCTTAATACTCTACATGGAGCTTTTAATGACTTAAGATATGATATGAGAAAGCAGCGTGGCTGAGAAGCAGCGTGGCTCAGTGGAAAGAGCATGGGCTTTGGAGTCAGAGGTCATGGGTTTGAATCCTGGCTCTGCCACTTGTCAGACGTGTGACTGTGGGCAAGTCACTTCACTTCTCTGTGCCTCAGTTACCTCATCTGTAAAATGGGGATTAAGACTGTGAGCCCCATGTAGGACAACCTAATTCCCCTGTGTCTACCCCAGCGCTTAGAACAGTGCTCTGCACATAGTCAGCACTTAACAAACACCAACATTATTATTATCACTTTCTAAATGCTTTTCATTTGTCAGATCCCTCTCTCCACACCCCCAAAAAATTAGATTTTTTTTTTTGTAATTCCAACAGCTGCATAGGTGAAAATTGTGTTGTATTTAGTGGAGTATTTTGGGCTTGTGTCAGGATGGAAGTACACAATAAAAATGGAGAGTTAAGAATTTGGTGAATTTAATCCAATGTGTATCAAAACCTCTTCTTTTCCTCACAAGCACTTTTATCACCACTCACTATCCAGCCTTAACTCTTCACTTTGTTGGCCCAGCCTGAGATGCTGGATGAGAAAATCCAGAGACTGGAATTTCGCTTTTGAAGGGCATAATTCCTCTTGATGATTTTGAGCCTAGGTTACCTGGGATATTCAGTTTGATAAAGAATACCCCTTTTCCTTTTCTTTGTACAAGGGTGTTTTACACTTGCAACTCAGAATTACTCTGACACCTTGCATATAGATTGAAGGGCTTTTAAAGCAAGATCTGTCCATGAAGGAAGAGGAAAATATTTGAAATATTTCTGTGTAATTGATAGCAGAAGACACCACAAATAGATTTTATCCACCACATACCCCTGATTTCTCTTGTCAGTTCTCCCACCATTTCTGATTTCTGAATCTTTTCCACATCTTTCATAATTACAAATGACCTCTCCTAGCTGTGTTCAAAGAATAATATTATTGCATGAACAATGGTCATTAAGCATTTCATGTTTTACCCATCATGGTGTTACTGTCCTAGTGTATATAGCAAATTATAAAGCATGTTCTGCATTCATGGTCCTAAGAATTAGTAAGTATAGAGTAATTAAGCAAAAAGATATGACAGGGAATGCATTTTGGGGACATTATTACACATCTTCAATGCTTTGAGAGGTAGAAGGCTAAAGGCTGAGTGACTTCAACCACCCAAGAAGGGTAATAATCCCTCTAGAAATGTACCGGCTGTCACATTTTAGTGCTATCATGGAATGGAAATTATGAAGCCAAAACAGGGGAAAAAGGCCAGATCTGTGCAGTTGCTGAGTACTACTTACATGAGCATGACATCACCGACAGTTCTATATGTGTCCAGAGAATTTGAAAGTCACTGCATAATTATCATATGAACAACACAACTCATTTGAAACTGCTGCTTCAGCATTCTACAATGGCAACTTTGTCACATACCAGTCCCCCAGTGCCCTTCCCTTGCAAAAGTCCAATTGGCATTTTCAATCCCTAGTTTTCCTTGGCTGTTTATCATATAACTACAGAGGGGTGTGGTTATTCAGAAACAATCATATCCCATTGGAATTACAGGCATTTGGTTGCTTGCATGCCTTGAAACACCCCAAGGTCATTATCTCATGGTAATCACATCTCCTGGAGTTGCCTTATTGCTTAAGTGTAACACTAAATTTTAATTACAATGAAATAGAGCTCTTCTGGTGGCTTGCACACATCTTCTGTTCTCAATGCCAGATGGAAATAATGTCGAGCTTTTACTGTAATAGGGTTCGGCAGCCCCGCGCTTCTCTGAAATGAATTCATTTTGTAGTTTGGATTTTGGAAATGAATTTGAAACATTTTGCTGATTCTCCATCCTCTTTGTCCTGTTTTGACCTGGTGATTAACTTGTATCTTTAATTTAGGTTTTATTTAAAGGAAATTTGATAATTTTGATGTTATGTAAATGTAATTGGTAGATTCAATTGATCTTGTGGCTTCCAAAATAAACTTTTGTATTCAAGGACAAATATTATTATTTATTACCCTATTTATTTTGTTAATGAGGTGTACATCTCCTTGATTCTATTTATCTTGATGTTGTATTGTTGTCTGTCTCCCCCGTTTAGACTGTGAGCACGTCTTTGGGCCCGTTATTGGGCAGGGATTGTCTCTATCTGTTGCCAAATTGTATATTCCAAGTGCTTAGTACAGTGCTCTGCACATAGTAAGCGCTCAGTAAATACTATTGAATGAATGAATCAATATTAGATTCAGACTTGTCCTGTAGAAAATGAGATAATTATTGTTAATATTTTTGGAAATGGTAGCACACCCTTACTTATTAATAGGCATTCCTCCATGAATTTATAGGAAAATACCACAAATTATCAAAATAAAGCATTCAATATTCTATTTACTCTTGTTTAGGACACTGACCTTTAAGTTATTTATTTTCCATTAATTTTAGTCTGGAAGCCAATTATTTTTTTTTTTTAATTTGGAGTGTGGAATAGCTACCATTCAGTAATGCTATCAATTTATTGTCAGTCCGTGAAAAACTTAAGCACTATTTGAAGTTTATAATAATTCCTATTGCATTAATTCTATAATGGGGAAATGTTACCATATTAAAATAGATTTCCATCGTAGTTGTTGGACATGTAAGCAACTCCTCCCAAACATGAATTAGGCTGTCAATCTAGAAAATGTTTGCCGTTAAAAATCATTTTAAACCTTAACAAGAATGGGGAGAAAATATTCCATGTTTCAGAAAACGCTTGGGATGGCAATTGATTTAGCCAGATGATATAATCTAACCATATGTTTGAAGATGTAATTTTCATTTCCATGTCAATTTTGTATGAATGTATGTATTTTTGTATCTATATATATATGTATTATATACATATTCTAAAAATTTGCCCATGTCCTGCTTTTAGCCTGGAAGACCCTCCACCTTCAGATCCAACAGATGATTACTCTCCCCACCTTCAGAGAAGTATTAAAAGCATATCTCTTCCAAGAGGCCTTCCACGACTAAGCCCTCATTTCTTCTTCTCCCACTAGCTGTGTCTCCCTTGCACTTACATTTACATCCTTCATTCACCTTACCCTCAGCCCCACAACACTAATATACATTTCCATAGTTCATATATTTATATTAATGTCTGTCTTCCCCTTTAGACTATAAGCTCCCTGTGAGCAGGGAACATGTCTACCAACTCTGTTATATGGTACTCTCCCAAGTGCTTAGTATTCTCCGTGCCCAGTTCACTGCTCAGTAAATATTGATTGATCTTCCCCTTATTTGAAAGATGATAATGCCTGTGGTGCATTACAATCTATACATTTGGGTCTATTTGGAATGACTGATGCATTACTGACAATCCATTCATTCCATAGTAAGTAAATGTTTCTTGCTGTACTGAGATGTTACCAGTTGCAAGGCCTGACTCTGTACATGAATGTTTCTCACTATCATCTAAGTATCTCCTAAAGAAGGGTAACCCCTCACCTGATCACTGCCCTCTTAAACCAGGTTAGTCTATTTGCTCCTGTGTTCTCCAACCCTCCACTGCTATATCACTTCATTTGAGACTGATTGTTCTGCCTACCTTTCTTATGGATTTCTACTTTGAGTCTATCAAACAGCAACTACTTGGATGTCCTATCATTGTCTAGTAGAGAAGCAATGTGGCCTAGTGGAAAAAGCACGGGCCGGAGAATCCAAAGACCTGGGTTTTAATCCCAGCTCCGCAAATTGCCTGCTTTGTTAACTTGAGCAAGTTATTTAACTTTTCTAAGCCTCAGTTTCCTCATCTGTAAAATGGGGATTCAATACCTGTTCTCTCTCCTGATTATGCTGGTCATATGGGAGAGAGACCATCTGATCTGACTGTCTACCTACACCAGCGCTTAGAACAGTGCTTGATACATAGTAAGTCTTGTCTTGTTTTATGCCAAGTCATCTCAAACCCATAATGACACCAGGGACACATCTCTCCCAGAAAGCCCCACCTCCATCAGCAATCGTTCTGGTAGTGTATCTGGAGAGTTTTCTTGGTAAAAATATGGAAGTGGTTTACCACTGCCTCCTTCTGTGCAGTAAACTTGAGTCTCTGCCTTCGAGTCTCTCTAGTGCCACTGTTGCCCATCACAGGTGAATTTTGACTGTAGCAGATTGCCTCCCACTCACTAGTCACTGCCAAAGCTAGAAATGGATTGCAATGGACAGGCTTCTGCTTGACGCTCTCTCCTGCAGTCAAGACAGATAAAGTACTGGAAACTCTCCAGGTGTGACCCTGAGAGGGGAACATAGTAAGTGTTTAGCAAATGTTATTATCATCCTCTGATCAGTGAAGCTGAGTTGCTGTTAGCGTACCTCTGTGTTGGTAAACCAACTGCATTTTGTTGTTGGTATTCTTGCCTAGCCATCTGATGTTGAGTATGTCCAACTCATAGATGTTGCTAATGAAAATGCTCAAGAAGCTGTATAGGACTCTCAACCACATAAAAAAAGGTGGCTACCACACTAATTTACAGCCCTTGAATTTAATTTGAAGCTTGATGCCACTTTCCAAAAGATGTTTTCCAGTTTCCCAAAACTCATATTTTTTTTTAATCCTGTTTCTATTTCTTTTGTTTTTTTATTCTGTTTGTACTTCTTTATCTGCACTTTGTGGAATGGGGTCTGCCTAAGCAAGAGATTGGGTGATAGTGTTAAATTGTGGGTTGTCACTGAAAAACTTTCACTGACTAGAGGGCTTTCTGGACTTAGACTAACAAAGCAGTTTTCTTCAGGTTCATTGTTAGTCTATCTCTGTTCCAACTTTTGCAAAGTGATTCATAATAATCTGCATGACTTCTTGTGTATGTATCTCAAGAGACTAGTCATCAGCATGCAGCAGTTCCTGGATGACTGCCTCTAAGACTTACAATGATGTTCTCAGTCTGCTGAGTTGGATTAGAAGTGTTTTCTGACTCCAGCTTCCAACTCCCTCGTTATGTGCTCAAGGAAGTCAGCCCAGAATACATATATTCCTCTGCATCCCTGACCTTTCTCTGTCACCGAGCCAACCATTGCTAGAGCAGGCTGCCACGGCCTGACCTGTTCTCTGTTCCACACCTCTATTAGTTCAACCCTCTCCTGCCAGATTATCTCTGCACGGACCAACTGTGCTGCTCTTCTCTCTCGGCTACTTTAACACCTCCAGCCTTTCAGGTCTGACATTCAGGCCTCTTGTCCTTCCTTTCCTCTTTTCCCATTCTTCACCCTTCTTCTTTCCCCTTAGGGCTTACTGTGACCCAACCTCCTCTCCAGTCAGTCAGTCATTCGTAAATACAGACATTCTCCATCTGTAAATTTTCTCTGAGCCCATACTGAAGGAATGATCTTGCCAGAGAAAGCACTTAGCATGTATGTGGTGTATGTATCTTCATCTCCCTAAGAGGAACACTTGCATGAGAAGCACTATGGCTTAGTGGATAGAGCACTGACCTAGAGTCAGAAGGCTGGGTTTGATCCCGGCTCCAGCCGTTGTCTGCTCTGTGACCTGGGGCAAGTCACTTATCTTCTCCAGGCTTCTGTTACCTCATCTGTAAAATGGGGATTAAGACTGAGTTCCATGTGGCACAGAGACTACCCCAGTGCTTAGAACAGTGTTTGGCACATAGTAAGCACTTAACAAGTACCACAGTTATCATTATTATTTTAACGATTAACAATAATAAGGATAATTGTGGTATTTCTTAAGCATGTACAAACTACAGGGCACACACTGTGTACTAAATGCTGAAGTAGATAATCAGGTTGGAGTCACTGTCCCACATGTGACTCCCAGACTAAAGAGGAGGGAGAACCAGTATTAAATCCCCACTTTACAGATGAAGAAACTGAGGTACAGAGAAGTTAACTTGCCCAATGTCATATAGCAGGTCGAGTGGTAGTGCTGGGATTAGAACCCAGTCTCTCTGACTCCCAGGCCTGGCCTCTTTCCACTATGCCATGCTGCTTCTCACTGCCTTTGTAATAATGTAATATTGTAATAATGGCACTACTGTCAGGGATACTTCATCCACTTGAGTGTGATTAAAGTGCAGACATGTAACCAAAACTCAGTAGTTAGAAAGAATTTACTATATGCATCCTTTTGACCAGAGTTAGGACAATATTGTAAAGAAACATTTCATTTACTGATAATACTAAACTGCTAAGTATAGATTACCAGTACAGGCCCACGCACATGATGTTGAAGACTATAAATACCATTTTGAAGTGTTTTTCTTAATATGGTTTTGTATGGGATGGATTATTCAGATAATGAAATACCTTAGACTAAACATTTCACTGATGATCTTTGTATTTTAATTAGCAGTTGGTAAAAACAAATGGAGGATAAACCAGCTAAGTGAGTTTTTTTGGTTATTTCAAGAGTTAATCAGACATTTTTTCCATACAATAACGAGAGATTCATAAGACATTTAGTTTCAGATGTATCATTTTGATTGATGTCTACTTTTAAAGTTCTTAATGTTTTCTTTAAAGATATCATTTATGTCACAAGAACTGAAATTACCATGCCTCTCAGAGCCATGAAATTTGATCAGCTTTCTATTTCTTCTCATTAAATCAGCTCTCTTTAAGCTGCCATCCATATACCTTCCAAATCTTTAGCAGGGTAATGGAAGAAAACATTGGAATCTTTTTTTATTCTTAACTAAAGGGAAAAAAACCCCAAAACTTGGAAAGTATTCAAATAGATTTTAATAATTGCAGGAAACATAAGGCAAAATTATTAACTATTTCATAAAGCAATCACACTGTGGAAATTTCACCCCTACTGTAACCTCATATCTTGTTCTGCTGTTACAGATAGGTCATAGAATGCATGGCTTTTGTGCTAGTTTGACAAGAACTAATGTGGATGCTTAAATATTTTAAAGGCTGAATGCTTCAGAATGATAAAATACTGAGCTGATCAACCCTTCCTGTTAAATTTATGCTTAATGACAAAGTGATTTAATCCCTTTTTTATCTATTAGTAGTTTCAACAACAAACATTCAAGTTCCTTTGAGGGGAATTTAAAAAAATCTTCGAATAAGGCCAAGCAATGACACTTTTTAACTACAGTTGTTTTTTATTCAGCCATAAAATTTCTCTTTCATAAAGAAACCCACTTACATGTCTTACTTCAGTGAAGGTTATTTGTAGACTGAAGGTCTTTTCTTGTCAAGATATGATGAATACCATGTGTGAAGACAGAAGAGCATCAGGACCTGTATTAGCCGGAAAACCCACTGATCTGTGAATAACCTAAAAAAGAAAACCTGAAGATTAGCAACGTTGCTTTTAAGAATGATCCATCAAATTCAACAAGCAGATTCACAGAGATGAATCATCTAGTTCCTTTTATTCCTACAATACTGGAAAGGTTATTTCCCTTCCTTACAAATAGAAGTTTGAAAATAAAGGTTCTGAAGGCTTTTGAACATCTTCATGGTATAAATCAATAAATCTTACCTTTTCTCTGATTTCTCATATTGTTTTAACCCCTAACTCTTGATTTATTAAAAATAGTTGTGAACAAACCCTTCCAATACTTAACCCAGTCGTTTTGAGAACTGCATTACGTAGAATCATTTTTGATGGAGTCTAAATTTCCCCCATCAATCTTACATTTTATTAGCAATTTTGCATATTAATTAATCAGAGTTTTGGGAAAGTTATTTTCCATATACAAACATAACCAAATAGCAGGAGAAATAAAATCACTTGTTTTTTGAGAATGCTATAAAATAAGTGGTGGAGTAGATCTTTGCAGGATGATTAGTTGGGGAAACTTGTTTTTTCTTTGTAAGGTTAGCTCTCACTTTGTATATACTTCTAGATTTTTAAAAAAGTGACTTTAGAAAAAATCATAAAGTGCTTGACATATGAAAGTACAAAAACACAAAACAAGGCAAAAAAAAAAAACCCAGTTCATTGGATATTTTCAGTTTTCATTCTAGTCTGGTGATGGCTCCCAGTATAATTGAACAAGTTTCTTAAAGTTTTACTTCAAGCGATATTTGACAAAAAATGGAGGCAGCATTGTAGAGAATGAACAAACAATGGAGAAATGTCAGAAAATATCAGTTTAAGGGGATATACATTCAAGTGTTGGAGAAAGATTTCTGACCCTCTTTAATCCTTATTTTTATTTCTCATTATGCTTCTTTTTTAGTTAGTCTTTTTAGTGAAACATTTATTCCGTGGGATTTTAGCTATCACCATTTAATTATTCCCATTTTTGGCAAACATTTGCCATATGCATGTTAACGATTAAATACACGTTTTTGAGAGTCACTGAAAGTTCCCTTCCTGTTTATGTAATTAATTATCATTCATAATGTGATAGGAACATTTTGATGTTATTTATGATCATTTCTGTTAGGGAAATTAAGCAGTACAAAAGAAACAGTGTGACACAGCCAGTAATTTATTGTTGTAATAAGGATGTTTTTTCAGCTTGAAAAATCTAAAGAGTATTTTCGGTAACCTTGGGGGCATTCGATCATTTGCACTGTCATATTATTGTATTGAGCTCTTTCCACTAATAAAGACAAGGTGAATAAACTAATACAAGGATTTTAAATTAATTATATTTTAAAGGACCACTGAGAATCTATGTTGAAAATGTACTCTCTCCCTAAAGGCCAAACATTTCAAAATTTTTTTTTTTTTGAGCATAAAATAAGATAATTTTTTGAATGTATTTTATATTTTGATAAGTTACTAGAATTGATTGTAATAGAGTAAGAAAAGGGAGAGAGGAAAATTCCACTGATTATTAGGAGCTTAAACACTGAGAAAGGCCTTGAAGCATTTGTCCCGCCTAATAGAACAGTCATAAATCATAGGTGAACACAGAAGACAGGACAGTCAATGATGCTCAGATGTTGAACTGTTGCAAAGTGAAAACCACTGTTTGAATTTAGTTCTAAAAGCTTAGCAAATACTATTGATTTTTATCTTGTGCTGAAATAGTTGCCAGATTTATTTACTAACCCTTTCAGATAATGGTAGGTCAAATCTTTAGTCCTAAAAAAAGGGCACAGAGTTGAAGAAAAATACAACCAAAAGCAAGAAAAACAATGAGATAATTTAGGCAGTAATGTTAATGGTACTGGCACGTTTGAAGCAGCAAACAGCTTTTGCAGTTGATTAAAAGGTGAAAGGATCTTGGAGTGAAATTCCTCTCTCAGAGCTGTCTACTAATCATTCGATCAGTTGTATTTATTCAGCACTTACGATGTGCAGAGCACTGTACTAAAAGCTTTGGAGAGTACAATATAACAGAGTTGGTAGATACATTTCCTGGCCACAAAAACCTTATAGCCTAGAAGGGGAGAACAGACATTAATATAAATAAACTTTGTATATGTACATAAATGCTGTGGGGCTGAGGGAGGGGTGAGTAAATGATGAAAATCCAAGTGCAAGAGTGATGCAAAAGAGCGTGGGAGGAGAGGAAATGAGGCTTAGTAGTAGGCCTTTTGGAAGAGATGTGTCTTTAAGAAGGCTTTGAAGATGTGGAAAATAATTGTCTGTCCGATATGAAAGGGAAGGGGCAGAGGCAGGACACAAGCAAGTGGATAGGCAAGATAAAGATATAGTGAGTAAGTTGGCATGAGAGGAGTGAAATGTTTTGGCTGGGTTGTAGTACAAATCAGGGAGGTAAGGTAGGGGGCAAGGTGATTGAGTGATGTAAAGTTGATGGTACAGAGGCTAACTTTAATGCAGAGGTAGTTAGGGTAGATAAGACTGGAGGTCTTGAGGAGTGGAGAAACATGGTCTGAACATTTTTGTAGAAAAATGAACCAGGCAGCACACTGAAATACAGACTGAATTGGAGAGAGACAGGAGGCATGGAGGTCAACAAGGAAACCGATGCAGTAATCAAAGCAGGATAGAATAATGTGGCAGCAGTATGGAGGCAGAGGAAAAGGGAAATTTAGACATGTTGTGAAGGCTGAGTCGATAGCATTTGGTGACAGATTAATTATGTAGATTGACTGTGAGAGATGAGTAGAGGATAATGCCAACATTGTAGGCTTGTGAGACAGGGAGGATGGTGGTGCTGTCTACAGTGACAGGAATGTCAGGGACAGGGTTTGAGTGGAAAGGTAAGGGGTTCTCTTTTGGACATGTGAAGTTTGAGGTATCAGTGGGATATCTAAGTAGAGATGTCATGAAGGCAAGAAGAAATGCAGGAGTACAGGACTGGAGACGTAATTTTGGGAATCATCTGCATAGAGATGGTAGTTGAAGCCATAGTGAGCACATTTGTTCTCCAAAGGAGTGGGTGTCGATAGAGAATAGAAGGGGAACCAGAACTGAGCCTTGAGGGACTCCCACTATTATGGGGTGGGAGGCCGAAGAGACGCACATGAGACTGAGAATGAGTGACCAGAGAGAGGGGAGGAGAATCAATATAATGAAGCCAAGGTCAGATAATGTTTCCAAGAGAAGGGGGTTGTTGACGGTTATCGAAGGCACTTGAAAGGTCGAGGAGGTTTATGACAGAGTAGAGACCATTGAATTTGGTAAGAAGGACCTCATTAGTAACCTTTGACAGGGCAGTTTCTGCGGAGTGAAGCGGACATAAGCCAGATTGGAGGGCTTCAAGGAGAGGAACTAGAGACAGAGGTGTAGGCAACACACTCAAGGAGTTTTGGGAGGAATCGTAGGGGAAGATGGGGCTATATTGGAAGGAGATGTGGGGTCAAGGGATGGTTTAGTCAAGATAGGGGAGACAAGAGCATGTTTAAAAGCAGTGGGGAAAAAGACACTGGAGAGTGAAGAGTTGAAGATTGCATTCAGGAAGGGAAGAGGTAGGGGGCAAATGCTTTGATAAAGTCTGGAGGGAAGAGGTTGGAAGCATAGGTGGGGGTAGATTTTGAAAGAACACCAAAGGTCTGCTCTTGAAATACAGTTGGAAAAGATCGGATAGTTGAAGAAGGGGCAGTAGGAGAGAGGAGATAGTGGAGATAGTGTTTGATGGTTACTAAAACCTGTACTCTCAGGAGACTAATCTAATCAAGTCACTGCTACGTGAGGATCATTTATTTCATCCTTTCTCCTTTAAAGGTTTGTCAGCATAACTGGAGCCCCACATTTTTATGTTTGTCCATGTTTTAAATTAAAAGTGTCTTGGAACTAGACAACTTTTCACTTGACTTCTCAGTGCCTCATTTACCTCATCTGTAAAATGGGGATTAAGACTGTGAGCCTCATGTGGGACAACCTGATTACCCTGTAACCACCCCAGCGCTTAGAACAGTGCCCAGCACATAGTAAGCGCTTAACAAATACCAACATTATTAACATTATTATCTTTCTTCTCTCTCTGTAAAGTACACCAATTAAACTGACATAACATGTTTCTTGAAACCAACAAGGAATTATATCCCTCCTTTCTGCCTTACCATTAATCAATCCCTTTGATGATGTAAGCTAATAATGGTCTTCAAAGGATTAATTTTTATAAATTAACTGCTTTCAAAAACAACTGTGTTATTTTCACCCGAAATCAGAATTTCTGTGGGAGATAGAAAAAATAAGTACCTCTTCTTTCCCCATTTTCACTCCCCATTAAGGCCAAGAGAGTTTCTGCTTTCAGTAAGTTAAATGGGTTTTGGTACATAGTAGAAACAGCATTCTCTTCTTCCAGTTCTTTCTGTAAATCCACTTTTTCAAAGTCTCCAGGAATTGTCCAATTTTGAAACTATCTTTGAAGTTTGAAGAGGGAAAGATTCATTCCTATGTGATTCAGGAATCACACTTTAAAACACCAGTAATCTTTAGCATTTATGCTAATCTCTGATCAAATGTTTGCTTCTGACAAATTGGAGAGAACATACCTATGTTAATCAAAGAAATGCACTGAATCCCTCACCCCCATCTAACCTATTTAGATTGTGTCATATGGTGACCTGCTGTAATATTAGCAGTGAATAGTACTGGATTGGCAGATATTCTAAACTAATGAGTCTCCCCAACCATAGGAACCAATCAGAGGATGTAGGCTGATTAGCAGGTTGTAAATCAATCCTCTCAAATGGGTGGAGGAGGATCAGATAGGGAGGGATTCCCATTGCCAAGTAAACTCACCTTAGGCAATTTGCACCCTTGTCCTACTTTTGCTCTCCATATGTTTCTAAGATTCATTTAGGTAATAATTATTATGGTACTTATTAAGCGCTTACTATGTGCCAAGCATTCTTCTAAGCACTGAGGTAGATACAAGTTAATCAGGTTGGATCCAGTTCCTGTCCCATATAGAGCTCACACTCTCAATCTCCATTTTACAGATGAGGTAACTGAGGCCCAGAAAAATTAAGTGACTTGTTCAAGGTCACACAACACATCTGTGATGGAGCTGGGATTAGAAACCAGGTCCTTTTGATTTACAAGCCTGTGGTCTCTCCACTAAATCATGCTGCTTCTGAGTGGGATGAAGGCTGAGACGTTAAGATGTTAAGATGGCTGGAGGGGGTGGGGGGCGAAGGTGAGAAAAAAGGAATTGGAGGGAGAGAGAAAAGGTGTGAGAAGGAAAGAAATTGAGATAGGGAATAAGGAAAGGGACAGAGGGAAGAAAAGGGGAAAGAGTACAGGATAAACAGGAAAGCAATAGGATCAGATTTCCCCTTGCTGACCCCATATGCCATTGCCAGGCTTGGGAGGCTAGAGGTAGGTAATGGTTACCACCCACCCAGCACTGACAGCCTTCGATAACTCAGCTGATAGAGCGGAGGACTGAAGTTCTTGCCTCTTGGTCATCCTTAGGTTGCTGGTTCGATTCCGGCTCGAAGGACTTTGGTTTTCTTTAATTAGAGAAGCAGCGTGGCTCAGTGGAAAGAGCCCGGGCTTGGAAGTCAGACATCATGGGTTCTAATCCCAGCTCCACTGCTTATCAGCTGTGTAACTGTAGGCAGGTCACTTAACTTCTCTGTGCCTTAGTTACCTCAACTGTAAAATGGGGATTAAGACTGTGAGCCTTACGTGAGACAACCTGATTACCCTGTATATACCCCAGTGCTTAGAACAGTGCTCTGCACATAGTAAGTGCTTAACAAATACCAATATTATTATTATATGAGATGGGTGATAGGGATGATGATAAAATAATAATAGTAATAATAATAGCATTTAAGTGCTATGTGTCAAGCATTTTAGTAAGATCCAGGGTACGTACAAGAAAATCAGATCCCACATGGGGATCACAGTCTAAGTAGGAGGGAGAACAGGTATTGAATCCCCTTCTAGCAGATGAGAGAACTGTGACACAGAGAAGTGAAGTGACTTGCCCCAAGATCACATAGAGACAAGTGGTGGAGTCGGGATTAGACCCCAAGTCCTCTGACTCCCGACCTGAGGCCTTTCCACTAGATTACACTGCTTCTCAATGTGGTTGTGAGAAGTATTAGGAAGTGAGGGTCAGTGGATGGAGTAGATTGACAATATGTAGCAGGAAGCAATAGACAGTCTGGTCAATCTGGGACCTTTGGATACTTGCTATTGTCCCCACATCCAACCCCTCAGCACTTATGTACATATCCTTAAATTATATATTATAAATTATTTATTCATATAAATGTCTGTCTCCCCCTCTAGACTGTAAATTCATGAGGGCCAGGGAACATGACTGCTAATTCTGTTGTAGTCTCCCAAGCAGGGAGCACAACATTCTGCACATAGTAAGCGCTCAATATGATTGATTGATTGATATCTAAACTGTTTTTTCCTGAACGGTGAGTAGTTCTTGAACAGCTTGGAAGGTCAGGTCAGCCTAGAGCAGTGACGACAGCTGCTGTATTGAGCTGCTGTATTAGAAAGGCTGAATTCCGTCCCGCCAACTTCAAGACAATACAACAAACCAGTGAGGTCACTGCAAAAGGTACTTCCCATAAGCTCTTCATCCATTCCAGGATGGGTGACAAATCAACAACAGCAAGAAGCCTTCTCAAGGGTTAGAGCACTGGTAACTAGCCATGGTGGCTGGATTGCCTTGAGGGAAGCAGGCAAGGAGGTCCGTGAGGACATGGATGCAGTCATCACATGGGGGAATGATAAGTGTCTGGTCCAGACTGGTGGCACATCGGAAGGAGAGGAAAAGGTGGATTCTGGAGATGCTTAACGATGCTGTGAATAACTGATAGAAAGGAGTTTCTGACTCTAGGGCTTCTATCAACCCTGGCATCAGCCCAGGAAAGGACTCACCTTGTATTGGCTGCATCAGCTATTTCAGCTCTCCTTCTTCCCACACTCTAGGGCCTGGCCACTGTGGCAGACATGCTAAAAAACCCCTCTGCCTCCCCCACAACTGCCCTTCCAAAAAAAGAAACTGCGACACTGGGAATCCCAACCTTTGGAACATTAAGAAGGTAAACACTGTGGTGACAGCCATGATTTCAGTGACTGTGCATATGAGCTGTGAGGAGTCTGAACTGCTGATGCTTCTTTTGTGTTTGGCATTATCTTTGTCTTTTCTATTTCTTTCTTATCCTTTATGTTTCTGGTGCCACCCTTCCCATTCCCTACTCTGCTTTTCCTCTTCTTAGATTATTATCTCTCCTTAAAGGCTAGGTACCATTTCTATTATTTCATTCTAGACTCTAAGCTCCTTGTTGGCAGGAAATGTGCTACCCACTGTTGTACTGTACTCTCCTAAGTGCTTAGTACAATGCTCTGCACAATGTTAGCCTTTTGTCAGACCACTGATTGATCTGCATATTTGTTTCCTAATGCTTAACACAATCCTTTGCACCCAGGAAATGCTATGTACTAAGTACTAGTATTCCATTACCACTAGAGAGGATTTAAGGATAATCCTGAGTTTCCATACTTGGGAGACTGGGAAGATCAATCAATCAATGGTATTCACACAGTCAATCATACTGTGTGCACAGCACTGTACTAAGCACTTGTAAGAGTACAATATCATTCATTCAATGGTATTCATTGAATAATAATGATAATGATATTTGTTAAGTGCTTGCTATGTGCCAGACACTCTACTAAGCCTCAGGGTGGATACGAGCAAATCGGGTTGGAAACAGTCCCTGTCCCACAAAGGGCTCACGGTCTCAATCCCCATTTTACAGATGAGGTAACTGAGGCACATAGACATGTAGTGACTTGCCCTAGGTCACACAGCTGAGCTGGGATTAGAACCCATGACCTCCTGATTCAGTGGCCCATGCTCTACGCCTTGCTGCTGAACATTTACTATGTGAAGTGCATTCATTCATTCAATCACATTTATTGAGTGCTTACTGTGTGCAGAGCACTGTACTAAGCACGTATTGTATTAAGTACTTGGGGGAGTACAATAGAGTTAGCAGAAATGTTCCCTGTCCACAATGAGTTTACAGTCTAGCGGGAGGATGGTGGTGGCATGAACAGTTATGGGAATTTAGGTGGATGAGTGATTGCTTTGCACACAGGAGGCAACTAATAGTATTACTCCTAGTACTACCGGGTACGGTGGATTTGTGCTTTCAGGCACATCTATACATAGGAATAGATTTTCCTTCAACAGTGTCATCACTGATAAAAAAGACATCCCTGTCTCTGACTCTTTATCTCATCAAATGAGACAACTTTGAAATGAAACTTGGAGTGCTCAGTGACAATTGTTAATGGGAAAGTGGCTCCTCCTAGTCTAACCAATTGTACTAAAAGAGTGCCGCCTTCACTTCAGACTAGGTAAAGGACAAAGTATAGATCCAATTGTGTGCAAAAAACTTGATTTAATGCTCATGGAATCTCATTTTAAAATGCAGGTGTTCTCCAGGATTTAACCAGCTTCTGTTTCTTGAAAATATGCTCTTTTCTGTATAATTTTATTTTGGAGTTTGTTTTCCAGTAGATTTCCTCAGCACACACACAAGTACACAAACATACACACTCACATATGTATACACACTCCTACACTCGCTGCTTAGAATTCCTTAACTCCCATTCTGTCCTGGACCCCCTCCACTCTGGCTTCCATCCCCTCCACTCTACCGAGACTGCTCTCTCAAAGGTCACCCATGACCTCCTTTTTGCGAAATCCAATGGTTCCTACTCTATCCTAATCCTCCTTGACCTCTCAGCTGCCTTTGATACTGTTGACCATCCCCTTCTCCTCACATCATATCTCACCTTGGCTTCATGGACTCTGTCCTCTCCTGGTTCTCCTCTTATCTTTCTTGCCGTTCATTCTCGGTCTCCTTCGCAGGCTCCTTCACCCCCTCCCATCCTCTAACTGTTGGGGTTCCTCAAGGGTCAGTTCTTGTCCCTCTTCTGTTCTCCATCTAAACTCACTCCCTTGGTGAACTCATTCGCTCTCACAGCTTCAACTACCATCTCTATGCAGATGACACACAGATCTACATCTCTGCCCCTGTCCTCTCACCCTCCCTTCAGGCTTGTATCTCCTCCTGCCTCCAAGGATGTCTCTACCTGGATGCCTGCCCGCCACCTACAACTCAACATGTCCCAAAGTGAGCTCCTTATCTTCCCTCCCAAGCCCTATCCTCTTCCTGACTTCCCTATCACTGTGGATGGTACGACTATCCTTCCCGTCTCTCAAGCCTGCAACTTCGGTGTCATCTTTGACTCGGCTCTCTCATTCACCCCACACATCCGATCCATCACCGAGACCTGCCCATTGACCTCACCTTTATAATATTGCCAAGATCTGCCCTTTCCTCTCCACCCAAACTGCTATCTTACTGGTACAGGCTCTCATAATATCCCGGCTGGATTATTGTGTCAGCCTTCTCTCTGATCTCCCTTCCTCCTGTCTCTCCCCAGTCCAATCCATTCTTCATTCCACTGCCCAACTCATTTTCCTGCAGAAACGCTCTGGGCATGTCACTCCCCTTCTTAAAAACCTCCAGTGGTTGCCTATCAACCTCCACACGAAACAAAAACTTCTTACCCTAGGCTACAAGGCTCTCCATCACCTTGCCCCCTCCTACCTCTCCTCCCTTCTCTCTTTCTACTTCCCACACCATAGTCTCCGCTCCTCTGCCACCCACCTCCTCACCATCCCCTGTTCTCGCCTATCCCGCCGTCGACCCTGGGCCATGTCCTCACGCTGTCCTGGAATGCCCTCCCTCTTCACCTCCACCAAACGAATTCTTTTCCCCTCTTTAAAGCCCTACTGAGAGCTTACGTCCTCCAAGAGGCCTTCCCAGAGTGAGCTTCCCCTTTTCCCTCTGCTCCCTCTGCTGCCTCTCTACCCTCCCTTCACCTCTCCTCAGCTAAGCCCCCTTTCCCCCCCCCTTTCCCTCTGCTCCTCCCCCCTCCCTTCCTCTCCCCTCAGCACTGTGCTCATCTGCTCATTTGTATATATTTTTATTGCCCTATTTATTTTGTTAATGAGATGTACATCCCCTTGATTCTATTTATTGCTATTGTTTTAATGATATGTACATCCCCTTAATTCTATTTATTGCTATTGTTTTTGTCTGTCTCCCCCGATTAGACTGTAAGCCCGTCAATGGGCAGGGACTGTCTCTATCTGTTGCCGATTTGTACATTCCAAGCGCTTAGTACAGTGCTCTGCACATAGTAAGCGCTATAAATACTATTGAATGAATGAATGAATGAACACACACACACGGCCATTTTGTTAGTCAATTCTTTCTTCTGATTATTGAATTTGTAGATATTTCAATCTCTCTCTCCCATTAGTGTGTAAGCTCATTTTTGGCAGAAAAACATATTCTATTCTCCTTTCTCAAGTGATTAGGTACAGTGCATTACACCCAGGGGCAGTCAAAAATAATAATTTTGGTATTTGGTAGGCAGTCACTACATGCCATTCACTGTACTAAGCGCTGGAGTGGATACAAGGAAATGGGATTGGACACAGTTTCTGTCCCATGTGGGGCTCAAAACCTCAATCCCTATTTGACAGATGAGGTAACTGAGGCACAGAGAAGTGAATGACATGCCCAAGGTCACACAGTAGACAAGTGCTACTAGTGTTCGTATCCATCAACCAACCATAATTATTGAGCACTTATTGTGTATAAAGCACTGTACTAAGCTCTTAGGAGAGTATAATTCAAAAGAGTTGGTAGGAATGTTCCCTGCCCACAAGTAACTTACATATTAAAATTTAGGAATTATTTTAGAACTTCTGGAAAAGGAATATGAAATTAATTTGTTTGCTATGTAGCTAATAATAAACTTGACTTTTATTTAATCTTTAATAAATAAGTTTAAAGCTTATAGTTATAGGGTTTTGAAGGAAACTGAAGTAGTGGAACCTTGTTTTGTTGATTGTAGTAATGGTTCTTCAATTTAAGTGAAGAATTCATCCAGTTTAGATTAAACAAGAGCTCTTTTCCTTCCTTTGTAAAGTACCATAAAGTTCCTTCTGCAAACCTCTGTACACTTTTGAACTTTTCTATATTAGGTTTTTTTTTTCTGTAATGTTCCTCTACTTTCTTGAAATTTGTTTGAAGACATGGCAATCCTATGATTTTATGTGCAAGTACTAGCTGTTTCATCAGCTAGCACTGTCACATTTGTTGAAATGCAATGAAGTCCTCACTGGACAACAAATTCTTATAATGATGTGCCGTTAATTCATCAACATCTGCATCATTCATTTTTAAATTAAGTTTCCTTCCAATTCAACAACTTATTTGGTTATATACTCTATATACAAGTCTCTTCAAGGACTTGTAAAGCTGACACAACTGTGGCCAGAACTTTCTCAATACCCATTCATTGCTGACTGTTTAATAAAAAGCCCAGGTGGGGAGAAGGACTAAGAGAAATTTACTTATCTGTAGGCTCTGGTAGATACTTGCAGCTAGAGGGATGTGTGCATGGTATAGGGCATCAGTAAATGAGAGTTTTATCCCTGGGATATCTGTATCCTGGGGTCTCCATATAGAGAGAAGATGAAGTCCTTAATGTATTTTGAAGCCCGAGTTGTTCCAAAAAATATGAATCTCGGTATGTCATTTCATCTCAATAGCATCCAGAATTGAATGGGAATTTTCAGAGATGAGTAAAGAATTTTAAGAGCATAGAGTTCCAGAAAGATTATTACAAACCTATATTAGTCTAGCTATAGAATTGCATATTAATCAATGCTATTTATAAAACATTTACTATGTGCATAAGACTATACTAAGTGCTTGTGAGAGTATGATTTAGTAAGTAGCCACAATTCCATTTATCAAGGAGTTTACAGTTCAGTGAGGTTAAAGGGCACTAAAATAAATTACAGGTAGGGGAGGAAAAGAGGAAAAGGCTAGGTACATAAGTGCTGTGGTGTTGGTGGGGAAGAGGTAAGTACCTAAGTACTTTAGGTTGGGATTAAATACATTATTGATGCAGTAGGCAGGAGAAATCAGGTGGAAATGGAAATTTAAAAATGACTAACAATTCACCAGTTAATTTTAAGGTAATTTTACTGAGCAAATGCATGGAACCAAAAATCACATTGAAGGTTTCCATGTCTTCACTATCTATGTTCTTTGGGTATGAAGGAGTAAATATGAGAGCTTGTTGATGAGGAAAAAAAAACAAAAGGAAGCATGCCTTGGTCTTCCTACAGTATTATACTATTTTATTCAATTGTACCAGTATATAATAATGGGTTGACCTAAAGATGACTAAGAAATCAATCAATTATTTATTGAAGTCTTGCAGAGCACGGTGTGCAGAGCACTGTACTAAGCACTTATGAGCTACTTTTAAAGATGAGGTTTTCTCAGCATTTAATTTTGAGCTTGATTTATTTAGAGTATGAAAATGCCTTTTATATGTTGTGCCCAGGTTTTAGCCCAGTAGAAGGAGTAATACATATTTGTTGTTACCATTTTAAGCACTTAATATCTTTTGATACACATTTACACTAAACAAAAAGTTTTTAGAATTGAACTATAATTTCTACTAATCTCAATCCTTTTAGAGCCATGGGTACTATATAGAGTTCAGTGTCAGAATAATTACCACCTATGATAAGATGCTAAATTAGATGACATAAAACCATATTGTATTCAGAGCCAGAAAGTATTCAATGACAATCAGATCTCAACAAATTGGAAAACTAATTAGCAAATTAGGGTAATTGTGTGGTGAAAAAAATATTTAATTTTTATTGTTCACATCAATTAAATTTTTTCAATCTTAAGAGAAATGTTTTGTTGAAGAGTACTGAAGAGAGCAATTTACATCCACTTATGTAGTAAATAATGATCTTTAGAAAAAGTTATGACTCCATTGTTTCTCCTACTTCTCATATTACTTAATCAAAAAAGTTTAGAAACATGTATAGCTATGATCAAATAATTGCCTTGTGCATTATAAGCAAGTGTAATATTGTAAATGACTCTGTGCTGTACCAGTTTACCAAATCTCAGATGTAAAATTGCCTGCTAATTATATGGAGTGCTCCATTTATATCAGGCCTTATTTGAATTTTCATTTCATTAAGTGAAGCAAAGTGGTCTAGTGGAAGGAGAATGAGCCTGGGAGTCAGAGAACCTGGGTTCAATTCTTGGCTCCACCGAATGTCTGCTATGTGACCTTGGGCAAACCATTTTACTTCTTTGTGCCTCAGGTGACTCATCAGTAAAATGGAGTTTAAGACTTTGAGCCCATGTGCGACATGAACTATTCCTAGTGTTTAGTGTAGTGCCTCGCACATCAATCAATCAAATATATTAAGTGTGCTGCATGCAGAACACTGTACTAAGCACTTGGGAAAGTACAAAATAATAAATTTGGTAGATACAACCCCCGCTCACAGTGACCTACAGTCTAGGGGGGAGACAGATGTTAATATAGATAAATTATGGTTATGTGCATAACTGTTGTGGGGTTGAGGATGGAGTGAATAAATCATGCAAATCTAAGTGTAAGGGTGATAAAGAAGGAATGGGAGAATAGGAAATGAGTGCTTATTTGGGGAAGGGCTCCCGGAGGAGATGTGCTTTTAATATGGTTTGGAAGATGGGGAGAGTAACTATCAGATATGAAGGGAGAGGGTGATCCAGGCCAGGGCCAGTATATGGATAAGAGGTCGATAGCAAGATAGACAAAATTGAGGTTCAGTTCATAGGTTGGCATTAAAGGAATCAGGTGTGTGGGCCAGGTTGTAGTAGTAAAGCAACCAGGTAAGGTAAGAGTGCACAAGGTGATTGAGTGCTTTAAAGCCGATCATAAGGAGTTTCTTCTGTTCGATGTGCAGGTGGATGGACAACTATTGGAGGTTCCTGAGGAGTGGGGAAACATGGACTGAACAGCTTTGTAGGAAGATGATCTGGTCAGCAGAGTGAAGTGTGACGGGAGAGGAAGAGGCAGGGAGGTCAGAAAGGAGGCTGATGCAGGAATCAAGGCAGGTTAGGCTAATTGCTTGGATTAACATGGTGAGGAAAGGGTGGATTTTAGTAATTGAACCAACAGGATTTGGTGACCGATTGAATATGTAGGTTGAATGAGAGAGATAAATCGAGGATAACCCCAAGAATATGTGTTGGTGAAACAGCAAGGAGAGTGGTGCTGTCTACAGTGATGGGAAATGTCATGGGGTGGATAGGGTTTGGGTGGGAAGATAGGGAGTTCTGTTTTGGACATTTTAAATTGGAGGTGTAGGTGGGACATCCAAGAGGAGGTGTCATGAAGGCAGGAGAAATTATGAAATTGCAGAGAAGGCAAGAGATCAGGGGAAGAAATGCACATTTGGAAACCATCTGCATAGAGATGACAGTTGAAGCATGAAGATGAAGTTGAGCAAATAAGTTCTCCAAGGGAGTGCTTGTAGATGGGAAATAGAGGGGAATACAGAACAGAGCCTTGGGGCACTTTACAATGCAAAGCAACCTGTATATTATGTTGAGTAAAATTTGTCATCCAGATATGCAAACCAATTGTCATATTTGGTGACCATAATTTTTTTATTTAAGCTAATTCTAAAAATACTTGTATTGAAAAGCTATAAATAAAAGCTACAGTGATTATGGTTGATTAGGGGCAAGATATAATAATGATAATGGTATTTGTTAAGTGCTTACTATATGCAAAGCACTGTCTAAGTGCTTGGGGGTATACAAGGTGATCAGGTTGTCCCACGTAGGGCTCACAGTCTTAATTCCCATTTTACAGATGAGGTAATTGAGGCACAGAGAAGTTAAGTGACTTGCCCAAAGTCACTCAGCTGACAAGCGACGGAGCAGGAATTAGAACCCTTGACCTCTGACTCCCAAGCCCGTGCTCTTTCCACTGAGTTATGCTGTTTCCCATATGGGAGAGGTGGTAACAACAAGTTTAAGAAGGGAGTTAAAAATCTGAAACAGTTGGAGCAGGCAATGAGCATGTGAGTTAATATGGGAAAGTGGAAAAGTATTGTTCTTGGGCAGAGGAGAAGGCAGAGTTATATAAGGTAAGCATGAAGTTGAAATGGATGAAGTAGGATAGATAGATCAATGTAGGGACACAAAACAAGAGAAGGGATGTGTGAAAGGGATTGAGATGGACCTGAAAGTTGGAGGTGGGTCTGGAGGGCAGCAGATGACCATTACTATCAACTGAAATAGGTGGTAGTGACGGCTGACATGAGCTTCTAAGGAGAAAGAGAGAGATGAGGGGAGAGGGGTGGTTTAAAAGTGGCACTGGGGAGGATGAAGGAAGTCAATTCCTTCCCCTTTTTTTAGAGTTATTATTATGGCATTTGTTAAGCACTTTATGCCAGGCACCGTACTAAGCACTGGTGGGAAGTGGGAGAAGTTAAGGCTTTTCTGGAAGATACTGGGGGAGGCAGTATCATCTGGGAAGAGCCTGGTTTCTATGACAGTGAGGCGGAGCATTGTTTGAGTCAGGAACAGGCCAAGGATGAAGTGATAATAATAATGTTGGTATTTGTTAAGCACTTACTATGTGCAGAGCACTGTTCTAAGCTCTGGGGTAGATACAGCGTCATCAGGTTGTCCCACGTGGGGCTCACAGTCTTAATCCCCATTTGACAGATGAGGGAACTGAGGCACAGAGAAGTGAAGGGAATTGCCCACAGTCACACAGCTGACATGTGGCAGAGCCGGGATTCGAACCAATGACCTCTGACTCCCAAGCCCTGGTTCTTTTCACTGAGCCATGCTGTTTCTCTATGCTTTTCATGATGGAGCAGGGGTCCACAACCACACTTCGCTTAGGCTATGGGGGTGTGTGGAAAGAGGAGACAGTGCAAAGAGTAGGAAGGGGTTGAATGGGAGTAAAGTAATGGCGGCAGGGAGGGTGTGGGAAGGTGAAAGGAGAATGAGGGGAGGCACTAGGAAAGTATGACAAGGGCAGGGGTCGGATAGGGTGGGAATGGAGTGAGGGGTGTGAGGTGTTTGGATGGGACTGAGGTGAGGGGGCTGGTGTGTAGGAAGGACAATGAGCGATGTTCTGAATAAGATTAGAACAGAGAGGTTTTAGGCTTTAAGAGTTCTTCCAGAGTAGCAGAAGCTTAATCTAGTGTTTCTGTGATTAATTGTAGGGCCAATTACTGGCTGAGAAGGAACATTGGCAATCAGGGGGATCTTTGAGAGTAATTAGGTGACTATTGCCATGTAAAGGGATGGCTGTGTTGACAGGTGCACAGGCAGCTATTGATATGTAAATAGGCCAAGAGTTGACACTGCTGAGTTGGACCCCTTCAGAGAAGAGAGTAGGGTGAAGGCCAAGCTGATGAAGAAAATGGCTGCTTCTTGGCTTTGCTGCAGGCAAGCCGGCCTGGGATGGTTTGGGGCTTTGGCTTGTTCATCTGAGACTTTCCTCAGCCAGTCCTAGTAGCCTTTTTGAGCTCCTAAGAAGATGACAGGAGTATCATAAACTTTCAGCCCTCTATAATGCTGTTTTATGTATTTGGTAAGCACTTACCTTGAGCCAGGCACTGTTCAAAGTGCTAGTTTAGATATGAGTTAATCAAGTTGGAGACAGAACATGTACCACATGGGACTAATGTTAATCCCTGTTTTACAGATGAGGTAACTAAGGTACAGAGAAGTGAAGTAACAGGCCAAAAGTCCTACAGCAGACAAATGGTGGAGTCAGAATTGGAATACAGGTCCTTCTGACTCCCAGGCCATGGTTTATCATTCATTCAATAGTATTTATTGAGTGCTTACTGTGTGAAGAGCACTGTACTAAGGGCTTGAAAAGTACAGTTCAGCAACAAATAGAGACAATCCCTACCCAACAACGGGCTCAGGCCACGCTGCTTCTCTGTATACCTTTTAATCACATATACACTGATCCTGTATCCTGCTTTTCTACCGACAGTCCAAAATGATCAGTTACGTCATCTCTCAGTTGCACTTGCTGAGTACTAGAGTTTCCACTTCCATGCTTAAACCTGCTTGTAAGCAACTGGAGGGCAAGAATCATTTCTTCTACCTCTATTGAACACTTCCAATAGTACTAGGCACTGCTCTGTACACATTCAAAATGAAAAAAAAAACCCAATAAAAATCAAACCGATCAATCTATGAGACGATCCATTCTTTAACTATATCTTAACCAGATACAGTCGTCATACTGTAGTTTTTGCAAGGTCTGATTCCGTTGTCTACCATCTGCATGTTAGTGTTATTTTGGGTGCTATCTCTTGCTAGTGAGGCTTCATACAGCAATTCTCTTGATTGACAGAAAACACTTTTTATAGGGTCTACTAATCCTGGGATTAGTGGTGAAGAGGTTCTCTTCACCTTTACGGTTTCTATGGTGTTTCCTACATGAACCAAACTCCATTCCTGAAGCTGTACTCCCTACATGTGGACATTACTGGCCTGATTTAAAGGGAGACTGTAGTGATGCAAGATAAGCAAAACAGTCCAGTCAAATGCAAAAGGCAAGGATGATAAAGGAAAAATGCTGTAAAGACTTTCTGAAGAACTTGCAGCAAAACAATAAGGTTTTTTTAGGTTTATTTTATTTTTATTTTAACAGAGTGAGTTGTGAGGGCAGTTAGGATAATCTGGCACTGGCACTGGTTAGGTAGATTTTGTTGAATTAAAAAGGATATGAGTCTCATCATGCTAAAAATCAGAGCTTCATGTAGCATCAGGCCCCCTGAAAGACTGGCTAGAACTCTTAATCACAAACAAAACTTCAGGAGAATTTGGAAAAGACTATGCATGTATGCATGTATATTATTAGATTCTTATAGAAAATGGGTTTTTTTGGGAACTCAGACGTATAAAGTAACCAAATAAAAAGCACAATTTCTATAAGCTTCTAAAAGTCTAGCCTATACCTGTTAGAATCTTAGATAGTAGAAGTGACTTTGAAAAGTTATTTAGCATATTTTCCCCTCCTCCAGATGGATTACATCCAAATCATATTAGACAGGTAAGTATCTATCTATTTTTAAAGATCTCCAGAGAAGACATTTCATGACCTCCTTTATTCAGGTACTCCAGCATTAAAAGCAACCAACTCGGGGTTGAATAAGTAACAAAGACCCCATGATTTGTATATACAAAGCAATGGCGTATGAAGGATACAGCCACACAAGCTGCTTAAAGGAGAATCATAATTTGCTCCATAGACTATAAGATAATTTTAAGCTGGGATTAACTTTTTTTTGCTCTGTATGTTCTATTTTCCACAGGAAACAATATAAGAGTGTGGATGGCTCAGGAGACATCTAGCATCCATACCTTCTGCAAGTTGAATACCCATATTCAAAATGTCTAATGTAAGTAAACTGCCTTCTATATTTTATATTAATTCAGTTGCTGAAAAGGCAGCTTTACCACTTTGCGGTATTTTGTGTATCCAGAAACCATATTTAGGGGTACACAACTCACCAGTGATTATACGCTTGCATGCACTAGTTTTGCAAGTCCCTGAGGACAGAGAATGTGTGTTACCCCTCCATTGTACTTTCCCAAGCACTTTGTTCAGTGGATTGTACTTTAATATGCAGCAAATAAACCCCCAATCTATTATTACTAGGAGTAAAAACCCACCCTCGACCCTACTGCATCCTCCAGTTATAGCCCTATATCCCTTTTACCATTCCTTTCTAAACTCCTTGAACTAGTCGTTCATATCTCCTACCTTCCAACCCCTACACTCTACCAAAAGTACCCTCTGAAAGTCACCAATGATGTCCTTCAAGCTAATGGCCTCGACTCCCTCCTAATTCTCCCAGAACTCTCAGCCGTCGTCGACGCTGTGGGTCATTCCCTTCTTCTGGGACACACTTTCTAAACTTGGTTTAACTGACACTGTCCTCTCCTGGTTCTTCTCCCATCTCTCTGGCTGCTCCTTCGAGTCTGTCTCCCCAGCTTCATATCTGCTTCCCACCCTCTAACTGTTGGGGTACCTCAGGCTCAGTTGTGGGTCTCCTTCTGTATTTCATATATGCCCACTCCTTTATAGAATTCATCTCTTACAGCTTCAACTACCATTTCTATATGCCTCATTCCCAAATCTAACTCTGCAGCCCTGACCTCTCTCCCCTCACATTTCCTCCTACCTTGAGGACATGTCTTTTGGATGTCCTTCCGATATCTCAAATGCTACCTGACCAAAATTGAACCCTTCATTTTATCAGCTGAACCCTCCCGTTCCCATGACTTTCCTACCAATTATTAACACAAACACCATATTCTCTATCTCAGACGTCTGCAACCTTTCCATCCTTGACTGATTTCTCTCCATCAGTCCACATATATGACAGAAAACTGAAGAAGTCAATTCTACAGTTAAATGCTCTAGGGAGCTGAAGTAATAGCCGACACTCTTGTTTCATGTAGGTTGAGTCCCTTTCAAGTAGAATTGACTCTCAAATTTTGTTTTTTTTTAAGTTGTTTAAGCTGCATGCCCTTGTTGAAAGAGCATGGATCTGGAAGTCACAGGATGTGGGTTCTAATCCCTGTTCTACTGCTTGCCTATTGTGGGATCTTGGACAAGTCACAACTTCTGGGCATGTTTCCACATCTGTGAAATGGGCTTTTTACAGATGGCAGAGTGGACTTTTTACAGAAGCAGTATGGTTTGGTGGATGGAGTATGGATGGGCCTGGAAGTCAGAAGATCATGGGTTCTAATCCCAGCTCTGCCACTTGTCTGCCATGGGACCTTGGGCAAGTCACTTCCCTGGGCTTCAGTTACCCCATCTGTAAAATGGAAATTGAGACTGTGAGCCCCATGGGGAATACAGGCTGTGTCCAACCCCATTTGCTTGAATCCACCCCAGCACTTAATACAGTGTCTTGCACATAGTGTCTTGCACATAGTGTTTAACAGATACCATAGTTATTATTTAAATCCTACTCTCTTCTACTAAGACTGTGAGCCCCCTTGTGGGACAAGGCACTGCGTCCAACTAAGGTATCTTGTATCTATCCCAGCTCTTAATACAGTGAGTGCTTGGTAAATACTACTAATAGTAATTATTGTATTTGTTACTTTGTGCCAAGCACTGTTCTTAGTGCTAGGGTAGATACAAAGTAAGCAAATTGTCGCACACAGGGCTCATGGTCTTAATCCCCATTTTACAGATGAGGTAACTGAAGCACAGAGAAGCTAAGTGACATGCCCAAAGTCACACAGCTGACAAGCGGCAGAGCCAGGATTGGAGCCCATGACTTCTGACTCCCAAGCCCATGCTCTTTCCACTAAGCCATGCTATTTATAATAAATAATAAGCTATTAGCAGGTACCATAATTATTATTATTAGTAATAGCAACCCAACGATGCTCTCACACCAGAGGTGAAATAAGCTTGGAAACCAATTTAACTTCCTAACACATGCCCTTATCTGAAGTAAATTGTATTTCTTTTGACAGGCAGGCCATATTTTGCACTGCTTGAATCAAATAATGAGGCCCTGGTGATAATGTTATGGTTTCAATAAAATATAATATGTAGAAATCCATTATCTACTACTAATAAGCAAGTTATTTTGCTTCCCAAGTTCTACTGCGATCTGGTGTGTTGCGGTAGATAATTCAAATTAACCCAACCACTTTTGGGCATTAGCTTTTAGGCTAGATCTGCAAGCCAGGCAAAGAAAACAACCATCAGTTTTTGTGTTGTTTTTGTTTCTGTTAGTTGTGTTCGCTAGTCACAGTGACTGCTGATATTTGTCAGTACCAATACTGCATTTTGTTTTTAGCTTGGGTTAGCGTAAAGTTGTGTACACTAGTCATACTGACTTATCATTTGTCAATAACAATACTGCATTAACTGCCAGACTGCATTGCACTTTGGGAGAAATTCTTTGGGTCAGGTTTACACTCTTTTCAACCCATATGTTGAGAGGTGAAGAACATTGCCAACTCCCCTGGGCCATCAATTGGCTGCATCAGGTCACCAACCTGGGTCACTCATTAAGTGATTGAGAACCAGCTCCAGACAATGGTGTCCCTCATTTCATTGGAATTTGGGACAAAGAGGTTTTCTGGAGTCAACTCAGATCTCCTCGGTGTCCTCAAAATGAAGAAGATGGGTCCGACATTCCAGGGGCTGATTTGCTCTCATTTGTGAGGGATCTATTCCCTCAAAGCAGTTATATGCTATTTCAGCCGGTCACCATGCTCCTGTTGAAAGTGGTGGGATTTTCTTAGCCATGTTGGAAGTCTGTTACTGGCAATCAAATAAATTTCCCAACACCAAAGGCTGTATTTTTGTCCTTTAAAGCAAGAAGATGCTTATTTCAGCTGACACCTGGAATTTAGGTCAGGTCTGAGGGTCCATAATACTACCTGCATAAAACCCAAGAGCTGAACATAATAGGCTTCATAGATGGGAGGACTAGATCTCATGAGATTCCAATTTTGATTAGGTGGATGACTTGGATGCTATTTTGAATATAACGACTTTTGAACTTGTCTCATTCAAAATTTTTACTGAACTACATTATTAGATGAAGAGAACCCTGGGGAATCGGTGCCGAGAAATGACCTCTTTGATCAAGAGAAAATCGGCTGTGGCCAGAAGTGATAATACAGTGTAATCTAGGTCACACTTTTTAAAGATTTGGTTGAGAAGCAGCATGGCCTAGTGGCAAGAGCTTGGGCTTGGGAGTCAAAGGACATGCATTCTAATCCCGGATCCACTACTTGTCTGTGTTGACCTGGGGCAAGTCACTTCACTTCTTTGTGCCTCAATTCCCTCATCTGGAAAATGGGGATTAAGATTGTGAGCCCCAGTGGGACAACCTAATTACACTGTATCTACCCCAGCACTTAGAACAGTGTTCAGCACGTAGTAAGCACTTAACAAATATGAACAAAATTATTAGTAGTAGTAGTAAGCGCTTAACAAATACTATAATTATTATAAGCTAAGTCCAAAGCAGGCAGGACCTTCTGGCTGCACTGGTCTGTATTGAGTTTAATCGTTAGTCAAATCAGTCAATGGTATTTTGACTCCCCCATCTCTCACCCCTAATGATCTGGCCACCTATTTCCTCATGAAAATCAACACGATCAGGTCTGAGCTCCCCAAAGTCACCCCTCCGCCTCTCCCCTCCCCCCAACAACCCCCTCCCCTACTTTCCCATCCTTCCCTGCAGTATCCTCAGAGGAGATCTCCTCCCTCCTCGCAAGTGCCACCCCCTCCACCTGCGCCTCGGACCCCATTCCCTCTCACCTTCTTAAAACCATCGCCCCTGCCCTCCTCCCTTCCTTAACTTCTATTTTTAACCACTCAATCTCCAAGGGCTCCTTCCCCTCTGCCTTCAAACACGCCCACGTCTCCCCCATCCTAAAAAAACCCGCTCTTGACCCCACTTCCCCCTCCAGTTATCGTCCTATCTCCCTACTACCCTTCCTTTCCAAAATCTTAGAACGAGTCGTCTACAATCGATGCCTAGAATTCCTTAACTCCCATTCTCTCCTAGACCCCCTCCAATCTGGCTTCCGTCCCCTCCACTCTACCGAGACTGCTCTCTCTAAGGTCACCCATGACCTCCTTCTTGCCAAATCCAATGGCTCCTACTCCATTCTGATCCTCCTTGACCTCTCTGCTGCCTTTGACACTGTCGACCATCCCCTCCTCCTCCATACCTTATCTCACCTTGGCTTCACGGACTCTGTCCTCTCCTGGTTCTCCTCTTACCTCTCTGGCCGATCATTCTCGGTCTCCTACGCTGGAGCCTCCTCCCCCTCCCATCCTTTAACTGTTGGAGTTCCTCAAGGGTCAGTTCTTGGCCCTCTTTTGTTCTCCATTTACACTCCCTCCCTCGGTGAACTCATCCGCTCTCACGGCTTTGACTACCATCTCTACGCAGATGACACGCAGATCTACATCTCCGCCCCTGTCCTCTCCCCCTCCCTTCAGGCTCGCATCTCCTCCTGCCTCCGGGACGTCTCCACCTGGATGTCGGCCCGCCACCTAAAACTCAACATGAGCAAGACTGAGCTCCTCATCTTCCCTCCCAAGCCCGGTCCGCTCCCAGACTTCTCCATCACCGTGGATGGCACGACCATCCTTCCCGTCCCGCAGGCCCGCAATCTCGGTGTCATCCTTGACTCGTCCCTCTCGTTCACCCCACACATCCTATCCGTTACCGAGACCTGCCGGTTTCACCTCTACAATATCGCCAAGATCCGCCCTTTCCTCTCCACCCAAACGGCTACCTTACTATTACGGGCTCTCGTTATATCCCGGCTAGACTACTGTGTCAGCCTTCTTTCTGACCTCCCTTCCTCCTCTCTCGCCCCGCTCCGGTCTATTCTTTACTCCGCTGCCTGGCTCATCTTCCTGCAGAAATGATCTGGGCATGTCACTCCCCTTCTTAAACAACTCCAGTGGTTGCCTATCGACCTCCGCTCCAAACAAAAACTCCTCACTCTAGGCTTCAAGGCTCTCCATCACCTTGCCCCTTCCTACCTCTCCTCCCTTCTCTCTTTCTACCGCCCACCCCGCACGCTCCGCTCCTCTGCCGCCCACCTCCTCGCCGTCCCTCGGTCTCGCCTATCCCGCCGTCGACCCCTGGGTCACGTCCTCCCGCGGTCCTGGAACGCCCTCCCTCCTCACCTCCGCCAAACTGATTCTCTTTCCCTCTTCAAAACCTTACTTAAAAATCACCTCCTCCAAGAGGCCTTCCCAGACTGAGCTCCTCTTCCCCCTCTACTCCCTCTGCCATCCCCCCTTTACCTCTCCGCAGCTAAAGCCTCATTTTCCCCTTTTCCCTCTGCTCCTCCACCTCTCCCTTCCCATCCCCACAGCACTGTACCCGTCCGCTCAACTGTATATATTTTCGTTACCCTATTTATTTTGTTAATGAATTGTACATCGCCTTGATTCTATTTAGTTGCCATTGTTTTTATGAGATGTTCTTCCCCTTGACGCTGTTTAGTGCCATTGTTCTTGTCTGTCCGTCTCCCCCGATTAGACTGTAAGCCCGTCAAACGGCAGGGACTGTCTCTATCTGTTGCCGACTTGTTCATCCCAAGCGCTTAGTACAGTGCTCTGCACATAGTAAGCGCTCAATAAATACTATTGAATGAATGAATATTTTAGTGTTTACTGTTCTGGTAAGCACAACGACCATGTGCCAAAACCATGATTCCTGCTGTGGGCATAACAGGGCAGATGTCAATCATGTTGGTATAGCAGGAGCTAGAACAAGGATGTAGTGGTTAGTTACATCAGTATATTAAGGTGAAGTGACCAAATTAATCACTGAATATGTGTGTACATTTATGTTGAAAGTGGACGGCAAGAGCATAGGCTTCGGAGTCAGAGGATGTGGGTTCTAATCCTGACTTTGCCGCTTGTCTGAGTGACCTTAGGCAAGTCAGTTAACTTCTTTGCCTCAGTGACCTCATCTGTAAAATGGGGATTAAGACTGTGAGCCCCATGTGGGACCATGTCCAACCTGATTACTTTGTATCTACCCCAGAATTTAGAACAGGACTTGGCACATAGGAAGTGCTTAACAAAAATGATTATTATCATTAACAAATTATTTAATTCTATCTTCACATTGTAAGACTCTTTTCTTTCCTTCCAACCAATCATATTTAATGAACACATACGGTGTGCAGAGCACTGTAATAATAATAATGATAATAATGGTATTTGTTAAGCACTTACTATGTGCAGAGCACTGTTCTAAGTGCTGGGGTAGATACAGGGTAATCAGATTGTTTCACATGAGGCTCACAGTCTTAATCCCCATTTTACAGATGAGGTAACTGAGGCACAGAGAAGTTAATTGACTTGCCCACCGTCACACAGCTGACAAGTGGCAGATCTGGGATTAGAACCCATTACCTCTGACTCCCAAGCCCGTGCTCTTTCCACTGAGCCACACTGTACTAAGTTCTTCCAGAGTTCAATACAACAGATTTGCTAAACACATTCCCTATTAAGTGCTTAGTCTAAAAGTGGAGACGGACAGTAAAATCAATTACAGATATATATGTAAGTGCTGTGGGACTGGTATGAATAAAGGGTACATATTTAAGTGCAAGGGTGATGGAGAAGAAAGGAAGAAGAGGAAATGAGAGTTTAGTCGGGCAAGGCCTCTTGGGGGAGATATGATTTTAATAAGGCTTTGAAAGTGGGTAAAATGATGGTTTCTAGACTGTGACCTCATTGAGAGCAGGGAATATGTCTGTTTATTGTTGATTTGTACTCTCCCAAGTCCTTAGTAGAGTGCTCTGCACAGAATAAATGCTCAGTACATATGATTGAACAAATGAATGAATGAATGAATATGAAGGCAGAAGGAATTCCAGCCCAGAGGGTGCAGAGAAGCAGTGTGGCTTAGTGGCAAGAGCATGGGCTTGGGAGTCGGAAAGCTGTGACTTCTAATCCTGGATCTGCCACTTGTCAGCTGTGTGACCTTGGGCAAGTCACTTCACTTCTCTTTGCCTCAGTTACCTCATCTGTAAAATGGGGATGAAGACTGTGAACCCCATGTGGGACAACTAGATAACCTTGTATCTATCCCAGGACTTAGAACAGAGGTTGGTACATAATAGCGCTTAACAAATTCCACCATTATTATTATTATTAAGTGAGGCTAGAGATTGTCGATGAGATTGAGGTGCAAAGATTAGCTTGATGTTAGAGGAGCAAAGTGAATATTTTGTCTTGTAATAAGATATAAGGGGGCAAGGTGATTTAGTGTTTTAAAGCGAATGACAAAGAGTTTCTCTTTGATAAGGATGTTGATGGACAATCATGAGATTGAATCATTTTGTTGAAAAATGGTCTGGTCAGCAGGAAGACGTATGGACTAAAGTAAGGAGAGACAGGGAAGGGGAAGTCAATAAGGAGGCTAATGCCATAGTCAAGGCGGCATAGGATAAGTGCTTGAATCAGTATAGAAGCAGTTTGGATGGAGGGGAAAGGAGGATTTTAGTGATGTTGTGAAGATGGAACTGACAGGATTGGGTGATCTATAGAATATGGATAGGGAATGTTTCTACCAACTCCATTGTATTATACTCTCCCAAGTGCTTAGTACAGTTGCTCTGGACACAATAATCACTCAATAAATATCATTTATGATATGTGGGTTAAATAAGAGAGTTGAATTGAGGTAATGCTAGGTTATAGATGTGCTTGTTAATGGTGGTTTGCCTATAATGCTGGGAGAATCATGGGGAGGACAGGGTTTGGATGTGAAGATGAGAGTTCTGTGTTGGACATGTAAAATACGAGATATCAGTGGGACATCCAAGTAGAAATGCCCAACATGCTACTTCAAACAATTGTTATATTCCATCTTGACTATTACTTCTGCCTCCAGCCTCTTCTCCCTCCAGTCCAAACTTCACACTACGGCATAAATCATTTTTCTAAAAAAAAAATTCTTCACATATCTCCCCACTCCTGAATAAACTCTGGTGTATCTCCACTTATAGCAGAGACTCTTTTACCATAGGCATTAAGGTGTTCAATAAATTCTTTTCCCAATACCTATTCTCACTCCTTTCCCACTACAAAACCAGCACTACTTCTAAGCTAGAGACTGTAAGCTCTTCTCTAAACAGATTGTGTTTACCAACTATTGTACTGGATCCTCCCAAGTGCTTAGTACTGTGCTCTGCCCACAATAAGCACTCAATGAATACCATTGATTGACTGACTGACATACAGGTTCAGAGGCATCTTTGAGGGCTCTTACCATTTTTGAATGAGGAATCTTACGAGTCACCTTCTTGCCCAGCGACATTATTAAGAGTTTGATAACCCCCTGCTAATCACTAAAACAGAAGTAACTATACTCCAGAATTACAGATGCCAGTCGGAAAAAAAAATTAAAGTAGTAATAATAATAATAATAATTGTTGCATTTGTTAATTGCTTACTATGTGTCAGGCACTGTACTAAGCACTGGGGAGGATACTAACAAATTGGGTTGGACCCAGTCCCTGCCCCATTTGGGGTTCACAGTTTCAATCCCCATTTTACAGATGAGATAAATGAGACACAGAAAAGTTAAGTGACTTGCCCAAGGTCACACAGCAGACAAGTTGCTGAGGTAGGATTAGATTAAATGACCTTCTGACTCCTGGGACTGTGCTCCATCCACTATCTCATGCTGCTTACATTCTTATCTCAAAAGACATCACATCAGGTTGACTAGAAGAAAAGGAGTAGGTAGCCATCAATAATAATAATTGTATTTGTTAAGTATTTACTGTTTGCCAAGCCCTAGAGTAAATACAGTCCAATCAGATTGGAAGCAGTAAATTTAGCTTATGAGGGAGGGAAAACAACTATTTAATCCCCATTTTATAGAAAAGAAAACTGAGGCACTGAGAAGGTAAATGACTTGCCTATGTGATTACAGAGCCTAAGCACTGTACTAAGTGCTTAGGAGAGTACAGTCTAGTTGGTAGACATTTACCAATAGATGAATACAAATCACCAAACCCACACAGGCTTAAGAAGCTAAATAATAATAATAGTAATCATTATGGAATTTGTTAAGTGCCAACTATGTGACATGGGGTAGGTAGTTAGTTATGGGGTAGTTAGAAGCTTAACCAGGTTGAACCCTGTCCCACATAGGGCTCACAGTCTTAATAATGACTTACCCCTAGTATATCCATGCCAAGCATTAGCTGACAATCATAAAAAAAAAGTTTACTAAAAGAAAGTTATTCTGATCTAAAAATGGTATTTTCTGGTGAAACTGGAAGGATATTCATGCTATTTTTCTCATTCCTCTCCCACTACAAAGCCAGCACTATTTCTAAGCAAGAGACTGTAAGGTCTTCTCCAGACAGATTGTGTTTACCAACTCCAGGATTTTCTCCAAACTGCCCTAAACAAGAAGACTTAATAATAATGTTGGTATTTGTTAAGCGCTTACTATGTGCCGAGCACTGTTCTAAGCGCTGGGGTAGACATAGGGGAATCAGGTTGTCCCACGTGGGGCTCACAGTCTTAATCCCCATTTTACAGATGAGGGAACTGAGGCACAGAGAAGTTAAGTGACTTGCCCACAGTCACACAGCCGACAAGTGGCAGAGCTGGGATTCGAACTCATGATCCCTGACTCCAAAGCCCATGCTCTTTCCACTGAGCCACGCTGCTTCTCTGACTTGATAATTAATGTAATTGATCCAAATGAAATATCAGTGATGCTGCTTTATTAAATCATCATCAAGTGGTATTTGGGTATCCAGATAACTTAACATCAAAGGTCTGGAGAATGAAGACATCCACAAGCATCTTTGTGATAGCATCCCAGTAGTCTTTTCACAATCAGGAATCCCATATGTTACTCCCAATGTAAAGAGGGACAACCAGTTTCTTTTCTGTCTAACAAGCAGTCATTATAATGACTGAACACTATTAACAGACTAGTTTGATGAGAACAGTTTACAAAACAAAGAGCTATTTGCCACAAAGAAGCAATGCATCAGAATCCTCTGCTCCTGGCTGCTGGCTGGGCTGCTGTCCTCTTTGAGAGCAGAGGTTTTGAAAAGATCACCTTATCAAGAAGTAGATTAACAACAGTGCTAGGCATTGCAATAACAAATAGTAAATTCAGCAGCATAGGAAAGGAAGATCTTTATCTGGCCACAGGGAGAATATTCTGTTCCTACCTTTCCTCACAATGACAAAAATCCTGCCATCAGCAGTGATATTTATAGTTATACATTTCAAACTGGGTAACCAGTCTTATGTGAATGTCCAATGGACTTGTATTGGAGCAAGCATAGCAGGTATCATGCCCGGGAAGGACTAATCAGAGAACTAGCATGCCTGTCTACTTGTTTTGTTTTGTGGTCTGTCTCCCCCCGTTCTAGACTGTGAGCCCACTTGGGTAGGGATTGTCTCTATCTGTTGCTGAATTGTACTCTCCAAGTGCTTAGTGCACACAGTAAGCGCTCAATAAATACAAATGAATCAATGAAAGTAGGGGATAATAATAATGTTGGTATTTGTTAAGTGCTTACTATTTGCAGAGCACTGTTCTAAGCACTGGGGTAGATACAGGGTAATCCCCATTTTACAGATGAGGTAACTGAGGCACAGAGAAGTTAAGTGACTTGACCACAGTTACAGCTGACAAGTGGCAGAGCCGGGATTCAAACCCATGACCTCTGACTCCCAAGCCCGGGCTCCTTCCACTGAGCTACGTTGCTTCGGGCCTGGGAGTCAGAAGGTCAGGGTTCTAATCCCAACTCCGCCACTTGTCTGCTGTGTGATTTTGGGCAAGTCATTTCACTCAGTTACCTCATCTCTAAAATTGGGATTGAGACTGTGAGTCCCATGTGGGCAGGGTATTGTCTCTCTTTCCAAGCACTTAGTACATTACTCTGCACACAGTAAAGCGCTCAATAAATAAGCTTGAATGAATGAATGAATGAATTTAGAACAGGGGCTGTGTCCAACTCAATTTATTCATATCCACCCCAGTGCTTAGTATAGTGCTTCACACATAGTAAGTGCTTAACAAAGGCTACTATTACTATTGTTATTATTAACAATAATAAGCTAATGACAAAACCCTGCTGCTTGTGAAAGGGTGGCAGATGGCTAGGATAACTCTAACTTCCCAAGGACCTTCTGCCCCCTTTTTTAGGGCAGGTGCTCTGTTCCCCAAATCCCATTTTTCTTTTTTGGGAGCTAGACAACAATAATAATATCTGACAGACAATCACTCTCTTCCCATGACCCCTTCAAAGGCTTAATGAAGGTACATCTCCTCTAAGAGGCATTCCCTGACTAAGCCCTCTTTTCCTTTTCATCTCACTTCTGCATCACCCTGACTTACTCCCTTTATTTATTTCCCCCCTTCCAGTTCCACCGCACTTCTGGACATATCTGTGATTTATTTATTTATATTAATGCCTTTCTCCCCTGCTAGACTGAGCTAGCTGTGGGCAGGGAATTTGTCTGTTACATTGTTATATTGTAGTCTCCCAAACACTTAGTACAGTGTTTTGTATACAGTAAGTGCTCAATAATTATGACTGAATAATAATTGTATTTAAGGATGATGATGATGATGATGATGATGATGGTATTTAAGTCCTTACTTTGTGCCAGGAACTGTACTAAGCACTGGGGTGGATACAAACAAGCAAATCAAGTTGGACATAGCTCCTGTCCCATGTGGCTCAGAGGTTCAATCCCCATTTTACAGATGAGGTAACTGAGGCCCAGAGAAATGAAGTGACATGCCCAAGTTCACACAGCAGACATGAGAAGCAGCTTGGCTCAGTGGAAAGAGCACGGGCTTAGGAGTCAGAGGTCATGGGTTCTAATCCCAGCTCTGCTCAGCTGTGTGACTTTGGGCATGCCACTTAACTTCTCGGTGCCTCAGTTACCTCATCTGTAAAATGGGGATTAAGACTGTGAGCCTCACATGGGATAACCTGATTACCCTGTATTTACCCCAGCACTTAGAACAGTGCTCAGCACATAATAAACACTTAACAAATACTAACAGTATTATTATTATTATTAAGTGATGGAGCCAGGATGAGAACCTATGACATTCAGACTCCCAGGCCCATGCTCTATCCACTACCCCATGAAGTACTACTATGCATCAAGCGTTAATGCTAAGCACTGGGGTAGATACACAACAATCAGGTCAGTCCCACATGGGGCTCACAGTCTAGGTAGGAGGGAAGTGAGGCAAAGAAAAGTATAGTGACTTGCCCAAAGTCACCCAGTAGGCAAGTGGCCAAGATGCGATTAGAAATCAGGTCTGCTGACTCCCAGCCCTGGGTCTTTCCAATTGGCTATGGTGGGCAAGAGGTGAAAATGAAGCAGCAATACTAACTTTCCTTATGTCATACTGTATATAGGGTTTGGAATAGTAACATAACACAAGTTTCCAAAATCGATTCTTCCAGGGAATAGGAATGATATGATGTGAACCTCTATTGTGTCCCTGAACATTTTCATATCTTTTGTCAAGGAAAAGTGTTCAATTTTTGTCTACTGAAATTAAATGAAATTATCTTCTTCCATAATTAAGTAATAATACATGACAGAGCATGAATTATGGCATAATACTTTACACCTTGTGCAATAATTCAGGTCTTGTGCACTGCTAAGAATGAGGCTATGGGACAAGTGCTTGTTTAAATGCAGAAATCATGAGTGATTGCACTATAACTCACACCCTAAAGTGCCATATTGCTATTATAAAATGGCCCTGTGCAAATATTATTAATTTTTTAAGTTCAGAAATGAATTTTAAGATATAAGTAACTCAGTACTTTAAAAAGGCTCTCCAATATAAGTTTATTAAAAATGGAATGTAATTACATGATATCAACAAAAATAATACGCAAAATTACTTAGTTATTTTCACCATGTGGGAAACCAAATACCATCATAGGACTGCCACTGTACATTAGTAGGCACTGGGCAAATGTACTGTGCTCCAGAACATTCCACAGGCACAGTCAGTGGTTGTTAAAAAGCAGAGTTATCTGATGCTGCTTTAACTCTACTTCTTAAACCTCAGCTGCTTTATCAGTTCAAGAATCACTGATTCCGGGGTGCAATACCTCCCTACTTGCCATAAGATTGGGTTGACTAGGAAAGGGAACCCATAAAGTGCTGGATAAGTTCCCTTTTGAAATCACTCATTGTTCCAGCCCTCTGTCACCAAAATGTCAGCTTCCTTGGATCCGGAAACACCAGCCCTGTAGGTGGGGAATAGAACAGACAGATAAAATTGGCAATCCAGGGCATTGCCCATCTGTCCTGCCCCTAAAATAATAGCTCTAAGCCTTGCCTCAAATTATCCCTTAGTTGGTATTTAACTTCAGTCATACCAAATTCTATCAGGTAACAGACCTGTAGTTAAAGGTAAAATGGTAGCTCTAAATCCTAGGTTTGTGTTGACCATTTTGTGGAATGAATGCAATGAAGAACCCTAATTCAAACTCTGAAAGGTTCTCCCCAGCTGAATTGCTTTTCCTGCCTCTCAACTCCTTTCCTAGATAAGATGATGGAGGAAGGGAAAGTAAAAATTCTAAAAAAACAAACTTAATAACCCCTCTACTTCTAGGGAACTTGATTTATCATGTGTTTGTGAAAACATTTTGATCCTATTTCATAGTGAATTACAGTCCACCTTTCCAGGTGGCAGCCAAAGTGTTCATGGCTATAACCAGTGCTATTGAGTCACTGCTCCTCAGCCTGCCACTAACATTTAAAATGTGATCCATACAATATACATCTATAGATTTATGGAGTACACCAGCAAATGCAAATTAATTACCAGAAATCATAGTTACTTTCTCTTCTTTTCTACGCTGAAAACATATACATATCCGTAATTCATTAATTATATTAATGTCTGTCTCTTCCTCTGGACTGCAGGCTCATTTTGGGCAGAGAATGTGTCTGTTATGTCGTTATATTGTACTCCTAAGTGTTTAGTAGAGAAGCAGCGTGGCTCAGTGGAAAGAGCACGGGCTTTGGAGTCAGAGTTCATGGGTTCGAATCCCGGCTCGGCCACTTGTCAGCTGTGTTTCTTTGGGCAAGTCACTTAACTTCTCTGTGCCTCAGTTACCTCATCTGTAAAATGGGGATTAAGACTGTGAACCCCACGTGGGACAACCTGATTCCCCTGTGACTACCCCAGCCCTTAGAACAGTGCTCGGCACATAGTAAGTGCTTAACAAATACCAACATTATTATTATTATTATTAGTAAAGTGCTCTGCACAAAGTAAGAGCTCAATAAATGATTGAGAATAGCCAACTAAATCAAACTATACTGAGGCCTTTTCTAGCACTATTTCATAGCTCTCCTCCATTTTACTACTGCAAATAACTGATGAACATAAGGAAAAACACAGGATTAAAGACCAGTGTGTGCTATTCTAAGGGATCATCATACCCACTGGTATTGAATATAAACTATAATCATTACCTATGTTTATCATCTGGTTTAAGTGGTAATTTAATAATCTTGTTCTATTTTTCTAGTTTTCTATTCAAATTTCATTTAATGATAATTGTAATAATAATTGTGGAATTTGTTAAGCACTATATGCTAGGCACTGTTCTATGGGCTAGGCAGGATACAAGCTAATCAGGTTGGACACAGCCCACGTCCCACAAGAGGCTCACAGTCTTAATCCCCATTTTACAGATGAGGTAACTGAAGCACAGAGAAGTGAAGTTAATTGTCCAAGGTCACAGAGCAGACAAGTGTGACCCGCTCTTGACCCCACTTCCCCCTCCAGTTATCGCCCTATCTCCCTACTACCCTTCCTTTCCAAAATCCTAGAACGAGTCGTCTACAATCGATGCTTAGAATTCCTTAACTCCCATTCTCTCCTAGACCCCCTCCAATCTGGCTTCCGTCCCCTCCACTCTACCGAGACTGCTCTCTCTAAGGTCACCCATGACCTCCTTCTTGCCAAATCTAATGGCTCCTACTCCATTCTAATCCTCCTTGACCTCTCTGCTGCCTTTGACACTGTCAACCATCCCCTCCTCCTCCATACCTTATCTCACCTTGGCTTCACGGACTCTGTCCTCTCCTGGTTCTCCTCTTACCTCTCTGGCCGGTCATTCTCGGTCTGCTTCGCTGGAGCCTCCTCCCCCTCCCATCCTTTAACTGTTGGAGTTCCTCAAGGGTCAGTTCTTGGCCCTCTTCTGTTCTCCATTTACACTCACTCCCTCGGTGAACTCATTCGCTCTCACAGCTTTGACTACCATCTCTACGCAGATGACAAACAGATCTACATCTCTGCCCTGGTCCTCTCCCCCTCCCTTCAGGCTCGCATCTCCTCCCGCCTCCAGGACGTCTCCACCTGGATGTCGGCCCGCCACCTAAAACTCAACATGAGCAAGACTGAGCTCCTCATCTTCCCTCCCAAACCCGGTCCGCTCCCAGACTTCTCTATCACCGTCGATGGCACGACCATCCTTCCCGTCTCTCAGGCCCGCAATCTCGGTGTCATCCTTGACTCGTCTCTCTCGTTCACCCCACACATCCTATCTGTTACCGAGACCTGCCGGTTTCACCTCTACAATATCGCCAAGATCCGCCCTTTCCTCTCCACCCAAACGGCTACCTTACTGTTACGGGCTCTCGTTATATCCCGGCTAGACTACTGTGTCAGCCTTCTCTCTGATCTCCCTTCCTCCTCTCTCGCCCCGCTCCAGTCTATTCTTCACTCCGCTGCCCGGCTCATCTTCCTGCAGAAACGATCTGGGCATGCCACTCCCCTTCTTAAACAATTCCAGTGGTTGCCTATCAACCTCTGCTCCAAACAAAAACTCCTCACTCTAGGCTTCAAGGCTCTCCATCACCTTGCCCCTTCCTACCTCTCCTCCCTTCTCTCTTTCTACCACCCACCCCGCACGCTCCGCTCCTCTGCTGCCCACCTCCTCACTGTCCCTCGGTCTCGCCTATCCCGCCATCGACCCCTGGGCCACGTCCTCCCGCGGTCCTGGAATGCCTTCCCTCCTCACCTCTGCCAAACTGATTCTCTTTCCCTCTTCAAAACCCTACTTAAAACTCACCTCCTCCAAGAGGCGTTCCCAGACTGAGCTCCTCTTCTCCCTCTACTCCCTCTGCCACCCCCCCTTTACCTCTCCGCAGCTAAACCCTCTTTTTCCCCTTTTCCCTCTGCTCCTCCACCTCTCCCTTCCCATCCCCACAGCACTGTACCCGTCCGCTCAACTGTATATATTTCCATTACCCTATTTATTTTGTTAATGAATTGTACATCGCCTCGATTCTATTTAGTTGCCATTGTTTTTACGAGATGTTCTTCCCCTTGCCTGTATTTATTGCCATTGTTCTTGTCTGTCCATCTCCCCCAATTAGACTGTAAGCCCATCAAACGGCAGGGACTGTATCTGTTGCCGACTTGTTCATCCCAAGCGCTTAGTACAGTGCTCTGCACATAGTAAGTGCTCAATAAATACTATTGAATGAATGAATGAATGAGTGGCAAAGTGGAATTAGAGCAAAGATCTTTCTCACTCTCAGGCCCCTGCTCTATCCTGTAGACCACATTCCTTTTCATTTGAATAAAGTATACAAAATAAGAGTAGATCTTAAGGGTTAGAATTAACCAGCTTCCTTCACTTGACTGACTCTCCTAGTTCAATATGATTCCAAATGCCACCACCCCTAACAAGAATGTTATCTCTTTCCTACCTGACTAAGCCTTACATTTCCCTCTTGTACAATTCTATTGTATTTATCCTTTCACCTCATTTCATCATCTACTAAAACTTCCTACCATATAAATTTATGTATCTATTTTAGCTTAAACCTTTGCACATAGACTAAAAACTCCTTGAGGGCAGGGAATAAGATTACCAACTCTGTTGTACTGTACTTCTCCAAGTGTTTAGTACAGTGCTCTACACAAAGTACGCTCTCAGTGAATACTACTAATTAATTGATTTTTCAAATGGGCACATCATTGTGAGCATTTACCTAATTATTGCTTCAAGGACCATATTTAAAAATTCTCCCCACTGACCTATTTAGTTCCTTGTACAAAGGAGGCATTTATTCATTCATTCAATAGTATTTATTGAGCGCTTACTATGTGCAGAGCACTGTACTAAGCACTTGGAATGAACAAGTCGGCAACAGAGACAGTCCCTGCCCTTTGACGAGCTTACAGTCTAAACGGGGGAGACAGACAGACAAGAACAATGGCAATAAATAGAGTCAAGGGGAAGAACATCTCGTAAAAACAATGGCAACTAAATAGAATCAAGGTGATGTACATTTCATTAACAAAATAAATAGGGTAATGTAAATATATACAGTTGAGCAGACGAGTACAGTGCTGAGGGTATGGGAAGGGAGAGGGGGAGGAGCAGAGGAAGATGGGGGAAAAGAGGGTTAAGCTGCGGAGAGGTGCAGGGGGGACGGTAGAGGGAGTAGAGGGATTAGGGGAGCTCACTCTGGCAAGGCCTCTTGGAGGAGGTGAGTTTTAAGTAGGGTTTTGAGGAGGGAAAGAGAATTAGCCTGGTGGAGGTGAGGAGGCAGGGCATTCCAGGACTTCGGGAGGACGTGGCCCAGGGGTTGACAGCGGGATAGGCAAGACCGAGGGACGGTGAGGAGGTGGGCAGCAGAGGAGTGGAGCGTGCGGGGTGGGCGGTAGAAAGAGAGAAGGGAGGAGAGGTAGGAAGGGGCAAGGTGATGTAGAGCCTCGAAGCCTAGAGTGAGGAGTTTTTGTTTGGAGCAGAGGTTGATAGGCAACCACTGGAGGTGTTTAAGAAAGGGAGTGACATGCCCAGAGCGTTTCTGCAGGAGAATGAGCCGGGCAGCGGAGTGAAGAATAGACTGCAGCGGGGCGAGAGAGGAGGAAGGGAGATCAGAGAGAAGGCTGACACAGTAGTCTAGCCAGGATATAACAAGAACCTGTAGCAGTAAGGTAGCCGTTTGGGTGGAGAGGAAAGAGCAGATCTTGGCAATATTGTAAAGGTGAAACCGGCAGGTCTTGGTAACGGAGACGATGTGTTGGGTGAACGAGAGAGACGAGTCAAAGATGATACCGAGATTGCGGGCCCGAGAGACAGGAAGGATGGTCGTGCCATCGACGGTGATAGAGAAGTCTGGGAGAGGACCGGGTTTGGGAGGGAAGATGAGGAGCTCAGTCTTGCTCATGTTGAGTTTTAGGTGGCGGGCCGACATCCAGATGGAGACGTCCTGGAGGCGGGAGGAGATGCGAGCCTGAAGGGAGGGGGAGAGGACCAGGGCAGAGATGTAGATCTGTTTGTCATCTGCGTAGAGATGGTAGTCAAAGCCGTGAGAGCGAATGAGTTCACCGAGGGAGTGAGTGTAAATGGAGAACAGAAGAGGGCCAAGAACTGACCCTTGAGGAACTCCAACAGTTAAAGGATGGGAGGGGGAGGAGGCGCCTGCGTAGGAGACCGAGAATGACCGGCCAGAGAGATAAGAGGAGAACCAGGAGAGGACGGAGTCCGTGAAGCCAAGGTGAGATGAGGTGTGGAGGAGGAGGGGATGGTCGACAGTGTCAAAGGCAGCAGAGAGGTCAAGGAGGATTAAATGGAGTAGGAGCCATTTAAAAGTATTACATGAATGAAGATGATCAGTCAGGCAATCAATCATACTTATTGAGTGCTTTCTGTGTTCAGAGCATTGTACTGAGCCCTTGGGAGAATGCAGTACAACAGAGTGGTAGACACGTTCCCTGCCCATAAGGAGCTTACAATCTAGAGGTAGGAACAGATGGATAAGGACATAAGTGCTGTGGAGCTGAGGGGTGGTGTGACTAAAGGGTGCAAATTTAGAAGGGAGTGAGAGAATAGGAAATGAGGGGTTCTTCAAGCAAGTCCTCTTGGAGGAGTTGTGCTTTTAAGAAGGCTTTGAAGGTCGGGAGTGTGATTCCCTGGGAGATATGATGGGGAAGGGAGTTCCAGGCCAGAGGCAGGATGAGGGCAAAAGGTTGGCAGAGAGATAGCCAAAATTGAGGTACAGTGAGTAGGTTGGCATTAGAGGTGAGAAGTGTGGGCTTTTTAATAAGAAATCAGAGAAGTAAGGTTAAATGGGGCAAGATGATTGAGTGCTTTAAAGCGGATGGTAAGGGGTCTCGGTTTAATGTGGAGATAGATTTACATCTACTGGAAGCTCTTGAGGATGGGGGGAACTTGGGCTAAATGTTTCTGTGGAAAAATGAACCAGACAACACAGTGAAGTATGCACTGAACTGGGAGAGACAGGAGGCATAGAGGTCAGCAAGAAGGCTGATGCAGTAGTCAAAGTGGGATAGTATTTGTGCTTGGATTAATATGGAAGCAGTTTGGATGAAGAGGAAAGGGCAGGTTTTAGAAATGTTGTGAAGGTTGAACCAACAGATTTAGAAACAAATTGAATATGTGGGTTGAAAGAGAGAGATGGGTAAAGGATGACCCCAAGTTTATACGCTTGTGATACAGGGAGCTTAATAGTGCTGTCTGTAGTGATGGGAAAGTCATGGGGAGAACAGGGTTTGGGTGGGAAGATAAGGAGTTCTGTTTGGGACACGTTAAGTTGAAGATTTCATTGGGACATCCAAGTAATAATAATAATGGTATTGTTAAGCATTTACTCTGTGCTAGGCACTGTACTAAGTGCTGGGGTGGATTCAAGCAAAACAGGTTGGACATAGTCCCTTGTCCCACATGGTGCTCACAGTTTCAAGTTTCAATCCCCATTTTACAGCTGAGATAACTGAGTCCCAGAGAAGTGAAGTGACTTGCCTAAAATCGCATAGCAGACAAGTGGAGGAGCTGGGATTAGAAGCCGTGACCTTCTGACTCCCAGGCCTGTGCTTCTTCCACTACGACATGCTGCTTCTCACTACTGCTTCTCAAGTAGAGATGTCCTGAAGCCAGGAGGAAATATGGGACTGCTGAGAAGGGAAGATATCAGGGCTGGAGATACAGATTTGAGAATAATCTGCATTAGACATGGTAATTGAAGACATGGCAGTGAATGAGTTCTCCAAGGGAGTTGGTGTAGATGAAGAATAGAAGGGGACCCAGAAGTGAACCAAAAGTATTTATTGAGTGCTTACTCTGTGCAGAGCACTGTAATAAGTGCTTGGGATGTACAATTCGGCAACAGATAGAGACAATCCCTGCCCATTGATGGGCTTACAGGAATTGCCAATGAAAGAGACAGAGTGCCAGAGAGATAGGAAGAGAATCAGGAGAGGCCAGTGATGATGATGATTATGACCACAAGCTTATAATAATCACATAACTGCATGATAGGTGACTAGTACTCCTTTACTTGTGCTCACTGTGGGCAACCAATGTTTGTTATATTGCACTCTCCCAAGCTCTTACTATAGTGCTTTGTATATGGTAAGCACTCAATATATATGATTGCCAGACTGCTGTGGACCCTATCCTTTCTCATCTCTTCAGAATACTAGCTTTCCTCTCTTCATCCTCTCATTTTCCACTGACTACTGACTATGATTTTAACATTCTCTGGTCTGACATGAAAAAGTATTTTCTGAATTCACTGCAACTTACAGTGAAAACATCATCTGCTCGCTACCAGTTCTGTCCAAATTTCTTGAGTGGGCTGCATAAATACATGAGTTTCACTTAACCTCTCTGTGCCTCAGTTATGTAAAATGAGGATTAAGACTTTAAGACCCACATGGGACAACCTGATTACTTTGTATATATCCCGGTGTTTAGAACAGGGCTTGACACATAGTAAGTAAGCACTTAAAAAATACTACATTATTATTATGTTCTCCAATCTTCTTCTTGACCTACTATATTGTGCACTCAAGTGCCCACCTCTCTGTAATCTCACCCTGATAGACTCTGTTACATATCTTTAAACAATTATTTACCCCTTTACCAGTAATTTATTTTAGTGTTCATCTCACCTGCTAGATTTCAAGCTCTTTGAAAGCAGAGATCACTCTAGGTACTGCAATTGTATTTTTTTTTCCAGTAGTACTTTTTAAGCATTTACTGTGTCCCATGTACTAAACTGTGGGGTTAGATCCAAGCTAATCAGGTTGGACATGGTCCCTGTCCCCCCTGGGGCTCTCAGTCTAAGTGGGAGTAGGAGTTCCCAGTTGCTCATGAGAAAAATGAGGGCCAGAGAAGTGAAGTGACAGTAGCTGAGTCACTTCACTGGGCCTCAGTTACCTCATCTGTGAAATGGGGATTGGGACTCTGAACCCCATGTGGGACAGGGATTGTGTCCAACCTGCTTTCCTTGTTTTCACCACAGTGCTTAGTACAGTGCCTAACACACAGTAAGTATTTAACAAATACCACAATTATTATTATTACTAAACATTATCTTGGTCCCCTTCACATTACCTTCACTTTTGAGGAGCTCTATGTGGATGATTCCCAAAATTACCTCACTAGGCTAAGCCTCTCAGCCTCTTTTACAATCTCTCATGCATTTCCTCTGCATTGAACAATGGGAGTGTCAATTACTTGCAGACTTTTCAAATAAACACCCTTACCATGGATACTTCACAGACAGAGTCATCTTTGAAACCAGAGAGCTGTGTATTTTAAACAGCTCTTCTCTCCCGTCCTCCTTTTAAGGGTAGAAGAACCTTAAAAAGAAAGGCTCTATTTGCATTCTTCTTTTGATATTTTTTGTCTTGAGAAAGTTGCTAAATTCCTGGGGGACCTGTTTTATCTGGAATCACATTTCCTGGTTAATAAATATGATCTCATTTGTAAGCAAAAGAGAATATCTGTATATTTTAAGGTACTCTTTGAAGGATAAAATTCTTAACATTTAAAGGCTGAGTTTACAGATTTAATAGGTCAGTATTTAATAAAATGCCCAATCTTGCCCATATGTGTATTTTGCCTAAATATGCTTAAAATCAGGCATTAATCTAGGTCTTGGAATATTATTGGCTCTGGATTCCTGATGATAATGCTTTCATAGGGAACTAAAACAGAAGGTCATGTTGCCAATGTCTTATATGCAAAGAATAATTAGAATATTTAGGCTACTTAAAACTAAAAGTAATTTTAGCTGTTACAAAGCTGCAGAACCAACTTATATCAACAAAGGAGTTGGTGGGGTTCTGAATACTTCTGGTAGCTTAAAAAATAGTTTAGATTCTTTGCCATTGACCTTTCATAAATGTGATTATTTTTATTTTTTATGTCTATCACTCAACTCCCTTTAATTCTGTAGTTTAGCAGAGTTTTATAACAGTTTCAGCATGCTAGAGATGGGAGAACTATCGACATTATGATGAGAGAACAAACATTATCCGACCTCTGACAATTTCCTTTTAAATAGTGTTAAGCACTTACTATGTGCCAGTCACTGTACTAAGCACTGGGGTGGACACAAGTAAATCGGGTTGGACACAGTCTGTCCCACATAGGGCTCACAATCTCAATCCCCATTTTGCAGATGAGGTACCTGAGGCCCAGAAGAGTTAAGTGAGTTGCCCAAGATCACACAGCAGACAAGTTGCAGGGTCAGGATTAGAACCCATGACTTTCTCACTTCCAGACCTGTGCTCTATCCCACTATGCCATGGGTTTGGCTGAAGAGCTCTAAAATGGTTACTCACCTTTATTATGCAATGCAGTACTGCCCTTATACTTAATTATGTTTTTAAACACACAATAGATTCTAAGTAACATAGAATCGAATAAGTATAGAGAAGAAAAATCTGCAGTTTCTAAATCATTTGGTAGTATTTATTCAGCCCCTACTAGGTCCAGAGTACTGTACTAAGTAATTGGTGGGAGAGGAGGGGGATAACATAGTGACAGTCTCCTGGAGATTCTCCAGTCACTTGTGAATGCACTGGAGGTGGTGGAGTGGGAATGATGTTTTCCCCTTCTCAGGGGATACTAGTTACTATTGAGTGAAATGTAATTGTGAAGATTACATATGAGGTTATTTAGAGAAAGGAAGGTAATCCCCCTGTTGATTGTGATCTTCTTGGATTCAGGGAACATAAAAGAGCAGCATGACCTAGTGCAAAGAGCACAGGCCTGGAAATTAGACAACCTGTGTTCTAATTCCAGCTCCACCATTTTTCTGCTGTTTGACCTTGGACAAGTTACTTAAATTCTCTGTGCCTCAGTTAGCTCATCTTAAATTCTCTGTGCCTCACTCAGTTAGCTCATCTGTAAAACGGGGATTAAGACTGTGAGCCCCATATGGGACATGGACTGTGTCCAACCTGATGATCTTGTATCTACTCCAGTACTTAGTACAGCATGGCTCAGTGAAAAGAGCCCGGGCTTGGGAGTCAGAGGTGGTGGGTTCTAATCCCGGCTCTGCCGCTTGCCAGCTGTGTGACTTTGGGCAAGTTGCTTAACTTCCCTATGCCTCAGTTACCTCATCTGTAAAATGGGGATTAAAACTGTGAGCCCCATGTGGGACATTCTGATCACCTTGTATCCCCCAGCGCTTAGAAAAGTGCTTTGCACATAGTAAGCTCTTAACAAATACCACCATTACTGTGCCTGGCACTTATCAAGCACTTCAATGTTATTTTAAAAAAACCACAAAAATGTGCTTTGCTATTGTCTCCTACACAGTGGTCTAATACTAAATCCACTGATTGATTGATTTATTCAGTTATTTAAAAAAATGGCATACTTTGGCATTCTGCTCATCTCAAAGAATGAAAAGTTGGCATTGAAATGAAGAAGAAAATGAAAATAATCAAAATAAGAATGGATTGTGATTGGGAACCAATTGTTTCATTTAATTTTTAATGGCCTTAATGCTGGTTTCTCAAAAATTATTTTAAGGCATTTGTTAAGCACTTATTATATGCCAGACACTGTACTAAGATATGCGTAGATACAAGCAAATCTATTTGGACATGATCCCTGTCCCATGTGGGGCTCACAGTCTCAATCCCATTTTACAGGTGAGGTAACGAGGCACAGAGAATTTATATAACTTGCCCAAGGTGTCCTAGCTGACAAGTTGCAGATCTGGAATTAGAACCCAGATCCTTCTGAGTCCCAGGCCCATGCTCTATCCACTAGGCCATGATTTAAACCTTATAAAATATTCATGACAATAGGGTATTCCAGGGAGGAAGCCTATTTTCACCCCAGAGTGCCTAAAGAGATTCCTGATCATAATCTATAATTTGAATAACGGATTCTTAGCCAAAAAATTCCACAGCTTCTGTTTTCTATACCAACATGTCAAGAGGCATTAGTAGAGCTCATGTTATATTTCCAGTTTGTATCTGTCTAATTGAAATAGCCTGTAATGGATAATTAGTCAACAAGCAAACAGAAATAATAATGATGTTAAATTTAATTCTCTTCATGAGGCCCCTTATGCTATAGGGCCCCTAAAAGCTAGACTGTTGTTCAGTCTGTTTGACATTGTATTGCAGGAATGGGAAGTCGGATGAGACATGGTGTCCTGTAGAAGCATAGCCCTAAGCCAACAGCACTGATATAGGAGAAACATCTTTTTTTTTTCATAGTCCTCATGTCTGGAAGGGCATAAGCACCTAAAGTACTTTGGTTTTCTTGAATTTGGAACAACCTTGGGGTTCTGACCCAGACATCAGAAAAAAAGGAGACCTGGATGAGACTTGCTTAGATGGGTGAAATTTGCCTAGGTTTGCATGAAAGCTAGCCTGTAGACTGTTAGTTTGTGGTGGGAACATGTCTACCAGCTCTGTTACAGAGTACTCTCCCAAGGACATAGTACAGTGCTCTGCACTCAGTAAACATTCAATAAATGCAATTGATTGTGTGTGATGGACCGTGCCAATGCTGGACACAGAACTCTGTCTACATTTAGCACACTAAAGGGTTGTCCCTTGTTGATTTAGATGGATGATGTAAATTCAAAGGCACTGGCCTATCCAGTTCATGATTTTGTCTTCAACAGAGAAACCAAAGGACACTTAGTGATAGTTGCCTTATTGACACTCTTCTTCATGTGTGGCATTCCTAAGCTTTCTCTTTCAATCAATCAATAGTGTTTATTGAAGGCGTACTGTGTGCTGAATACTGTACTAAGCATTAGGGAGAACACAGTGCAATAGAGTTGGTAGACATGATTCGTCTCTTCAAGGAGCTTACAGTCTAGTTAATAGCCCACATGTATTAAAGCATCTTTCCTTTGACTTTCTAGTATTCCTAACCAGCACCAGTACCATGGGGATCTCACTACTTACACTTCTCCAACACGAAAGTTGGTTATTCATTTCCTATTTTTAACTAGTTTTACTATCCATGTCAGAACAGTTTCTCCAATCCCATGTTCACTAAACACTGTAAAAAGCATTTTAAATGGAGCCTTGTCAAAGAATTCATGAAAATCTAGCCAGTATGCAGCCAACCCTCCTTTCACTTGCTTGATCTATCAGGAAATAGTTTAATGAGACATGACTCTTTCTTACTGAAATTTGCCTTTCTCCACCAACAAGCTGCTTTTCTAGGCATTTACTGTTCCTAAACTTTGTTTTAGGTACCAACTATTTCAAGGTATGGAAGATTTAGTGATTGAACTCGGGAGGGAATAGGAACATGACTTTCCATATGTATTTTCTAAATTTAAAGAATGCATGTTGCCATCCTGCAGGCAATCATTTTTCAGAGACCAACTCTTCCAAAAAGTAGTGATTTATTATATGAAGAAAGCTTACCTTGATTTTTCACTTGGTTTTATTCAGCCAATCTATAATTTAATTTATCTTGTCTTTACTGACTCTAGCTTCCCCATTGTCGCCCACTGAATATGATGTGGGCCAGATGATTTAGGACAATTAGAGTATTCCAGTAAGTCAGTTGTATTTATTGAGCTCTACACTGTGTGCAGAGCACTATACTTAAGCATTTGGGAGAGTAGAATAAAGCAATATACAGATCCATTCCCTGGTCACAGACAGCTTATAGTCTGAAAATGATAGGACAATATATATAAAAATGTATCAGGTTATAGATTCCCTAGAATCTTAAGTAAAAAAGGAGAATGCTATTTTTTAGTTCACATAATAGCTAGTTTAGATAGCTATAAGAATCCTTAAATGATAGAATGAGGAATAAAGGATTTTGGTGTTGACTGAGTTTCAACCTAAGAAATTCTTTTGAGCTGCACTGCTTGTAAACAAATACCTTCACGTTTCTTGGAAAGGAAGGGCTAAGAGACTGAGAAGAAGAGGAATAAGAAATAGACAAAGCCTCCTTTAGAAAATTACAAGTCTTACATTTTCTGTTTATCCAAGCTCTTTGAGATGGGAAATACTATTGAATGAAATACCATTAAAAAAACCACTATAGAAGTTAGTGAGGTATGCCATTTTAGTTTACATACTTCGCCTTTAGTTTCTGCCTGGAAATCACCCTGCCTATTTCCTGAGAAAGCCCTTTAGAAGAATATTTTATGGGAACACTTACTATATGCCAGGCACTGTACTAAGTTTTGTCAAATTGTTACATGGTTGTTAAATTAATAACTCCAGTGGTTTCCATATAAGTTTATACAAGGTGAAAACTACTTAGACTAGTCTGCTAAGGTCTCAAACTTTCTATTGGTTTTTCCCTCTGATGTATCTTCCTGTTTTTTTTTTAAATTAAAACCCTGAGGGGTTTTTTGTTTTGTTTCGTTTTGCTTTCTTTGGTTTGGTTTCTTTTTATGGTATTTGTTAAGTGTTTACTATATATCTAACTCTGTTCTAAGTGTTGAGATGGATACAAGTTCATTTAATTGAATTTATTGAGAGCTTACTGTGTGCAGAGCACTGTACTAAGTGCTTGGGAGAGTACAATACAAGATCAGATGGATTCTCTGTCCACAATGAGCTTATGGTCTAATCAGGGTTGGTCGCAGTCCTTGTCCTCATGGGGCTCACATTCTAAGTACAAGGAAGAACAGGTATTTAATCCCCATTTTTCAATTGAGAAAACTGAGGCACAGAAAAATTAAGTGAATAGGCAAGGTTACCCAGCAAGCAATTGGAGGACCCAGGATTAATAATAATAATAACGTTGGTATTTGTTAAGTGCTTACTATGTGCCGAGCACTGTTCTAAGCGCTGGGGTAGACACAGGGGAATCAAGTTGTCCCACGTGGGGTTCACAGTCCTAATCCCCATTTTACAGATGAGGTAACTGAGGCACCGAGAAGTTAAGTGACTTGCCCACAGTCACACAGCTGACAAGTGGCCAAGCCGGAATTCGAATTCGAACCCATGACCTCTGACTCCAAAGCCCGTCCTCTTTCCACTGAGCCACGCTGCTTCTCTAGAACTCAAGTCTGCACTCTTTCCATTAGGTCATGCTGCTTCTCTGTGTGGGTATGAGTAGTCAGTCTGTTTTTTTAGGGATGATTGACAGAATGCTAATTTATCCCAGGATCCAGTCTTTTAACCCTTAAGATTTTTTAAATCTGTTTTGGAAGTTTAAGAAGTTTGCTCTCCTTTCTGTTTCACATATGTACTTGAGTATGATACCCACCAACACTCTTCCCCAGTTCCTTCAGCATATATTTATTTATAATGTGTTGTTTCCCTGCCTATAATTTATTTCATTGTCTTCTTCCATATGTAAATTGTAAGCACTATCATGGAGGGATAATCTCTACTTGGCTGTCCCGCCAACACCTCAAATTTAGCATTCTAAACAGTGAGAGCTAAAACAGAACTCCTCAACTTCCTCTCCAAATGCTGTTTTCCTCTTGTCTTTCCCAGCACTGTAGTTAACACCACTCTCTGATTTGTCTCACAAGCCTGTAACCTTGGCAGTATCCTCAACTCTTCTCTCTCATTCAATCTGTCACCATTCCTGTCAGTTCTAGCTTCATAACATTGCCAAAATTCACCCTTTCCTTTCCTTCGAAAGTGCCTCTACACTGATAACAAATGCAATTTTTATTATTATTATTCAAGCACTTACCAAATCCCATCTTGACTACTGAATTAGTAGCTGGCCTTTCTGTCTCTTGTCTGTCCCTGCTTCATTTCTTACTTCAGTCTGCTGCCTGTTCAGTCTTTAACTCCCATCTCATCAAGAATCTCCAGTGTTTGTTCATCCCCCTCTGCAACAAACAGAAGATCTCCTTAACCTTGGTTTTAAAGCACTTAATCAGTCACCTTTTCCTCTCCTTCTTGACTTGCTTGATTTTGTACTACAACTCAACCAACACTCCTAACTCACTCCTCTAATATCAATCTTGTCTATTTGCCACTGACCTCTTGCCCACATCCTCCCTCAGACGTGGAACTCCCTTCCACTTCACATCTGACAGACCACTATTCTCCACACATTTGAAGCCTTATTATGATTACATCTCTTCCATTCATTCAATAGTATTTATTGAGCGCTTACTATGTGCAGACCACTGTACTAAGCGCTTGGGATGAACAAGTCGGCAACAGATAGAGACAGTCCCTGCCGTTTGACGGGCTTACAGTCTAATCGGGGGAGACGGACAGACAAGAACAATGGCAATAAACAGAGTCAAGGGGAAGAACATCTCGTAAAAACAATGGCAACTAAATAGAATCAAGGCGATGTACAATTCATTAACAAAATAAATAGGGTAACGAAAATATATACAGTTGAGCGGACGAGTACAGTGCTGTGGGGATGGGAAGAGAGAGGTGGAGGAGCAGAGGGAAAAGGGGAAAATGAGGGTTTAGCTGCGGAGAGGTAAAGGGGGGATGGCAGAGGGAGTAGAGGGAGAAGAGGAGCTCAGTCTGGGAACGCCTCTTGGAGGAGGTGAGTTTTAAGTAGGGTTTTGAAGAGGGAAAGAGAATCAGTTTGGCGGAGGTGAGGAGGGAGGGCGTTCCAGGACCGCGGGAGGACGTGACCCAGGGGTCGACGGCAGGATAGGCGAGACCGAGGGACGATGAGGAGGTGGGCGGCAGAGGAGCGGAGCGTGCGGGGTGGGCGGTAGAAAGAGAGAAGGGAGGAGAGGTAGGAAAGGGCAAGGTGATGGAGAGCCTTGAAGCCTAGAGTGAGGAGTTTTTGTTTGGAGCGGAGGTTGATAGGCAACCACTGGAATTGTTTAAGAAGGGGAGTGGCATGCCCAGATCGTTTCTGCAGGAAGATGAGCCAGGCAGCGGAGTAAAGAATAGACTGGAGCGGGGCGAGAGAGGAGGAAGGGAGGTCAGAGAGAAGGCTGACACAGTAGTCTAGCCGGGATATAACGAGAGCCCGTAACAGTAAGGTAGCCGTTTGGGTGGAGAGGAAAGGGCGGATCTTGGCGATATTGTAGAGGTGAAACCGGCAGGTCTCGGTAACGGATAGGATGTGTGGGGTGAACGAGAGAGATGAGTCAAGGATGACACTGAGATTGCGGGCCTGAGAGACGGGAAGGATGGTCGTGCCATCGACGGTGATAGAGAAGTCTGGGAGAGGACCGGGTTAGGGAGGGAAGATGAGGAGCTCAGTCTTGCTCATGTTGAGTTTTAGGTGGCGGGCCGACATCCAGGTGGAGACGTCCTGGAGGCAGGAGGAGATGTGAGCCTGAAGGGAGGGGGAGAGGACAGGGGTGGAGATGTAGATCTGCGTGTCATCTGCGTAGAGATGGTAGTCAAAGCCGTGAGAGCGAATGAGTTCACCGAGGGAGTGAGTGTAAATGGAGAACAGAAGAGGGCCAAGAACTAACTCTTGAGGAACTCCCACAGTTAAAGGATGGGAGGGGGAGGAGGCTCCAGCGAAGGAGACCGTGAATGACCGGCCAGAGAGGTAAGAGGAGAACCAGGAGAGGACAGAGTCCGTGAAGCCAAGGTGAGATAAGGTATGGAGGAGGAGGGGATGGTCGACAGTGTCAAAGGCAGCAGAGAGGTCAAGGAGGATCAGAATGGAGTAGGAGCCATTGGATTTGGCAAGAAGGAGGTCATGGGTGACCTTAGAGAGAGCAGTCTCGGTAGAGTGGAGGGGACGGAAGCCAGATTGGAGGGGGTCTAGGAGAGAATGGGAGTTAAGGAATTCTAGGCATCGATTGTAGGTGACTTGTTCTAGGATTTTGGAAAGGAAGGGTAGTAGGGAGATAGGGCGATAACTGGAGGGGGAAGTGGGGTCAAGAGCGGGTTTTTTTAGGATGGGGGAGACGTGGGCATGTTTGAAGGCAGAGGGGAAGGAGCCCTTGGAGATTGAGTGGTTAAAAAATAGAAGTTAAGGAAGGTAGGAGGGCAGGGGCGATGGTTTTAAGAAGGTGAGAGGGAATGGGGTCCGAGGCGCAGGTGGAGGGGGTGGCACTTGCAAGGAGGGAGGAGATCTCCTCTGAGGATACTGCAGGGAAGGATGGGAAAGTAGGGGAGGGGGTTGGTGGGGGAGAGGGGAGAGGCGGAGGGGTGACTTTGGGGAGCTCAGACCTGATCGTGTTGATTTTCGTGAGGAAATAGGTGGCCAGATCATTGGGGTTGAGAGATGGGGGAGGGGGAGGAACAGGGGGCCTAAGGAGAGAGTTAAAGGTCCGGAACAATCGGTGGGGGTGACAGGCATGGGTGTCGATGAGGGAGAAGAAGAAGCTTTGCCTGGCGGAGGAGAGGGCAGAGTTAAGGCAGGAAAGGATAAATTTGAAGTGTGTGAGGTCGGCTTGGTGCTTGGACTTTCTCCAGCAGCGCTCAGCAGCTCAAGCATAGGAGCATAGGAGGCAGACGGAGGAGGTGATCCAGGGCTGTGGGTTAGTGGAGCGAGAGCGGCGGAGGGAAAGGGGGATGAGAGAGTCTAGATGAGTAGAGAGGGTGGAGTTGAGAGCGGAGACCTGATCATCGAGAGTGGGAAGAGAGGACAGGGCGGCAAGGTGAGGAGAGATGCTATTGGAAAGACGGATGGGATCGAGAGAGCGGAGGTCTCTGTGGGGAAGTAGCGAAGATTTGCAGGGGGAGGGAGTGTGAGAGATGAGGCAGGTGAGAAGGTTATGGTCAGAAAGAGGGATTTCAGAGTCGGTGAGGGAGGAGATAGTGCAGCGGTAGGAGATGACGAGATCGAGGGTGTGACCGAGTCGGTGAGTGGGCGCGGTATGGTGGAGGAGGAGGTCGGCAGAGTCGAGGAGGGATAGCAGGCGGGCGGCAGAGGAGTCGTCAGGTACATCCGTATGGATGTTGAAGTCTCCAAGGATCAGAGTGGGCAGAAAGAAGGAGAGAAGGAAGGTGAGAAAGGGGTCAAGGTGGTTGAAGAAGTCGGAGGTGGGACCGGGAGGGCGGTAGATGACGGCGACAAGTACCTGGAGTAGGTGGTAGAGGCGAATGATATGGGCTTCGAAGGAGGGGAAGGAGAGGGAGGGGGGAGGAGGGATAGTGCGGAAGCGGCAACGGGGCGAGAGGAGGAAGCCGACGCCTCCTCCCTTACCGGTGAGTCTGGGGGAGTGGGAGAAGGAGAGGCCTTCGCTGGAGAGAGCGGCGGCGGAGACCGTGTCTTCGGGAGAGAGCCACATTTCCGAAAGGGCGAGGAGGAGGAGAGAGCGAGAGAGGAAAAGGTCATGGATGAAAGGTAGCTTACCTGTAATAGAGCGGGGGTTCCAGAGGCCACACTTGAAAGTAGCTGTGGGTGCAAGGGGGGGAGGGGGGGAAGGGCGGGGGGAGGGGAGGGTTTGGATGGGAAGGAGATTGCGGGGCCCTGGACGGGGAGAGGGGGATGAGGGGTAGCGGTGGGACAAGAGGACTGGGATGGGGCATGGGTGAGGAAGAGAGAAGGGGGGAGGGGGTGAAGAGGGGGTTTGGTGGGGGGAAGAGTAGGGGGAGGGGGAAGAGGGGTAGCGCTGGTAAAGTGGGGTTCTAGGGCGGGAGAGGGGAGGGGGGAGGAGACAGAGGAGAGAACGGGAAAGAGCTGAGCAAGAGAGGGGAAGGGGAAGGGGAGGATAGGAAGGGGCGGGAGGGGGGGGGGGGGGAGGAGGGACATGGCGAGGCCAGAGCGGTGGGTGGCAGCACTGACAACAATAAACAGTAATAAATGAAATCGGTAATATAGCAACATGATACAGTATGATACAATAAGGTAGTGCTAATATAGCAACATGACACAGTATGATACAATATAGTCGTGTTAATAAAAGGGGCGATGACCAGGGTCGGGGGTAGACTCGATTAAGGGGTGACCTGATCAGATTCAAAGTCTGATGACAATAAACAATAACAAGCGAGATCGCTAATATAGCAACATGCTACAGTAAGGCACACTACAATAGTGTTAATAAGCAGGCGATGACCAGGGTCGGGACGAGCCGACCCTACCCGATCAGACTCAAAGTCAAGCAGCCAGCGGCCGAGAGAGTCCCAGAGCTCATGACCAAATAACCCCTTCCCCAATCAAGTTCTCATTTCCCTTTCTCCCTCTCTTCTAGATCACTTATATATTTGGATCTACACCCTTTTAGTGTTTTCTAGTGACCCCATCCTTAGCTACCTAGCACTTACATTTGTATAATTTATATATATATATATAAATAGAGAGAGAGAGAGAGAGAAGCTGCTTGACTCACAGGAAAGAGCACAGGCTTGAGAGTCAGAGGTCATGGGTTCTAATCCCGGCTCCGCCACTTGTCAGCTGTGTGACTTTGGGCAAGTCACTTATCTTCTCTGTTTCTCAGTTACCTCATATGTAAAATGGGGATCAAGACTGTGAGCCCCATATGGGACAACCTGTTCACTTTGTACCGCCCCCCAGTGCTTAGAACAGTGCTTTGCACATAGTAGGCGCTTAACAAATGCCATTATTATTATTATTATTATCTCCATAATTAATTTTAATAAATAAATACAGTCTCCCCATCTAGGCTGTTAGCTCCTGGTGGACAGGAATGAGTCTACCAACTCTGCTGAATTGTACTCTCCAAGCATTTGTACAGTGCTCTGCTCACAGTAAACATCTAATAAATGCTATTGATTAATTGATAATCCTTTCCTGAGGCATAATTACAGGCTTATTATCTAATATGTTATATGTGTGTGAGTGAATAATAGGGGTAAATTGTTATTTTGAACATATTAGAGTGTTTTAAAGATTAGGAGATGAAAGATGAGCTAGATGTTAAATTAAACCTCAAACATAATAAACAGCCTAATGAACCCTTGGGTGAAGAATCATCAGAAGAAGCAACCTCAAAAACCGACTCTATATGGCAGAAAATGCTTTAGGCTTGTTTTAATGCCAAGACAAAAAGATGGCACAAAAACTACACCACAGGCTATATGAAAAAGGAGAGTTGGAGATATAGGAATTTGCTTATCAGATAGTATGAAGGGACAAATGGAGTGGTAAATCAAGGTGAAAAGCTCTCATCTAGAAGTAGAAATTTCACTGCTTTCCATTTCACTGATTCATTTAATGTTGTTAATTGCAAAATGTATTGCCTACTGTTTGAAAGCACTATTCATAGCTCCTGGAATTGAAAAACGGGTAGGGAAACACTGTGTGCTCTCTGTAGGAACTTCTAATGGGACAGAACAAATATAAATAAATAACATAAGCCACATTATAAGTGAAGTCTAGACTATAAAATAAGTATTAGAGCATACAGAGGGGCTTTTCCTTGAAGGACATTATCATTTAAAAAATGCATCCAGGAGTTTGAGTGTCAGCCAGAGGACCACGTAGTAATGGTATTTATTCAATAGTATTTATTGAGTGCTTACTATGTGCAGAGCACTGTACTAAGCACTTGGACTGTACAATTTGGCAACAGTTAGAGACAATCCCTGCCAAATGACAGGCTCACAGTCTAAAAGGGGGAGACAGCAAAGCAAAATGGAACAAGACAAAAACAAGGCAACATCATCAAAATAAATAGAATCAAGGCAATGTGCAACTCATTAACAAAATAAATAGGGTAATAAATAATATATACAAATATATACAAATGAGCACAGTTCAGAGGAGAGGGGAAGGGGGAAGAGCCGAGGGTGGGGGGTGAGGGGAGGGTAGGGGAAAAGGAGGAGAAGGAAGGAGGGGGGCTCAGCCTGGGAAGGCCTCTTGGAGGAGGTGAGCTCTCAGTAGGGGTTTAAAGAGGAGAAGAGAGTTTGTTTGGCAGAGGTTAAGAGAGAGGGCATTCCAGGACAGCGGTAGGACATGGGCTAGGGGACGATGGTGGGAGAGGCGTGAACGGGGGACATTGAGGAGGTGGGTGGCAGAAGAGTGGGCAGTAGAAAGAGAGAAGGGAGGTGATGGAGAGCCTTGAAGCCTAGAATGAGGAGTTTTTGTTTCATGTGGAGGTTGATAGGCAACCACTGGAGGTTGTTGAGGAGGGGAGTGACATACCCAGAGTGTTTCTGTAGGAAGATGATCCAGGCAGCGGAATGAAGAATAGACTGGAGTGGGGAGAGATGGGAGGAAGGGAGATATGAGATGAGGCTGGCACAGTAATCCAGTCGGGATATTATGAGAGCTTATACCAGCATGATAGTCATTTGGATGGAGAGGAAAGGGTGGATCTTGGCAATACTGTAAAGGTAAGACCAGCAGGTATCGGTGACGGATCGGCTGTGTGGGGTGAGTGAGAGAGCTGAGTCAAGGATGACACCAAGTTTGCGGGCCTGTGAGACGGGAAAGATGGTCTTGCCATCCACAGTGACAGGGAAGTCAGTGAGAGTGGATAGGGTTTGGGAGGGAAGATAAGGAGCTCAGTTATCAAATTATTTATCAAGTGCTTACTTTGTGTACAACACTCTACTAAGCATTGTGAAAAAGTGCACAGGAGAAAATTAGACATGGCCCCTGAGCCTCAAGATGCTCATACTTGTTCATGAAAATGCAGCGCACATCTTCTGAAGCTCCTTCCTATTTGTGATGAGAATTGCACAGAAACTGATGGATAAGAGAATGAATATGCCTAGCTCTAATAGGGTGTACATTTCTGCTGAGTTTTTGGTAACCTGGATTGTAAACTTCTTGAGGGGAGAAATTGGGCCTACCAACTCTAGTGCATGTACTCATCAGTGGTATTTACTGAGTGTTTTTTATGTATAGGGTACTACAGATCACTTGGGAGTCTACAACAGAGTTGGGAAACACACTCTCTGCAACAGTGAGATTACAGTCTAGAGGGGGAAATAGACATTAATATAAATAGAAGATTTATAATATGCAATTTATAGATATATACACATGAGGGTGGAGCAAATATCAAAGCCCGTAGATCACAGATCCAACTACATAAGTGGTATAGGAGGGTCAAGAGCTTAGTTCTGTGTTCTGCATACAATAAGCACTGAATAAATACCATTGATTGATAAACAGCATTGACTCCGTATGATATTAAGAGTGTCTTAGTAAGGGTTTGGGAAATCTTGTCTTGTTTTTTGCAAAATCAAAAAATGTAGGGGAGGAAATAACAGAAAACATATACAAGTAATTAAATACTATGCATGAAGTTTATGAAGATTGAAATAACTGAATCATGTTGAGTTCACTGTGATTACTCTATGGAGAAGGTAGACTTTCCCCCGAAAATTTGAAGGGGAGTTGCTAGCATTAGCTTACTTGATGATCAAATAATGGTATTTATTGAGAGCTTACTGTGTGCATAGCAATATGTGTTCACGAGAGTACAATACAATAAAGTTGGCAGATATGATCCCTGCCTACAAGGAGTTTACAGTAACTTAAATAAAGCTATTAACTCTAGCTTCTTTCCAAGAAAAATGACACAGTAGTTAGTGGAATGCTGGTCTATTCCCCTCTTGGCTATATGTAATGATGCTATCATTCTGTCTGAATCAATAGATGGTTTAACACTGATGGTCATGAATAGTATTTCGTATAAAGCTTTAAAAATAATTCTAAGAAAGGGTACCATGCCAAAGACCAAAATGTATTATGCCTCTTTATGTCAAATCTATTTCTGACTAATGTTTCTTGATCGACAAACTGAATCCAAAAAAGCACCATCAATGATAGGGCATTGCTACATTAATATTTTTTAGACTATTCACATTTTGGCAAGGTCTTTGAAACCAAAACTCTAAAATGTTCTTTGTAGAATCCCCATTACAAAACTAGAAGCAGAAAGGCCCAGTAGATAGAGCATGCGCCTGTGAGTCAGAAGTCACTGTGTGACCTTGGGGAGGTCACTTCACTTCTCTGTGCCTTAGTTACCTCACTTATAAAATATGAATCCCATGTGGAACATGGACTGCATCCAACCTGATTAGCTTGAATTTATTCCAGTGCTTAGTATACTGCCTGGCATTTAGTAAGAAATTAACAAATGCCATAAAAAATACAAAACAAACAAGAAAATAATAATAATAATTGTAGCATTTGTTAAGCACTTACTATATGCTAAGTACTGTTCTAAGCGCTGGGGTGAATACAAGCAAATCAGGTTGGACATAGTCTTTGTCCCACATGGGGCTCACAGTCTCAATCCCCATGTTACAGATGAGGTCACTGCGGCCCAGAGCAGTAAAGTGACTTGCCAAAGTCACACAGATGACAAGTGGCAGAGCCGGCATTAGAACCCATGACCTTCTGACTTCCAGGCCCAGGCTCTATCCAATACGCCATGTTGCTTCTCCAACCTACATCCTGTTGAATTAGCCACAGTAGTTGCTATTTAAAGTGCTATTCTACCTCTGTGTCTATTTACCTGCAAGTACCTGTAAAATCAATCGATCAATCCAGTGTAATTTATTGAGTGCTTCCTGTGTGCAGAACACTGTACAAAGTGCTTGGGAGAGCACACTTCAACAAGTTGGTAGGCACAAGTCTAAAAGAAGTCTACAGAGGTCCTCCTCTAGGGGTTTGAATCCCATGCCCTGCAAGCTATATCTTGCTCATCTTGGAAGGAAATGTGCTCTCATTTTGGGAGCCACAAAGCATCTCAAATTGCTTTTCAAGGCTTCTAACTAAGGTGGGGAACCCCGGCTGTTCACCCTCCCTTCACCATCCATCTATGCACACTGCACCATCACTGAAAACTATCTAAAAGCCGTTGACGCAGGGCTGCTACGCTGTCTCTGTTGCATAGCATCCAGAAGGTGAGGAAGGGCAGGCGGGAGGAATAAGCAACAGGCAGCTACCGACCACCTGGGTGAAGAACCATCAGATGGAAGAGGTGGTTGGCTCTGAAGGCCTTGGGCCTGAATCCTGCTGCCTCAGTGAATCTGGGAAAGCTCCGGGGGGTAAACGCGTAGTCTGCATCTTTGCTAAAGTATGATGGACTGAGTTTCTTCCTTTTCTCCTAAATGAAATCTGACTGGTGAAGACATCTGCCAATCTGCCTCTTGAGCCTCCCACTTCCTCTACTGGCACAGTAATGGAAAGGCGAAAAAGTGGTGGAGGTGGCCCCATCAACATTTTTGTCAGAAGCTCTGTGATTATTGTTTTTACATTTCTTTCTGGTTTGTCCTTTAGGCTGCTGACTTTGAAGCACTTTTTAAAATTCAATTAACTTTCAGGTAATACTGGGACACACAAAGATTGAGACAAAACCTTTCCGAAAACTCAAAATCAATATTCTTTTCCATTCCTGACTCTAGTCCCATCACCCCGCTTACAGTCGTCAACTTCTGGCTGGGGACAGAGGGCAGTTCTGGGGTGTGCTGTACTTGGTGCGCCTAATCCCAGCCATCTGGAGAAGCAGCATGTCGAAGTGGATAGAGCATGGGCCTGGAAGTCAGAAGGTCATGGGTTCTAATCCTGACTCTGCAACTTGTCTGCTGTGTGGCCTCAGGCAAGTCACTACACTTCTCTGTGCCTCAGTTACCTCATCTGTAAAATGGAGATTGTGACTGGGAGCCCCACGTGGAACAAGGGACTGTGTCCACCCCGATTTGCTTGTATCCACCCCAGCACTTAGTATAGTGCCTGGCACATAATAGGTGCTTAATAAATTCCATTATTATTATTAATATTATTATTATCTGGAAAAAAATCCTGTTTCAGTGAACCTAATGTTCCCTCCCAACTGGGCACCGAGAATCTGAGACGTCACCTCCATGCTGGCCGGTTTCCACCCCCTTTCTCAACCTGAATCCTTATTTCCCTTATGGAATGCAATTCCTTTTCATAATGCCTGGCTACCACCACATGGGGGGATAGGAGAAGAGGATGAAAGATTGAAGAGGCTCAATGCTGACTGCTGCCATACTAGATTAAAAAAAAATCTGTGTGATTGGGTTGAGTATCACTGGTGTAATGAGGAGTTGGGCAGAAGGCATTGGTAGCATGTTGGGCATGTACATAAGGAAGCCTGAAAGCCCAGATGATAGTGGTTGCTGAATTAAGACCTGTAACTGGTGCATGGGAGGCATCCCAGGGGAGCTAGGAACTCTGTGGTGAGATCTGACCCTAGGGAACCAGGAGGAAAATCAATCAAGTTGGGAACCTTGTCCCAAAGAAGCAGATTGCTAGGGAAATCTCTTTAAGAATCGTACATATGCTTTGTCTAAAGTCCATGTCTCAGGTCCAACATTCCTCATGGGGTTATATGAATTTTAATTTGAGTTTCCCTTTGAAACCTGAGTTGGAATCAGCTAAATAAATATAGGTTGAAACCTTGTAAACTTACTAAGAATGTTTTCAGCCTCAAAGTATTTCCTGCATCAGCCTGTCAAGATGAATCAGCTAGCACAAGTTATTTCAACGTGCTTTTCTAATAGATTTATCTTCCAAATGATCTACTATTAAACAGTCAAGTGGACTTTAACCTTTTTCATTTTCAAAAATCGTTCAAATTGTTTCCTTTCTTAGTTCCTAACTTATTCTTTAAGTGACTTTAAATGCACTCTAATGCCACTATACTTCCACTTCATTAGATACATATTCATAGCTTTTTATTCTTTGCAATTTTGTGCTGACCGATAACAAAATAAAGCCACTGGTTGCTGGCAAATTATTCACCCTGCATTCAGAATTAAAATGGTCTTATAAATTTGTTGGAATTCCCTTTTTGTTTGGTGAAGAATATAATCCTTATGTTACATAGAATATACATACAAATTCAATACATAACTGAAAGATGAATAGATGCACTGTAACATGTATGTACCTGATACAGAGATGAGAAAAACATCACATGACCGACTGTCTTGCAATGTGTTATTGACAATAAAACATAATCTATAGTAAAATATCCTGGCAATCTTTCAGAATATTATTCTTTCAAAAATTTTCAAACTTAAAAACCATTTTTTCATGTCTTAACTACTACTACTATCTGACTCATCTACAATCGCCAGTAATGAAAGTCAAATCTTGTTTCCAAATCATTACTAAGGGGTAAAAACCGTCATCGAAAACTTCCATGGGCACGATCCTTGGTTTTCTGAATGTAGTGAGGTTTATAAGAAATCTTTCAAAGATAATTTATAAACAGTTTAAGCTGTGGAATTGATGTCATCCTACTGCTTTTCAAAATGGGATTTTACTTGTCCATTTGACTATTGTATAGGATTGTCTGGACAGTAACTCAAAGAGCCTTTTTAAAAAAGCTAATGAATCATAGTCAATGATTTATTCACAAATCTATTTAAAAAATTCTATTGGTCATGCTATAAAAGGTTGCAAGCCCTTTGACTCAAGCATTTCTATAATGGCTGTTAAAATCAATTCTGGCATTAAAGTCTCCAAGAATGAACAATGCATTGAGTGGAAAATTGATTACATGGTCAAAGAACAGTCCTTTGTGGCCTCGTTTGCTTTTTCTATTAGTACAGCTGTCATGGCTGTTGTAGGTGGTCCTCAAAACTTCTACAGGGGAAAAAAAAATGTCCTTGACTCCTAATGTTTATCTATGGATTTTTTGAATTTTTTTTCCTGATTCTTAACCTCTTAAAAAGTTAAAGTTTTGCAAAAGCTAGTGAAGTTAGGAAAGGGAAATAACCTTGAGTAAAAGGAACCCAGAAAAAGTATTTGAGATCTATACTGTTCTGCATTAATACATTCATGGAGAAACCTTCTGGCACAATGATGTAGGATACCTCCAAATAATTTCCCACATGGAAGTTAAAAAATCTGATTAGAATAGGGGCTAAGGAAAGTATCATCATTTTGTATTCTCTGCAAAGTGACTTGGAGTTAGAGGCAAAAGTCTTAGCCATGTTTTGCCCTAACTTTATGGAAAGTTGTTTTAGTTTGGAAATACTGAATGGTGCCTGTTTAATGTGTGCATGTGTGTGTGTGTATGTGAGAGAGAGAGTGAGAGAGTGAGAGAGAGAGAGAGAAAGAGAGAGAGAGAGCACAATTGTAGCAGCAGGATTTGAGCGTGTGAGACTGGAGCAGATAGAAAGTTTGATCAGGAGAAGAGAGAGAAAACAGGCTGACTGCAAAAAGTGTGTCTTGTCATCGTGTGACTTGTGGTGGAAGCAGCCATGGTGGTTTGTTTTTTTTTTATATACTTTAATGCTCACTATGTGCTAGGCACTGTTCTAAGCTATGAGGTAGATACAACTTAATCAGGTTGGACACAGTCCCTATCTCACATGGGGCTCACAGTCTTAATAGCCACTTTACAGATGAAATAACCAAAGCACAGAGATGTTCAGTGACTTGCCCAAGGTCATACAACAGATAAGTGGTGAACCCAGTCCTTCTGACTCCCAGGCTCGTGATCTTTGCACTAGGGCACATTGATTCTCAGTTACTGTCAGTCAGTACTTTGTGGTTTACAGTTGCTGAAACTTTATTATAATCTACACAAAAGAAGGTAAATGAGCAGAGTGCTTATCAATCGCCCCCTTCTCCCACTTCCTCCAACCTCTGACCTGGTGATATTGCTGGGATATTTTTCAGTGGTTTCTGGAGAAACATTATCTGAAATGTTGATTCTCAAGCTTTGCCCCACTTCTCCACAATGAAATTCATGGAGGAGGGTCATTTCCTATTTCTCTGACAAGACCTGATTGGTGGACACATCTGTCATTCTGTCCATGTGGTACTGCGGTGATGGGAAGGGAAAAGAAAATGGAGGCAGTGACAACAACACTTTCTCCAGGCATTTCAGTTTATTGCCTATACTTTTCTTTGGTTTCATCCTACACTCTGCTGACACTCATGGGCTTCTTTGTAAACAGCTGATTTTCAGGAAATAGATGTACCAGAGTAGGACACACAGACATAGAGAGAGACAGAGAGAATGTTGGTTTTTTTTGGTGAGCCTGTCATTGGGCAGGAATTGTCTCTATCTGTTGCCGAATTGTACATTCCAAGTGCTTAGTACAGTGCTCTGCACATAGTAAGCACTCAGTAAATGCATTGAATGAATGAATGAATACAAATCAAAGTCACTACCCTTCCACATCCCACTACACTAATGAGCGGAGAGTGGACCTAAGACATGCTGTCATGCTCCACACCTCTTTAAAAGCCACTTGATCTACCTATCACCGCAACACAACTCATCTCCTCCCTGCTCCACATTTTTTTCCTTGTAGGGAACAGAAAGTGGATTTAGGGCTGCTGAAGACATCCAGGCCTGCCATTATTACTACCATTACCCCCGGTGCACCCGGGATCTCCCCAACAACCAGAGAGTAAAATTCTCCTCCTTAAGTCATAAACCCCAGCCACTGCTACTGTGCCCGCGAGCCTCCTGACGGCAAGCTCTTCAGGAGGGAGTGGAGCAGAGGGCTCGGAGCCTTCTGAACAAGGAATAAATTGCTGGCTGGCTGGCTGTGTAGGGAGGTGAGTGGAAATCCAACTCTGGCCCTTCCCCTTGCTCTGCCCCTTCTTCACTGGCATTACAGCTACAAAGTTTAGAGGACTTGGACAATCAGTGAATAGGAAAAATTCCATGACATTTTATCAGATTATCTTCGAAGAATTTGCCCAATAGTAGGATTGTTGTCCATAAAGGTACACTTCCTTGATAGAATTTGTCCAAGGACCTTTCAATTACTGAAGTCTCCTCAGTAACCTCCCTGCCTCCACTGTCTCCCCTCTCCAGTCACACCTCACTGGGCTTTCTTGTTCATTTTTTCTAAAAAATAATTCCTAAAAAGCCTCCAGAGGTTGCTCGTCCATCCCCACATCAAGGAGTAAGTCCCCATGATCAGCTTTAAAGCACTCAATCAGCTCTCTCCCTCCTACCTTTCCTCTTCCACTACAGTCCAGCCCATACCATTTGTTCCTTTAATACCAACGCACTCACTGGGCCTCATTCTTATCTCTCTCACTGTCTACTTCTCTTATAGCCTACCTCCTGTTTGGAATTTCCTCTCCCTACATACTGGACCGACCACCACCCTCCTCACCTACAAAACCCTATTCTCAATCCAGCAAATGCATTTATTCAGTGCTTCCTCACTGCAAAGCACTGTACTGATTGGGAGAGTATAGTACAATGGAGTTGGTAGACACATTCCCTGCCCACAAAGAACTTACAGTCTAGAGGGGGATTCAGGCATTTAAATGAATGTGGATACATTTAAAGTGAAGCTGGGTTGAGGGTGAGTGTGAATATTAACTGAATAGTTGATGCAGAAAGGAGATGGAGTAGGGGAAATGAAGACTTAGTCAGGGAAGTAGCATGTCTTAGTGGATAGACCATGGTCCTGGGAGTCTGAAGGACTTGGGCTCTACTCCTGGTTCTGTCACCTGTCTGCTGTGTGACTGTGGGCAAGTCCCTTCTCTATGTTTTAGTTGCCCCTTTTGTAAAATTCATTCAATTCATTCAATAGTATTTATTGAGCTCTTACTATGTACAGAGCACTGTACTAAGCACTTGGAATGTACAAAGGGGATTAAGACTTTGAGCTGCATGTGGGACAGAGACTGTGTCCAACCTGATTTGCTTGTATCCACCCCAGTACTTAGTACAATGCCTGGCACATGGTAAGAGCTAAACAAATACTACAATTATTATTACTGGAAGGAGACTTGGAAGAATGTGCAAAATGGCATCCATTATTTCCCTTTTCACCAGGTTCCCCTGACTAGTCCTGGTGCTTGTTCAGTGCTTGTAGGTCAGGAAGCCTCCAGTGGCTGTGCACCAGGATGAACATCAGCTGGGAAACAGCACAGATGCTGCCTTACTCTGAGTTGACACAAACTCACGACTCCCTATGCTTCTTGCCTCACACTTCACCTTTCACCACGTGGACCTTATTTTCCCAATGGCATGAGCACAGCAGAGGAGGATTCCCCAAAGCCCTAAGGGTCCATCCTGAAGGGCTGTATCCTGCCCGGAGGAAGGGAGGTGGTGAAGCTGTGTTGGCATCAGGTGTCTGCAAGGATCCCCAGAGCTTACACATTTTGGGGTTAGTTGGAGTGCACCTCCCCTTATCTGTAGTGGACCGGAGGTGTCTTGAGGAAACAGGAAGGGTATTCAAATCTAGTTACTGGAATACCTCAAGAAATGAGCTAATCCAAACCACCCAACTCCTGAGAGGCCAAGAATGGCCAGTTCCCCTGGCTGCTGCTGGTCTAAATCCTAGCCAGGTCCAACAACTACCCAGTTCTCAAATGAATCATTATCATCCTCATCATTATCATCATTAGGAAAGCAGTGTTGTCTAATGGAAAGAACACAGGCCTGTGAATCAGAGGACTTGGTTTCTAAATCCAGCCCTGCCACTTGTCTGCTGTCATTTCACTTCTCTTTGCCTCAGTATTCTAATTCCAGCCCTGCCACGTGTCTGCTGTCATTTCACTCTCTTTGCCTCAGTTTCCTCATCTCTAAAATGGAGATTAAATTCCACTGCTTTCTTCTTAAACTGCCCAGTGTGGGACAGGGACTGTACCCATCTTCTGTCTACCTCAGCCCAGTTATAGTGCTTGGCACATAACAATAATAATAATAATAATGTGGTTTTAATAAGGCTTTGAAGGTGGGAACAATGCTGAATTGTCTTAAACAGTAATAATGATAATGGCGGTTGTTCAGTGCTTATTATGTATTAAGCATTGTTCTAAGCCTGGGGTAAATGCAAGTTAATCAAGTTGGACAGAGTCCCTGTCCCCTATGGGTCTCATGGTTTAAATAGGAGGGTGGACAGGTATTGAATGGCTATTTTACAGGTGAAAACTGAGGTATACAGGAGTTAAATGATTTGCCTAAAGTCACAGAGCGGTCAGGTAGAGGAAGCCGGATTTTAAGCTGGGTCTTGTGTTCTTTCCACTAAGCCGTGCTGCTCCTGTATCAAGGAGGTGGGAGTTCCAGATCAGGGGGAGGATGAGGACAAGAGCTTGATGGTGAGAAAGATGAGATTACCATACAGTGACTAGATTGACATTGGAAGAACAAAGTGTGTGGACTGGTTGTAGTAGGAATTTGGTGAGAAAAGGTAGGAGATACGAGCTGATTGAGTGCTTTAAATCTGATAATAAGGAGTTTCAGTTTGATGTAGAAATTAATGGACAACAAATAGAGGTTCTTGAGGTGAACTCAAATCTGGTATATATGTTGCTCCTTTTCTCTTTTAAAAAATATTTGCTAAGTATTTTTTATGTGTCAAACACTGTTGTAAGAGTTGGCTAGCACAAGTTACTTAGGTTGTACACAGTCCCTGTCCCACATGGGGCTCACAGTCTAAGTAGGAGGGGGAACAGGAAACTGGGGCACAGAAGCTAAGTGACTTACCTGGGGTCACACAGCTAGCAAGCCAGGCCTGTGCTCTTTTCACTAGACTATGGTGCTTCTCATATGCTTCTTCACTGCACAAATACACATTCATAGTCACAAATTACCAAGCTACTTTAATAAATGATAGACAGAAGGTAGGGATATCTTTTAATGTTTGGAGATAATTGACATGGTGTCAACTTTATTTAGCCGGTGTGAGTGAAAAGATTTTTGCCCTTTCACATTGTATACTGTTATGTTTATTTTTGCTGAGCCTGAAGCTGCTTTTTGAATTTTTTCTCTTTGTATCACTATCCTCCAGAAGTTCTTTAAAAAAAAAAACTGTCCTCCCATTGCTGCAAGCCAAGTTGTTACTAGTCTCTTCCCAAACCTTCCACTATTCTGCATTTTAATACCCACACTTTACCATTTAGAAATGTTTTTCTTCCCGTTCCCCTCTGCTTCAGCTTACCACTCAGCTCACCATTCTGTAACTGCATGGGTATCCAAATTATCATCCAGTCTTCATATATGTAGTGCCCAGTTTTTTTAAAAAAAATAAAATTAAAGTTAAATTTAAAAAAACACACCCAAAAAACAAACATTGAGCTTGGATCATAGATGAGTGATTTATCTTGGGCTAGTGGTGTTAACCAGTAACTCCTCTACATCTTTCTTCTTTTCTCAATCTCAGGGGAAAAAATAGGGTAAGAAGAGAAAAAGTTAGCAGCCAGTCTGGAGAGAAGGTTAAAGGCTTAATAGCTTTACTGTACGTATTCTTAAGATGGAACATGGACCTTCTTTTTGGAGGGTTATTCAGTCTACCTTGCCACTCAAAATGAAAAACTGAATCCCCTAAAAGACACACATAGCTGCTCTTAATACTTTTTATTTTGATAGATTGAGTATGCAAAGGAAACTAAAAGAATAATCTGTATGGACTACAAATGTGAAAATTCACCTTTTTCACAATAATATTAGTAGTAATAGTAGTGCTGCTACTGAACCTAAGGCCAAGTCACTTAACTTTTGTGCCCCAGTTTTCCTGTTCCCCTTCCATCTTTAGACTGTGAGCCCCATGTGGGAAAGGGACTGTGTCCAAGCTAAGTAACTTGTGCTACTCCAGGTCTTAGAACAGTGTTTGACACATGATAACCACTTAACAAATACTAATTTTTTTTTAAAAAAAGAAAAGGAGCACCGTATATATCAGTTTAGTTCTATGCTCTAGCACTTGAGTTTCCCCAACTTCAGTAAAAACAAAACACAAATTTTCTCTGTCTTTGAACTAATTTTCTCTTATAATATTTAGTGCCTTTTTTCCTTTTTTTCCACATCCTCTGTTGCCTTGTATGCACAAAGTGAAATCTGTTTAGTTTTATTAGAGCTGTTTTAGCATTTTGTTTTAGCTATTTAGTCACAAGAGCAGAAGCTCTTTATTTTAAAAGCTTCCATTTATTTTTTTTTTCACTTTCTCCAGAAACTTAGATTTTACTTGAAATGATAGAATTGCAATGAGCATGATCCTCCCTAGTATGTTCTTTCCTTGGCAAGAGCAAAGGGAAATGGAAACACTCTCTACCCCTTCTTTATTCTCTATTTGAGGTTTCCATAGCATATGGAGAACATTCTTATGGAGAACAATCATAAGTGAAGAACATTCCCTGAATGAAAGGCACTTGTACTATAACTTTGCTTCTACATCTTCGGGTATGCAAGGGGATGTAGAAAAGAGAGTGGTGTAATCAGTCAATTAATCAATCGTATTTATTGAGTGCTTTTTCGATATTGGGCCAGGCATTTGGGATAGTAAAACAAATTCCTGCAACACAACAAGCTTACAGTGTAGAGGGGGTGATCCTATGGATAACAGAAATGCTAGAAATCTATACTTGCTCCTTTGTCTATAGTCTGCTCTTCAAAGACCAAGTGCACACAGCTCCACACAAGAATGACAAGTAAAATCTGGTGCTGTGTACCAAAAAGGGAGTCATCCTCTTTCCTCCCCCTAATTAATCCCCCTAGGCACATTTGAGCAATCTGCCCTCTCTCTAGCTAGGGACAAGAGCCTTCCTTCATATTTGTACATGATTGTGTTGCAGCCTAAATCTTATATAAAGGACAGTGACATATAATTATTTTGGCTTTTTATAAAGTGTAATTAAAATAATTTCAAAGGAACGCATCCTTTGATCTTAATTCATATAACCAATGTGTATCATTATTTGCATAATTCCTTTTAATGATTTTCTTTAGATTATAAGATAAGATATTTTAGGCATCGAGAATTTGTATTATCATAAATCACTTTCACAGATGCTCAGCATGCTACTTTTGGCTGTGCCCATTGCCTAATATTTTACTTGTCCTTCAGGTTGGAAGATGATGCCATTGAAAGTGAAGGTCTACCAGTGGGTAGAGGTACTGGCAATCCTTCTACATTGTGTCTATGTAAACTTCGCCAACCGCTGTATTGTTACATTTGTCATTATAGTGTTTTTGTCTCTCCCTCTTGGTTCCAGAATCTTTCTTTTCTCCAAGACAGGTACTTTGCTTTGGATTTGGGAATGCCAGACTGATCTCCTTTCTGTAGCTGACTCTCAACCATCCGCTGCATGGTCATGTCATTTGAAGTTTGCTTCATGATATCTTTAAGGCAGTTTTCTCACTATGCTTTCTATGGTTAATTCATTAAACTTGCCTTGGAGCATCCGCTTGGGAATTCTACTGGAATATATGCTGCTCATATATTTCTTCCTGTGGAGGGATAATATGACAGGCAGTGCTGATTGTACTCTAGATTGCAAGCCCCTTTCTAGACTGCAAGCTCCATGTAGCACGAATTGGGTCTACCAACTCTCTTATACTGTACTTTCCCAAATGCCAGTGTGCTTCATGCAGTAACTGTTCAATAAATACCATTGATTGATTGATTGGTCAACTGAACACTTCATATCTTCTTGGTCGGTGATTTTCTCTTACTACTTGATGTTAAAATTGCACATTGATAGCAAAGCAGTGTGGCCTAGTGGAAAGAGCATAGGCCTGGGAGTCAGAGGACCTGGGTTCTAATCTCAGTTTCAAAACCTACTATGTGAATTTGGGGAAGTAATTTAACTTCTCTGTGCCTCAGTTACCTCATCTGTAAAATGGGGATTAAGACTGTGACCCCCTTGTGGGACAGGGGCTGTTTTCAACCTAATTTGCTTGTTCCAGCCCAGTATTTAGTTCAGTGCCTGGCACTTAGTAAGCACTTAAAACATATCACAAAAAAGTGAAAACTGTCCATAAATTCAGGACAATATTTATGTACACATTAAAATTGATCATATCCATGGAACCTACAAAAATATTTCATTGAATCTAAATATAGGCATGTCATGACTATCAAATCATTTGGCGAATGTCATCATTTTCACTGCCAGCTCTGTATCATTGCTACCTACTCAATCAATCAGGCAAGAGTATGACTCTGGACAGAGTACTGTAGGAAACACTTGGGAGGGTACATAGAGCTATAAAAGACACCATCTGTCCTCAAGAGGCTTTAAAATTCATCTCCTGGTTTAGAGATTCATCTGCTTCCATGTGGAGTTTGTCATGAGTCCAGCAGGCGCCTGAAGACAGTTCCTGTCCCCCTTCTTGAGTATACCTGCTCTCCTCTGATTTTGATGTCAGTAAAACGTTTGAAAGTCAGTGATTTGTATTTGTAATTTTGTAAAGTGAATTATCAGTCATTGACAACCATGGTAGTGTCAAATAAGACAACTTTGATACAGGTCTCAAAACTTTAAAGAAAATCAGACACTACAATTGCTCTATGAACCTTCAGTTTGATCTAATTTTGATATCATGCTTTCTCCATACTCTATCGATCTGGAAGCTGCATGGCCTCGTGGATAAAACAAGGGCCTGGGAGTCAGAACGACTTAATTTCTCTCTGTCTCTGTTACCTAATCTGTAAAATGGGGATTAATATTATGGGCCCCGTGCGGAACAGGGACATTCTATTTGTTTGTATCTCCCCTAGAGGTTAGTACAGTGCCTGGCACAGATTAAGCCTTAATAAACACCACATTACCCTTCTTAACTGATTTGTTCATATCTACTTGTGAATCATTGGACAATTGCTGACAGAGGAGAAAAATTTTGTTTAATAGAGATCTTTACTTGTCCTTTGAGGACTGAAATCATCCCCTCCACCCATCTAACAGGTTAATATGTGCTGACTCCTCTTGGACTCTTTGTAATCTTAGGTATTTGGGGCTTCAATCAAGCTTCTTTCCATTTCTGAACATGCTGCTGAATATGACATTCCAAATGGAAACAGTGCTCTAAAAAATGTATAAGGGAAGTGAGGCTGGGGGGAATACAAGGTATTAGTCGGGAAATGTGTGCTTCGAGGAGTGTGGGGGTCAGTTCCTGTGAGTCCCATATCCTCAAAGATTTTCCATTGAAATCTCCATTCTCTTACAAAGTACACTGAGAAGCAATATGGCCCTAGTGAATACAACACAGTCCTGGGACTGAGGAGACTTGGGTTACAAATGGTTGTCGTTTTGCATAAGAATATCCTTAATATGTGATGATTCAGCATTTGGATATTGTACTTTTCTTTATTTCATCAGAATTTATAGAAAAAAAATCCCCATTTGTTGATTCAGTATTTCAGAATTGCACCATAACATTTTCCTTAGTGACTCCAGTCACTGTCAAATCACACTCTAATTTTCCCCAAGGGAACTTTTGAGATAGGAATATCCCAACTCTCTTCTTAAGTAAAGATGAATGGAAATACCATTTCCTCCTTTGTTAATTCATCATCATATTTTCTCTTAAACAGCTTTTTGAAAATATTTTATCTCAGATTTTTATTAGTTATCTTTCCATTTTCTCTTCCGTTTTAATTTCCAATGGGAATTAACACTAGCATAGATGTGCTTTGGATTTTAGATTTGAGGACACTAGTGCTATTTCAAGTGATCAATTTTAAACCATTGAATATATATTTTGCTGCCTTCATTCTGAAAGAAGATTTCAGCTTATGAAGCCCCCACATACCTTTCCTTATCACTGTCGCTAGATGACTGTCATGATCCTGCACTTTAACAGCATTCTCTTGAGTTCTTTCAAAAATGTCTAAGTAGGAGACATTTGTTTATATTCCTTACCTAAAGGGTACTTTCCTCTTCACTATGTTCTTGGGTTCTTTAGTCAAAATGTCACATACTGGCCTGTCAACAAATCATAAAATAGGTAAGTTTTCTTTGAAGGTCATGCATACAATTGCCCATCAGAGAACCATAGTAAAGGTCTTATAAGTGGATCGTTTATGTTTGCTCACTTAGCATTCAGGTTTTTTTTTTGTAACCCTGCTGGCTCTCTTACAGCCTTTTCATCAACTTGCAGTTATTATTTTCAATTTACTTGTAATGCTTTCTCAACTAATTTCTTCTGCATTTACTCCCATATTTTTACAGAATACAAAAAAAATCCCTAAATATTCCCAGGTTCCTCTCTCTTCATATTATTAAGCATATGTTTGGTTATCCAATAGGATATTGACAAGGTATCTTGCCAGTGATGTAAAGTGAGGATGTTTTCCTATATGATTTTTTTAGTCACTTCTGTCCCCTTTCTTCTTGAAATCTTATGCCATTCCTCCATCAAGCAGTTATGTTTGTTGAGCACTTACTGTGTGCACAGTACAATAGAACAGATTGGTAGATACAATTCTTGACCACAGGGAGCTAACAGTCTAGAGGGCGAGACAAACATTAAGATAAATTATGGATATATACATAAGTGCAGAGAGGCTGAGGCTGGCTGTTAAGATAGAGTTCATAGAGACATCTTGAGGGCAAGATGTCCTCTGTAATTGTTGATTTTCTACAGGGATGCCATCAAATCTGTGTTGGTTTCCAAACAGATTTAGCTCTGACTGTGTAGCTCGCTTTCCAACAGTCAGAGATAAGGTCTGGATTCCTCCTTGTTGGCCAAAGACACATTCTGGAGTTCACTGTAGTATTCCTGGCATCCCTGTTGAATTTCCTCATTGTGTCAAACAAGGGTGATTCTATCTGTGCTTTTCCAAGGTGCCATAGTAATGGGTGTAGGGCAAGGTAACTTCTTTGGTGGAAAGTAAAAATCCTTTCCTTGTTGATGATAATTTAATTCCAAGATTCCTTCAGTTATGCCATTTATTTCCACTTATTTCCTCCCATCCTTCCTCCCGTACACATTCTACTTTGCACTTGGCTGTGTACCTTTCAAGGACTTTGATTCTCACCCCAACCTCACAGTACTGATGTAAATGTTCTTATACTGTAGTATTTCCCTATACCTGGTTGATTCATCATCTGTCTTCCCTGTAGATTGTAAATTAGTTGTGTGTAAGGATCACCTCTACCAACTCTGTTGTACTGCAGTTTTCCTAGTGCTTAGTACAGTACTTTGCATACAGTAGGTGCTTACTGGATGCATAAATTGATTGCCATCTCACCACAGGTCACATGTGTTTGTTAGAAGGATCTGGATGTCTTATTGAAGGTCTCCAATTAGTTATCATAATCTTAAAATATTGCATGGTACAATCAATCAATCTACCAGTGGTATTTATTGAGTGCATATTGCATGCAGAGCACTGTACTAAGAGCTTGGGAGAGTACAGTTCAACAGAGTTGAAAGACACATTGACTGTCCACAGCAAGCATACAGTCTGAAGGAGAGACAGACATTGATATAAATGAATAAATTACATATATGTACATAAATGCTGTGGAGCTAAAGGTGGGGTTAATATTAAGTTTCTGAAGGGTATAGATCCAAATGTATGGTTGACTCAGAAGGAAAAGGGAGTAAGCGAAAGAAGGCTTAATCAAAGAAGGCCTCTTGGAAATGTGAACTTAATAAGGTTTTGAAGGAAAATGGTGATCCGGTGTATATAGAGGGGGAGGGAGTCCAGGCCAGAGGGATGATGTGAAAAAAAGGTCACTGTCTAGTTAATGGAGATCAGAGCACAGTGAACAAGTTGATACTGGTGGAGCAAACGGTCCCAGCTGGCTGCAGTAGGAAATCAGTGAGGTAAGGTAGGAAGGGCACGCTGATTGAATGTTTTAAAGCCAATGGGAAGGAGTTTCTGTTTGATGTAGAGGTAGATGGGTAGTCACTGGAAGTTTTTGAGGAGTGGAGAGATGTGGACCGAACTATTTTTTAGAATAATGGTTTGGACAGCAGAGTGAAGTGAGGAATGGAGTGTGAGGTCAGTGAGATGCAGACACAGTAGTCAAGGCAGGATAGGATAAGTGCTTACATCAGCATCGTGGCAGTTTGAGATGGAGAGGAAAGGACAGATTTTAGGGGTGATGTGAAGGTAGAAATGACAGGATTTGAAGACAGATTGAACATGTGAATTGTATGAGAGACATGAGTCTAGGAAAATGCCAAGGTTATGGGCTTGTGAGTCAGGGAGGATGCTGGTGCTGTCTACAGTGATGGGAAAGTCATGGGGAGGACCAGCTTTGGGTGGAAAAACATGGAATTGTGTTCTGGACATATTTCAGTTGAAGTGTCAGGGAGGCATCCAAGTAGAGATGTCCTGAGGCAGAAGGAAATAAGAGACTGCAGAGAAGAAGCAAGATCAGGGCTGGAGAGGTCATTTTACACATAAAGCTGGTAGTTGAAGCCACTGAACAGAATGGGTTCTCCAAGGGAGTGAATTTAGATGGAGAATAGAAGGGGACCCTAAACTGAGAGACCTCCACTGTCAGAGGGTGGAGGCAGAAGAGGAGCCTGCAAAGGAAACTGAAAAGGTGTGGTCAGGAAGGTCGGAGGAGAACCAGGAGAGGACACTGTCAGTAGAGTCAAGGATAATGTTTCAATGAGAAAGGGATGGTCTGCAGTATTGAAAGCATCTGAGAAGTCGAGGAAGACTAGGAAGGACTAGAGGCCATTGGATTTGATGAGAAGAATGTCTAGTTATTTTAGAAAGACCTGTTTCCAAGGGGTAAAGGGGCAGAACCCAGATTGGAGGGCATTAAGGAGGCAGCGGTGGTAGACATCTCTCAAAGATTTTGGTGGGAAATGGTAGGAGGGAGTTGGGCTGATAACTGGAGGGAGCCATGGAGTCAAGGGAGTATTTTTTTAGGGTAGGATATGTTTGAAAGGCATGTTTAGGTACGACCATGTTTGAAAGCGGTGGGGAAGAACAGTTAGAGAGTGAACAGTTGAAAATGATGGGGAGGGAGGGAGGAAGGAAGAAGGCAGGTAAGTGTCATAATAACATATGAAGGGATGGGGTCAGAAGTACAGGTGGAGGGCTAGATTTTGGATGGAAATAAGAGATCACTTATTGAGATACTTCTGGGAATATTGGGAGAGAAGTTGCATGGCCTAGTGGATAGAGTATTGGCCTGGAGTCAGAAGGACCTAGGTTCCAATCTCAGCAATTGCACTTCTTTTTTTTTAAAGTATAAATTAAGTGCTTCCATGTGCCAGGCCCTGCATTAAACACTGATATAACTACAAGATCATCAAATTGGACACAGTCCCAGTCCCACATGGGGGTCACAGTATTAATTCTCATTTTATACGTGAAATAATGTTGGCACAGAGAAGTTAAAAAAAATGATGGTATTTGCTAAGTGCTTTCTATGTGCTAAGCACTATTCTAAGCACTGGGGCACTGTTCTAAGCACTGGAAAGTGACTTGCTCAATAAAAAGAAGTGTGACCTAGTGGATACAGCATCATCCAGGGAGTCAGAAGGACCTGAGTTCTGATCCCAGCTCCGCCCTTTGTCTCTGCTTTCCTGTACCTCAGTCATCTCATCTTGTAAAATGGAGTTTAAGACTCTGACCCTATGTGGGATAGGGATTGTGTCAGTGAAGGCAGGAATTGTCTCTTTATTGCTGAGTTGTAATTTCCAAGCACTTAGTTCAGGACTCTGCACACAGTGAGAACTCAATAAATACGATTGAATGAATGAATGAACAAACCCAATTATGTTTTATCTATTTCAGTGCTTAATGTGGGGCCTGGCACATAGTAAGCACTTAGCAAATACCACAGTTATCATTATTATTAATAATAATAGGTGCATCCAGAGAAGATGATTTGGGTATAAAGTCCAAATAGAACATGATGGTTTTAGAATATTGGAGGGGGTCAGAAGATCAGAAATCTCTGAGTGGGAACAGAACCAATTTGCAGAGGGTGAGTATCGGGGGGAGAGAGATCACATGAGGAATTATAGTCTGACAAAGGAATTTTAGAGTTGGAGAGATTAGTGATTGTACTGTGACTAGAGATGGTGAGATCAAGTGTGTGCCCAAATTTGTGAGTGGGTGAGATGGGATGGAGTAGGATGTCACTGGAGTTGAGGAGTAAAAAGAATTCAACAGTTGGAAGGGTTGTCGGGGACATCCACATGGATATCGAAGTCAGCGAAGTTATAAAGTTAGATATCTTTTAGATTGTGAGTCCATTGTTGGGCAGAGATTGTCTCTATCTGTTGCCAAATTGTACATTCCAAGTGCTTAGTACAGTGCTCTGCACACAGTAAGCATTCAATAAATACGATTGAATATCGGAGTCCCCAGAGATCAATGTAGGGATGAAGGAAGAGAGAAGGATCATAAGGGAGGGATCAACATTGTTCAGAAATTTGGAGGAAGGGACTGGGAGCAGGGTGAGGGGAAGTAGATAACCATAACTAGTAATTGGAGTTGGTGGTAAGAGGTTTCAAAGGAAAAGGAGAAGAGGTATAATGGTATGAAAGAGATATTGGGGAATAAAAAGAAATCTGACTTCTCCCTCTTTGCCAGTGAGTCTTGGAGAGTGGTAGAGGATGAGCTCCTCCGCAGCAAAAGGGATAGGGATGGAGTGAATCAATGGAGGTTGGTTGCTAGGGTAGTTGGATAAGGGGTTGGCACTTTACAGATGAGGTAACTGAGGCACATAGAAGTTAAGTGACTTGCCCAAAGTCACACAGTTCATACATGGCAGAGCCGGGATTAGAACTCATGACCTCTGACTCCCAAGCCCGTGCTCTTTCCGCTAAGCCACGCTGCTTCTCTAAGCATGCTGGATATCTAAGTAACATGCACCGCAAATGAAAAGGGGCATAAAAATGATTCAGAAACATGGTAATGGCCAGTCTCCTAAAGGTGGGCTGTTGAGAGACCACAACAGCCAACAAGGGGCAGACAATAGAGAAGCAATGCCTAGTGGATAGATCTCAGGAATGGGAATCAGAAGGACCTGGGTTCTAAGCCTGACTCTGTCACTGCTCTGCTAGGTGACCTTGGACAAATCACTTTACTTCTCTGTACCTCAGTTCCTTCATCTGTACTTAGTAGAGTGCCTGGCATATAGAAAACACCAAATACCACAGAAACAGATGGCACTGGCAGGCAGAAATTGGGTGGAGGCGGCTCTCCTAGAGTTAGGCCATTGTGGAGCTGGGAATGGTATTTGTTAAGTGCTTACTATGTACCAAGCACTGTTCTAAGCACTGGGATAGATACAGGGTAATCAGGTTGTCCCATTTGGGCTCACACTTTTTATCCCCATTTTAAAGATGAGGTAATAGAGGCACAGAGAAGTGAAGTAACTTGCCCAAGGTCTCAGAGCTGACAAGTGGCTGAGTGGTATTAGAACCCACCTTGTCTGACTCGCAGGTCCGAGCTCTTTCCACTAAGCCATGCTCCTGGAGAGAGTCAAAATCGAAGACAGTTACATATCCATAGCTGTAAGACTTACCCATAATTTTAAATAATTGTAAATATGACAGAAAGCTTGCCCATCTTCAACCAGTCACTACAGCCTGATTTGCATACATCTTTATCCATTAGTGGTGTAATCTTCAAAACAGAAAAGAGCTATCTATATTCTTCTAGATCTGTATATCTCTAAATGTTTGTTGATTGAGAAATGTAAGGATATGTCAATACATATAAAGCATAGCAAGCAAACACCTTTCTAAGGAACTGACCAATTGGACTATATTACAATCTTAGTTGAGGACAATTTCTTGCACTTCACTTTATGCTATATAGTCTTTGCCATGGTAATCAAAAAAAAATCTAATGTACGTTCAGTGAATATCAAAGATTTTCCCCCATTATTCCCCTCTTTTATACAGGTGAAACAAATGAATGGCTCATAGAGAAACATAAGCTAGTTTTAATTCAATTTGAAAAAACACATTTCTTTCAAATGTTTTTAAAAGGCCCAATTGTTTATTGTGTGACTATATCTTTTCTTACTATATTAACTATAGTATTTGTTAAATGCTCACTATGTGCCAAGAACTATATTAAGCACTGGGGTGAATACAAGGTTATTAGTTTGGATACAGTCCCTGTCTTACTTGGGGCTCATGGTAGGAGGGGAAAGGATTTAAACCCATTTTATTTACAGATGAGGAAACTGAGGCATAGAGAAGATTAGTGACTTGTCCAAAGTCACACAGCAGGTTATATGGTTGAGCTGGGATTAGAACCCAATCACTTATCCTAACCCGCATTGATTACTGTATGAGCCTACCAGCTGACCTCCCTGCCTCTTGTCTCTTTCCACTCCAGTTCTACAGAAATGTTGAGGCCGTGTTTCCTCACTTTCCAAGAAACTCCAGTGGTTGCTCATCCACCTCAGCATCAGAAAAAATCTCCTTACCATCAAATTTTAAGCACTCAATCACATTGCTCATCCATTAGGGCTGCTGACTTCTTGCCCATGTCCTCCCTCTGGCCTGAAATATCCTCACTCCTCATATCCGACAGACAATTGCTCTCCCCAACTTCAAAGCCTTATTGAAGGGACAGCTCCACTAGAACTTCCCTGACTACACTCCCTTTCCTCTTCTCCCACTACCTTCTGCATCGCCCTGACTTGCTCTCTTTATTCATCTCTGATCCCGGCCCCACTGGACTTATGTACATATCTGAAAGTTATTTAGTTTGGATTAATGTCTGTCTCCCCTTTTAGGCTGTAAGCTTGTTGTGGGCAGGAAATGTGTCTGTTTATTGTTATATTGTACTCTTCCAAGCACTTAGTACAGTCTTCTGCACACAGTAAGGGCTCAATAAATATGATTGAATGAGTGAATGTCCTCTGACTCCCAGGCCCATGCTCTATCCTCTAGGACACACTGCATCTCTGTTGATCATGTGGCAATGATGGGATATGAGTCCACGGTTCCAAGGAGACTGAAGCCTAAACCGAGCACTTTTAAACTGCTCGGCCACCCTATTACACATCCTCTAAGTCACTCTTAAAAATATCTGTCTCTGAATAAAGCTTCTCCATTATCGTGAGCTACGCTGTTCCTCTAGATGTCAATATTTAGACCAGAAACCTTTTTTAAAATTGATGGATGCACTCACTGGCCCTTCGTGTTATGTCTATAGTTAGGCTAAGCTTTTTAAAGAGCCCATTAACCATGATTTCCTTCCTTTTTTGTGTGTATTTGTTATTCTAATTGGCTTTGCAGACTTTTTTGTAAATGTCATTAATGATATTT